>NC_090651.1:2215634-2858134 GCF_040937935.1 Hyperolius riggenbachi
AGTCATGGTCACTCTGAGGGTCCCTATTGGTGGAATAATGATCGGTGTGCTGGGATAGCCAGTCATGGTCACTCTGAGGGCCCCTATTGGTGGAATAATGATCGGTGTGCTGGGATAGCCAGTCATGGTCACTCTGAAGGCCCCTATTGGTGGAATAATGATCGGTGTGCTGGGATAGCCAGTCATGGTCACTCTGAGGGGCCCTATTGGTGGAATAATGATCGGTGTGCTGGGATAGCCAGTCATGGTCACTCTGAAGGCCCCTATTGGTGGAATAATGATCGGTGTGCTGGGATAGCCAGTCATGGTCACTCTGAAGGCCCCTATAGGTGGAATAATGATCGGTGTGCTGGGATAGCCAGTCATGGTCACTCTGAAGGCCCCGATATGTGGAATAATGATCGGTGTGCTGGGATAGCCAGTCATGGTCACTCTGAAGGCCCCTATAGGTGGAATAATGATTGATGTGCTGGGATAGCCAGTCATGGTCACTCTGAAGGCCGCTATTGGTGGAATAATGATCGGTGTGCTGGGATAGCCAGTCATGGTCACTCTGAAGGCCCCTATAGGTGGAATAATGATCGGTGTGCTGGGATAGCCAGTCATGGTCACTCTGAAGGCCCCGATATGTGGAATAATGATCGGTGTGCTGGGATAGCCAGTCATGGTCACTCTGAAGGCCCCTATTGGTGGAATAATGATCGGTGTGCTGGGATAGCCAGTCATGGTCACTCTGAAGGTCCCTATTGGTGGAATAATGATCGGTGTGCTGGGATAGCCAGTCATGGTCACTATGAAGGCCCCTATTGGTGGAATAATGATCGGTGTGCTGGGATAGCCAGTCATGGTCACTCTGAAGGCCCCTATAGGTGGAATAATGATCGGTGTACTGGGAGAGCCAGTCATGGTCACTCTGAAGGCCCCTATTGGTGGAATAATGATCGGTGTGCTGGGATAGCCAGTCATGGTCACTCTGAAGGCCCCTATTGGTGGAATAATGATCGGTGTGCTGGGATAGCCAGTCATGGTCACTCTGAAGGCCCCTATTGGTGGAATAATGATCGGTGTGCTGGGATAGCCAGTCATGGTCACTCTGAAGGCCCCTATTGGTGGAATAATGATCGGTGTGCTGGGATAGCCAGTCATGGTCACTCTGAAGGCCCCTATTGGTGGAATAATGATCGGTGTGCTGGGATAGCCAGTCATGGTCACTCTGAAGGCCCCTATTGGTGGAATAATGATCGGTGTGCTGGGATAGCCAGTCATGGTCACTCTGAAGGCCCCTATTGGTGGAATAATGATCGGTGTGCTGGGATAGCCAGTCATGGTCACTCTGAAGGCCCCTATTGGTGGAATAATGATTGGTGTACTGGGAGAGCCAGTCATGGTCACTCTGAAGGCCCCTATTGGTGGAATAATGATCGATGTGCTGGGATAGCCAGTTATGGTCACTATGAAGGTCCCTATTGGTGGAATAATGATCGGTGTGCTGGGATAGCCAGTCATGGCCACTCTGAGGGTCCCTATTGGTGGAATAATGATCGGTGTGCTGGGATAGCCAGTCATGGTCACTCTGAAGGTCCCTATTGGTGGAATAATGATCGGTGTGCTGGGATAGCCAGTCATGGCCACTCTGAGGGTCCCTATTGGTGGAATAATGATCGGTGTGCTGGGATAGCCAGTCATGGTCACTATGAAGGTCCCTATTGGTGGAATAATGATCGGTGTGCTGGGATAGCCAGTCATGGCCACTCTGAGGGTCCCTATTGGTGGAATAATGATCGGTGTGCTGGGATAGCCAGTCATGGTCACTCTGAAGGCCCCTATAGGTGGAATAATGATCGGTGTGCTGGGATAGCCAGTCATGGTCACTCTGAAGGCCCCTATTGGTGGAATAATGATCGGTGTGCTGGGATAGCCAGTCATGGTCACTCTGAGGGCCCCTATTGGTGGAATAATGATCGGTGTGCTGGGATAGCCAGTCATGGTCACTCTGAAGGCCCCTATTGGTGGAATAATGATCGGTGTGCTGGGATAGCCAATCATGGTCACTCTGAAGGCCCCTATTGGTGGAATAATGATCGGTGTGCTGGGATAGCCAGTCATGGTCACTCTGAGGGTCCCTATAGGTGGAATAATGATCGGTGTGCTGGGATAGCCAGTCATGGTCACTCTGAAGGCCCCTATTGGTGGAATAATGATCGGTGTGCTGGAATAGCCAGTCATGGTCACTCTGAAGGCCCCTATTGGTGGAATAATGATTGGTGGAATAATGATCGGTGTGCTGGGATAGCCAGTCATGGTCACTCTGAAGGCCCCTATAGGTGGAATAATGATCGGTGTGCTGGGATAGCCAGTCATGGTCACTCTGAAGGCCCCTATTGGTGGAATAATGATCGGTGTGCTGGGATAGCCAGTCATGGTCACTCTGAGGGCCCCTATTGGTGGAATAATGATCGGTGTGCTGGGATAGCCAGTCATGGTCACTCTGAAGGCCCCTATTGGTGGAATAATGATTGGTGTGCTGGGATAGCCAATCATGGTCACTCTGAAGGCCCCTATTGGTGGAATAATGATCGGTGTGCTGGGATAGCCAGTCATGGTCACTCTGAGGGTCCCTATAGGTGGAATAATGATCGGTGTGCTGGGATAGCCAGTCATGGTCACTCTGAAGGCCCCTATTGTTGGAATAATGATCGGTGTGCTGGAATAGCCAGTCATGGTCACTCTGAAGGCCCCTATTGGTGGAATAATGATTGGTGGAATAATGATCGGTGTGCTGGGATAGCCAGTCATGGTCACTCTGAAGGCCCCGATAGGTGGAATAATGATCGGTGTGCTGGGATAGCCAGTCATGGTCACTCTGAAGGCCCCTATAGGTGGAATAATGATTGATGTGCTGGGATAGCCAGTCATGGTCACTCTGAAGGCCCCTATCGGTGGAATAATGATCGGTGTGCTGGGATAGCCAGTCATGGTCACTCTAAAGGCCCCTATTGGTGGAATAATGATCGGTGTGCTGGGAGAGCCAGTCATGGTCACTCTGAAGGCCCCTATTGGTGGAATATTGATTGATGTAAACTGGGTTTATTTAGTCTAGAGAAAAGACGCCTTAGAGGAGATCTAATTAACATGTATAAATACATTAGAGGGCAATATAATAGCTTGGCGGATGAGCTTTTTGTCCCTAGGCCTTCTCAAAGGACTAGAGGACATGAGCTGCGCATGGAGGAAAAACGTTTTAGTCATTTATTTAGGAAAGGGTTCTTTACAGTAAGAGTGGTTAAGATGTGGAATGCATTGCCACAGGAAGTCGTTATGGCAAACTCTATACCTGCATTTAAAGGGGGCTTAGATGCTTTCCTTGCGTTGAAAGACATCCATGGCTACAATTACTAGGTTATGCCTAATGATGTTGATCCAGGGATTTTATCTGATTGCCATCTGGAGTCAGGAAGGAATTTTTCCCATTTGGGGCTAATTGGACCATGCCTGGTGGGGGTTTTTTCGCCTTCCTCTGGATCAACAGGGGTATGTGGGGGACGGGCTGGAGTTGTACTTTGTACTGGTTGAACTCGATGGACGTATGTCTTTTTTCAACCAAAATAACTATGTAACTATGTAACTATGTAACTATGATGTGCTGGGATAGCCAGTCATGGCCACTCTGAGGGTCCCTATTGGTGGAATAATGATCGGTGTGCTGGGATAGCCAGTCATGGTCACTCTGAAGGCCCCTATTGGTGGAATAATGATCGGTGTGCTGGGATAGCCAGTCATGGTCACTCTGAAGGCCCCTATAGGTGGAATAATGATCGGTGTGCTGGGATAGCCAGTCATGGTCACTCTGAAGGTCCCTATTGGTGGAATAATGATCGGTGTGCTGGGATAGCCAGTCATGGCCACTCTGAGGGTCCCTATTGGTGGAATAATGATCGGTGTGCTGGGATAGCCAGTCATGGTCACTATGAAGGTCCCTATTGGTGGAATAATGATCGGTGTGCTGGGATAGCCAGTCATGGCCACTCTGAGGGTCCCTATTGGTGGAATAATGATCGGTGTGCTGGGATAGCCAGTCATGGTCACTCTGAAGGCCCCTATAGGTGGAATAATGATCGGTGTGCTGGGATAGCCAGTCATGGTCACTCTGAAGGCCCCTATTGGTGGAATAATGATCGGTGTGCTGGGATAGCCAGTCATGGTTACTCTGAGGGCCCCTATTGGTGGAATAATGATCGGTGTGCTGGGATAGCCAGTCATGGTCACTCTGAAGGCCCCTATTGGTGGAATAATGATCGGTGTGCTGGGATAGCCAATCATGGTCACTCTGAAGGCCCCTATTGGTGGAATAATGATCGGTGTGCTGGGATAGCCAGTCATGGTCACTCTGAGGGTCCCTATAGGTGGAATAATGATCGGTGTGCTGGGATAGCCAGTCATGGTCACTCTGAAGGCCCCTATTGGTGGAATAATGATCGGTGTGCTGGAATAGCCAGTCATGGTCACTCTGAAGGCCCCTATTGGTGGAATAATGATTGGTGGAATAATGATCGGTGTGCTGGGAAAGCCAGTCATGGTCACTCTGAAGGCCCCGATAGGTGGAATAATGATCGGTGTGCTGGGATAGCCAGTCATGGTCACTCTGAAGGCCCCTATAGGTGGAATAATGATTGATGTGCTGGGATAGCCAGTCATGGTCACTCTGAAGGCCCCTATCGGTGGAATAATGATCGGTGTGCTGGGATAGCCAGTCATGGTCACTCTAAAGGCCCCTATTGGTGGAATAATGATCGGTGTGCTGGGAGAGCCAGTCATGGTCACTCTGAAGGCCCCTATTGGTGGAATATTGATTGATGTAAACTGGGTTTATTTAGTCTAGAGAAAAGACGCCTTAGAGGAGATCTAATTAACATGTATAAATACATTAGAGGGCAATATAATAGCTTGGCGGATGAGCTTTTTGTCCCTAGGCCTTCTCAAAGGACTAGAGGACATGAGCTGCGCATGGAGGAAAAACGTTTTAGTCATTTATTTAGGAAAGGGTTCTTTACAGTAAGAGTGGTTAAGATGTGGAATGCATTGCCACAGGAAGTCGTTATGGCAAACTCTATACCTGCATTTAAAGGGGGCTTAGATGCTTTCCTTGCGTTGAAAGACATCCATGGCTACAATTACTAGGTTATGCCTAATGATGTTGATCCAGGGATTTTATCTGATTGCCATCTGGAGTCAGGAAGGAATTTTTCCCATTTGGGGCTAATTGGACCATGCCTGGTGGGGGTTTTTTCGCCTTCCTCTGGATCAACAGGGGTATGTGGGGGACGGGCTGGAGTTGTACTTTGTACTGGTTGAACTCGATGGACGTATGTCTTTTTTCAACCAAAATAACTATGTAACTATGTAACTATGATGTGCTGGGATAGCCAGTCATGGCCACTCTGAGGGTCCCTATTGGTGGAATAATGATCGGTGTGCTGGGATAGCCAGTCATGGCCACTCTGAGGGTCCCTATTGGTGGAATAATGATCGGTGTGCTGGGATAGCCAGTCATGGTCACTCTGAAGGCCCCTATTGGTGGAATAATGATCGGTGTGCTGGGATAGCCAGTCATGGTCACTCTGAAGGCCCCTATAGGTGGAATAACGATCGGTGTGCTGGGATAGCCAGTCATGGTCACTCTGAAGGCCCCTATTGGTGGAATAATGATCGGTGTGCTGGGATAGCCAGTCATGGTCACTCTGAAGGTCCCTATTGGTGGAATAATGATCGGTGTGCTGTTATAGCCAGTCATGGTCACTCTAAAGGCCCCTATTGGTGGAATAATGATCGGTGTGCTGCGATATCCAGTCATGGTCACTCTGAAGGCCCCTATAGGTGGAATAATGATTGGTGTGCTGGGATAGCCAGTCATGGTCACTCTGAAGGCCCCTATTGGTGGAATAATGATCGGTGTGCTGGGATAGCCAGTCATGGTCAGTCTGAGGGGCCCTATTGGTGGAATAATGATTGGTGTACTGGGAGAGCCAGTCATGGTCACTCTGAAGGCCCCTATTGGTGGAATAATGATTGGTGTACTGGGAGAGCCAGTCATGGTCACTCTGAAGGCCCCTATTGGTGGAATAATGATCGGTGTGCTGGGATAGCCAGTCATGGTCACTCTGAAGGCCCCTATTGGTGGAATAATGATCGGTGTGCTGGGATAGCCAGTCATGGTCACTCTGAAGGCCCCTATTGGTGGAATAATGATCGGTGTGCTGGGATAGCCAGTCATGGTCACTCTGAAGGCCTCTATTGGTGGAATAATGATCGGTGTGCTGGGATAGCCAGTCATGGTCACTCTGAAGGCCCCTATTGGTGGAATAATTATCGGTGTGCTGGGATAGCCAGTCATGGTCACTCTGAAGGCCCCTATTGGTGGAATAATGATTGGTGTACTGGGAGAGCCAGTCATGGTCACTCTGAAGGCCCCTATTGGTGGAATAATGATCGGTGTGCTGGGATAGCCAGTCATGGTCACTCTGAAGGTCCCTATTGGTGGAATAATGATCGGTGTGCTGGGATAGCCAGTCATGGCCACTCTGAGGGTCCCTATTGGTGGAATAATGATCGGTGTGCTGGGATAGCCAGTCATGGTCACTCTGAAGGTCCCTATTGGTGGAATAATGATCGGTGTGCTGGGATAGCCAGTCATGGCCACTCTGAGGGTCCCTATTGGTGGAATAATGATCGGTGTGCTGGGATAGCCAGTCATGGTCACTATGAAGGTCCCTATTGGTAGAATAATGATCGGTGTGCTGGGATAGCCAGTCATGGCCACTCTGAGGGTCCCTATTGGTGGAATAATGATCGGTGTGCTGGGATAGCCAGTCATGGTCACTCTGAAGGCCCCTATAGGTGGAATAATGATCGGTGTGCTGGGATAGCCAGTCATGGTCACTCTGAATGCCCCTATTGATGGAATAATGATCGGTGTGCTGGGATAGCCAGTCATGGTCACTCTGAGGGTCCCTATTGGTGGAATAATGATCGGTGTGCTGGGATAGCCAGTCATGGTCACTCTGAAGGCCCCTATAGGTGGAATAATGATCGGTGTGCTGCGATATCCAGTCATGGTCACTCTGAAGGCCCCTATAGGTGGAATAATGATCGGTGTGCTGGGATAGCCAGTCATGGTCACTCTGAAGGCCCCTATTGGTGGAATAATGATCGGTGTGCTGGGATAGTGAAATATTATATTTTGATAAAGTTTAATTGACAAGGATCCTGTTGATTAGACTTATGTCTGAGGTTATTTAATTAGTGGAAGTAATCTCCCATTTGGAAATATTGTAAGGTGAACCAGGGATTGTGGAGATATGGTTTTGTTTCCAGTCTAGTACAAGAGTCTTTGTCATCATTTCTCTGTCTTAAAAGTTGTTATGCCACTCCAACCCCCCATGGTAACAGGAGATATTGTCTCCCCCACAAGGTAGCTAGCCATCTGGCTTCTATTATTGAGGGTTGGAGGATGGGAAATTCCTTTGCCAGCACTGGACAAAGCAGCCTGTTTAACTCTCTTTCAAACCTTGAATAGGAGTTACCCAAGAATTCTAACAAGAATGTATTTGTACAATAACTATAGCATCTTTAGAATAGTGAGTTATATGTAAGAACATATATATATAGTTAGTAATGAGTAGATAGATTATAATGAGTACATTTGTTTAGTATAAGCTTATATGTGTTAGCAAATAGAACTAAGTATCATTTGAATCAACCAATCAGAAGGCAGCTTGGAATCTGAGACGTCAGAAGTTCGGTTGTTATTTAAATAAGGAGAAGGGGGGTTGAGCTAGCACACACACGCTGGTCATTCTTAGATGGACTTTGGACTGAGGCACACACATCTAAGTCCTACTATTCTCACAAACATTTCAAGACAAAGAAACTTTATTTAATTCTTATTTTATTTAAGATCTTTAATAACTCTTTTATTTTACTTAGAAGACTTGTACTATGGACTTTGTATATTTATAAGCTGAAACAATAAACCTCATTAAAAGGTGATTTTTGTTCAACGCCTATCTCTGACTGGAGAACAAAGACATTTGCTGGAAAAATTCATAAAAGCTTCTATTTAACAGATAGCCAGTCATGGTCACTCTGAGGGGCCCTGTTGGTGGAATAATGATTGGTGTACTGGGAGAGCCAGTCAGGGTCACTCTGAAGGCCCCTATTGGTGGAATAATGATCGGTGTGCTGGGATAGCCAGTCATGGTCACTCTGAAGGCCCCTATTGGTGGAGTAATGATTGGTGTACTGGGAGAGCCAGTCATGGTCACTCTGAAGGCCCCTATTGGTGGAATAATGATCGGTGTCCTGGGATAGCCAGTCATGGTCACTCTGAAGGCCCCTATTAGTGGAATAATGATCGGTGTGCTGGGATAGCCAGTCATAGTCACTCTGAAGGCCCCTATTGGTGGAATAATGATCGGTGTGCTGGGATAGCCAGTCATGGTCACTCTGAAGGCCCCTATTGGTGGAATAATGATCGGTGTGCTGGGATAGCCAGTCATGGTCACTCTGAAGGCCCCTATTGGTGGAATAATGATTGGTGTACTGGGAGAGCCAGTCATGGTCACTCTGAAGGCCCCTATTGGTGGAATAATGATCGGTGTGCTGGGATAGCCAGTCATGGTCACTCTGAAGGTCCCTATTGGTGGAATAATGATCGGTGTGCTGGGATAGCCAGTCATGGCCACTCTGAGGGTCCCTATTGGTGGAATAATGATCGGTGTGCTGGGATAGCCAGTCATGGTCACTCTGAAGGTCCCTATTGGTGGAATAATGATCGGTGTGCTGGGATAGCCAGTCATGGCCACTCTGAGGGTCCCTATTGGTGGAATAATGATCGGTGTGCTGGGATAGCCAGTCATGGTCACTATGAAGGTCCCTATTGGTGGAATAATGATCGGTGTGCTGGGATAGCCAGTCATGGCCACTCTGAGGGTCCCTATTGGTGGAATAATGATCGGTGTGCTGGGATAGCCAGTCATGGTCACTCTGAAGGCCCCTATAGGTGGAATAATGATCGGTGTGCTGGGATAGCCAGTCATGGTCACTCTGAAGGCCCCTATTGGTGGAATAATGATCGGTGTGCTGGGATAGCCAGTCATGGTCACTCTGAAGGCCCCTATTGGTGGAATAATGATTGGTGTACTGGGAGAGCCAGTCATGGTCACTCTGAAGGCCCCTATTGGTGGAATAATGATCGGTGTGCTGGGATAGCCAGTCATGGTCACTATGAAGGTCCCTATTGGTGGAATAATGATCGGTGTGCTGGGATAGCCAGTCATGGTCACTCTGAAGGCCCCTATTGGTGGAATAATGATCGGTGTGCTGGGATAGCCAGTCATGGTCACTCTGAAGGCCCCTATTGGTGGAATAATGATCGGTGTGCTGGGATAGCCAGTCATGGTCACTCTGAAGGCCCCTATTGGTGGAATAATGATCGGTGTGCTGGGATAGCCAGTCATGGTCACTCTGAAGGCCCCTATTGGTGGAATAATGATCGGTGTGCTGGGATAGCCAGTCATGGCCACTCTGAGGGTCCCTATTGGTGGAATAATGATCGGTGTGCTGAAATAGCCAGTCATGGTCACTCTGAAGGCCCCTATTGGTGGAATAATGATCGGTGTGCTGGGATAGCCAGTCATGGTCACTCTGGGGCCCCTATTGGTGGAATAATGATTGGTGTGCTGGGATAGCCAGTCATGGTCACTCTGAAGGCCCCTATCGGTGGAATAATGATCGGTGTGCTGGGATAGCCAGTCATGGTCACTCTGAAGGCCCCTATAGGTGGAATAATGATCGGTGTGCTGGGATAGCCAGTCATGGTCACTCTGAGAGGGCCCCTATAGGTAGAATAATGATCGGTGTGCTGGGATAGCCAGTCATGGTCACTCTGAAGGCCCCTATTGGTGGAATAATGATCGGTGTGCTGGGATAGCCAGTCATGGTCACTCTGAAGGCCCCTATTGGTGGAATAATGATCGGTGTGCTGGAATAGCCAGTCATGGTCACTCTGAAGGCCCCTATTGGTGGAATAATGATCGGTGTGCTGGGATAGCCAGTCATGGCCACTCTGAAGGCCCCTATTGGTAGAATAATGATTGGTGTGCTGGGATAGCCAGTCATGGTCACTCTGAAGGCCCCTATTGGTGGAATAATGATCGGTGTGCTGGGATAGCCAGTCACGGTCACTCTGAAGGCCCCTATTGGTGGAATAATGATCGGTGTGCTGGGATAGCCAGTCATGGTCACTCTGAAGGCCCCTATAGGTGGAATAATGATCGGTGTGCTGGGATAGCCAGTCATGGTCATTCTGAAGGCCCCTATTGGTGGAATAATGATCGGTGTGCTGGGATAGCCAGTCATGGTCACTCTGAAGGCCCCTATTGGTGGAATAATGATCCGTGTGCTGGGATAGCCAGTCATGGTCACTCTGAAGGCCCCTATTGGTGGAATAATGATCGGTGTGCTGGGATATCCAGTCATGGTCACTCTGAGGGTCCCTATTGGTGGAATAATCATCGGTGTGCTGGGATAGCCAGTCATGGTCACTCTGAAGGCCCCTATTGGTGGAATAATGATCGGTGTGCTGGGATAGCCAGTCATGGTCACTCTGAAGGCCCCTATTGGTGGAATAATCATCGGTGTGTTGGGATAGCCAGTCATGGTCACTCTGAAGGCCCCTATTGGTGGAATAATGATCGGTGTGCTGGGATAGCCAGTCATGGTCACTCTGAAGGCCCCTATTGGTGGAATAATGATCGGTGTGCTGGGATAGCCAGTCATGGTCACTCTGAAGGCCCCTATTGGTGGAATAATGATCGGTGTGCTGGGATAGCCAGTCATGGTCACTCTGAAGGCCCCTATTGGTGGAATAATGATCGGTGTGCTGGGATATCCAGTCATGGTCACTCTGAGGGTCCCTATTGGTGGAATAATGATCGGTGTGCTGGGATAGCCAGTCATGGTCACTCTGGGGCCCCTATTGGTGGAATAATGATTGGTGTGCTGGGATAGCCAGTCATGGTCACTCTGAAGGCCCCTATCGGTGGAATAATGATCGGTGTGTTGGGATAGCCAGTCATGGTCACTCTGAGGGTCCCTATTGGTGGAATAATGATCGGTGTGCTGCGATAGCCAGTCATGGTCACTCTGAAGGCCCCTATAGGTGGAATAATGATCGGTGTGCTGGGATAGCCAGTCATGGTCACTCTGAGGGTCCCTATTGGTGGAATAATGATCGGTGTGCTGCGATAGCCAGTCATGGTCACTCTGAAGGCCCCTATAGGTGGAATAATGATCGGTGTGCTGGGATAGCCAGTCATGGTCACTCTGAAGGGAAAACATTTGCAATAATCCCAACAGCAGAATCTCAACTTGTGAACTGGAGGGAGATCAATGATCAGATAATATCAACAAATTAAAGGACACCCAAAGCGAAAATAAACGAATGAAATAAATGATTGTATCTATCCTCCTTCTCCTAAAAATGACTTTTTAAGATATTCCACAGTTTTATTTTATGTTTAAATCTACTTTTTACGTTTTAACTGTTTTATTGTTTTTGCTCAATGACACATTTATTGAAGTATGCCAGAGCTAAAATCTATGAACTTTTGATCCTTTTTATCTCTTTCCTGCTCTCAGAAGCCATTTTCTGCTAGGAAAGTGTTTTATAGTTGGAATTTCTTATCAGTGAGGGTCACGCTGTAGTCACTTCCTGTCTAAGTCAGGACTGAGTCAGCCACTTACATACCTGATATATAACTCTTTGAGGCAGAGAAAGAAAAAAAATGGAACACCGCATAGTCATTAGTGTGCTAGGCACTGTACATACACATGTCTATCTCATCATGTCACATGTCACTTCGGGTATCCTTTAAAGCTGGGGGTGTGCCTGGACTATTATCTCACATGTATCATTCATTGCATCTCACCTCCATTCAGTGCTCGGTGTCAGGGGGTGTGTCATCCACTGCTCAGTGTCGGGGTGTGTGTCCATTCACTGCTCTGTGTTGGGGGGCAATTACCATTGAGTAATCGGGCAGGAAGAGGGAGTCAGACATCCAGGAACAGGAACACATGGCCTGACACCCGGGCAGCAGGCAAATGATGCAGCAGTTCCCTGATGGCAGACTCCTTCGTGTGCATGCCTGAGGCCCGGGGAAATGATATCCTTACCTAAAAGGGAGGCCTCCGGATCCAGCAGAGGCTTCCTGCGTCCTCTTGGGCCCACTATTGCTATGTGCTGACCCCTACAACTTATCTGACAAGAGCTTGTTGTTGTGGCTGTGCTCCCCACAAGGCCGGACTCATGTACAGTTCAGTAGGGGGCGATGATGCAATGACCAGGAAGTATATGCGGCGCTGGATCCTGGGAATGTGAGTATCTGTGATTTACCTGCTTAGCCGCTCTATGCGCCTGCCGCTGCGCCCCTCCCCCCCCCCCCCCCCCTACACATGCACCATGTGGGGAGGACAAGCAGCGCCCCTAAGGAGCACAGCGGTGACTTCTATGACCACAGCCTCTAAGCCACTGCTGCATTCAGCACGGATAGGGCATAGCATTGTCCTCAGTAATTGTGCATGTTCCTCTGTGCTCCTCCCCCACATGCAGCCCGTGAGGAGGATGAGGAGGTCCCTCCCCCAGGAGCACAGCGGCACTGCTGCACTCAGCATGGATAGGGCATAGCATTGTCCTCAGTAATTGTGCATGTTCCTCTACACCCCTCCCCCACACACAGCACGTGAGGAGGATGAGGAGGCCCCTCCCCCCAGGAGCACAGCAGCACTGCTGCACTCAGCATGGATAGAGCATAGCATTGTCCTCAGTAATTGTGCATGTTCCTCTGTGCCCATCCCCCACACGCAGCACGTGAGGAGGCCCCTCCCCCAGGAGCACAGCGGCACTGCTGCACTCAGCACGAATAGGGCATAGCATTGTCCTCAGTAATTGTGCATGTTCCTCTGTGCCCCTCCCCCACACGCAGCACGTGAGGAGGATGAGGAGGTCCCTCCCCCCAGGAGCACAGCGGCACTGCTGCACTCAGCATGGATAGGGCATAGCATTGTCCTCAGTAATTGTGCATGTCCCTCTGCGCCCCTCCCCCACACGCAGCACGTGAGGAGGCCCCTCCCCCAGAGGCAACATGTGGGGAGGACAAGCAGCGCCCCTAAGGAGCACAGCGGTGACTTCTATGACCGCAGCCTCTAAGCCACTGCTGCACTCAGCACGGATAGGGCATAGCATTGTCCTCAGTAATTGTGCATGTTCCTCTGTGCTCCTCCCCCACACGCAGCCCGTGAGGAGGACAAGGATGCCCCTCCCCCACACGCAGCACATGAGGAGGATGAGGAGGCCCCTCCCCCAGGGGCAGAGCATTGTCCCCAGTAATTGTGCATGTTCCTCTGTGCCCCTCCCCCACACGCAGCACGTGAGGAGGACAAGGATGCCCCTCCCCCACACGCAGCACGTTAGGAGGCCCCTCCCCCCAGGGGCACAGCGTCACTGCTGCACTCAGCACGGATAGGGCATAGCATTGTCCTCAGTAATTGTGGATGTTCCTCTGATTTCAGGTGGTGCTCAAAGTCACAGACAATCGATCTGCTCAGTGAGGGATACTCAGGAGAGGATCTGGACAACAACCAGCCGAACATTACAGTCGGCGACTGGTAAGATGAACGTTTTTACCAGAAAACTTATGTTAAGTTTGGTGTAATAATGGTGATTATTGTTCCGCATTTGCCTTTTATTTTTAAATCTGCAAGTGTTTTTTTTTTTCTTTTTGTTTTTTGGATTCCATCTGAGAGATTATCTACGAGTGATTTCACATTCTCGTAATTCTGCCGCATAATCCGCAATTACACTGCAATATCCTCATTCATTTCATTCATCATTTTGCATAATTACCAGTAATTTCATGCTAACGTTACCAGTCCAAAGCAATGTCCCCACACATGGGATCATCACCAGAATTGCTGTGCATGTTAGGATCGGTACACACCATACAATTTACCTGCCAGATCGATTATTTCCAACTAGTGCTGTTCGGATACCTCCAATCACAGATTCGAATAAATCCGGCCATGGCGGTCCCAAAATCCAGATAAGCCGTGATTGTGACCCGGATTTGAAACTGACTTACGAATCCGACTCTCGATTTTAGCCGTGATTACCATTAGAATCCGTGATAACGGGTCGTGATCCGGATTTGCCTTTAACGTTAATAGCATTGCCCCCATACATGCTACAATCCCCAAATTGCATGGATTATAAAGGTAAGTGATAGGTGTCTACAACGTAAAAAAAATTTTTTTTTGAAAAAGACCTTATAGTTTTCGTGAAAAAAAAGTTTCAAATGAAAAAAGTATTTGTGATTAAAGGGACTCCGAGCAGTGCAGAAACTATGGAAAGATGCATACCATTTTCAAGATCTCTTCCTCCTCTTTCCAACAATATATAAACTGCCGCCCTACACCTTTTAGTTTTCGCTATTTGCGCAATCGAAATTGCGGCAAATGCGATTTCGATTGCGAAAATAGCAAAAACTAAAAGGCGTAGGGCGACGGGTTTATATATCGTTGGAAAGCGGAGAAAGAGAGCTTCAAAATGGTATGCATCTTTCCATAGTTTCTGCACTGTTCGGAGTCCCTTTAAAAAACACCAAAAGCCGCCGATTTTAGCAGTTAATAGCAAAGCCCCCTTACCTGGTAGGAACACCGTATGTTTAGAAGAATAGTGGGAACAAGAGGGAAACATTTTTTTTCAAAAAGACCTTATAGGTTTTGAGAAAATCGATTTTAAAATGTCAAAGTATACATTTAAATGCATAAAGGGGTCTCCCAGATGCCACCATGAACCCCCCAAGGTGTCGTCAGCCCCACCTCCTCCTGGGGCACCGGAGGTGGGGAAGAGCCCCTTGTCCATGGATTGGACAAGGGCTCCGGGGGGGAGGGGAAGGCTTGGCCGCCCCTCCCCCCCAAAGCCCCCCCATACCATGGACCATGCGGGCTGGTATAGCTCAGGGTGTGAAGCCCCAGTCGGCCGGGACTCTGCATTCTGGCTATCCCAGCCTGCATGGGGGACAAGGGGTTACAGAGGCTCGGAAGGGGGGACCCCACATCTTTTTAAGTTTAAAAAATAGGAAAATATTATTTTTTTCCCACTGTTCTTTTTACAATATCCTGCAAGTTTGGTGTTTCTAGCATGTAAGGGGGCCCTCGCTATTAACCGCTAAAGTCGGCGGGTTTTGCTTCATTAACTAACTGTCATTTAGCGCATTTAAATGTAACGTTCCTTCTTTAAAATTCTATAAGGTCTTTTTGAAAAATGTTTTTTCCTCTTGTTCCCACTATTCTTTGTAACATATCCTGCAAATTCAGTGTTTCTAGCATGTAAGGGGTCTTTGCTATTAACCGCTAAAGTCGGCGAGTTTTCAGGTGATAATCACGGATATTTTTCCCGTGACGGGCAAATACGCGGAATAACGGCTGAATTTGTGATTGACTGCCATGATCGATTCCCGATCACGGATTCCGATCACGATGTCGGATAGTGGGAAAATGCTCATGATAAATCATGGCTATGCCGCGATCACGGACTGTATCCGAGCAACACTGTTTCCAACATGTCCGATCTGAATTTCAATCAATTTTCCAATCTTTTTTTTTTTTTCTTTTACTTTTTTTTTAATGGAATTTAGTTCAGTTCTATGAAAATCAATCGTAAAAGCGATTAAAAAAGAAATTGAAATGTACCTAGCATTACAGGGAATAGCGGGAACAAGAAAAAATAGAATTCCAAAAGACCTTGTAGAAAATTTTTAAGAAAGAAATACCATTTTTACAATTGGCAAAATGGAATTTTACTGAGTTTTAAAAAAAAAAAAGTTCCTATTTGACAAAAATGTAAAAATTAAAACAAGGTTTTTCTGAGAAAAATTTATGAGGAATTGCGAAATTATGATTCCTGATTACAATTACAAAGTTAAGATTTTTTCCCCCAAAGTTTTATATTACGATTTCGCATTGTGCTTATGCAAAATGATGAATGGGTTATACTAAATCCATTCAATTTCTAGATTCTAATGACGTTTGGCCGTAATTAAATAATTTTATGCAAAATTTTGTGCAATTCTAATTAGCAGATTACTCATCAATATAATCTACAGCTACAGACTACCGATAGGACTGGCTCTAGTGGACAGACCGTCTGCAGCTACAGACTACCGATAGGACTGGCTCTAGTGGACAGACCCTCTGCAGCTACAGACTACCAATAGGACTGGCTCTAGTGGACAGACCCTCTGCAGCTACAGACTACCGAAGGGACTGGCTCTAGTGGACAGACCCTCTGAGCTACAGACTACCGATAGGACTAGCTCTAGTGGACAGACCCTCTGCAGCTATAGACTACCGATAGGACTGGCTCTAGTGGACAGACCCTCTGCAGCTACAGACTACCGATAGGACTGGCTCTGGTGGACAGACCCTCTGCAGCTACAGACTACCGATAGGACTGGCTCTAGTGGACAGACCCTCTGCAGCTACAGACTACCGATAGGACTGGCTCTAGTGGACAGACCCTCTGCAGCTACAGACTACCAATAGGACTGGCTCTAGTGGACAGACCCTCTGCAGCTACAGACTACCAATAGGACTGGCTCTAGTGGACAGACCCTCTGCAGCTACAGACTACCGAAGGGACTGGCTCTAGTGGACAGACCCTCTGCAGCTATAGACTACCGATAGGACTGGCTCTAGTGGACAGACCCTCTGCAGCTACAGACTACCGATAGGACTGGCTCTGGTGGACAGACCCTCTGCAGCTACAGACTACCGATAGGACTGGCTCTAGTGGACAGACCCTCTGCAGCTACAGACTACCGATAGGACTGGCTCTAGTGGACAGACCCTCTGCAGCTACAGACTACCGATAGGACTGGCTCTGGTGGACAGACCCTCTGCAGCTACAGACTACCGAAGGGACTGGCTCTAGTGGACAGACCCTCTGCGGCTACAGACTACCGATAGGACTGGCTCTAGTGGACAGACCCTCTGCAGCTACAGACTACCGATAGGACTGGCTCTAGTGGACAGACCCTCTGCAGCTACAGACTACCGATAGGACTGGCTCTGGTGGACAGACCCTCTGCAGCTACAGACTACCGAAGGGACTGGCTCTAGTGGACAGACCCTCTGCGGCTACAGACTACCGATAGGACTGGCTGTACTGGACAGACCCTCTGAAGCTACAGACTACCGATAGGACTGGCTCTAGTGGACAGACCCTCTGCAGCTACAGACTACCGATAGGACTGGTTCTAGTGGACAGACCCTCTGCAGCTACAGACTACCGATAGGACTGGTTCTAGTGGACAGACCCTCTGCAGCTACAGACTACCGATAGGACTGGCTCTAGTGGACAGACCCTCTGCAGTTCTATAACCTCACTGAAGAATCTGGAATGGTTCTATGGTTGTGTCTGTAGGTAAAATGCTGCAGACCTCTCGGAGGTGCCAGAAACCATCAGCAGAACATGCAGGTCCTGTAGATGACAGTAGTTTTTCTGCACCCTGATTCCCATTCTACCTACACGATGTTTTTTATGCAGTGGTTATACCAATTGAGGTACAGCTCATATGACTGCAGGGAAGCCCAGAACTGGGGGGGACATGACTTATTCTCTCACCCTTCCGGACATGGCTCCAGCCTCTGGCTACACTTGTTATGGTTATGAAGGAAATACAGGGCCGGTTCTTTTATGAAGCAAGGTGAAACACTTGCATCAGGAGCAGAGATTACAGGGGCAGCATGTTTGTATTGTGTTTACACTAATACTACGTAGTCAGAGTAGGAGGTGAAGCGAGAGGAGAGCGAGGTGAAGAGGTCATCATTGGGGAAAAAGCAGCTTGTTGTGTTGTGTGAGGAGTCTGATAGTGAGTGAGGAGGGGGGAGGCAGGAGAGCAGCATTGGGGAAAAGCAGCTTGTTGTGCTGTGTGAGGAGTCTGACAGTAAGTGAGGAGGGAGGAGGCAGGAGAGCAGCATTGGGGAAAAGCAGCTTGTTGTGCTGTGAGGAGTGTGACAGTGAGTGAGGAGGGGGGAGGCAGGAGAGCATCACTGGGGAAAAGCAGCTTGTTGTGCTGTGTGAGGAGTCTGACAGTGAGGGAGGAGGAGGGAGGCAGGAGAGCATCATTGGGGAAAAGCAGCTTGTTGTGCTGTGTGAGGAGTCTGACAGTAAGTGAGGAGGGGGGAGGCAGGAGGTCATCATTGGGGAAAAAGCAGCTTGTTGTGTGAGGAGTCCAACAGTGGGCTTGATTCACTAAAACAAATATCATGCCTTATCAAAGTTAACATGCCTTATCAGAGTAGCATAGCGGGTGCTACGAACTTATGCCTGCTAATTGGCAATGACAAGAGCTCAACTCGTCCTACACTGAGCCCCTGCGGGTTTGTAGCGCTCGCTATGCTACTCTGATAAGGCGTGTTAACTTTGATAAGGCGTGTTAACTTTGATAAGAGATGCTATTTGTCTTAGTGAATAAAGCCGATTGAGTGAGAAGAGAGGAGGCAGGAGAGCATTATTGAGGAAAAGCAGCTTGTTGTGCTGAGTGAGGAGTCTGACAGTGAGTGAGGAGGGGGGAGGCAGGAGGGCATCATTGGGGAAAAGCAGCTTGTTGTGCTGTGTGAGGAGTCTGACAGTGAGTGAGGAGGGGGGAGGCAGGAGAGCAGAATTGTGGGAAAGCAGCTTGTTGTGCTGTGTGAGGAGTCTGACAGTGAGTGAGGAGGGGGGAGGAGGCAGGAGAGCATCATTGGGGGAAAGCAGCTTGTTGCGCTGTGTGAGGAGTGTGACATTGAGTGATGAGGGGGAGGCAGGAGAGCATCATTGGGGGAAAGCAGCTTGTTGTGCTGTGTGAGGAGTCTGACAGTGAGCGGGGGGGGGGGCAGGAGAGCATCATTGGGGAAAAGCAGCTTGTTGTGCTGTGTGAGGAGTCTGACAGTGAGTGAGGAGGGGGGAGGAGGCAGGAGAGCATCATTGGGGGAAAGCAGCTTGTTGCGCTGTGTGAGGAGTGTGACATTGAGTGATGAGGGGGAGGCAGGAGAGCATCATTGGGGAAAAGCAGCTTGTTGTGCTGTGTGAGGAGTCTGACAGTGAGTGAGGAGGGGAGAGCCAGGAGAGCAGCATTGGGGGAAAGCAGCTTGTTGTGCTGTGTGAGGAGTGTGACATTGAGTGAGGAGGGGGGAGGCAGGAGAGCAGCATTGGGGAAAAGCAGCTTGTTGTGCTGTGTGAGGAGTCTGACAGTGAGTGAGGAGGGGGGAGGCAGGAGAGCAGCATTGGGGAAAAGCAGCTTGTTGTGCTGTGTGAGGAGTCTGACAGTGAGTGAGGGGGGGGGAGGCAGGAGAGCAGCATTGGGGAAAAGCAGCTTGTTGTGCTGTGTGAGGAGTCTGACAGTGAGGGAGGAGGGTGGAGGCAGGAGAGCAGCATTGTGGAAAGGCAGCTTGTTGTGCTGTGTAAGGAGTCTGATAGTGAGTGAGGAGGGGGGAAGCAGGGGAGCAGCATTGGGGAAAAGCAGCTTGTTGTGCTGTGTGAGGAGTCTGACAGTGAGTGAGGAGGGGGAGGCAGGAGACCAGCATTGGGGGAAAGCAGCTTGTTGTGCTGTGTGAGGAGTCTGACAGTGAGTAAGGAGGGGGGAGGCAGGAGAGCACCATTGGGGAAAAGCAGCTTGTTGTGATGTGTGAGGAGTCAGTGAGTAAGGAGGGGGAGGCAGGAGACCAGCATTGGGGGAAAGCAGCTTGTTGTGCTGTGTGAGGAGTCTGACAGTGAGTGAGGAGGTGGGAGGCAGGAGAGCATCATTGGGGAAAGCAGCTTGTTGTGCTGTGTGAGGAGTCTGACAGTGAGTGGTGGAGATCCCTGGCATCTAACAAACACAGAATCCATTTTTTGCAGCTGAGATTCCAGCTGTCGCACCCGACTCTTCAGATGGTTAGTGTCTGGATAAAGGCGAGTATTGGTTCTGAAAAATGTATGAAATGCCAGATTATTTCTTTGGACATCTATTATAACCAGGAGGAATGAAGAACATCAGCAAACCAATCAAAAGATCAGCTTTCTGGGGCACGCCCATTTACAGATTGTTACAGCTGATCACGTGATTACGGCAAAATCTATGCACATCATTCTCTAATTCATACATTCATATGACAGGGACACTTGTTCTGGGAGGGGATGGTGCCATCCACAGTCATGTGACTACTGACCCCCTGATATGTAAAGTGACCTTCTGATTTCCACAGGTACGGAGGCCGTACTGACGCTGGCTCCATCTATGAGCTCCACGTGCAACTTCTCTCTGAAGATCGAGCTGTGATAACGGAATACAAGAGTGACATGATCTCAATCGAGCCGACCAACAATGACTGGAAACAGGTGAGCTCCGCCCACAGGACTACCTACAAGCCATAGCACAGCTTAGATGGGTTGTGTCCTCCACAGGGCTCCGCCCACCGGACAACCTACAAATCCTAGCAGAGCTAAGGTAGGTCATGTCCTCCACAGAGCTCCGCCTTTAGGTCAACCTACAACTCGTAGCACAGCTTAGATGGGTTGTGTCCTCCACAGAGCTCCGCCCACAGGACAACCTACAAGTCCTAGCAGAGCTTAGATGGGTTGTGTCCTCCAAAGAGCTCCGCCCACAAGGCAACCTACAAGTCCTAGCAGAGCTTGTGTGGGTCATGTCCTCTATAGAGCTCCACCCACAGGACAACCTACAAGTCCTAGCAGAGCTTAGGTGGATCGTGTCCTCCTCAGGACATCCTACAAGTCTTAGCAGAGCCAGAGCTTAGATGGGTTGTGACCTCCACAAAGCTCTGCCCACAAGACAACCTAAAAGTCCTAGCAGAGCTTGTGTGGGTTGTGTCCTGCACAGAGCTCCGCCCACAGGACAACCTACAAGTTCTAGCTCAGCTTAGGAGGGTTGTGTCCTCCACAGGACATCCTACAAATCTTAGCAGGCTTAGATGGGTTGTGACCTCCACAAAGCTCTGCCCACAAGACAACCTAAAAGTCCTAGCAGAGCTTGTGTGGGTTGTGTCCTGCATAGAGCTCCGCCCACAAGACAACCTACAAGTCCTAGCAGAGCTTGTGTGGGTTGTGTCCTGCACAGAGCTCCGCCCACAAGACAACCTATAAGTCCTAGCAGAGCTTAGGTGGATCGTGTCCTCCTCAGGACATCCTACAAGTCTTAGCAGAGCTTAGATGGGTTGTGACCTCCACAAAACTCTGCCCACAAGACAACCTAAAAGTCCTAGCAGAGCTTGTGTGGGTTGTGTCCTGCACAGAGCTCCGCCCACAAGACAACCTACAAGTCCTAGCAGAGCTTGTGTGGGTTGTGTCCTGCACAGAGCTCCGCCCACAAGACAACCTACAAGTCCTAGCAGAGCTTGTGTGGGTTGTGTCCTGCACAGAGCTTCACCCCAAGGACAACCTACAAGTCCTAGCTCAGCCTAGGAGGGTCGTGTCCTCCACAGGACAACCTACAAGTCCTAGCAGAGCTTGTGTGGGTCATGTCCTGCATAGAGCTCCACCCACAGGACAACCTACAAGTTCTAGCTCAGCTTAGGAGGGTTGTGTCCTCCACAGGACATCCTACAAGTCTTAGCAGGCTTAGATGGGTTGTGACCTCCACAAAGCTCTGCCCACAAGACAACCTACAAGTCCTAGCAGAGCTTGTGTGGGTTGTGACCTCCACAGAGCTCCACCTACAAGACAACCTACAAGTCCTAGCAGAGCTTGTGTGGGTTGTGTCCTGCACAGAGCTTCACCCCAAGGACAACCTACAAGTTCTAGCTCAGCCTAGGAGGGTCGTGTCCTCCACAGGACAACCCACAAATCCTAGCAGAGCTTGGGAGGGTCATGTCTGTCACCGATGATTAGCAGTGCCAGTTTAACTTTGTAGTTTTTCTTAAAAAAAGGCCTCTGCTCTGGGGCAAATGGTTGTTTGTTTATTCTCCAGCAGAGGCCTTTTAGAGAAAAGTCAATAAAATCTAAAGCAGACCCCACATAGCTATAAATGCCAAAGAGACATTCACAAGGCCTGTCCTTGAACAAGGCTTCCCAACCCTGTCCTCAGTGTCCACCAGCAGTGCATGTTTTGTGGAAATCCACAGAGGCAGATAATCCGCTCTGCTGAGACACTAACTACCTCACCTGTGCATGCAGGGCCGGCCTTAGGTTTCACAGCGCCCTGAGCGTAACCAGATTTTGGTGCCCCCCCCCCCATTCATCCTTTTCACACGCACGCACGCACGCACGCACGCACACACGCACGCACACACGCACGCACACACGCACGCACACACGCACGCACGCACACAGTGACAGTTAGTGACAAGACAATATATACTCTGTACAGCGCTGTGTAATATGTCGGCGCTATAAATACTTAAATAGTGTATATATAATATATACACTAAGGGGGATCTGCCTAATATATACACTAAAGGGGGGATCTGCCTACATATACAAGACTAATAGCCTATATACACTAAGGGGGACCTGCCTATTATAGGCAGATCCCCCCCCCCCTTAGTGTATATAGGCTACTAGTGTAGGCAGATCCCCCCCTTTAGTGTGTGTGTGTACAGTGTGTGTGTGTACAGTGTGTGTGTGTGTGTACAGTGTGTGTGTGTGTGTGTGTGTGTACAGTGTGTGTGTGTGTGTGTGTACAGTGTGTGTGTGTGTACAGTGTGTGTGTGTACAGTGTGTATGTATGTATATATATATATATATATATATATATATATATATATATATATATATATATATATATATACATACATACATACTTGCGTTGTGTTACATTTTGCTTGGATCATACGGGGGTCATCTTACCTGCTGGCTGCTGCATATTATAAGCAACTAAAAGGGTATCTGGCAGCATATATATATATATATATATATATATATATATATATATATATATATATATACAGTGGAGGAAATAATTATTTGACCCCTCACTGATTTTGTAAGTTTGTCCAATGACAAAGAAATGAAAAGTCTCAGAACAGTATCATTTCAATGGTAGGTTTATTTTAACAGTGGCAGATATCACATCAAAAGGAAAATCGAAAAAAATAACCTTAAAGGAAAACTTAAGTGTCCTAAAAAAATGACTTGTACTCACCGGGGCTCCCCTCAGCCCCCTGCAGCTGAACGGTGCCCTCGCCGTGTCTCTCCGATGCAGCTGGACTCGCCGGCGGGCACTTCCGGTTTCGTCGTCACCGGCCGATAGGCTGGGAACGCGGCTGATTAGCTGCGTTCCCGGCCGCAATAGCGCCTTCTTTAATGCTATTGCGGCCGGGAACGCGGCTAATTAGCCGCGTTCCCAGCCTGTCGGCCGGTGACGGCTCAGCCGGAAGTGCCCGCCGGCGAGTCCAGCTGCATCGGAGAGACATGGCGAAGGCACCGTTCAGCTGCAGGGGGCTGAGGGGAGCCCCGGGTGAGTACAAGTCATTTTTTTTAGGACACTTAAGTTTTCCTTTAAATAAAAGATAGCAACTGATTTGCATTTCATTGAGTGAAACGTTACAAGAAACGTTTGACCTCTGTGCTTGCAAACAAGGGTTTTTCCACTAAGTATTAAGTCTTTTATTGTTAGAGGGTTCAAAAACGTATTTCACTCAATGAAATGCAAATCAGTTGCTATCTTTTATTTAAGGTTATTTTTTCGATTTTCCTTTTGATGTGCTATCTGCCACTGTTAAAATAAACCTACCATTGAAATGATACTGTTTTGAGACTTTTCATTTCTTTGTCATTGGACAAACTTACAAAATCAGGGAGGGGTCAAATAATTATTTCCTCCACTGTATATATATATATATATATATATATATATATATATATATATATATATGTATGTATATGTGTGTATATATATATATATATATATATAAAGATTGGAAATTGCATTTCCGCATCGGAATGCGGAAATCGGTAATGCAAGTGCGGTAGGCGGATTTCCGCCGGAAATTGCGGAAATTTCCGCTGATTTTAACATCGATTTTCTCAAAAAACTATAAGATCTTTTTGAAAACTTTTTTTGCATCTTGTTCACAAGATTCGGTTTAATAAACCCTGAAAATTTGGTGTTTCTAGGACTTACAGGGGCTTTGCTATTAACCGCTAAAGTCGGCGGATATTTACTGTAATGTAAAATGCAGAAAATCTGCATCTACCTATTTTCTGCATTTACATTACAGTAAAAATCTGCCGACTTTAGCGGTTAATAGCAAAGCCCCCGTAAGTCCGAAAAACACAACATTTTCAGGATTTATTAAACAGAATCTAGTGAACAAGATGCAAAAAAAAAGTTTTCAAAAAGATCTTATAGTTTTTGAGAAAATCGATGTTAAAGTCGGGCGGAATTTCCACAATTTCCGGCGGAAATTCCGCATCGGAATACGGAAATTGGTAGCGGAATCGGTAATTGGCAACTGCGGAATGCGGATTTACTACAGAATTGGAAATTGGCATTTCCGACCATCCGTAAATTCCAACTGATGCCATAATTGAATGGATATTTGGGAACCGCTTGGGGGCAGTCATTCCCAATTCCCAGTGCGTAATGCGACGAGCTCAGTACACCTTCTGAGAGGTTTATTGATCGGATAGCTGCCTCACACCCTGAGATACAGAGAACATGCTAAGACCACCACGTTTAGTACTTATAGTTTCAGTGCATGATGACTGAGTGTAAAGTGGTGTTTTTTATATCATACTATTAGACTTAAGCCCATAGATCACAAATTGTATCGATTGTACATACAATCGAAATTGGACTGTTTATGGACTCACAAACCAATCCAAAAAGTTACTTTGCCTGCATTGCTGACTGCCTTCGGGTTTCCCTCAGGGTCTGAGGCTGAATGGCAAACTGCAGCAAAGGGAACAGGAAGTGGAGGGTGACGTCACACCGGCCTGCACATAGCCAAGATGTACAGGAACTGCGCTTCTCAAGCCAATCACCTCTACAAATAGGAGTTCAGGGGGATGCCTGAAAATCAGATGATAACGCACATAGTGCCCACTACTGCTTTATAAAACCTTTATGTGCACCCTGTGATGGCCTCCTCAGGGGTGTGCCCTCACCAGATAGGGAGATATATATACAGTAACAGGTGGGAATCTCGGATCATGGGTTTCGGTGAAAGCTGGAATAAAGGTGGCCACACACAATACAATAAAATGATGTTACAGCAACTTTTTTTGACATTTGGCCTCGGAAGTCCTTTAAGGATTACTGGGAGAAATGAATGTCCTGTTCCCCGATATAACCTCTTGTCATGTCTCTCCTTAGATCACACACACCTTCTCCGGATATGGCCCAGGAGTTCGCTTTGTGCGGTTCAAACATGGCGGCCAGGACTCCGTCTTCTGGAAGGGCTATTTCGGAGCTCGTATGACCAACAGCAGCGTGACAGTAGAAGCTTAAGATGCTGCCGTGGCCCCGCCTAGAAGTGGCTGCGCTGCCACTAAGCCACCAATTGCCCCCCAGATGATGTATGATGGGGGAGGGGTTGAGGATGGATTGGTGGTTGCCTGGCAACATAGACCAGCAAATAGCTGAAGTGTGACTGTAGGGTGCTGAGAATAAGGGAGGCCTCCGACTCATCTCTTCATTTAAAAACAATAAATGTATTTTTCTGGAATCAATTTGTGAAATCTTTATCTCATTTTTCATGTTTTCCTGGGGTAAAAAAATAAACACACAAACCGAGATATTATTGGGGGACAACAGATATATAAATCACTGGATCACTGTGTGATTATAAATCACTGGATCACTGTGTGATTATAGATCCCTGGATCACTATGTGATTATAAATCCCTGGATCACTGTGTGATTATACATCACTGGATCACTGTGTGATTATAAATCCCTGGATCACTATGTGATTACAAATCACTGGATCACTGTGTGATTATACATCACTGGATCACTGTGTGATTATAAATCCCTGGATCACTGTGTGATTATACATCACTGGATCACTGTGTGATTATAAATCACTGGATCACTGTGTGATTACAAATCACTGGATCACTGTGTGATTATAAATCACTGGATCACTGGGTGATTATAAATCCCTGGATCACTGTGTGATTATAAATCCCTGGATCACTGTGTGATTATAAATCCCTGGATCACTGTGTGATTATAAATCCCTGGATCACTGTGTGATTATAAATCCCTGGATCACTGTGTGATTATAAATCACTGGATCACTGGGTGATTATAAATCACTGGATCAATGTGTGATTATACATCCCTGGATCACTGTGTGATTATAAATCCCTGGATCACTGTGTGATTATAAATCCCTGGATTACTGTGTGATTATAAATCACTGGATCACTGTGTGATTATAAATCTTTGGATCACTGTGTGATTATAAATCCCTGGATTACTGTGTGATTATAAATCCCAGGATCACTGTGTGATTAGAGATCACTTGATCACTGTGTGATTATAAATCCCTGGATCACTGTGTGATTATAGATCACTGGATCACTGTGTGATTATAAATCCCAGAATCACCGTGTGATTAGAGATCACTTGATCACTGTGTGATTATAAATCCCTGGATCACTGTGTGATTATAAATTACTGGATCACTGTGTGATTATAAATCCCTGGATCACTGTGTGATTATAAATCCCTGGATCACTGTGTGATTATAAATCCCTGGATCACTGTGTGATTATAAATCCCAGGATCACTGTGATTATACATCACTGGATCACTGTGTGATTATACATCACTGAACCCCTGTGTGATTATAAATCCCTGGATCACTGTGCGATTATAAATACCTGGATCACTGTGTGATTATAAATACCTGGATCACTGTGTGATTATAAATCCCTGGATCACTGTGTGATTATAAATACCTGGATCACTGTGTGATTATAAATCCCTGGATCACTGTGTGATTATAAATCCCTTGATCACTTTGTGATTATAAATCCCTGGATCACTGTGTGATTATAAATCCCTGGATCACTGTGTGATTATAAATCCCTGGATTACTGTGTGATTATAAATCACTGGATCACTGTGTGATTATAAATCCCAGGATCACTGTGTGATTATAAATCCCAGGATCACTGTGTGATTAGAGATCACTTGATCACTGTGTGATTATAAATCCCTGGATCACTGTGTGATTATAAATCCCTGGATCACTGTGTGATTATAAATCCCTGGATCACTGTGTGATTATAAATCCCTTGATCACTGTGTGATTATAAATCTCTGGATCACTGTGTGATTATACATCACTGGATCACTGTGCGATTATAAATCCCTGGATCACTGTGTGATTATACATCACTGGATCACTGTGTGATTATAAATCCCAGGATCAATGTGATTATACATCACTGGATCACTGTGTGATTATACATCACTGAACCACTGTGTGATTATAAATCCCTGGATCACTGTGTGATTATAAATCACTGGATCACTGTGTGATTATAAATCCCTGGATCACTGTGTGA
The DNA here is from genome assembly GCF_040937935.1 of Hyperolius riggenbachi. NCBI lineage: Eukaryota > Metazoa > Chordata > Amphibia > Anura > Hyperoliidae > Hyperolius > Hyperolius riggenbachi. Next base: position 2,243,251 of record NC_090651.1, read on the forward strand.
TTATAAATCCCTGGATCACTGTGTGATTATACATCAATAGATCACTGTGCGGTTACAAATCCCTGGATCACTGTGTGATTATACATCACTGGATCACTGTGTGATTATACATCACTGGATCACTGTGTGATTATAAATCCCTGGATCACTGTGTGATTATAAATCCCAGGATCACTGTGATTATACATCACTGGATCACTGTGTGATTATACATCATTGAACCACTGTGTGATTATAAATCCCTGGATCACTGTGTGATTATAAATCCCTGGATCACTGTGTGATTATAAATCCCTGGATCACTGGGTGATTATACATCCCTGGGTCACTGTGTGATTATAAATCCCTGGATTACTGTGTGATTATAAATCACTGGATCACTGTGTGATTATAAATCACTGGATCACTGGGTGATTATACATCACTAGATCACTGTGTGATTATAAATCCCTGGATCACTGTGTGATTATAGATCACTGGATCACTGTGTGATTATAAATCCCTGGATCACTGTGTGATTATAAATCCCAAGAACACTGTGTGGTTATAAATCCCTGGATCACTGTGTGGTTATAAATCCCTGGATCACTGTGTGATTATAAATCCCTGGATCACTGTGTGATTATAAATCCCTTGATCACTGTGTGATTATAAATCCCTGGATCACTGTGTGATTATAAATCCCTGGATCACTGTGTGATTATAAATCCCTGGATTACTGTGTGATTATAAATCACTGGATCACTGTGTGATTATAAATCCCTGGATCACTGTGTGATTATAAATCCCTGGATCACTGTGTGATTATAAATACCAGGATCACTGTGTGATTATAGATCACTGGATCACTGTGTGATTATAAATCCATGGATCACTGGGTGAATATACATCACTGGATCACTGTGTGATTATAAATCCCTGGATCACTGTGTGATTATAAATCCCTGGATCACTGTGTGATTATAAATCCCTGGATCACTGTGTGATTATAAATCCCTGGATCTCTGTGTGATTATAAATCCCTGGATCACTGTGTGATTATAAATCCATGGATCACTGTGTGATTATAAATCCATTGATCACTGGGTGATTAGAAATCCCTGGATCACTGTGTGATTATAAATCCCTGGATCACTGTGTGATTATAAATCCATGGATCACTGGGTGATTATACATCACTGGATCACTGTGTGTGATTATAAATCCCTGGATCACTGCGTGATTATAAATCCCTGGATCACTGTGTGATTATAAATCCATGGATCCCTGTGTGATTATAAATCCCTGGATCCCTGTGTGATTATAAATCCCTGGATCCCTGTGTGATTATAAATCCCTGGATCACTGTGTGATTATAAATCCCTGGATCACTGTGTGATTATACATCACTGGATCACTGTGTGATTATAAATCCCTGGTTTACTGTGTGATTATAAATCTATGGATCCCTGTGTGATTATAAATCCCTGGATCCCTGTGTGATTATAAATCCCTGGATCCCTGTGTGATTATAAATCCCTGGATCACTGTGTGATTATAAATCCCTGGATCACTGTGTGATTATAGATCACTGGATCACTGTGTGATTATAAATCCCTGGATCACTGTGTGATTATAAATCCCTGGATCACTGTGTGATTATAAATCCCTGGATCACTGTGTGATTATAGATCACTGGATAACTGTGTGATTATAGATCACTGGATCTCTGTGTGATTATAAATCCCTGGATCCCTGTGTGATTATAAATCACTGGATCACTGTGTGATTATAAATCCCTGGATCACTGTGTGATTATAAATCCCTGGATCACTGTGTGATTATACATTAATGGATCACTGTGCGATTATAAATCCCTGGATCACTGTGTGATAATACATCACTGGATCACTGTGTGATTATAAATCCCTGGATCACTGTGTGATTATAAATACCAGGATCACTGTGTGATTATAGATCACTGGATCACTGTGTGATTATAAATCCATGGATCACTGGGTGAATATACATCACTGGATCACTGTGTGATTATAAATCCCTGGATCACTGTGTGATTATAAATCCCTGGATCACTGGGTGATTATACATCCCTGGATAACTGTGTGATTATAAATCCCTGGATTACTGTGTGATTATAAATCACTGGATCACTGTGATTATAAATCACTGGATCACTGGGTGATTATACATCACTGGATCACTGTGTGATTATAAATCCCTGGATCACTGTGTGATTATAGATCACTGTATCACTGTGTGATTATAAATCCCTGGATCACTGTGTGATTATAAATCCCTGGAACACTGTGATTATAAATCCCTGGATCACTGTGTGGTTATAAATCCCTGGATCACCGTGTGATTATAAATCCCTGGATCACCGTGTAATTATAAATCCCTGGATTACTGTGTGATTATAAATCACTGGATCACTGTGTGATTATAACCCCCTGGATCACTGTGTGATTATAAATCCCTGGATCACTGTGTGATTATAAATCCCTGGATCACTGTGTGATTATAAATCCCAGGATCACTGTGTGATTATAGATCACTGGATCACTGTGTGATTATAAATCCATGGATCACTGGGTGATTATACATCACTGGATCACTGTGTGATTATAAATCCCTGGATCACTGTGTGATTATAAATCCCTGGATCACTGTGTGATTATAAATCCATGGATCACTGGGTGAGTATACATCACTGGATCACTGTGTGTGATTATAAATCCCTGGATCACTGTGTGATTATAAATCACTGGATCACTGTGTGATTATAAATCCCTGGATCCCTGTGTGATTATAGATCCCTGGATCACTGTGTGATTATAAATCCATGGATCACTGTGTGATTATAAATCCATGGATCACTGGGTGATTAGAAATCCCTGGATCACTGGGTGATTATAAATCCATGGATCACTGGGTGATTAGAAATCCCTGGATCACTGGGTGATTATAAATCCCTGGATCACTGTGTGATTATAAATCCATGGATCACTGGGTGATTATACATCACTGGATCACTGTGTGTGATTATAAATCCCTGGATCACCGTGATTATAAATCCCTGGATCACTGTGTGATTATAAATCCATGGATCACTGTGTGATTATAAATCCCTGGATCCCTGTGTGATTTTAAATCCCTGGATCCCTGTGTGATTATAAATCCCTGGATCACTGTGTGATTATAATTTCCTGGATCACTGTGTGATTATAAATCCCTGGATCACTGTGTGATTATAGATCACTGGATCACTGTGTGATTATAAATCCCTGCATCACTGTGTGATTATAAATCCCTGGATCACTGTGTGATTATAAATCCCTGGATCACTGTGTGATTATAAATCCCAGGATCACTGTGTGATTATAGATCACTGGATCACTGTGTGATTATAAATCCATGGATCACTGGGTGATTATACATCACTGGATCACTGTGTGATTATAAATCCCTGGATCACTGTGTGATTATAAATCCCTGGATCACTGTGTGATTATAAATCCATGGATCACTGGGTGATTAGAAATCCCTGAATCACTGTGTGATTATGAATCCCTGGATCACTGTGTGATTATAAATCCCTGGATCACTGTGTGATTATAAATCCATGGATCACTGGGTGATTAGAAATCCCTGGATCACTGTGTGATTATAAATCCCAGGATCACTGTGTGATTAGAGATCACTTGATCACTGTGTGATTATAAATCCCTGGATCACTGTGTGATTATAAATCCCTTGATCACTGTGTGATTATAAATCCCTGGATCACTGTGTGATTATACATCACTGGATCACTGTGCGATTATAAATCCCTGGATCACTGTGTGATTATACATCACTGGATCACTGTGTGATTATAAATCCCAGGATCAATGTGATTATACATCACTGGATCACTGTATGATTATACATCACTGAACCACTGTGTGATTATAAATCCCTGGATCACTGTGTGATTATAAATCCCTGGATCACTGTGTGATTATACATCCCTGGATCACTGTGTGATTATAAATCCCTGGATCACTGTGTGATTATAAATCACTGGATCACTGTGTGATTATAAATCCCTGGATCACTGTGTGATTATAAATCCCTGGATCACTGTGTGATTATACATCAATGGATCACTGTGCAGTTACAAATCCCTGGATCACTGTGTGATTATACATCACTGGATCACTGTGTGATTATACATCACTGGATCACTGTGTGATTATAAATCCCTGGATCACTGTGTGATTATAAATCCCAGGATCACTGTGATTATACATCACTGGATCACTGTGTGATTATACATCATTGAACCACTGTGTGATTATAAATCCCTGGATCACTGTGTGATTATAAATCCCTGGATCACTGTGTGATTATAAATCCCTGGATCACTGGGTGATTATACATCCCTGGGTCACTGTGTGATTATAAATCCCTGGATTACTGTGTGATTATAAATCACTGGATCACTGTGTGATTATAAATCACTGGATCACTGGGTGATTATACATCACTAGATCACTGTGTGATTATAAATCCCTGGATCACTGTGTGATTATAGATCACTGGATCACTGTGTGATTATAAATCCCTGGATCACTGTGTGATTATAAATCCCAGGAACACTGTGTGGTTATAAATCCCTGGATCACTGTGTGGTTATAAATCCCTGGATCACTGTGTGATTATAAATCCCTGGATCACTGTGTGATTATAAATCCCTTGATCACTGTGTGATTATAAATCCCTGGATCACTGTGTGATTATAAATCCCTGGATCACTGTGTGATTATAAATCCCTGGATTACTGTGTGATTATAAATCACTGGATCACTGTGTGATTATAAATCCCTGGATCACTGTGTGATTATAAATCCCTGGATCACTGTGTGATTATAAATACCAGGATCACTGTGTGATTATAGATCACTGGATCACTGTGTGATTATAAATCCATGGATCACTGGGTAAATATACATCACTGGATCACTGTGTGATTATAAATCCCTGGATCACTGTGTGATTATAAATCCCTGGATCACTGTGTGATTATAAATCCATGGATCACTGTGTGATTATAAATCCCTGGATCACTGTGTGATTATAAATCCCTGGATCCCTGTGTGATTATAAATCCCTGGATCACTGTGTGATTATAAATCCATGGATCACTGTGTGATTATAAATCCATTGATCACTGGGTGATTAGAAATCCCTGGATCACTGTGTGATTATAAATCCCTGGATCACTGTGTGATTATAAATCCATGGATCACGGTGTGATTATACATCACTGGATCACTGTGTGTGATTATAAATCCCTGGATCACTGCGTGATTATAAATCCCTGGATCACTGTGTGATTATAAATCCATGGATCCCTGTGTGATTATAAATCCATGGATCCCTGTGTGATTATAAATCCCTGGATCCCTGTGTGATTATAAATCCCTGGATCACTGTGTGATTATAAATCCCTGGATCACTGTGTGATTATACATCACTGGATCACTGTGTGATTATAAATCCCTGGTTTACTGTGTGATTATAAATCCATGGATCCCTGTGTGATTATAAATCCCTGGATCCCTGTGTGATTATAAATCCCTGGATCCCTGTGTGATTATAAATCCCTGGATCACTGTGTGATTATAAATCCCTGGATCACTGTGTGATTATAGATCACTGGATCACTGTGTGATTATAAATCCCTGGATCACTGTGTGATTATAAATCCCTGGATCACTGTGTGATTATAAATCCCTGGATCACTGTGTGATTATAGATCACTGGATAACTGTGTGATTATAGATCACTGGATCTCTGTGCGATTATAAATCCCTGGATCCCTGTGTGATTATAAATCACTGGATCACTGTGTGATTATAAATCCCTGGATCACTGTGTGATTATAAATCCCTGGATCACTGTGTGATTATACATTAATGAATCACTGTGCGATTATAAATCCCTGGATCACTGTGTGATTATAAATCACTGGATCAATGTGTGATTATAAATCCCTGGATCACTGTGTGATTATAAATCCCTGGATCACTGTGTGATTATAAATCCCCGGATTACTGTGTGATTATAAATCACTGGATCACTGTGTGATTATAAATCCCTGGATCACTGTGTGATTATAAATCCCTGGATTACTGTGTGATTATAAATCCCAGGATCACTGTGTGATTAGAGATCACTTGATCACTGTGTGATTATAAATCCCTGGATCACTGTGTGATTATAGATCACTGGATCACTGTGTGATTATAAATCCCTGAATCACTATGTGATTATAAATCCCTGGATCACTGTGTGATTATAAATCCCTGGATCACTGTGTGATTATAAATCCCAGGATCACTGTGAATATACATCACTGGATCACTGTGTGATTATACATCACTGAACCCCTGTGTGATTATAAATCCCTGGATCACTGTGCAATTATAAATACCTGGATCACTGTGTGATTATAAATACCTGGATCACTGTGTGATTATAAATCCCTGGATCACTGTGTGATTATAAATCCCTTGATCACTTTGTGATTATAAATCCCTGGATCACTGTGTGATTATAAATCCCTGGATCACTGTGTGATTATAAATCCCTGGATTACTGTGTGATTATAAATCACTGGATCACTGTGTGATTAGAGATCACTTGATCACTGTGTGATTATAAATCCCTGGATCACTGTGTGATTATAAATCCCTGGATCACTGTGTGATTATAATTCCCTGGATCACTGTGTGATTATAAATCCCTTGATCACTGTGTGATTATAAATCTCTGGATCACTGTGTGATTATACATCACTGGATCACTGTGCGATTATAAATCCCTGGATCACTGTGATTATACATCACTGGATCACTGTGTGATTATAAATCCCAGGATCAATGTGATTATACATCACTGGATCACTGTGTGATTATACATCACTGAACCACTGTGTGATTATAAATCCCTGGATCACTGTGTGATTATAAATCCCTGGATCACTGTGTGATTATACATCCCTGGATCACTGTGTGATTATAAATCCCTGGATCACTGTGTGATTATAAATCACTGGATCACTGTGTGATTATAAATCCCTGGATCACTGTGTGATTATTAATCCCTGGATCACTGTGTGATTATACATCAATAGATCACTGTGCGGTTACAAATCTCTGGATCACTGTGTGATTATACATCACTGGATCACTGTGTGATTATACATCACTGGATCACTGTGTGATTATAAATCCCTGGATCACTGTGTGATTATAAATCCCAGGATCACTGTGATTATACATCACTGGATCACTGTGTGATTATACATCATTGAACCACTGTGTGATTATAAATCCCTGGATCACTGTGTGATTATAAATCCCTGGATCACTGTGTGATTATAAATCCCTGGATCACTGGGTGATTATACATCCCTGGGTCACTGTGTGATTATAAATCCCTGGATTACTGTGTGATTATAAATCACTGGATCACTGTGTGATTATAAATCACTGGATCACTGGGTGATTATACATCACTAGATCACTGTGTGATTATAAATCCCTGGATCACTGTGTGATTATAGATCACTGGATCACTGTGTGATTATAAATCCCTGGATCACTGTGTGATTATAAATCCCAAGAACACTGTGTGGTTATAAATCCCTGGATCACTGTGTGGTTATAAATCCCTGGATCACTGTGTGGTTATAAATCCCTGGATCACTGTGTGATTATAAATCCCTGGATCACTGTGTGATTATAAATCCCTTGATCACTGTGTGATTATAAATCCCTGGATCACTGTGTGATTATAAATCCCTGGATCACTGTGTGATTATAAATCCCTGGATTACTGTGTGATTATAAATCACTGGATCACTGTGTGATTATAAATCCCTGGATCACTGTGTGATTATAAATCCCTGGATCACTGTGTGATTATAAATACCAGGATCACTGTGTGATTATAGATCACTGGATCACTGTGTGATTATAAATCCATGGATCACTGGGTGAATATACATCACTGGATCACTGTGTGATTATAAATCCCTGGATCACTGTGTGATTATAAATCCCTGGATCACTGTGTGATTATAAATCCCTGGATCACTGTGTGATTATAAATCCCTGGATCCCTGTGTGATTATAAATCCCTGGATCACTGTGTGATTATAAATCCATGGATCACTGTGTGATTATAAATCCATTGATCACTGGGTGATTAGAAATCCCTGGATCACTGTGTGATTATAAATCCCTGGATCACTGTGTGATTATAAATCCATGGATCACTGGGTGATTATACATCACTGGATCACTGTGTGTGATTATAAATCCCTGGATCACTGCGTGATTATAAATCCCTGGATCACTGTGTGATTATAAATCCATGGATCCCTGTGTGATTATAAATCCCTGGATCCCTGTGTGATTATAAATCCCTGGATCCCTGTGTGATTATAAATCCCTGGATCACTGTGTGATTATAAATCCCTGGATCACTGTGTGATTATACATCAATGGATCACTGTGCGGTTACAAATCCCTGGATCACTGTGTGATTATACATCACTGGATCACTGTGTGATTATACATCACTGGATCACTGTGTGATTATAAATCCCTGGATAACTGTGTGATTATAAATCCCAGGATCACTGTGATTATACATCACTGGATCACTGTGTGATTATACATCATTGAACCACTGTGTGATTATAAATCCCTGGATCACTGTGTGATTATAAATCCCTGGATCACTGTGTGATTATAAATCCCTGGATCACTGGGTGATTATACATCCCTGGGTCACTGTGTGATTATAAATCCCTGGATTACTGTGTGATTATAAATCACTGGATCACTGTGTGATTATAAATCACTGGATCACTGGGTGATTATACATCACTAGATCACTGTGTGATTATAAATCCCTGGATCACTGTGTGATTATAGATCACTGGATCACTGTGTGATTATAAATCCCTGGATCACTGTGTGATTATAAATCCCAGGAACACTGTGTGGTTATAAATCCCTGGATCACTGTGTGGTTATAAATCCCTGGATCACTGTGTGATTATAAATCCCTGGATCACTGTGTGATTATAAATCCCTTGATCACTGTGTGATTATAAATCCCTGGATCACTGTGTGATTATAAATCCCTGGATCACTGTGTGATTATAAATCCCTGGATTACTGTGTGATTATAAATCCCTGGATCACTGTGTGATTATAAATCCCTGGATCACTGTGTGATTATAAATCCCTGGATCCCTGTGTGATTATAAATCCCTGGATCACTGTGTGATTATAAATCCATGGATATCTGTGTGATTATAAATCCATTGATCACTGGGTGATTAGAAATCCCTGGATCACTGTGTGATTATAAATCCCTGGATCACTGTGTGATTATAAATCCATGGATCACGGTGTGATTATAAATCCCTGGATCACTGTGTGATTATAAATCCATGGATCACTGTGTGATTATAAATCCCTGGATCACTGTGTGATTATAAATCCATGGATCACTGTGTGATTATAAATCCATTGATCACTGGGTGATTAGAAATCCCTGGATCACTGTGTGATTATAAATCCCTGGATCACTGTGTGATTATAAATCCATGGATCACGGTGTGATTATACATCACTGGATCACTGTGTGTGATTATAAATCCCTGGATCACTGCGTGATTATAAATCCCTGGATCACTGTGTGATTATAAATCCATGGATCCCTGTGTGATTATAAATCCCTGGATCCCTGTGTGATTATAAATCCCTGGATCCCTGTGTGATTATAAATCCCTGGATCACTGTGTGATTATAAATCCCTGGATCACTGTGTGATTATACATCACTGGATCACTGTGTGATTATAAATCCCTGGTTTACTGTGTGATTATAAATCCATGGATCCCTGTGTGATTATAAATCCCTGGATCCCTGTGTGATTATAAATCCCTGGATCCCTGTGTGATTATAAATCCCTGGATCACTGTGTGATTATAAATCCCTGGATCACTGTGTGATTATAGATCACTGGATCACTGTGTGATTATAAATCCCTGGATCACTGTGTGATTATAAATCCCTGGATCACTGTGTGATTATAAATCCCTGGATCACTGTGTGATTATAGATCACTGGATAACTGTGTGATTATAGATCACTGGATCTCTGTGTGATTATAAATCCCTGGATCCCTGTGTGATTATAAATCACTGGATCACTGTGTGATTATAAATCCCTGGATCACTGTGTGATTATAAATCCCTGGATCACTGTGTGATTATACATTAATGGATCACTGTGCGATTATAAATCCCTGGATCACTGTGTGATTATAAATCACTGGATCAATGTGTGATTATAAATCCCTGGATCACTGTGTGATTATAAATCCCTGGATCACTGTGTGATTATAAATCCCTGGATTACTGTGTGATTATAAATCACTGGATCACTGTGTGATTATAAATCCCTGGATCACTGTGTGATTATAAATCCCTGGATTACTGTGTGATTATAAATCCCAGGATCACTGTGTGATTAGAGATCACTTGATCACTGTGTGATTATAAATCCCTGGATCACTGTGTGATTATAGATCACTGGATCACTGTGTGATTATAAATCCCAGAATCACTGTGTGATTAGAGATCACTTGATCACTGTGTGATTATAAATCCCTGGATCACTGTGTGATTATAAATTACTGGATCACTGTGTGATTATAAATCCCTGGATCACTGTGTGATTATAAATCCCTGGATCACTGTGTGATTATAAATCCCTGGATCACTGTGTGATTATAAATCCCTTGATCACTTTGTGATTATAAATCCCTGGATCACTGTGTGATTATAAATCCCTGGATCACTGTGTGATTATAAATCCCTGGATTACTGTGTGATTATAAATCACTGGATCACTGTGTGATTATAAATCCCAGGATCACTGTGTGATTATAAATCCCAGGATCACTGTGTGATTAGAGATCACTTGATCACTGTGTGATTATAAATCCCTGGATCACTGTGTGATTATAAATCCCTGGATCACTGTGTGATTATAATTCCCTGGATCACTGTGTGATTATAAATCCCTTGATCACTGTGTGATTATAAATCTCTGGATCACTGTGTGATTATACATCACTGGATCACTGTGCGATTATAAATCCCTGGATCACTGTGATTATACATCACTGGATCACTGTGTGATTATAAATCCCAGGATCAATGTGATTATACATCACTGGATCACTGTGTGATTATACATCACTGAACCACTGTGTGATTATAAATCCCTGGATCACTGTGTGATTATAAATCCCTGGATCACTGTGTGATTACACATCCCTGGATCACTGTGTGAATATAAATCCCTGGATCACTGTGTGATTATAAATCACTGGATCACTGTGTGATTATAAATCCCTGGATCACTGTATGATTATTAATCCCTGGATCACTGTGTGATTATACATCAATAGATCACTGTGCGGTTACAAATCCCTGGATCACTGTGTGATTATACATCACTGGATCACTGTGTGATTATACATCACTGGATCACTGTGTGATTATAAATCCCTGGATCACTGTGTGATTATAAATCCCTGGATCACTGTGCAATTATAAATACCTGGATCACTGTGTGATTATAAATACCTGGATCACTGTGTGATTATAAATCCCTGGATCACTGTGTGATTATAAATCCCTTGATCACTTTGTGATTATAAATCCCTGGATCACTGTGTGATTATAAATCCCTGGATCACTGTGTGATTATAAATCCCTGGATTACTGTGTGATTATAAATCACTGGATCACTGTGTGATTATAAATCCCAGGATCACTGTGTGATTATAAATCCCAGGATCACTGTGTGATTAGAGATCACTTGATCACTGTGTGATTATAAATCCCTGGATCACTGTGTGATTATAAATCCCTGGATCACTGTGTGATTATAATTCCCTGGATCACTGTGTGATTATAAATCCCTTGATCACTGTGTGATTATAAATCTCTGGATCACTGTGTGATTATACATCACTGGATCACTGTGCGATTATAAATCCCTGGATCACTGTGATTATACATCACTGGATCACTGTGTGATTATAAATCCCAGGATCAATGTGATTATACATCACTGGATCACTGTGTGATTATACATCACTGAACCACTGTGTGATTATAAATCCCTGGATCACTGTGTGATTATAAATCCCTGGATCACTGTGTGATTATACATCCCTGGATCACTGTGTGATTATAAATCCCTGGATCACTGTGTGATTATAAATCACTGGATCACTGTGTGATTATAAATCCCTGGATCACTGTGTGATTATTAATCCCTGGATCACTGTGTGATTATACATCAATAGATCACTGTGCGGTTACAAATCTCTGGATCACTGTGTGATTATACATCACTGGATCACTGTGTGATTATACATCACTGGATCACTGTGTGATTATAAATCCCTGGATCACTGTGTGATTATAAATCCCAGGATCACTGTGATTATACATCACTGGATCACTGTGTGATTATACATCATTGAACCACTGTGTGATTATAAATCCCTGGATCACTGTGTGATTATAAATCCCTGGATCACTGTGTGATTATAAATCCCTGGATCACTGGGTGATTATACATCCCTGGGTCACTGTGTGATTATAAATCCCTGGATTACTGTGTGATTATAAATCACTGGATCACTGTGTGATTATAAATCACTGGATCACTGGGTGATTATACATCACTAGATCACTGTGTGATTATAAATCCCTGGATCACTGTGTGATTATAGATCACTGGATCACTGTGTGATTATAAATCCCTGGATCACTGTGTGATTATAAATCCCAAGAACACTGTGTGGTTATAAATCCCTGGATCACTGTGTGGTTATAAATCCCTGGATCACTGTGTGATTATAAATCCCTGGATCACTGTGTGATTATAAATCCCTTGATCACTGTGTGATTATAAATCCCTGGATCACTGTGTGATTATAAATCCCTGGATCACTGTGTGATTATAAATCCCTGGATTACTGTGTCATTATAAATCACTGGATCACTGTGTGATTATAAATCCCTGGATCACTGTGTGATTATAAATCCCTGGATCACTGTGTGATTATAAATACCAGGATCACTGTGTGATTATAGATCACTGGATCACTGTGTGATTATAAATCCATGGATCACTGGGTGAATATACATCACTGGATCACTGTGTGATTATAAATCCCTGGATCACTGTGTGATTATAAATCCCTGGATCACTGTGTGATTATAAATCCCTGGATCACTGTGTGATTATAAATCCCTGGATCACTGTGTGATTATAAATCCATGGATCACTGGGTGATTATACATCACTGGATCACTGTGTGTGATTATAAATCCCTGGATCACTGCGTGATTATAAATCCCTGGATCACTGTGTGATTATAAATCCATGGATCCCTGTGTGATTATAAATCCCTGGATCCCTGTGTGATTATAAATCCCTGGATCCCTGTGTGATTATAAATCCCTGGATCACTGTGTGATTATTAATCCCTGGATCACTGTGTGATTATACATCAATAGATCACTGTGCGGTTACAAATCTCTGGATCACTGTGTGATTATACATCACTGGATCACTGTGTGATTATACATCACTGGATCACTGTGTGATTATAAATCCCTGGATCACTGTGTGATTATAAATCCCAGGATCACTGTGATTATACATCACTGGATCACTGTGTGATTATACATCATTGAACCACTGTGTGATTATAAATCCCTGGATCACTGTGTGATTATAAATCCCTGGATCACTGTGTGATTATAAATCCCTGGATCACTGGGTGATTATACATCCCTGGGTCACTGTGTGATTATAAATCCCTGGATTACTGTGTGATTATAAATCACTGGATCACTGTGTGATTATAAATCCCTGGATCACTGTGTGATTATAAATCCCTGGATCACTGTGTGATTATAAATACCAGGATCACTGTGTGATTATAGATCACTGGATCACTGTGTGATTATAAATCCATGGATCACTGGGTGAATATACATCACTGGATCACTGTGTGATTATAAATCCCTGGATCACTGTGTGATTATAAATCCCTGGATCACTGTGTGATTATAAATCCCTGGATCACTGTGTGATTATAAATCCCTGGATCACTGTGTGATTATAAATCCATGGATCACTGGGTGATTATACATCACTGGATCACTGTGTGTGATTATAAATCCCTGGATCACTGCGTGATTATAAATCCCTGGATCACTGTGTGATTATAAATCCATGGATCCCTGTGTGATTATAAATCCCTGGATCCCTGTGTGATTATAAATCCCTGGATCCCTGTGTGATTATAAATCCCTGGATCACTGTGTGATTATTAATCCCTGGATCACTGTGTGATTATACATCAATAGATCACTGTGCGGTTACAAATCTCTGGATCACTGTGTGATTATACATCACTGGATCACTGTGTGATTATACATCACTGGATCACTGTGTGATTATAAATCCCTGGATCACTGTGTGATTATAAATCCCAGGATCACTGTGATTATACATCACTGGATCACTGTGTGATTATACATCATTGAACCACTGTGTGATTATAAATCCCTGGATCACTGTGTGATTATAAATCCCTGGATCACTGTGTGATTATAAATCCCTGGATCACTGGGTGATTATACATCCCTGGGTCACTGTGTGATTATAAATCCCTGGATTACTGTGTGATTATAAATCACTGGATCACTGTGTGATTATAAATCACTGGATCACTGGGTGATTATACATCACTAGATCACTGTGTGATTATAAATCCCTGGATCACTGTGTGATTATAGATCACTGGATCACTGTGTGATTATAAATCCCTGGATCACTGTGTGATTATAAATCCCAAGAACACTGTGTGGTTATAAATCCCTGGATCACTGTGTGGTTATAAATCCCTGGATCACTGTGTGATTATAAATCCCTGGATCACTGTGTGATTATAAATCCCTTGATCACTGTGTGATTATAAATCCCTGGATCACTGTGTGATTATAAATCCCTGGATCACTGTGTGATTATAAATCCCTGGATTACTGTGTGATTATAAATCACTGGATCACTGTGTGATTATAAATCCCTGGATCACTGTGTGATTATAAATCCCTGGATCACTGTGTGATTATAAATACCAGGATCACTGTGTGATTATAGATCACTGGATCACTGTGTGATTATAAATCCATGGATCACTGGGTGAATATACATCACTGGATCACTGTGTGATTATAAATCCCTGGATCACTGTGTGATTATAAATCCCTGGATCACTGTGTGATTATAAATCCCTGGATCACTGTGTGATTATAAATCCCTGGATCACTGTGTGATTATAAATCCATGGATCACTGGGTGATTATACATCACTGGATCACTGTGTGTGATTATAAATCCCTGGATCACTGCGTGATTATAAATCCCTGGATCACTGTGTGATTATAAATCCATGGATCCCTGTGTGATTATAAATCCCTGGATCCCTGTGTGATTATAAATCCCTGGATCCCTGTGTGATTATAAATCCCTGGATCACTGTGTGATTATAAATCCCTGGATCACTGTGTGATTATACATCAATGGATCACTGTGCGGTTACAAATCCCTGGATCACTGTGTGATTATACATCACTGGATCACTGTGTGATTATACATCACTGGATCACTGTGTGATTATAAATCCCTGGATAACTGTGTGATTATAAATCCCAGGATCACTGTGATTATACATCACTGGATCACTGTGTGATTATACATCATTGAACCACTGTGTGATTATAAATCCCTGGATCACTGTGTGATTATAAATCCCTGGATCACTGTGTGATTATAAATCCCTGGATCACTGGGTGATTATACATCCCTGGGTCACTGTGTGATTATAAATCCCTGGATTACTGTGTGATTATAAATCACTGGATCACTGTGTGATTATAAATCACTGGATCACTGGGTGATTATACATCACTAGATCACTGTGTGATTATAAATCCCTGGATCACTGTGTGATTATAGATCACTGGATCACTGTGTGATTATAAATCCCTGGATCACTGTGTGATTATAAATCCCAGGAACACTGTGTGGTTATAAATCCCTGGATCACTGTGTGATTATAAATCCCTGGATCACTGTGTGATTATAAATCCCTGGATCACTGTGTGATTATAAATCCCTGGATCACTGTGTGATTATAAATCCCTGGATCACTGTGTGATTATAAATCCCTGGATCACTGTGTGATTATAAATCCCTGGATTACTGTGTGATTATAAATCCCTGGATCACTGTGTGATTATAAATCCCTGGATCACTGTGTGATTATAAATCCCTGGATCCCTGTGTGATTATAAATCCCTGGATCACTGTGTGATTATAAATCCATGGATCACTGTGTGATTATAAATCCATTGATCACTGGGTGATTAGAAATCCCTGGATCACTGTGTGATTATAAATCCCTGGATCACTGTGTGATTATAAATCCATGGATCACGGTGTGATTATACATCACTGGATCACTGTGTGTGATTATAAATCCCTGGATCACTGCGTGATTATAAATCCCTGGATCACTGTGTGATTATAAATCCATGGATCCCTGTGTGATTATAAATCCCTGGATCCCTGTGTGATTATAAATCCCTGGATCCCTGTGTGATTATAAATCCCTGGATCACTGTGTGATTATTAATCCCTGGATCACTGTGTGATTATACATCACTGGATCACTGTGTGATTATAAATCCCTGGTTTACTGTGTGATTATAAATCCATGGATCCCTGTGTGATTATAAATCCCTGGATCCCTGTGTGATTATAAATCCCTGGATCCCTGTGTGATTATAAATCCCTGGATCACTGTGTGATTATAAATCCCTGGATCACTGTGTGATTATAGATCACTGGATCACTGTGTGATTATAAATCCCTGGATCACTGTGTGATTATAAATCCCTGGATCACTGTGTGATTATAAATCCCTGGATCACTGTGTGATTATAGATCACTGGATAACTGTGTGATTATAGATCACTGGATCTCTGTGTGATTATAAATCCCTGGATCCCTGTGTGATTATAAATCACTGGATCACTGTGTGATTATAAATCCCTGGATCACTGTGTGATTATAAATCCCTGGATCACTGTGTGATTATACATTAATGGATCACTGTGCGATTATAAATCCCTGGATCACTGTGTGATTATAAATCACTGGATCAATGTGTGATTATAAATCCCTGGATCACTGTGTGATTATAAATCCCTGGATCACTGTGTGATTATAAATCCCTGGATTACTGTGTGATTATAAATCACTGGATCACTGTGTGATTATAAATCCCTGGATCACTGTGTCATTATAAATCCCTGGATTACTGTGTGATTATAAATCCCAGGATCACTGTGTGATTAGAGATCACTTGATCACTGTGTGATTATAAATCCCTGGATCACTGTGTGATTATAGATCACTGGATCACTGTGTGATTATAAATCCCAGAATCACTGTGTGATTAGAGATCACTTGATCACTGTGTGATTATAAATCCCTGGATCACTGTGTGATTATAAATTACTGGATCACTGTGTGATTATAAATCCCTGGATCACTGTGTGATTATAAATCCCTGGATCACTGTGTGATTATAAATCCCTGGATCACTGTGTGATTATAAATCCCTTGATCACTGTGTGATTATAAATCCCTGGATTACTGTGTGATTATAAATCACTGGATCACTGTGTGATTATAAATCCCAGGATCACTGTGTGATTATAAATCCCAGGATCACTGTGTGATTAGAGATCACTTGATCACTGTGTGATTATAAATCCCTGGATCACTGTGTGATTATAAATCCCTGGATCACTGTGTGATTATAATTCCCTGGATCACTGTGTGATTATAAATCCCTTGATCACTGTGTGATTATAAATCTCTGGATCACTGTGTGATTATACATCACTGGATCACTGTGCGATTATAAATCCCTGGATCACTGTGATTATACATCACTGGATCACTGTGTGATTATAAATCCCAGGATCAATGTGATTATACATCACTGGATCACTGTGTGATTATACATCACTGAACCACTGTGTGATTATAAATCCCTGGATCACTGTGTGATTATAAATCCCTGGATCACTGTGTGATTATACATCCCTGGATCACTGTGTGAATATAAATCCCTGGATCACTGTGTGATTATAAATCACTGGATCACTGTGTGATTATAAATCCCTGGATCACTGTATGATTATTAATCCCTGGATCACTGTGTGATTATACATCAATAGATCACTGTGCGGTTACAAATCCCTGGATCACTGTGTGATTATACATCACTGGATCACTGTGTGATTATACATCACTGGATCACTGTGTGATTATAAATCCCTGGATCACTGTGTGATTATAAATCCCAGGATCACTGTGATTATACATCACTGGATCACTGTGTGATTATACATCATTGAACCACTGTGTGATTATAAATCCCTGGATCACTGTGTGATTATAAATCCCTGGATCACTGTGTGATTATAATTCCCTGGATCACTGGGTGATTATACATCCCTGGGTCACTGTGTGATTATAAATCCCTGGATTACTGTGTGATTATAAATCACTGGATCACTGTGTGATTATAAATCACTGGATCACTGGGTGATTATACATCACTAGATCACTGTGTGATTATAAATCCCTGGATCACTGTGTGATTATAGATCACTGGATCACTGTGTGATTATAAATCCCTGGATCACTGTGTGATTATAAATCCCAAGAACACTGTGTGGTTATAAATCCCTGGATCACTGTGTGGTTATAAATCCCTGGATCACTGTGTGATTATAAATCCCTGGATCACTGTGTGATTATAAATCCCTTGATCACTGTGTGATTATAAATCCCTGGATCACTGTGTGATTATAAATCCCTGGAT
This sequence comes from Hyperolius riggenbachi, assembly GCF_040937935.1. NCBI lineage: Eukaryota > Metazoa > Chordata > Amphibia > Anura > Hyperoliidae > Hyperolius > Hyperolius riggenbachi. Next base: position 2,262,379 of record NC_090651.1, read on the forward strand.
TACTGTGTGATTATAAATCACTGGATCACTGTGTGATTATAAATCCCTGGATCACTGTGTGATTATAAATCCCTGGATGACTGTGTGATTATAAATACCAGGATCACTGTGTGATTATAGATCACTGGATCACTGTGTGATTATAAATCCATGGATCACTGGGTGAATATACATCACTGGATCACTGTGTGATTATAAATCCCTGGATCACTGTGTGATTATAAATCCCTGGATCACTGTGTGATTATAAATCCCTGGATCACTGTGTGATTATAAATCCCTGGATACCTGTGTGATTATAAATCCCTGGATCACTGTGTGATTATAAATCCATGGATCACTGTGTGATTATAAATCCATTGATCACTGGGTGATTAGAAATCCCTGGATCACTGTGTGATTATAAATCCCTGGATCACTGTGTGATTATAAATCCATGGATCACTGGGTGATTATACATCACTGGATCACTGTGTGTGATTATAAATCCCTGGATCACTGCGTGATTATAAATCCCTGGATCACTGTGTGATTATAAATCCATGGATCCCTGTGTGATTATAAATCCCTGGATCCCTGTGTGATTATAAATCCCTGGATCCCTGTGTGATTATAAATCCCTGGATCACTGTGTGATTATAAATCCCTGGATCACTGTGTGATTATACATCACTGGATCACTGTGTGATTATAAATCCCTGGTTTACTGTGTGATTATAAATCTATGGATCCCTGCGTGATTATAAATCCCTGGATCCCTGTGTGATTATAAATCCCTGGATCCCTGTGTGATTATAAATCCCTGGATCACTGTGTGATTATAAATCCCTGGATCACTGTGTGATTATAGATCACTGGATCACTGTGTGATTATAAATCCCTGGATCACTGTGTGATTATAAATCCCTGGATCACTGTGTGATTATAAATCCCTGGATCACTGTGTGATTATAGATCACTGGATAACTGTGTGATTATAGATCACTGGATCTCTGTGTGATTATAAATCCCTGGACCCCTGTGTGATTATAAATCACTGGATCACTGTGTGATTATAAATCCCTGGATCACTGTGTGATTATAAATCCCTGGATCACTGTGTGATTATACATTAATGGATCACTGTGCGATTATAAATCCCTGGATCACTGTGTGATTATACATCACTGGATCACTGTGTGATTATAAATCCCTGGATCACTGTGTGATTATAAATCCCAGGATCACTGTGATTATACATCACTGGATCACTGTGTGATTATACATCACTGAACCACTGTGTGATTATAAATCCCTGGATCACTGTGTGATTATAAATCCCTGGATCACTGTGTGATTATAAATCCCTGGATCACTGGGTGATTATACATCCCTGGATAACTGTGTGATTATAAATCCCTGGATTACTGTGTGATTATAAATCACTGGATCACTGGGTGATTATACATCACTGGATCACTGTGTGATTATAAATCCCTGGATAAATGTGTGATTATAGATCACTGGATCACTGTGTGATTATAAATCCCTGGATCACTGTGTGATTATAAATCCCTGGAACACTGTGATTATAAATCCCTGGACCACTGTGTGGTTATAAATCCCTGGATCACTGTGTGATTATAAATCCCTGGATTACTGTGTGATTATAAATCACTGGATCACTGTGTGATTATAACTCCCTGGATCACTGTGTGATTATAAATCCCTGGATCACTGTGTGATTATAAATCCCTGGATCACTGTGTGATTATAAATCCCAGGATCACTGTGTGATTATAGATCACTGGATCACTGTGTGATTATAAATCCATGGATCACTGGGTGATTATACATCACTGGATCACTGTGTGATTATAAATCCCTGGATCACTGTGTGATTATAAATCCCTGGATCACTGTGTGATTATAAATCCATGGATCACTGGGTGAGTATACATCACTGGATCACTGTGTGTGATTATAAATCCCTGGATCACTGTGTGATTATAAATCACTGGATCACTGTGTGATTATAAATCCCTGGATCCCTGTGTGATTATAAATCCCTGGATCACTGTGTGATTATAAATCCATGGATCACTGTGTGATTATAAATCCATGGATCACTGGGTGATTAGAAATCCCTGGATCACTGGGTGATTATAAATCCCTGGATCACTGTGTGATTATAAATCCATGGATCACTGGGTGATTATACATCACTGGATCACTGTGTGTGATTATAAATCCCTGGATCACCGTGATTATAAATCCCTGGATCACTGTGTGATTATAAATCCATGGATCACTGTGTGATTATAAATCCCTGGATCCCTGTGTGATTATAAATCCCTGGATCCCTGTGTGATTATAAATCCCTGGATCACTGTGTGATTATAATTTCCTGGATCACTGTGTGATTATAAATCCCTGGATCACTGTGTGATTATAGATCACTGGATCACTGTGTGATTATAAATCCCTGCATCACTGTGTGATTATAAATCCCTGGATCACTGTGTGATTATAAATCCCTGGATCACTGTGTGATTATAAATCCCAGGATCACTGTGTGATTATAGATCACTGGATCACTGTGTGATTATAAATCCATGGATCACTGGGTGATTATACATCACTGGATCACTGTGTGATTATAAATCCCTGGATCACTGTGTGATTATAAATCTCTGGATCACTGTGTGATTATAAATCTATGGATCACTGGGTGATTAGAAATCCCTGGATCACTGTGTGATTATAAATCCCTGGATCACTGTGTGATTATAAATCCCTGGATCACTGTGTGATTATAAATCCATGGATCACTGGGTGATTAGAAATCCCTGGATCACTGTGTGATTATAAATCCCAGGATCACTGTGTGATTAGAGATCACTTGATCACTGTGTGATTATAAATCCCTGGATCACTGTGTGATTATAAATCCCTTGATCACTGTGTGATTATAAATCCCTGGATCACTGTGTGATTATACATCACTGGATCACTGTGCGATTATAAATCCCTGGATCACTGTGTGATTATACATCACTGGATCACTGTGTGATTATAAATCCCAGGATCAATGTGATTATACATCACTGGATCACTGTATGATTATACATCACTGAACCACTGTGTGATTATAAATCCCTGGATCACTGTGTGATTATAAATCCCTGGATCACTGTGTGATTATACATCCCTGGATCACTGTGTGATTATAAATCCCTGGATCACTGTGTGATTATAAATCACTGGATCACTGTGTGATTATAAATCCCTGGATCACTGTGTGATTATAAATCCCTGGATCACTGTGTGATTATACATCAATGGATCACTGTGCGGTTACAAATCCCTGGATCACTGTGTGATTATACATCACTGGATCACTGTGTGATTATACATCACTGGATCACTGTGTGATTATAAATCCCTGGATCACTGTGTGATTATAAATCCCAGGATCACTGTGATTATACATCACTGGATCACTGTGTGATTATACATCATTGAACCACTGTGTGATTATAAATCCCTGGATCACTGTGTGATTATAAATCCCTGGATCACTGTGTGATTATAAATCCCTGGATCACTGGGTGATTATACATCCCTGGGTCACTGTGTGATTATAAATCCCTGGATTACTGTGTGATTATAAATCACTGGATCACTGTGTGATTATAAATCACTGGATCACTGGGTGATTATACATCACTAGATCACTGTGTGATTATAAATCCCTGGATCACTGTGTGATTATAGATCACTGGATCACTGTGTGATTATAAATCCCTGGATCACTGTGTGATTATAAATCCCAGGAACACTGTGTGGTTATAAATCCCTGGATCACTGTGTGATTATAAATCCCTGGATCACTGTGTGATTATAAATCCCTTGATCACTGTGTGATTATAAATCCCTGGATCACTGTGTGATTATAAATCCCTGGATCACTGTGTGATTATAAATCCCTGGATTACTGTGTGATTATAAATCACTGGATCACTGTGTGATTATAAATCCCTGGATCACTGTGTGATTATAAATCCCTGGATCACTGTGTGATTATAAATACCAGGATCACTGTGTGATTATAGATCACTGGATCACTGTGTGATTATAAATCCATGGATCACTGGGTGAATATACATCACTGGATCACTGTGTGATTATAAATCCCTGGATCACTGTGTGATTATAAATCCCTGGATCACTGTGTGATTATAAATCCATGGATCACTGTGTGATTATAAATCCCTGGATCACTGTGTGATTATAAATCCCTGGATCCATGTGTGATTATAAATCCCTGGATCACTGTGTGATTATAAATCCATGGATCACTGTGTGATTATAAATCCATTGATCACTGGGTGATTAGAAATCCCTGGATCACTGTGTGATTATAAATCCCTGGATCACTGTGTGATTATAAATCCATGGATCACGGTGTGATTATACATCACTGGATCACTGTGTGTGATTATAAATCCCTGGATCACTGCGTGATTATAAATCCCTGGATCACTGTGTGATTATAAATCCCTGGATCCCTGTGTGATTATAAATCCCTGGATCCCTGTGTGATTATAAATCCCTGGATCACTGTGTGATTATAAATCACTGGATCACTGTGTGATTATACATCACTGGATCACTGTGTGATTATAAATCCCTGGTTTACTGTGTGATTATAAATCCATGGATCCCTGTGTGATTATAAATCCCTGGATCCCTGTGTGATTATAAATCCCTGGATCCCTGTGTGATTATAAATCCCTGGATCACTGTGTGATTATAAATCCCTGGATCACTGTGTGATTATAGATCACTGGATCACTGTGTGATTATAAATCCCTGGATCACTGTGTGATTATAAATCCCTGGATCTCTGTGTGATTATAAATCCCTGGATCACTGTGTGATTATAGATCACTGGATAACTGTGTGATTATAGATCACTGGATCTCTGTGTGATTATAAATCCCTGGATCCCTGTGTGATTATAAATCACTGGATCACTGTGTGATTATAAATCCCTGGATCACTGTGTGATTATAAATCCCTGGATCACTGTGTGATTATACATTAATGGATCACTGTGCGATTATAAATCCCTGGATCACTGTGTGATTATAAATCACTGGATCACTGTGTGATTATAAATCCCTGGATCACTGTGTGATTATAAATCCCAGGATCACTGTGATTATACATCACTGGATCACTGTGTGATTATACATCACTGAACCACTGTGTGATTATAAATCCCTGGATCACTGTGTGATTATAAATCCCTGGATCACTGTGTGATTATAAATCCCTGGATCACTGGGTGATTATACATCCCTGGATAACTGTGTGATTATAAATCCCTGGATTACTGTGTGATTATAAATCACTGGATCACTGTGATTATAAATCACTGGATCACTGGGTGATTATACATCACTGGATCACTGTGTGATTATAAATCCCTGGATCACTGTGTGATTATAGATCACTGGATCACTGTGTGATTATAAATCCCTGGATCACTGTGTGATTATAAATCCCTGGAACACTGTGATTATAAATCCCTGGATCACTGTATGGTTATAAATCCCTGGATCACTGTGTGATTATAAATCCCTGGATTACTGTGTGATTATAAATCACTGGATCACTGTGTGATTATAAATCCCTGGATCACTGTGTGATTATAAATCCCTGGATCACTGTGTGATTATAAATCCCTGGATCACTGTGTGATTATAAATCCCAGGATCACTGTGTGATTATAGATCACTGGATCACTGTGTGATTATAAATCCATGGATCACTGGGTGATTATACATCACTGGATCACTGTGTGATTATAAATCCCTGGATCACTGTGTGATTATAAATCCATGGATCACTGGGTGATTATACATCACTGGATCACTGTGTGTGATTATAAATCCCTGGATCACTGTGTGATTATAAATCACTGGATCACTGTGTGATTATAAATCCCTGGATCCCTGTGTGATTATAAATCCCTGGATCACTGTGTGATTATAAATCCATGGATCACTGTGTGATTATAAATCCATGGATCACTGGGTGATTAGAAATCCCTGGATCACTGGGTGATTATAAATCCCTGGATCACTGTGTGATTATAAATCCATGGATCACTGGGTGATTATACATCACTGGATCACTGTGTGTGATTATAAATCCCTGGATCACCGTGATTATAAATCCCTGGATCACTGTGTGATTATAAATCCATGGATCACTGTGTGATTATAAATCCCTGGATCCCTGTGTGATTATAAATCCCTGGATCCCTGTGTGATTATAAATCCCTGGATCACTGTGTGATTATAATTTCCTGGATCACTATGTAATTATAAATCCCTGGATCACTGTGTGATTATAGATCACTGGATCACTGTGTGATTATAAATCCCTGCATCACTGTGTGATTATAAATCCCTGGATCACTGTGTGATTATAAATCCCTGGATCACTGTGTGATTATAAATCCCAGGATCACTGTGTGATTATAGATCACTGGATCACTGTGTGATTATAAATCCATGGATCACTGGGTGATTATACATCACTGGATCACTGTGTGATTATAAATCCCTGGATCACTGTGTGATTATAAATCCCTGGATCACTGTGTGATTATAAATCCATGGATCACTGGGTGATTAGAAATCCCTGGATCACTGTGTGATTATAAATCCCTGGATCACTGTGTGATTATAAATCCCTGGATCACTGTGTGATTATAAATCCATGGATCACTGGGTGATTAGAAATCCCTGGATCACTGTGTGATTATAAATCCCAGGATCACTGTGTGATTAGAGATCACTTGATCACTGTGTGATTATAAATCCCTGGATCACTGTGTGATTATAAATCCCTGGAACCCTGTGTGATTATAAATCCCTGGATCACTGTGTGATTATAAATCCATGGATCACTGTGTGATTATAAATCCCAGGATCACTGTGTGATTAGAGATCACTTGATCACTGTGTGATTATAAATCCCTGGATCACTGTGTGATTATAAATCCCTGGAACCCTGTGTGATTATAAATCCCTGGATCACTGTGTGATTATAAATCCATGGATCACTGTGTGATTATAAATCCATGGATCACTGGGTGATTAGAAATCCCTGGATCACTGTGTGATTATAAATCCCTGGATTACTGTGTGATTATAAATCCATGGATCACTGGGTGATTATATGTCACTGGATCACTGTGTGTGATTATAAATCCCTGGATCACTGTGTGTTTATAAATCCCTGGATCACTGTGTGATTATAAATCCATGGATCACTGTGTGATTATAAATCCCTGGATCCCTGTGTGATTATAAATCCCTGGATCACTGTGTGATTATAAATCCCTGGATCACTATGTGATTATAAGTCCCTGGATCACTGTGTCATTATAAATCCCTGGATCACTGTGTGATTATAGATCACTGGATCACTGTGTGATTATAAATCCCTGGATCACTGTGTGCTTATAAATCCCTGGATCACTGTGTGATTATAAATCCCTGGATCACTGTGTGATTAAAAATCCCTGGATCACTGTGTGATTATAGCTCACTGGATCACTGTGTGATTATAAATCCCTGGATCCCTGTGTGATTATAAATCCCTGGATCACTGTGTGATTATAATTCCCTGGATCACTGTGTGATTATAAATCCATGGATCACTGGGTGATTAGAAATCCCTGGATCACTGTGTGATTATAAATCCCAGGATCACTGTGTGATTATAAATCCCTGGATCACTGTGTGATTATAAATCCCTGGATCACTGTGTGATTATAAATCCCTGGAACCCTGTGTGATTATAAATCCCTGGATCACTGTGTGATTATAAATCCATGGATCACTGTGTGATTATAAATCCCAGGATCACTGTGTGATTAGAGATCACTTGATCACTGTGTGATTATAAATCCCTGGATCACTGTGTGATTATAAATCCCTGGAACCCTGTGTGATTATAAATCCCTGGATCACTGTGTGGTTATAAATCCATGGATCACTGTGTGATTATAAATCCATGGATCACTGGGTGATTAGAAATCCCTGGATCACTGTGTGATTATAAATCCCTGGATTACTGTGTGATTATAAATCCATGGATCACTGGGTGATTATATGTCACTGGATCACTGTGTGTGATTATAAATCCCTGGATCACTGTGTGATTATAAATCCCTGGATCACTGTGTGATTATAAATCCATGGATCACTGTGTGATTATAAATCCCTGGATCCCTGTGTGATTATAAATCCCTGGATCCCTGTGTGATTATAAATCCCTGGATCACTGTGTGATTATAAATCCCTGGATCACTATGTGATTATAAATCCCTGGATCACTGTGTGATTATAAATCCCTGGATCACTGTGTGATTATAGATCACTGGATCACTGTGTGATTATAAATCCCTGGATCACTGTGTGCTTATAAATCCCTGGATCACTGTGTGATTATAAATCCCTGGATCACTGTGTGATTAAAAATCCCTGGATCACTGTGTGATTATAGCTCACTGGATCACTGTGTGATTATAAATCCCTGGATCCCTGTGTGATTATAAATCCCTGGATCACTGTGTGATTATAGATCACTTGATCACTGTGCGATTATAAATCCCTTGATCACTGTGAGGCCTGGAACCCACTACACATCACAAATCGCTAGCGTTTTTAATTAGTGTTTTGTAAGCAATTTCATGAGTTTTCTATCGATTTTGGTAGCGTTTTTAAAAAGTGTACGCTTTTTGCCAGTGATTGTGGTAGCGTTTTGTGATTTTAATTCTGATTGGTCCTTTCAATTTATTTACAATTTTTCACAGTTTGCAGTAAAATCGCACACAAGTCGCTATGTGTAGCGATTCATGAGGGATTTGCCAGCGCTTCACTACTTTACATTGAAGCACAAATGCTCCCAAAATGCGGCATGTCCTGCGATGGTGATTTTGCGAATCCCAATCGCTGCTGGGGACTTTGTTACATTTATTTACATTGGCAGAGTGTTTAGGGAAATCGCCAGCGATTCAAAGTGCTCCCTAAACGCTCAAAAAATCGCTCTAGTGGGTTCCAGGCCTTGATAAGAAGTCCATCTCCTGGTTCCTCTCCTGCATACCCACATGCCCCACGTGGTTCACTAGTAATATGGCGGCATGTGTGACGTCACACTTACCAGGAAAGCATGTGGGGCGTGCATGTAAGCGGAATAGGAATCCCAGAAGCCAGCGGGGGACAAGCGGAGGCCGCGGAGGGGTGATGTATACATTTACACAGAGCACTGGGGGGACAGTTACATTAGGGGGGACAGCGTCGGGGGTTTCGTCGCACTCATCGGGAAATTGTGCGCTGTACCGCCGGACAAACGATCAAGAAACATCTGGCAGCTTGCGCGATCGAGAATGCGACCAATTTTCGTCCCGAAATTGGTTGCATTGTCAGTCGGGCATGCACTTGTATAAAAATCTAATTGGATGGTCGATTGGCCGCCAAGGAGCCTGGTGTATTGCCACCTGGATGCTGGGTACACACAATACGTTTTTCCACTCGATTTTCCACCCAATCGTTTTTCCTGCTCGATTCTGCGCTAGATTCTCTTATCTTCTGCTCATTTTTCCTATCTTTTTCCATTCACTTCTATGAGAAATCGAGGCAAAAAACGATCGGAAGGAATATTGGACGTGTTGGAAATTATCTATCTAAAAACGTATGTTGTACTCCCAGCATTACAGTGTTACAGAAGCCAGAGCTGGAGAAGCGTTTCCAGCTATCACAGGTAGAGCAGAGTTAATGAGCTCTTATTAAGCTTTTATCAAAGGCCTTCCTGGGCTTCCAAGCCCCCTGCTGACTAATGCTGGGAATACACGGCTTGTTTTTGCCGCTCGATTCTCCCGTTCGATCGTTTCGCCGCTCGATTCTGCAGTCGATCCTCTTATCTTCTGCTCGTTTTTCTAATAGTAAAATAAAATAATATAAAAGTTCTTTGCCCTAAGATTACCATCTCCAAACCTCTGCAGTATTCACACCTCTGCCTGTCATAAAAACATCTGCCAGATTCCCTCCTAGATGGGGATTACTCCCCCCCCCCCCCCCCACGCCAGGGGCAAGGGAGCAATCCGCATTCATCACCCCTATCAGCCTCAGTTTACTCGTATTGGGATGAAGAATGCCTCTGCCACCTTTCAGTGGGCCATGAATGAACTGCGGGAAGGAATGCAAGGTTACGCAGTGGCCTGCCTGGATGACAACGCTGTATTCAGTCCCACCTGGGAAGATCTCCTAGATCACTGGTCACAGGTATGGGGAAGGTTGTCCTATCGCTAATCTGACCGCTAAGCCCAACAAATGTCTGATTGCCATGACCGAGGTTCACTACCTAGGGCACAGAGAAGGCAGTCAGACCCTGAAACCTCAGAGAGGGAAGGTCGATGTCATTGTGGCATGGCCTCAGTCTTCCACCAAGAAACACATACAGGCTTTCCTGGGAACAGCGGGGCACTATAGGAAATTTGTTCCATCCTATAGTACTCTGGGTAAACCACTGACTGATGCCAAGGGTAAAAAACACCCTACAAGGTCACTTGGACCCCAGAATCAGAACAGGCCTTTCGGCCCTTGAAGGAAGCGCTGGCTGGCGCCCCTGTCCTTCACACTCCTGACTTTATCCATCAGTTAATTGTACAAACTGCCTCTTTCAACCACAATCTGAGAGCAGTACTTAGTCTGCTGGACGTGACCAGGGATGAGCATCCTGTCCTCTACCTGAGCAAGAAGCTACTTCTAAGGGAGGCTTCATACTCCACAAGAGTATTTAGTGATTGTGTGGGCCCTACAGAAGTTACAATTGTATCTGTATGGATGATCCTTCAGTCATCACACCACAACACACTCAACTGGCTGAAACATACTGTTGGTACCAATGGAAAACTCAATTGGAGCTTAGCACTCCAACAGTACAATTTCACAATCCAACATAAACTGGATAGTTTACCGCTGTAACAGGCCCAGAGAATGGGGATTGCTTCAGTCACAGTCTTGCTTGACCATTCCTTCCCCAATATTTGAAAGGGGGGAGATGTGACGCCTGTGCCATTCTCACATCTAATGCATCATATAACTTATTTACAGTGTCACAGCCTGCCAAAGCTATCAGACAGCAGTAACCTTACCAGCTATTACAGAGAGAACACCGTTAATTAGCTCTGATCAAGCTTTTATGGAAGGCCTTTCTGGGCTTCCAAGCCCCCTGCTGCTTAAAGGGACACTTTAGCCAGAAAAAAAAATGAGTTTTACTCACCTGGGGTTTCTACCAGCCCCCTGCAGCAGTCCTGTGCCCTCGCAGCCACTCACTAATCCTCTGGTCCCCCGCTGCCAGCTAGTTCTGCTTCTACCAGCCCCCTGCAGCAGTCCTGTGCCCTCGCAGTCACTCACTAATCCTCTGGTCCCCCGCTGCCAGCTAGTTCTGCTTCTACCAGCCCCCTGCAGCAGTCCTGTGCCCTCGCAGCCACTCACTAATCCTCTGGTCCCCCGCTGCCAGCTAGTTCTGCTTCTACCAGCCCCCTGCAGCAGTCCTGTGCCCCCGCAGTCACTCACTAATCCTCTGGTCCCCCGCTGCCAGCTAGTTCTGCTTCTACCAGCCCCCTGCAGCAGTCCTGTGCCCTCACAGCCACTCACTAATCCTCTGGTCCCCGCTGCTAGTTCCGTTTTTGCCGACAGGCCCGTCAGGACTCGCCACGCGTAGCTTTTTCCGCATTCCAGACTGTAATTAGCGCTATTGCGGGCCACAATGCGTACAAAAATACGCGTTGCCGCATTACGAAGCATAGATATGCGGCAACGCAGTCTGAGGCGCTACACCTGCTATTGCTGAAATTCTGTCTTGTCCCCATTTTTATTGCCTGATGAAGCGGGCTGGGCCTGCGAAACGCGTTGCACTGTTTTGGGGTACTAATTAATAAATGTGACTACTATTCAGACAGTCTTTCGTGTCTGCTTTATGGAGGTAAGTCCACCACTTCCTCCCAGCAAATTTTAAAGTTTTTAATCCACTTTTATCCTGCTGGCGCCTCTGTTCTCCTACTGCAGCAAGTTACTTACTGCAAGTTTGCTGCAACCCTCCAGTCCGGGGGAGGGGCCTAGGGTGGTGGGTCACACAAAGGGAGGTGCTCGAGGACCCAGAGCCCCCCCCCCCCCCCCCCTCCCATGCATGTGCCTGCTATCCTGCCGTTATTCCTCCCTCCTCCAAGACTTATGCCTGCCACACACCACGCAACTTTCCCTTCAGATCGACAGGAATTGTCCCATCACTCTGTAATTCCCAGCATGTCGGACCGGCTGCTGATCAGGAAGGGGACTGATTCTGACATCCGTACTGCACAGAATCCGTCCCTTCCTCAATCAGAAGCAGATCGGACAAGTTGGGAATTATCGGACAATGTGAAATTTCCTGTCGATCTGATTGGGAATTGCATGGTGTGTGGCAGAGCTTGTGAGGGGGATGGGACAGCCACATCGATCCCTCTCCCGTGAATAAGTGTCGTCGTTATTCCAGAAAACATGCGTGTCGTGTGACTGCGCTCAGCAGCTGCTGCGGTCAGAGTGGCCTCAGGATAGTATCTGCCTCTTTGTCTGCTGAGACTGAAACACTAGAAGATAACCCGCCATTATATCTCCCCGCCAGCAACCTGCCTGTGTGCCACGCCCAGGTGTCATGTGACTCCACACAATCCTTACCACGTACCGCGCCCTACCCTCCGAGATCAGGTCTCTGCCCAATTATTGTCTGCCACAAATCCCACACTCGTCTCTGCAAGCTAAATTATTCTATCACCACTACGTGATCAGAAAACTAGATTACCATTACTATCCTCTATTTATACTACCGACACCTTCACTCTACAGAGTACATAGTCATGTCACTGACTGTCCTCAGAGGAGCTCACACTCTAATCCTACCATAGTCATAGTCTAATCTCCTACCATATTATTATTATGTATTTATATAGCACTGACATCTTCTGCAGCACATTACAGAGTACATAGTCATGTCACTGACTGTCCTCAGAGGAGCTCACAATCTAAACCTACCATAGTCATAGTGTAATGTCCTACCATATTATTATTATGTATTTATATAGCACTGACATCTTCTGCAGCACATTACAGAGTACATAGTCATGTCACTGACTGTCCTCAGAGGAGCTTACACTCTAATCCTACCGTAGTCATAGTCTAATGTCCTACCATATTATTATTATTATGTATTTATATAGCACTGACATCTTCTGCAGCACATTACAGAGTACATAGTCATGTCACTGATTGTCCTCAGAGGAGCTCACACTCTAATCCTACCATAGTCATAGTCTAATGTCCTACCATATTATTATTATTATGTATTTATATAGCACTGACATCTTCTGCAGCACTTTACAGAGTACATAGTCATGTCACTGACTGTCCTCAGAGGAGCTCACAGTCTAATCCTGCCATAGCCATAGTCTAATGTCCTACCATATTATTATTATGTATTTATATAGCACTGACATCTCCTGTAGCACATTACAGAGTACATAGTCATGTCACTGACTGTCCTCAGAGGAGCTCACAATCTAATCCTACCATAGTCATAGTCTAATGTCCTACCATATTATTATTATGTATTTATATAGCAATGACATCTTCTGCAGCACTTTACAGAGTACATAGTCATGTCACTGACTGTCCTCAGAGGAGCTCACAGTCTAATCCTGCCATAGCCATAGTCTAATGTCCTACCATATTATTATTATGTATTTATATAGCACTGACATCTCCTGTAGCACATTACAGAGTACATAGTCATGTCACTGACTGTCCTCAGAGGAGCTCACAATCTAATCCTACCATAGTCATAGTCTAATGTCCTACCATATTATTATTATGTATTTATATAGCAATGACATCTCCTGCAGCACATTACAGAGTACATAGTCATGTCACTGACTGTCCTCAGAGGAGCTCATAATGTAATCCTACCATAGTCATACTCTAATGTCCTACCATATTATTATTATGTAATTATATAGCACTGACATCTTCTGCAGCACATTACAGAGTACATAGTCATGTCACTGACTGTCCTCAGAGGAGCTCACACTCTAATCCTACCATAGTCATAGTCTAATGTCCTACCATATTATTATTATGTATTTATATAGCACTGATATCTTCTGCAGCACATTACAGAGTACATAGTCATGTCACTGACTGTCCTCAGAGGAGCTCACAATCTAATCCTACCATAGTCATAGTCTAATGTCCCACCATATTATTATTATGTATTTATATAGCACTGACATCTCCTGCAGCACATTACAGAGTACATAGTCATGTCACTGACTGTCCTCAGAGGAGCTCACACTCTAATCCTACCATAGTCATAGTCTTATGTCCTACCAAAATATTATTATGTATTTATATAGCACTGACATCTTCTGCAGCACATTACAGAGTACATAGTCATGTCACTGACTGTCCTCAGAGGAGCTCACAGTCTAATCCTACCATAGTCATAGTGTTATGTCCTACCATATTATTATTATGTATTTATATAGCACTGACATCTCCTGCAGCACATTACAGAGTACATAGTCATGTCACTGGCTGTCCTCAGAGGAGCTCACACTCTAATCCTACCATAGTCATAGTGTAATGTCCTACCATATTATTATTATGTATTTATATAGCACTGACCTCTTCTGCAGCACATTACAGAGTACATAGTCATGTCACTGACTGTCCTCAGAGGAGCTCACAATCTAATCCTACCATAGTCAAATGTCCTACCATATTATTATTATGTATTTATATAGCACTGACATCTTCTGCAGCACTTTACAGAGTACATAGTCATGTCACTGACTGTCCTCAGAGGAGCTCACACTCTAATCCTACCATAGTCATAGTCTAATGTCCTACCATAATATTATTATTATGTATTTATATAGCACTGACATCTTCTGCAGCACATTACAGAGTACATAGTCATGTCACTGACTGTCCTCAGAGGAGCTCACACTCTAATCCTACCATAGTCATAGTCTAATGTCCTACCATATTATTATTATGTATTTATATAGCACTGACATCTCCTGCAGCACATTACAGAGTACATAGTCATGTCACTGACTGTCCTCAGAGGAGCTCACAATCTAATCCTACCATAGTCATAGTGTAATGTCCTACCATATTATTATTATGTATTTATATAGCACTGACATCTCCTGCAGCACATTACAGAGTATATAGTCATGTCACTGACTGTCCTCAGAGGAGCTCACACTCTAACCCTACCATAGTCATAGTCTAATGTCCTACCATATTATTATTATGTATTTATATAGCACTGACATCTCCTGCAGCACATTACAGAGTACATAGTCATGTCACTGACTGTCCTCAGAGGAGCTCACAATCTAATCCTACCATAGTCATAGTGTAATGTCCTACCATATTATTATTATGTATTTATATAGCACTGACATCTCCTGCAGCACATTACAGAGTATATAGTCATGTCACTGACTGTCCTCAGAGGAGCTCACACTCTTATCCTACCATAGTCATAGGCTAATGTCCTACCATATTATTATTATGTAATTATATAGCACTGACATCTCCTGCAGCACATTACAGAGTACATACCGTAGTCATGTCACTGACTGTCCTCAGAGGAGCTCACACTCTAATCCTACCATAGTCATAGTGTAATGTCCTACCATATTATTATTATGTATTTATATAGCACTGACATCTTCTGCAGCACATTACAGAGTACATAGTCATGTCACTGACTGTCCTCAGAGGAGCTCACACTCTAATCTTAACATAGTCATAGTGTAATGTCCTACCATATTATTATTATGTATTTATATAGCACTGACATCTTCTGCAGCACATTACAGAGTACATAGTCATGTCACTGACTGCCCTCAGAGGAGCTCACACTCTAATCCTTCCATAGTCATAGTGTAATGTCCTACCATATTATTATTATGTATTTATATAGCACTGACATCTCCTGCAGCACATTACAGAGTGCATTAACATTGAGGCTGGATCACTGCAGAACTCAGTAAAAATGCTTCAGGACCCGCGTTTGCGTGTGGGAGAAAATCACATCGCTCTGGTATGATCCATCCCATCTAAATACATTAGCCAAGCGCTTTTCAAAGTGCGGGCAGTGGCGTTTTTAATAGCTCTCAGAAGCGCACTGACACAGCACAACACTCTCCTGCGGTGTTATCACAATATACTGTATGTCCTCAGTCTGCATATTATAGAACTTATGTTGTACTGCCACCTTGTGGAGTTTATTGGTCACAGCTGCTCGCCCTCACCGAATATGTCCTGGAAGTTCTAACTATTTATTTTTCCTATGAAGAGCTGACTAATTAAGCAGCACTGAACAATAATCAGAGCTGATTCTGAAGTGGATAGGAAGAGAGGAGCCACAGAGGAAGATGGGAGGCGTTTTCCCTCTGAGGGAGGCCTTACAGAAGAGAATTGCAGTAGTTAAGGCAGGAGATGATGAGGGCATGGATGATGAGTTTGGCAGCGTCTGGGATCAGAGAGAGGCCTGACAGAAGGGTGTTGCAGTAGTCCAGGTGGGGGATTAGGAGGGCATGGACAAGGTTTTTGGCAGTGCCCGGAGTCAGAGGCAGGCCTGACAGGGGGGTCTTGCAGTAGCCCAGGCAGGAGATGATGAGGGCATAGACGAGGTGTTTTGCAGTGACCGGAGTCAGAGGGAAGACTCACAGGAGGGTGTTGCAGTAGTCCAGGTGGGAGATGATGAGGGCATGAATGAGCAGTTTGGCAGTGCCCCGGGTCAGAGGCAGGCCTGACAGAAGGGTGTTGCACTAGTCCAGCCGGGGGATGATAAGGGCATGGATGATGAGTTTTGCAGTGTCTGGGGTCAGGGGGAGGCCTGACAGGAAGGTGTTGCAGTATCCTGGAGGGAGATAATGAGGGCGTGGACAAGGAGTGCCCGGGGTCAGAGGGATGCCTGACAGGAGGGCGTTGCAGTAGTCCAGGTGGGAGATGATGAGGGCATAGATGAGGACTTTCGCAGTGTCTGGGATCAGAGAGAGGCCTGACAGGAGGGTGTTGCACTAGTCCAGGCAGGAGATGATAAGGGCATAGATGAGGACTTTCGCAGTGTCTGGGGTCAGAGGGATGCCTGACAGGAGGGCGTTGCAGTAGTCCAGGCGGGAGATGACGAGGGCTTGGATAAGGAGTGTTGACCGTTGTGTAAATATCCTGAAAGGCTATTGATTTACGGGGTAGGAAAATTAGTTCCATTTTCTCCAGGTTTAGCTTTAGGAGATTGTGAAGCATAGCATATTTCCAGACCGCCGTGCAATGCCTCCTCCAGCTGATCCTGTCAGGCTTTGTGTGTGGTGATTGCTCAGGCTGGCGTGTTCGCAATTACGGCCATATGTAATTATGATTTGGACATTCAATTGATTTTGTGTATTTTTGCGTAATTTTTGCATCGTTTTTGCATGATTTTATGGTGGATATCAAAGCCCCCATAGTTGCTACAGTCACCAAAATTGCCAATTATGTTAAGGGGAAGGCTGGACATAAGGTGAAAAAGTATAATTACACATACAGGCAAATACATGCACATACAATTATTACTGTATTAATAAAATTGATAACTTACACTTCCAAAGCTCCCGCCCCAAGAAAAAAAAAACTTGTAAAAAAAAATCAGTTAATTTTTCTCTTACATAAATAGTTGCCTTAGGGACTCAGATTTTTTAATCTATATTTTATGAGGGAATATTACTATTACTTTACTACATAGGGGCTTGTAATTATGGACCGGACAAAAAAAATCAAAAACAGAAAAATAACACCTATATTTCCAAATAATATATTGTCGCCATACATTGTGATACGGACATAATTTACACAGTGTAATAATTGGGACAACTGGCAAATAATGTGTTGGTTTTATCCACAGGAGAATGTTTTATTTTAAAACTATAATGGCCCAAAAACTGAGAAATAATGATTTTTTTTCCATTTTTTTTCTTATTTTTCCCGTTAAAATGTATTTAGGATAAAACAATTCTTAGAAAAATGTACTACCCACAGGAAGCCTAATTGATGGCAAATAAACAAGGTATAGATCATTTAGTTGTGATAAGTAGTAATAAAGTTATTGGGGAATAAAAGGGAGGAGCTCTGACGGGTGAAAATTGCTCTTGTCCTTTAGGGTAAAAACCCCTATGGGATGTAGTGGTTAAAATTCATTTTTAATGATTCTTATTATTCCAGAGACACATAGTTTATGTTTAATCGTATTTCTGTCTGACATTTAGCAGAAACTATCAATAACATGTTACTGTAAAAATACATGTAAAGTATAAATTAAACCGTACAAAACATTAGTCATAATCTTAATTATATCTTTTAGTTTCAGAAACATTTTAGTGGCTGATTGTTTAAGTCCAATATAACACCTTTCCATCAATCAAACGGCACTTTAGTTTGTCTTATTACTACTAAATCTAACCATACTCTCACACAGAACTGTCCCTTTACCTATCCCTAACCCTTAGACCCCCCTTGTCACAGGGCCCCTAGTGGCCGGACCGCACAATGCCTTCCAATCGGTTTCAGCACACAGACCATGCAATCTGTGGTCGCAATCGGTGCGCAGAAACCGCTGGAATTTTGGCAGCAGACCGACTGGAAGGGAGCCTGTGAGTTATGGTAATACAATTTACACACTATTTCAGGGTATAACTGCCACCACCTCTGTTACCATGGGACAGAGGAGCCCACTGACTGGCTGAGTCTAGACCTGCAAATAAAACGGTTAAACACACTCTATTCTGTCTAGCTAGCAACAATAGTAGCGACTCTTCAGAGACCAGGTTCAGGTCGTGTGGCTGAATAGCAGGTGTAGCTGAATAAATAAAGGACGGTAGCGTTGTTTATTAAATATGCAATATTAATAATTAATATATACAGAAAATCGTTAAAATCAACAATTATAGAAACATTAATAGCCAGTATGAAAATAAAAGGAAGGAGAAAATACTTAGGTTCGTGGAAATATGTCCTTTCTGGGAAAGAAATGGTAAGTCCTTGGTTGCAGAGTGGAGGACTCCGTGTCAAAGTCCAAACAAGCCAGATGCCAGCATGTCCTCAAGCTGGCAAGGATGTAATCAGGATGATGTTTCAAAGTGGAGGACACTGAGTTTGGCTCCTCTGCCATTCTTATGCCCCTGATCCAGTAGGAGGGAGTGAGGGCGGGAGCCACACATCTAGGAATTACAAGATGAAGGGCTCTTTGAAGCTAGGACAGCAGGCTACGTGTCGGCTTCCCTGCTGTGATCGGGGCCGGGGAGTCTCACTCTCTCTCCTCTGAATTGGTTCTGCCAGGCTACTTATCTGACTTCATCTGATGGATGGGCCCTTAGCACAGCTGGGTGCCTGGGACATGTTCCTGCTGAGGGCTTCCTGCCATTTGGTAAAAGGAAAAAAACAACTGTCTTTTAAAAGAAGTAATGTCATTCTGTTCGCTGCAATGACTGTGCAAATCTAACCAGGAAGCAATCAGAAAATTTACGGTGCAAATCTTCCCGAATCACCTGCGTTTCTCACGGCTGTTCCGTGACAGCTCCCCCTGTGGTGAAGGCATATAGACATGCATCCACAAGATGTGTGGCGTTGCCGCTAATCTGGCTGACGGGCCTCGAGCTGCTGGTACGGCGGGAGAACTTATTGGCGCCTGCGGCTCGGTTCACCTGGACAGGTCGCGGTCCGCTACCCTCAGGTTTGACCCGACATGGACCTTTCTGGACAGGGCGTTTGCGCCACCGCGTTTGGATGTGGCGTCTTTCAGGACTGCTGACAACGGGCAGTAGGTCGGGTAGGTGAACAACCAGCCCACGCAGGGGTTCCCTGCTAAGTGGCTATGGACCTAAGGGAATCCCTGGACCTTCCTGGCTCCTGACAGACGGCACATGCTTTGCAGTATTTGGCTACATCTCTGTTCATTCCGGGCCAATAAAACTGTCTCCGAATACAGGCAAGTGCCTTGCGGACACCTGAGTGCCCTGTCAGAGGATTAGCATGTGCAGATTTCAGCACATGTCCCATGAACGCACTCGGGACCACAAGCCATTTGGTATTTGCATGTGATTTACCTGTAGGGGGCTGTACAGACTGGCTGTACAGTCTCCCACCTTCCCAGTACACCTTGAAAGCGGCCCCGTCTGCGAGGGGCTCAGCGGCTTGCTGCCTGAGCACCTCCAGGCTTGGGTCACTTTGTAGTGCTTCTGTAAATACAGCGCTGTCAGTTTCAACAAGCTGGCCCATGACACATGAAGTCAGTGGCTGAAGGTTCTCACTCTTGGGGTCAGTACTGAACGAGGAGTTCAGTGCTGAGCCCACAATCCTGGCAGCACACTGGGTGACAGCTAGTACAGGCACAGCGTTACAATAATTGACATTTTTCACATCATTGACACATGCCTTAATGACAGTGACAGGCATAGACACATTTTCATTACAGACAGTTTGTACATCAAACTCAGGTACAGTTACATCATCATGACAGACAGTTTGTACATCCAACTCAGGTGCCTTTGAAGCAGGCACTATTGAACCGGGTACCCTTGAACTGGGCACATTCAACCCACCTCCCCCTGGTGCTCCCCCAAGTGTGTAAAGTACCTGGTGGTGGGCGGAGAGTCCGTCTCCTTCCGTGAGCGACAATGCGGTCGTGGCAGGTTCGTAGTAGGACACAAGCTTGCCCAAATCAGTCCCCAGCAACACAGGGACTGGGAGATCCTTCACAAACCCAACAACCCTTTCTTGAACCCCTCCTCCCCAATCCAGCTTCACTCTCACTTGGGCTGTGTAAAAGGGTGCCCTCTACTCCAGTAAGGGCAAGGGATCGGCTGGAGCTGATGCTCTCCTTTGGCACAAGGTGTGAGTGAACTAACGTGATGTCAGCTCCGGTGTCTCGGAATCTGGTGACAACTTTGCCGTTCACTCTAACAAGTTGCTGCTGGTCGGTTCGGTCGCGGATTTCCTTTCCGCGGGCAAACAGAACAAAATCTGATGATCCAGGCTGTGGTTCGCTGGCGGGTTGCCTCTGCTGTGGGTGAGGTGCAGGGGATACAGGTGATGCAGGTGCTGGTGGTGTCTGCCTCCGCTCCGGACAGTCGAATTTCATGTGTCCGGGCTGGCGGCAGTAGTGACAGGTGACCTCTCCAGGGGCTGCAGGCCTGGGCGCAGCAGCTGCGCTGAGTGGCCTCTGTGTCGGACGGCTCACAGGGGCAGGAGAGTCTGCCGGGGTATTGGGCTGACCTCCCCTCCAGCTGGAGGGTGCAGTCCGGCGTGTGTCAGGCACCCGGGTAGTCGCAAAGGTTTCAGCGAGGTCTGCAGCGACAGTTGCTGACGCAGGCTTTCTCTCCAGCACAAACTGTCGTACATCAGCAGGTCAAATGTTCAGAAACTGTTCTAGGACTATCAAGTCCTCCAGGACACCATAAGACCTTTTGGTGAGGCCTAGAGTCCACTGGCGGAGTGTGGTGAGCAAGCTGCTGACCACATCTCGGTACGAATCAGAAGACTTTTTCTGCCAGGCCCTGAACTTTTTCCGATAGGCTTCTGGCGTCAGCTGGTACTTAGTAATGATAGCGTCTTTTATAGCAGCATAATCATTATCCTTCTCCGCAGGCAATTCTGCGAAGGCATCAAGCGCTTTGTAGCGCAGCAAAGGTGTCAGATGTCCGGCCCACTGGTCTTGGGACAGACGATACTGACGGCATGCTTTTTCAAAAGACCGCAAAAACAAGTCAATGTCAGTGTCTTTTCAATAGTAGCAAACTTAAATTTTGCACTTACAGGTGCTGCGGCTCCTTCAGCAGGGAGGCTGAGCGATGAACTCCGGCTGACCTGTTGCACTTTTGCCACGTTCAGTTCATGCTGTCGTTGGCGCTCTCGTTCTGTAGCTTGGCTCTCCCGCTCCTCACGCGCTTCTGCAGTCTGGCACGCCTCTTGCGCTTGCATGTACTGCAGGTACTTTTTCAGGTCAGTGTCCATCAGCTTTTGTAATGCCTGCTGCATTACCGGGTCAGCACAAATGGACAGTCCAGTACTGGCCGGTTCCAGGTGAGTACTCGGAGAAACTCTGAGATCGGGGTCCACACTAACAGTCTCCTGCGTAATTGTTGCAGCAGGGCCCGCAGGATGCTCAACCTCTGTACGCTCAGGATCTTCAGTCTCTGGTTCCCCTTGACTTGGGTCAGATGGGCTGGTGTCCACCTCAGCAGACACATCCGGCTCCCGCAGTTGCTGGCTATCCCATTGATACAAGTCTGTTACCATGTCCTGTTTGTTCTTGCGGTGGATATCAATGCCCCGCGTTTGACAAAGATTTTCCAGGTCTGATACGGCCATGAGCTTGTAGTTCCCGGACATTTCCATGCCAAATAAAATTAAACTTTTGGGGAGGGGTACTGGCTACACAGTCTCTCTGTATATACAAAAAATATATTGCATTCAGCTACAACCAACGAATTAGTTCATTTCTCGATAGGGCTAATTTGATAGCGCTATCTGAGATACCTTCAGCACAACACAGATCCCAAACACTGCCAAACACCGTCACAGGGCCCCTAGTGGCCGGACCGCACAATGCCTTCCAATCGGTTTCAGCACACAGACCATGCAATCTGTGGTCGCAATCGGTGCGCAGAAACTGCTGGAATTTTGGCAGCAGACCGACTAGACGGCAGCCTGTGAGTCACGTAATACAATTTACACATTGTTTCAGTGTATAACTGCCACCACCTCTGTTACCATGGGACAGAGGAGCCCACTGACTGGCTGAGTCTAGACCTGCAAATAAAACGGTTAAACACACTCTATCTATTCTGTCTAGCTAGCAACAATAGTAGCGACTCTTCAGAGACCAGTGTGGCTGAATAGCAGGGTAGCTGAATAAATAAAGGACGGTAGCGTCGTTTATTAAATATGCAATATGAATAATTAATATATACAGAAAATCGTTAAAATCAACAATTATAGAAACATTAATAGCCAGTATGAAAATAAAAGGAAGGAGAAAATACTTAGGTTTGTGGAAATATGTCCTTTCTGGGAAAAAAATGCTAAGTCCTTGGTTGCAGAGTGTCAAAGTCCAAGCAAGCCAGATGCCAGCATGTCCTCAAGCTGGCAAGGATGTAATCAGGATGATGTTTCAAAGTGGAGGACACTGAGTTTGGCTCCTCTGCCATTCTTATGCCCCTGATCCAGTAGGAGGGAGTGAGGGCGGGAGCCACACACCCCCTTAGAACATGAGATGAGTCCTCCTCTTCTGCTGGGGAGCAAAAATCATATCTAACCATATATGGGCTCTATCTCACAGAACCGTACAGGTCAGGGCAGATTTACTAACATTTTCAGGTCTGTCTCGATTTACCCAGCACCCTGATACCAAACATGAGGGTAGGACCTCTGTGGTATCAATAAGAGCACTTTTGAACTGCCTGACAGTCCTGACCTCAGAATGTTCTGAAACGTTCTCAGTACCAGTGCCAGGCAAAGGAAATATGACAAATATAGCAGTTTATGGGTTATTATAGACATCTAGGAAATACAGCAGGTCAGTTCTAGATGAAGGGCTCTTTGAAGCTAGGACAGCAGGCTACGTGTCGGCTTCCCTGCTGAGATCGAGGCCGGGGAGTCTCACTCTCTCTCCTCTAAATTGGTTCTGTCAGGCTACTTATCTGACTTCATCTGATGGATGGGCCCTTAGCACAGCTGGGTGCCTGGGACAGTTCCTGCTGAAGGCTTCCTGCCATTTGGTAAAAGGAAAAAAAAAACTGTCTTTTAAAAGAAGGAATGTCATTCTGTTCGCTGCAATGACTGTGCAAATCTAACCAGGAAGCAATCAGAAAATTTACGGTGCAAATCTTCCCGATTCGCCCGTGTTTCTCACGGCTGTTCCGTGACACCCCTGATGGTGCCAAACCCTAAGAACCTCCCCCCCCCCTCCCGGTGGTGCCTAACCTGAAGACTACTCCCTAGTGGTGCCTGTCATAGACCGCACGGGCCGGTCCTTGATCGGGTCAATAACTCAGAGTCAGAAACTCGGTCTTGGTGTCGCTTTGCGCATGCCCATATGTGGATTCACAATCTATGAACCGACTAGCCGAGAGGAGCGTTCTGACTCTCGGCTATGTACAATTCAAATGCTTGCCGCCACATGTGAGTCAGCACATGACTGTAACTATATTAGCACACTGCGAACACTGTAAGTTAACCCTTAGCTGTATGCAGGGATTGGCGCCACATCTGTTTATCTGTGCCCGATTCAAGCATACGGGTTGTAAATACAAGATACTCTACAACACAAGGTAACGTTTTCGGAGGAGTAAGTATGATTGTGTATGTTCAGGAACAGGTCATAACCGCGAAACGATTTTTAAACGTTTAATATCAAAAATGCATTACGCACAGTTACATACACTATTTAACATATACACACAAAGCTTAAAATAAAAGGGAATAATTGTGAAAGGTTTACTTAGCCGAAATGCAGTCTGTGTGGGGATATTTCCTTCTGGGAGAATAAATGCAAAGTCCTTGGTTTCAGAATCATAGGCCTTTAGGTATATTTTGTAATCCAAGCAGATGTTACAGTTCCAAGATGGCTGCTGGGGGGTCCTCTGCCCAGCAGCAGGTCGAGCTGTAATCCAGATGATGTTAAAATGGAGGACTGAAGTCCGCCTGCTGGCAATGTGCTTTTTATGATGCTGGTTTGGGGGTGTGGCAATGCCTGCCCCCTCTGAATTACCCACCAATGACAGTCCACCTCCTCCTAGGAGGATTTTGGAGCTAGAATTGTAAAATACTGTAACTCATAAACTATACATGTCATATTTGGGTAGATAGCAGATTCATAATTGTCACAAAATACTGATTAATATGACATCTCGCATGAGTGCGTTAGGCTGACCGGGCCCCAAGGAGGGTCGTACACCAATAACCGGACAAGTTATTGCTATGAATTTTATATTAGCACATTGGGCAGATTTTAACGAATAAGACTATATTAATTTCATAGCTGTTCTATACACGGTTTTCATTTAACAGACCAAAATCGTAACCCGTATGCATTTAAACCTGTTCTCCAGTGGTGCCTCTGTGTCTGAGCACTTCAGTGGACCCCTGTGGAGCTAGCTTCCCCTGGATGAAAGGACCTATTGGTCCTCAATTAGCAGCTGAGTGTGACCAGCTACAACACCCTTTGATGTATGACACCCGGACTCTGGCTAGGTTTCACACCTTTGTGTCCCTGGCCAGCAAGGAATTATTTTTGAGCAAGCTAATTTAGTGTGGGTGATGGGTTTGCTTTCACTCAGAGAGAAGGAAAAGACATCTGTTGTACGTTTAAAAAGAAAAAATGTCATTCCGCTCTGCTTTGCGGAACGATACAGAATCGCTAATTGTCTCGATTTCGGTATCATTCATGACAGTGCCTAACCCTACGACTCCTCCCTAGTGGCGCCTAATCCTAAGACTCCCCTGATGGTGCCTAACCCTAAGGCCTCCCTGGTGGTGCCTAACCCTAAGTCTCCCCTGGTGGTGCCTAACCCTAAGTCTCTGCTGGTGGTGCCTTGCCCTAAGCCTCCCCTGGTGGTGCCTAGCCCTAAGACCCTCCTGGTGGTGCCTAGCCCTAAGACCCTCCTGGTGGTGCCTAGCCCTAAGACCCTCCTGGTGGTGCCTAACCCTAAGACCCCCCTGGTGGTGCCTAACCCTAAGACCCCCCTGGTGGTGCCTAACCCTAAGTCTCCCCTGGTGGTGCCTTGCCCTAAGCCTCCCCTGGTAGTGCCTAGCCCTAAGACCCTCTTGGTGGTGCTTAACCCTAAGACCCCCCTGGTGGTGCCTAACCCTAAGACCCCCCTGGTGGTGCCTAACCCTAAGACCCCCTGGTGGTGCCTAACCCTAAGTCTCCCCTAGTGGTGCCTAAGCCTAACCACCCCCCTGGTGGTGCCTAGCCCTAAGACCCTCCTGGTGGTGCCTAGCCCTAAGACCCTCCTGGTGGTGCCTAACCCTAAGACCCCCCTGGTGGTGCCTAACCCTAAGACCCTCCTGGTGGTGCCTAGCCCTAAGACCCTCCTGGTGGTGCCTAGCCCTAAGACCCTCCTGGTGGTGCCTAACCCTAAGACCCCCCTGGTGGTGCCTAACCCTAAGACCCCCCTGGTGGTGCCTAACCCTAAGTCTCCCCTGGTGGTGCCTTGCCCTAAGCCTCCCCTGGTAGTGCCTAGCCCTAAGACCCTCTTGGTGGTGCTTAACCCTAAGACCCCCCTGGTGGTGCCTAACCCTAAGGCCTCCCTGGTGGTGCCTAACCCTAAGTCTCCCGTGGTGGTGCCTTGCCCTAACCCTCCCCTGGTGGTGCCTAACCCTAAGACCTCCCTGGTGGTGCCTAACCCTAAGACCCCCCTGGTGGTGCCTAACCCTAAGACCCCCCTGGTGGTGCCTAACCCTAAGACCCCCCTGGTAGTACCTAACCCTAAGACCCCCCTGGCGGTGCCTAACCCTAACCACCCCCCTGGTGGTGTCTAACTCTAAGACCCCCCTGGTGGTGCCTAACCCTAAGACCCCCTGGTGGTACCTAACCCTAAGACCCCCCTGGTGGTACCTAACCCTAAGACTCCCCTGGTGGTACTTAACCCTAAGACCCCCTGGTGGTGTCTAACTCTAAGACTTCAAAATTAAAAATCTCAAAAAGCATGTAAAAATGATAAAAAAAAAAAAAAAGAATAATTGCATGTCAAAATTAATGTAATTATAATTGTAAAATAGACCTCGAAATTAAAAATCTCAAAAAGAATGTAAAAATGGTAAAAAAAAAAGGTAAAAAAAAAGGAAAATGACATGTCAAAAACGATAATTAACATAATTAGGTAAAAATAAAAGGTAAAATTGTTTTAAAAAAAAAGTACAATATTAAAATATTGAAAAATTAAAAATGATAATTGTGAAAACTAATTGTATAACGATTTTTTATGTTTTGGTATTGTAAAAACAATAAATAACAATAGGCGCAAAACAGTTTAATGGGAGCCCGATTTGTCCAGTTTTGCGCCTAACAGCCGATAATACAGAAATGTCACTTTGACAAAAACATCAGTGAAATTATTTGGGCACAAAAGCGTCAGGTAACCGTGGCAACCACGTGAGTGCAGAACAGGTATCACAAAGGATGTGCATGGTCCCTAAAATACCCGCCAAACTATGCAGGTATATGCTATTACTGGGGCTGCTCATGGGCGGGGCACTGATAGGGAAACACCCTAGAGGGGACTGCTCATGGGTGGGGCACTAATACAGGGAAACACTCTAGAGAGGGCTGCTAATGGTTGAAGCACTGATACAGGGTAACACCATAGAGGGGACTGCTCAGGGGTGGAGCACTGATACAGGGTAACAGCCTAGAGAGGGCTGCTAATGGGTGGGGCACTGATACAGGGTAAGACCCTAGAGAGGGCTGCTCATGGGCGGGGCACTGATAGGGAAACACCCTAGAGGGGACTGCTCATGGGCGGGGCACTAATACAGGGAAACACCCTAGAGAGGGCTGCTAATGGTTGAGGCACTGATACAGGGTAACACCCTAGAGAGGGCTGCTAATGGGCGGGGCACTGATTACAGGGTAACACCCTAGAGGGGGCTGTTAATGGGTGGGGCACTGATACAGTGAAACACCCTAGAGGGGGCATTATAGGGTGGGGTGCAGGATGATGGGAGACACACGACATAGGGTTGTACTAAACTATTATCACTGTATGGAGGGACTGGGAAGGTGGGACACTCTGCAGACACTGGGACCCCCCTTTTCAGTCAGGAGAATATTTCACTGAAATGTTACACATAATTGTGTGATTCTTGCTGAGGGCTCCACCTACTGGACAGACTGGAGAAAGGCAGCCGCAGCATAGAGACGTCAGAACAAGATATCAGGGCAAGATATAACAAACATCACAAGCTACGCCCTCTTCTGCTCGCTTAGCTGCAGGCGGATCTCTACAAAGAAACGTTTATTTGTAATATTTTGTTTTTATCTAGCAAAAGAAGTAACACAAATTATATTAGTATTGTTTAGTTTTAAAGGACAACTGAAGTGAAAGGGATATGGGGTTAGAGTGTATTTCCACATTTACACAAGTACTTCCTGTTAAAGGGGAAGTGAAGTAAGTTATACGGAGGCTGCCATATTTATTTCCTTTTAAGCAATACCAGTTGCCTGGCAGCCCTGCTGGTCTATTTCTCAGCAGTAGTATCTGAATAACACCAGAAACCAGCATGCAGCTAGTCTTGTCAGATCTGACTTTAAAGTCAGAAACACCTGATCTGCGGCATGCTTGTTCAGGGGCTATGGCTAATAGTATTAGAGGCAGAGGATCAGCAGGGCTGCCAGGCAACTGGTATTGCTTAAAAGGAGATAAATATGGCAGCCTCCATACCCCTCTCACTTCAGATGTCCTTTAAGCACAACAATCAATAAAAGGAATATGCTAAAATCTCTATACATTCCCTTTGATATGAGAACCCGCAGGCCGGGAATGAGAGTTTAATAATTAGCTCTCTGTGATTGGAGAAATGAAATATGGGGTAGAGAATGAAGCTGTTGTCCTCAGCTGGAGGGGTTAATGGCAGGCTGGCTCTGAGTCACGGGTTGTACAATCACCGCCAGATGGACACTTATGTGCTTCTCCATAAACCTGCAGCCATGTGCAATTATAGCGTTATTAGTAACCTGTCTATTCTCGTGCCGAGAGACGGACGTAAATCTCTCGCCGCTCGCCCGCACCTGGCGATTTTACCTCCGTGCCGCTTTCCCCATCCGCCTCGCCGTGAGAACAAGCGGAATGAAATATATCACAACACAACGATTTACAATGTGGTTTGCAGTTATCAGAGCAGCGCAGGCCTGCACGGGTGCCGTGAATCTAAACGCTGTCAGCGCGCTCCGCGTCCTAATCCATGATTAGCCTTCTTAACGACTCCATCTTGTGTCCGGCAAACCGCCTTAAATGACGACGCCACAGGCTGACGCTGTCACGCTAATTTACATCCCATGCGGTAAATCTGCCGCCTGTAACTAATCACACCTGGCTCAGTATAGCCAGAGGTCTCTTAAAGGGGAACTCTAGAGAAAAATGTTACTCTTTAAATCTACCTGTCATTTGGGTGAAGTCTCCCAGTTACTGTATCTGTAGTACATTTGCTACTGATATGCGAATCATATTGAGGTACGTCGCATACGCTTCAAGTATTTGAACTTTTCCACTGTTTTATCAAAATAGGTGACATTTGTATTGTTTTAACTTTAATCTAGAATATTCTATGTCAGTATTATTTCTTACTGCAGTTATTGTTAGACACGTTCTGACTCACTGCATTGTATTATTATTGTACCTCAAATTATAACATTAATAAAAATAATGATTGTTTTAAATAAAATGACCTGTCATTTGTCCTCAGACAGAGCAATGTTACTGGCAGAATAGCTGGGATTTCCCACCACCGAGAAGCAAGAACCAAGACAGATATATTCTATGCTGGAAGACCACACTTTTTAGCAAGGCTGTTAAAGAGAAACTCCGACCAAGAATCAAACTTTATCCCAATCAGTAGCTGATACCCCCTTTTTACGTGAGCAATCTATTGCTTTTCACAAACAGACCATCAGGGGGCGCTGTATGACTGATTCTGTGGTGAACCCCTCCTCACCCAAGAAACTCTGACCATGGTACTCCTGGCAGTTTCCTGTCTGTGAACCTTGTTGCATTGTGGGAAATAGCTGTTTCCAACTGCCAAAAAAAGCATGCAGCAGCTACATCACCTGCCAACAGTAAAAATGTCACCATGTGATAAATGTCAGAATGTAAATCAGGGATTTAAAAGATTTTACAATGGGCAAACACTGACTAAATTATTTACACATAATTATTGTAAAAAATAAGCACCTTTTTATTACAATATTTTAAGTGTATCAAACCTGGTCAGGGACACACCTCCTCCAGTCCAGGCTGATTTCTATTATTTTATTGTGGTTTTGGATGTTAGACTTATTTCATATTCACACTCCTTTATTTCAGCTCTAGACAGTAAGCCCGGGTCCCGACAGCTGCATCTAATGACATCAGTAATGAGCACAGATGAGTAAAAGTGTCGCTGATCCGCTCACAAGATCTTCCTCCAACTTCCGAATGTTGTGCAAAATTTCAGCGACTGAGTTTCAGGACGTTGGATTGAAGCCAATGACCCGGCAATGCCAGCTTTAATCAGCGCTTATGGCAAAGCCCTCGACTGGGCTATAACCACCACATTTGAGTCAAAATAGATTTTAAAATTACAATAGGATTTTTTTTTTAATGTGGTTAAACAGCAGATATCGTATGTATTTACATAGATTCCCAGAAGCACAGTGGATTTCCTGCAGGGTTTCCTGGTGGCCAGTAGAGTTGGGCCGAACCTCCGATTTTAGGTTCGCAAACCGGGTTCGCGAACTTTCGCGGAAGGTTCGGTTCGCGTTAAAGTTCGCGAACCGCAATAGACTTCAATGGGGATGCGAACTTTGAAAAAAAAAAAAATTATGCTGGCCACAAAAGTGATGGAAAAGATGTTTCAAGGGGTCTAACACCTGGAGGGGGGCATGGCGGAGTGGGATAGATGCCAAAAGTCCCCGGGAAAAATCTGGATTTGACGCAAAGCAGCGTTTTAAGGGCAGAAATCACATTGAATGCTAAATGACAGGCCTAAAGTGCTTTAAAACATCTTGCATGTGTATACATCAATCAGGTAGTGTAATTAAGGTACTGCTTCACACTGACACACCAAACTGTTCACTGAACAGAACAGGTATGCAGTGGCGGGTTCACTGAACAGGTATGCAGTGGCAGGATCAATGAACAGGTATGCAGTGGCAGGATCACTGAACAGGTACGCAGTGGCAGGATCACTGAACAGGTATGCAGTGGCAGGATCAATGAACAGGTATGCACTGGCAGGATCACTGAACAGGTATGCAGTGGCAGGATCAATGAACAGGTATGCAGTGGCAGGATCAATGAACAGGTATGCAGTGGCAGGATCAATGAACAGGTATGCACTGGCAGGATCACTGAACAGGTATGCAGTGGCAGGATCAATGAACAGGTATGCACTGGCAGGATCACTGAACAGGTATGCAGTGGCAGGATCAATGAACAGGTATGCACTGGCAGGATCACTGAACAGGTATGCAGTGGCAGGATCAATGAACAGGTATGCACTGGCAGGATCACTGAACAGGTATGCAGTGGCAGGATCAATGAACAGGTATGCACTGGCAGGATCACTGAACAGGTATGCAGTGGCAGGATCAATAAACAGGTATGCAGTGGCAGGATCACTGAACAGGTATGCAGTGGCAGGATCACAGTACAGGTATGCAGTGGGCTGAGGGCTCACTGAACAGAACAGGTATGCAGCCAGGAAGAAGTTAAGCCTAACTAATCTTTCCCTATGAGAGACTGCAGCAGCTCGCCCTACTCTCACTAATGCAGGCACACGAGTGGCCATAACGGCCGCCGCTGCCTGCCTTATATAAGGGGGGGTGGGGCTCCAGGGGCTAGTGTAGCCTAATTGGCTACACTGGGCCTGCTGACTGTGATGTAGAGGGTCAAAGTTGACCCTCAGGTGCATTATGGGGAGAACCGATTTTTTGCTAACTTTTGCCGCAAAACGTTCGCGTGCGACACCCGCACGCGAACCACCTAAGTTCGCGCGAACCACGTTCGCCGGCGAACCGTTCGGCCCAACTCTAGTGGCCAGCACAATGACCGCCTGGAGACCCCGGGGCAGGTGGCCATGCTTTTACTGGTGTGGCATCAGTTTGTATTAGATTAGCAGCGTCTCCTTCATGTGGTGACATAGCCATCTCGCCTCATCACGCTAGCGTGGCGTCACGCATGCGCAGTGGAACATACAGGCTCCGGACCAGCGGACTATCAGCTCGCGTGGGAAACCTGCGCACTTGGCTGAACATTTTAAACTGTCCGCACACCGGGAGCTGCAAATGGACCATACCACTTCTCCATACGGGGGCTCTATTCTCAGTGCAGGCTAGGGTTGCCACCCAGCCGGTAATCACCCGGCACGGCCGGAATTACTTCTATAAAGCTGGCACCGGTATTACATTTTTACCGGCATGTCATTTGCCAGTGTATTTCCCATCCCCACCTCTCTCCTTAGATTGCCTTGGTGCTGAGCCAATCAGACGTGAGTGTTGCTCCGCATCCGGGCAGACTGCACCTGTACCACAGCAAGCAGTACCATCACTCAGCTATTGCTTGCTGAAGCACTAAAGTAAGAAAGATGGGTGGTACATGTTCCAGTGTGTGTGCCCAGTATTGATCACCATGTAACCGGACTGCACCATTGCACTGGGATGCTATTGCTTGCTGCAGTACTGAAGTATATGTGCAGTCCATACTGAGAATTTAACTCACAGGAGCCTATAGACACAGATGTCCTGGCATTCTAGACTCCGCCCTCCATGAACCTACAACCCCCACCGAACCGCACCGCAAGTGTGCTGGCTGGCCCAGCTGCCACCTCTCCCTTATATACCATGCCGGGCACAGGCAGCTACAGGTGCCCCTCAGTATTAGGTAGCCAGAGGTTCCCCCAAGTATTAAGTAACAAGAGGTGGTCCTGACTGAAGGAAGATCTCACCAGAGGAATGCAGAGAGTAGGGTGAGAATCCTCTTATTTACACTCTCATCAGGACTCTGCATAGGGAAGCAGGGAGGGAGGGAGGCGCTTAGGGAGGAGAGTGAGCCGCCTTTCATTCATCAGGAGCCTATAGGCACGTGCCTACACTGCCTTATGGTAAATCTGGCCCTGGAGCCCCCGTACGGAGAAGTGGTGCAGTCCATCTGCAGCTTCCAGTGTGCGGGCAGCTCACAATGATCATCCAATTCTGCAGGTCTTCAACATCTGCTGATAATCACCCAGATCAGAGCCTGTATGTTCCAATGCACATCCCCCCACTCGTGCCTAGTTAGGAGAGATTGTAGAAGAATCCGATATCGAAGTGA
Organism: Hyperolius riggenbachi; assembly: GCF_040937935.1. Taxonomy (NCBI): domain Eukaryota; kingdom Metazoa; phylum Chordata; class Amphibia; order Anura; family Hyperoliidae; genus Hyperolius; species Hyperolius riggenbachi. The sequence continues at coordinate 2,295,596 of NC_090651.1, forward strand.
GCGTGTCACCAGATCTGATTGTCTGATCACATCACACACACACTGACATCTGCCCACAAATCTCGGTGACAATTACTGAAAACAAACAAAAATCACAAAACCAAAGCACAAAACACAAACCTATCCAGAAAAGGTAGAATGGTGGGGTGCAGGCGCCCACAATATACGGGTGTTACAAATGGGTGTTAAAAATGTAAAACATGATGTGTAAATAGGTCATCGCTTCCCTCCCCAGAAGATACAGACACCAGTTCAAGTGGAAAAATATTTATTCAAAAGATTGACAACGCATTTCGCAGGTCGTGGCCCACTTCTTCAGGTCAATACAAAAAATGCCTTAGTAGCATAAGGAGTAGGAGTTATATTATCTTTACAGTTTAATCACCAGCACAGCGTCAGTTTACATTTTAGGGGGTGTAGAAATCCATCCATCCACCAGATGGCGCTCACGCACCATTCTTCTGTGCAATGCTTTAGCGCAGTCTGCCTTAGTGTAGGATTATTCCTGTCTACCTAATTACATACACACTGCGCATCTTACCCCGGAGCTGAAACAGAATCATCATCAGAACACCATTTCAGGAAGCTTGTTTTTCTGCATGAACATTTTTCTGCGAGTCATAAAGTCCGAGTTATAAATCCATCTCTCTGCTAAAAAGTCAGCCTCTCCTAGAATAGTAATAATAGTGACAATGATGATAATTATTCTAGTGATGACATCATTTTGTGTGGTGGAAATGACCCCTTATCACGATAATTAGTCCAGATTTTATATAGATTGTTTCCCTCGACATCCGTTTATTCATTTCCAGGGTTGCTTGAATGTACCAAAATTCGATTCGGGTACATTTGAATTCGGGTCCAAGTAAAATTCGGATTCGGAAACAATTCGAATTCGGATGCAATCTCCAAATTCGAATTCGGTTCGGATTTCATTAATAAAATTCGGCTATATTTTCTCAAAAAAAATTCATTCTCTCTCTCTCTCTTCCATCATCTCGCAGGGAATTGCAGTTTTTCAAAACAGCTTACATACCATGGCTGGGATTTGAACCCAGGTCGTCAGTGTGTAGTAGGTATCTGACTTACCCCGTAGACCACCAACCACACTACATGCTAAAGCCAGCCTAGCATGTACCATTATGATCAATCCAAGAGAAAAATGAGCTCTCTCTCTCTCTCTAGGACTTGATGCCATTGAACTGAATTTTCAGCTTAAAACCATCAACGGATACAGGCAGATTTTCACAGGCAATTTCGGAATTCCGCCAGATTGAAAAAGCAATTCAGTTCCGACCAAATGCAACGGAATGACCAATTTCCGCCTAAAAATTCCAGAAAATACAATTCCGCGGAAAGCGGTGACCATCCCTACTAGAGAGAGAGAGAGAGAGAGAGAGAGAGAGAGAGAGAGAGAGAGAGAGATATGAATCTACCTGGCTATCTGGGGTTCTCTTCAGACAATTGTTGAACACAAAAGGCAAGGCCATGCCTGGCTACAAATCCTTAGAGAGAGCTCATTTTTCTCTTGGATTGATCATAATGGTGCATGCTAGGCTGGCTTCAGCATGTAGTGTGGTTGGTGGTCTAGAGGGTAAGACAGATACCTACTACACACTGAGACCTGGGTTCAATTCCTGGCCAAGGTATGTAAGCTGGCTTTTGAAAAAGTACAAATCCTTAAACATGCTACTTTTTCTCTTGGATTGATCATAATAGTACATGCTAGGCCAGCTTCAGCATGTAGTGTGGTTGGTGGTCTAGGGGGTAAGACAGATACCTACTACACAGTGAGACCTGGGTTCAAATCCCAGCCAAGGTATGTAAGCTGTTTTGAAAAAACTGCAATTCCCTGCGAGAGCGTGTGAGAGTGTTTTTTTTTTTTTTTAAATATAGCCGAATTTGAGAAACAGGATTCGGGTACATTCGAATTCGAATCATCAGAATTTGGCAACCATGAAAAATGACCCGAATTTTCGGGTACATAATACATTCCCGAATTTGGAGAGCAACCCTGCTCATTTCCACACACCTGCATAGGCTGATAAAAGGGTTCTTAAGCCCATAAAATAGTGTCTGGAAACCCTCTGCTCCCCTGAGAGCTGGTCTCTTCCTTACAGGTGACCCAAGGTATGCAAATTGTAGAAAAATGCTAAACACTGCTAGTGTTGTTCAGGGTCTCTTCATTAGAGGTGTCATTAATACATTTATTTTGAGTTCAGCTAAAAACTCCTTTCTTTGTTCTATTTGTTCCCCCCATTGACGTGCTATTATAGACTGATGCGTGATTGCGATTACCTACCTGCTATATATTTGAGAGTAAATTTATATAATTGTCAATCAGGAGATCTTTGACTCTCCACTTATACACATATTTTTTATACCCCTATATGGTCCTCTTAATGTTTAAGGTTCTTTAAAGAGGAACTCCAGTGAAAATAATGTAATAAAAAAGTGCTTAATTTTTACAATAACATTTTTACTGCTGGCAGGTGATGTAGCTGCTGCTTGCTGTTTTGGCAGTTGGAGAAAAGCTGTAAACAGCTATTTCCCACAATGCAGCAAGGTTCACAGACAGGAAACTGCCAGGAGTACCACGGTCCTCAGAGCTTCTTGTGGGAGCGGTTTCACCACAATATCAGTCATACAGCGCCCCCTGATGGTCTGTTTGTGAAAAGGAATAGATTTCTCATGTAAAAGGGGGTATCAGCTACTGATTGGGATAAAGTTCAATTCTTGGTTGGAGTTTCTCTTTAAGCTACCACGCTCATCTAATGCGCTTGCTCCGGTGTCAAGCTGCCTTTCGGATCACAGGCGGTTTTAATTATACCTGTATTTACATCCGATGTGGGCATTCATAAGTTCTCTTATTGCACACTCTGTTTATATGGATGGTTGCTAAGGAACGAGTATACAAACCTAGCGTTCCATCTGCGCTCCATACATTGTATCCTGATTTACAGCAGCATGCGTCTAGATCTCCATATCTATATTACGCCCACTCACTTTGCTTCAACCAATGGAGTGCTGTCCGTTTGCATTACTGCCCTAGTCTAGCGATATGCGTGACGTCAGTATGGCGGTGCATGACATCGTTGACACCATGTGACTATTGGCGACCAGTCAGAGACGCGGAAATACAATCTCTGGTCCTCTGGTGTCTCTTTATTTGGGCCTGCAATGCATTTAAGCTTCCTTCAGGAAGTGACACATGTTGAGTTTTTAGTGGGGGTAGTGTTTATGTATATGTTGTGTGGGTGATTTAGTGAGGGCCGTGAGGTTGCTTTACCTCATAAACTTTATATACTTCCCATAGTACCCTCCTAACTCGTCCACTCAGTCATCCTGAATGATTTCACAGCAGCCAGCTTGTTGTTTATAAATATTTTCAATTAAAACTGTGTAGTTTCCTATTCAAGTCTTTGTTGTCGAAAAAAATTAATCACCCTTTATGAATGAGACAAATTTATACCCCGCCCCTGAGCAGCATCTTTGGGAGTCTGTCACATGATACCCATTTAAGCCACACCCCTGAGGAGGCACCATTTGGAAGCTGATCAAACATATTTGTCAAATTGCCTGAATTTGTCTGCCAGGACAGGACTGGTCTGCTATCAGTGGCCCCCCTCCCACTCCACAATTCTGGTCTTTCCCTATACGGTAGATAAGATGTTGTCTTCTTGTACAATGCTGGCTTTTACCATGCATGTATGATGAGGTAATTGTAGGGCTCGCCTGGATTACAGCTGCCGTTTGCTGAGCAGAATGAAACACAGGAATTGAATCAAAGCTTTGACAATGCAGCCAGTAATTATGGCGTCTCGGACTGTTCTGAACGGCAATGATTAATTCTAGATTTCACAAGACCCCCATCCTTCTCCCGCTGAGCACAGGCCTGATGCAAACTTTCAGTTTTGACTCTTAGCTGTAAATGACATCATTGGTGCGGTATAATTTGCATACAGCAGATGAGCCGGAACGCGATAGTGCAGAAGCGATTTTTCTGAAAACTTTGATGATGGAAGAATTGAAGGATAAAGAGATTTCAGAGATTTTGTAACTCATTTTAGCTGTTGCTGTTCTACGTTTGGGACACACTTTGGTGTCTCAGCCTTGGGTGCTGTAGGACCTTGTCCCAGGTTAGCCAGGTATAGGTGCCCCAAGTATAGGTAGCCAGGTCTATAGGTGCACCAGTATATGGTAGCCAGGTATAGGTGCCCCCAGTATAGGTAGCCAGGTCTATAGGTGCACCAGTATATGGTAGCCAGGTATAGGTGCCCCCAGTATAGGTAGCCAGTTATAGGCGCCCCCAGTATAGGTTAGCCAGGTATAGGTGCCTCTAGTATAGGTAGCTAGGTCTATAGGTGCCCCCAGCATAGCTAGCCAGGTCTATAGGTGCCCCAGTATAGGTAGCCAGTTATAGGCGCCCCCAGTATAGGTTAGCCAGGTATAGGCGCCTTTAGTATAGGTAGCTAGGTCTATAAGGGCCCCCAGCATAGGTAGCCAGGTCTATAGGTGCCCCAGTATAGGTAGCCAGGACTATAGGTGCCCCCAGCATAGGTAGCCAGGTCTATAGGTGCACCAGTATATGGTAGCCAGGTATAGGTGCCCCCAGTATAGGTTAGCCAGGTATAGGTGCCCTCAGTATAGGTCTCTAGGTGCCCTCAGTACAGGTTAGCCAGGTATAAGTGACTCTAGTAAAGGTAGCCAGGTCTATAGGTGCCCCCAGCATAGGTAGCCAGGTCTATAGGTGCCCCAGTATAGGTAGCCAGGACTATAGCTGCCCCCAGCATAGGTAGCCAGGTATAGGTGCCTCTAGTATAGGTAGCTAGGTCTATAGGTGCCCCCTAGTATAGGCTAGTCAGGTACAGGTGCCCCCAGTATAGGTCTCTAGGTGCCCACAGTACAGGTTAGCCAGGTATAGGTGTCCTCAGTACAGGTTAGTGCCAGGTATAGGTGCCCCCAGTACAGGTTATCCAGGTATAGGTGCTCCCAGCCCCCCCCCCCTCTTCCCGCAGCCATCACCACGGCTACATCCCTTGCAGGGCCGGTTGTTATGGCACTGTTAAATTCTCCTCTGCTATCCATGCTGCATGACTTCAGAGGATGATGTCATCACTTCTGAGCCAACCAATCAGGCTCCAGCCTTAGAAACCCTCCTCACTAAGGAATTTATAGCAGTAACAATGGGCTGGAATCACTAAGGATCTCTTGGGCTTGTGATCACAGAAATCTGTCCTGGGTTCACTAAAGAAGAATGTCTTCCATCAGCTGGTATCTGGTGGTCCTGCTGGACTGCAGAGAGAGATACTGAGAGATCAGGGCTATCGGGGACACGTGGGTCACTACCGACTCAGCAGTCTGCTAACCTTTCAGTAACCCCCTCTATGGTTTAATATGACCCAGGTGTTTTCAGGTTGACCCATGGTCTCCAGTCTTGGTGAATTAGGCATACTCCTCAGCCACACGGTGTGGCCGAACGGGTTAACGGCTGCAAGGTGAGGCAAGTACAAGAGTATCACAAACGCCTCATATAAAACCTTTATTGATCCAATCATCTGTTCCTCTCCCTGAGGCCAAACCAGAGTCACATCCAGCTACAATCACCTTTAAACAAGTGCAGCCGACAGAATATTGATAGCAGAAGCAACACACTTCCCAGCAGCCAGACAATAGCCCAATAAACAGAGTCTGTAACCCATGCGGGATATCGGCAGAAGATAGCCGGGTGCAGATCAGACGAGAGGCCGGTCAGTAACTCATGCGGGATATCGGCAGAAGATAGCCGGGTGCAGATCAGACGAGAGGCCGGTCTGTAACCCATGCGGGATTTCGGCAGAAGATAGCCGGGTGCAGATCAGACGAGAGGCCGGTCAGTAACTCATGCGGGATATCGGCAGAAGATAGCCGGGTGCAGATCAGACGAGAGGCCGGTCTGTAACCCATGCGGGATATCGGCAGAAGATAACCAGGTGCAGATCAGACGAGAGGCCGGTCTGTAACCCATGCGGGATATCGGCAGAAGATAACCAGGTGAAGATCAGACGAGCGGCCGGTCTGTAACCCATGCGGGATATCGGCAGAAGATAACCGGGTGCAGATCAGACGAGCGGCCGGTCTGTAACCCATGCGGGATATCGGCAGAAGATAACCGGGTGCAGATCAGACTAGCGGCCGGTCTGTAACCCATGCGGGATATCGGCAGAAGATAGCCGGGTGCAGATCAGACGAGAGGCCGGTCTGTAACCCATGCGGGATTTCGGCAGAAGATAACCGGGTGCAGATCAGACGAGAGGCCGGTCTGTAACCCATGCGGGATTTCGGCAGAAGATAACCGGGTGCAGATCAGACGAGAGGCCGGTCTGTAACCCATGCGGGATATCGGCAGAAGATAGCCGGGTGCAGATCAGACGAGAGGCCGGTCTGTAACCCATGCGGGATATCGGCAGAAGATAGCCGGGTGCAGATCAGACGAGCGGCCGGTCTGTAACCCATGCGGGATATCGGCAGAAGATAGCCGGGTGCAGATCAGACGAGAGGCCGGTCAGTAACTCATGCGGGATATCGGCAGAAGATAGCCGGGTGCAGATCAGACGAGAGGCCGGTCTGTAACCCATGCGGGATATCGGCAGAAGATAGCCGGGTGCAGATCAGACGAGCGGCCGGTCTGTAACCCATGCGGGATTTCAGCAGAAGATAGCCGGGTGCAGATCAGACGAGCGGCCAGTCTGTAACCCATGTGGGATATCGGCAGAAGATAGCCGGGTGCAGATCAGACGAGCGGCCAGTCTGTAACCCATGCGGGATATCGGCAGAAGATAGCCGGGTGCAGATCAGACGAGCGGCCAGTCTGTAACCCATGCGGGATATCGGCAGAAGATAACCAGGTGCAGATCAGACGAGAGGCCGGTCTGTAACCCATGCGGGATATCGGCAGAAGATAACCGGGTGCAGATCAGACGAGAGGCCAGTCTGTAACCCATGCGGGATATCGGCAGAAGATAACCGGGTGCAGATCATACGAGAGGCCGGTCTGTAACCCATGCGGGATATCGGCAGAAGTTAGCCAGGTGCAGATCAGACGAGAGGCCAGTCTGTAACCCATGCGGGATATCGGCAGAAGATAACTGGGTGCAGATCAGACGAGCGGCCGGTCTGTAACCCATGCGGGATATCGGCAGAAGATAGCCGGGTGCAGATCAGACGAGCGGCCGGTCTGTAACCCATGCGGGATTTCAGCAGAAGATAGCCGGGTGCAGATCAGACGAGCAGCCAGTCTGTAACCCATGCGGGATATCGGCAGAAGATAGCCGGGTGCAGATCAGACGAGCGGCCAGTCTGTAACCCATGCGGGATATCGGCAGAAGATAGCCGGGTGCAGATCAGACGAGCGGCCAGTCTGTAACCCATGCGGGATATCGGCAGAAGATAACCGGGTGGAGATCAGACGAGAGGCCAGTCTGTAACCCATGCGGGATATCGGCAGAAGATAACCGGGTGCAGATCAGACGAGAGGCCAGTCTGTAACCCATGCGGGATATCGGCAGAAGATAACCGGGTGCAGATCAGACGAGAGGCCAGTCTGTAACCCATGCGGGATATCGGCAGAAGATAACCGGGTGCAGATCAGACGAGAGGCCAGTCTGTAACCCATGCGGGATATCGGCAGAAGATAACCGGGTGCAGATCAGACGAGAGGCCAGTCTGTAACCCATGCGGGATTTCGGCAGAAGATAGCCGGGTGTAGATCAGACGAGAGGCCAGGGGTGCCGCCAGGCACCAAGCAGACCAAGCGACCGCTTGGGGCCTCATGTTTTTAGGGGCCTTGGAGGCTCTGTGATGTCGTCGTGACGTCACACTGTTGTCCGCACTGGGCTGGCAGCGGTGTCTAGCCCGCAGCCCCGCTCCAGTCCGCAGTCTCCCGGGAGGCAGAGCAGGGCTACGGGAAGATGGCGCCCGAAGCCCTGTACTGGAGACTATTTGTGTTTCCAGTACAGGGCTTCGGGTGCCATCTTCCCGTAGCCCTGCTATTCAATTCAGCCCAAGAGATTAGAGGAGCAAGATCTCCGTGGGAGCTGCACGCCAGAGGCCGGCCGGGAGAGGAGACTTCTGCCAGGTGAGTAATTTTTTTTTTTTTCCTGAAATGTTGCCCAAATTTAAATTGCGTTTGTTTTCTGCAGAAATGTTGCCCAAATTGTGTTTGTTTTCTGCGGAAATGTTGCCCACATTGCGTTTATTTTCTGCTGAAATGTGGCCCAAATTGCATTTGTTTTCTGCTGAAATGTGGCCCAAATTGCATTTTCTGCGGAAATGTTGCCCACATTGCGTTTATTTTCTGGTGTCTGGGGTAACTGTTGCTGCATTTATTACTTAATGGTCATAGTTGGCTAAATTTGCTGCTTTGGGGTTACGCTCCGCCCATACAATGTCATGGCCACACCCATTTTTCGGCGTGGCGCCCCCAGTCCCCCCCACTCACATTTTTGGCGAACACCCCTCCCAGTCGCCCCTCCGGCTCCACCCACATGTCATGTCCACGGCCACTTTCTGTGGAATAGCCACGCCAATTTTTCACCGCAGGATAGGGCCTCTTCCTGCATTCCGCTTGGGGTCCCAAAAACCTTAGCTGCACCCCTGCGAGAGGCCGGTCTGTAACTCATGCGGGATATCGGCAGAAGATAGCCGGGTGCAGATCAGACGAGCGGCCAGTCTGTAACTCATGCGGGATATTGGCAGAAGATAGCCGGGTGTGGGGTGCACAGTGGGAGTAGTGGCAGTGGGTGGGTACAATAGGTGTGGGGGGCAGGGAGGACAGTGGGAGCAGTGGCGGCAGTGTTGGGACGGAGCACTCAGCTATACTCAGTATAGCTGAGATCTGCACAGGGCTATGTGTACCCCATAACCTCATTCTGTATATACCCCATACTATGTATACCCCATATTATATATATATACCCCATGCTGTATATACCACATACTGCACATACCCCATGCTGTATATATCTAATGCTATATATTCCTGGGCCTCTATTTCCTCACTAAGACACGTCTATATTTCCCTCCCTTTAACTTTGCATTTGCCTCCTGTACACCTGATGGATCCAGAAGACCTGAGTACCTGCCTCTGTTGCCTCGTGGGTGATCTGGCCCTGCACAGAATCACAGTTGTTCAGCAGGCTTGTGTTAAACTTTTGGTATTTTGTGATTGAATATATAACCGGAATAAGCAGAGATTAGTGTGACGTTCTCCTCTAAGTGCATCCTCAGCTCTCATGCGCGGCCATTTTATATATTCATGAAAAGGATTAAATATTAGATGTGGGGGGGTGATGTGGGCTCAGAGGAATTACACTCATCTGGCTCTCCGCCGCGCGTCGTGCATTCGCAATGCGCAGATTGGCGATGGAATGAAACTTTCAGCTCACAAATTAATGTCGCGATCCGTTTCCCTCTCAGGCCGTTCCATTTGCATGCAGGTGAGAGAGAGAAACCAGATTAGCAGCCACTTCTTTCCCTATCGTGCGCGAAACAATATGCATGAAGTCAGCGAAATTATGAATGCGTAGAGATCGCGCCCGGCGGAGCAAGAGAACAGCACAAAATTATCTCAAATATAAATATGTAATTTTCCAGGCGCATATCAATTATGGCGAGCCGTGGCTAAATGCGTAGATGTCTCCCAGAGAAGAGGGACAGCACTTTGTGCGGATAAACACGGCGCGTATATAATACACAGCTTTCCCCAAGCCGGGGCTTTACAGGGGATTTGGGGATGGGTCCGATCTCTGCGCAAAAAAATAAATAAATCTGACAGAAAAAGTTCTACAAAGTTACAGCAACTCTTTACGGATGACTCAAGGAAACAAAATCAGCAGATTGTTTACTTAGCGCCGTATAATTCTGGGGGCTGGACGGGGAAGCAAGTTTATACTCACCTTCACACCTGGGGGAGCAGACACCTGGGAGCAGGGACCTCACCTTCACACCTGGGGGAGCAGGGACCTGGGAACAGGGACCTCACCTTCACACCTGGGGGAGCAGGGACCTGGGATCAGGGACCTTACCTTCACACCTGGGGGAGCAGACAACTGGTAGCAGGGACCTCACCTTCACACCTGGGGGAGCAGGGACCTGGGAGCAGGGACCTCACCTTCACACCTGGGGGAGCAGGGACCTGGGATCAGGGACCTTACCTTCACACCTGAGGGAGCAGGGACCTCACCTTCACTCCTGGGAGAGCAGGGACCTGGGAGCAGGGACCTTACCTTCACACCTGAGGGAGCAGGGACCTCACCTTCACTCCTGGGAGAGCAGGGACCTGGGAGCAGGGACCTTACCTTCACACCTGAGGGAGCAGGGACCTCACCTTCACACCTGGGGGAGCAGACACCTGGGAGCAGGGATCTCACCTTCACATCTGGGGGAGCAGGGACCTGGGAGCAGGGACCTCACCTTCACACCTGGGGGAGCAGGGACCTGGGAGCAGGGACCTCACCTTCACACCTGGGGGAGCAGACACCTGGGAGCAGGGACCTCACCTTCACACCTGGCAGAGCAGACACCTAGGAGCAGGGACCTCACCTTCACACCTGGGGGAGCAGACACCTGGGAGCAGGGACCTCACCTTCACATCTGGGGGAGCAGGGACCTGGGAGCAGGGACCTCACCTTCACACCTGGGGGAGCAGGGACCTGGGAGCAAGGACCTCACCTTCACACCTGGGGATCAGACACCCGGGAGCAGGGACCTCACCTTCACACCTGGAGAGCAGACACCTCGGAGCAGGGACCTCACCTTCACACCTGGGGAGCAGACACCTCGGAGCAGGGACCTCACCTTCACACCTGGAGAGCAGACACCTCGGAGCAGGGACCTCACCTTCACACCTGGAGAGCAGACACCTCGGAGCAGGGACCTCACCTTCACACCTGGAGAGCAGACACCTCGGAGCAGGGACCTCACCTTCACACCTGGGGAGCAGGGACCTCACCTTCACACCTGGGGGAGCAGGGACCTCACCTTCACACCTGGAGAGCAGACACCTCGGAGCAGGGACCTCACCTTCACACCTGGAGAGCAGACACCTCGGAGCAGGGACCTCACCTTCACACCTGGGGAGCAGACACTTGGTAGCAGGGACCTCACCTTCACACCTGGGGGAGCAGGGACCTGGGAGCAGGGACCTCACCTTCACACCTGGGGGAGCAGACACCTGGGAGCAGGGACCTCACCTTCACACCTGGGGAGCAGACACCTGGGAGCAGGGACCTCACCTTCACACCTGGCAGAGCAGACACCTAGGAGCAGGGACCTCACCTTCACACCTGGCAGAGCAGACACCTGGGAGCAGGGACCTCACCTTCACACCTGGCAGAGCAGACACCTAGGAGCAGGGACCTCACCTTCACACCTGGGGGAGCGGGGACCTGGGAGCAAGGATCTCAGCTTCACACCTGGGGGAGCAGACAGCTGGTAGCAGGGACCTCACCTTCACACCTGGGGGAGCAGGGACCTGGGATCAGGGACCTCACCTTCACACCTGGCAGAGCAGACACCTGGGAGCAGGGACCTCACCTTCACACCTGGGGGAGCGGGGACCTGGGAGCAGGGACTTCACCTTCTCAACTGGGGGATCAGACACCCGGGAGCAGGGACCTCACCTTTACACCTGGAGAGCAGAAACCTGGGAGCAGGGACCTCACCTTCACACCTAGGGGAGCAGGGACCTGGGAGTAGGGACATCACCTTCACACCTGGGGGAGCAGGGACCTGGGAGCAGGGACATCACCTTCACACCTGGGGGAGCAGGGACCTCACCTTCACACCTGGGGGAGCAGACACCTGAAAGAAGGGACCTCGCCTTCACACCTGGGGGAGCAGGGACCTGGGAGCAGGGACCTCACCTTCACACCTGGGGGAGCAGGGACCTTACCTTCACACCTGGGGGAGCAGGGACCTGGGAGCAGGGACCTCACCTTCACACCTGGGGGAGCAGGGACCTGGGAGCAGGGACCTCACCTTCACACCTGGGGGAGCAGGGACCTGGGAGCAGGGACCTCACCTTCACACCTGGGGGAGCAGGGACGTTACCTTCACACCTGGGGGAGCAGGGACCTGGGAGCAGGGACCTCACCTTTACACCTGGGGGAGCAGGGACCTGGGAGCAGGGACCTCACCTTCACACCTGGGGGAGCAGACACCTGGGAGCAGGGACCTCACCTACACACCTGGCAGAGCAGACACCTGGGAGCAGGGACCTCACCTTCACACCTGGGGGAGCAGGGACCTCGGAGCAGGGACCTCACCTTCACACCTGGGGGAGCAGGGACCTGGGAGCAGGGACCTCACCTTCACACCTGGGGGAGCAGGGACCTGGGAGCAGGGACATCACCTTCACACCTGGGGGAGCAGGGACTTGGGAGCAGGGACCTGGGAGCAGGGACCTCACCTTCACACCTGGGGGAGCAGGGACCTGGGAGCAGGGACCTGGGAGCAGGGACCTCACCTTCACACCTGGGGGAGCAGGGACCTCGGAGCAGGGACCTCACCTTCACACCTGGGGGAGCAGGGACCTGGGAGCAGGGACCTCACCTTCACACCTGGGGGAGCAGGGACCTGGGAGCAGGGACATCACCTTCACACCTGGGGGAGCAGGGACTTGGGAGCAGGGACCTGGGAGCAGGGACCTCACCTTCACACCTGGGGGAGCAGGGACCTGGGAGCAGGGACCTCACCTTCACACCTGGGGGAGCAGGGACGTTACCTTCACACCTGGGGGAGCAGGGACCTGGGAGCAGGGACCTCACCTTCACACCTGGGGGAGCAGGGACCTCGGAGCAGGGACCTCACCTTCACACCTGGGGGAGCAGGGACCTGGGAGCAGGGACCTCACCTTCACACCTGGGGGAGCAGGGACCTGGGAGCAGGGACATCACCTTCACACCTGGGGGAGCAGGGACTTGGGAGCAGGGACCTGGGAGCAGGGACCTCACCTTCACACCTGGGGGAGCAGGGACCTGGGAGCAGGGACCTGGGAGCAGGGACCTCACCTTCACACCTGGGGGAGCAGGGACCTCGGAGCAGGGACCTCACCTTCACACCTGGGGGAGCAGGGACCTGGGAGCAGGGACCTCACCTTCACACCTGGGGGAGCAGGGACCTGGGAGCAGGGACATCACCTTCACACCTGGGGGAGCAGGGACTTGGGAGCAGGGACCTGGGAGCAGGGACCTCACCTTCACACCTGGGGGAGCAGGGACCTGGGAGCAGGGACATCACCTTCACACCTGGGGGAGCAGGGACTTGGGAGCAGGGACCTGGGAGCAGGGACCTCACCTTCACACCTGGGGGAGCAGGGACCTGGGAGCAGGGACCCCTCAGGCCAGTGTGACACCACATATCCCAGCGACGTCGCACTAAATAATTGTCACGCAGAATGGATAATACTCAGATTACAAATCCGCTCCTCATATCTGGAGGACATTCCTGGCTGCTGCCGTCTGGCTGCGATTAATTCCGTGTTTAACATAAATTACTGGCTGGCAATTGTCATAGCGATCAGCTTCCGAACCTCCGGGAATATCAGAGACGTGAATTATACTATCACCGCGGCAACTGTGGTCAGTTACATGGGAATAACTGACTCTTCATACAGCCGGGTGACTATCAGAGCAGGGCATGAATTATACTATCACCACGGCAACTGTCAGTTACCAGGGAATAACTGACACTTCATTCATACAGCCGGGTGGCTATCAGAGCAAGGTGTAAATTATACTATCACTTGCAAGGAGATCACAGAAGCGTGCACCTTCCATCCAAGGCTTTATTCCCGCATGGGTGACAGTGCCATAATGCATAACAAATCACTTCAACAAGCATAGCTGAATACAAAGTGACGGTCCATAGTTACAGTTCTTACGTGTCCGTACTGTGGTGGATCAGTGTGGAGGAGGAGTTTTATTTTAACTACACAGTCACTTGATTGACACGTTTGAGTCACCCCTTACTGTTGCCTAGACACATGGACGCACACTGAGGACCCTATCTGCCCACCTTGCTGTTTATTCGGCGGTTTTTGCGCGGCGAGGTAGCGATGAGGTGGCGTTAGGAAGCGCAGGTGCCTTATCTGAGCACTGGCTTCCTTTGCCGCCCTATGCGCCGGTCTGCATTTATGCCGCGAGAGCGGGCATAACCTTTGGGTGTAGTCTAGGAGATGGGCGGGGTTATTGTCTCCGCCCTGTTGTCCTCTTGAGTTGACGTCTAAGCGTCCTAGGCAACAGGCTCTCACGAGGAGGAAATGACATAACCGGAAGGGACGGGGCTAGTTCCCCGACTTAATTCCGGAAGTTCACGGAATCCTCATCCAGTGGCACGTAGCGTGACCAAGCGTCAGGAGACGCGAAACGGCCATCGCTCGCCACCTTTGTGCCTGTCACCCACCTCCTCCACACTGATCCACCACAGTACGGACACGTAAGAACTGTAACTATGGACCGTCACTTTGTATTCAGCTATGCTTGTTGAAGTGATTTGTTATGCATTATGGCACTGTCACTCATGCGGGAATAAAGCCTTGGATGGAAGGTGCACGCTTCTGTGATCTCCTTGCAAGTGATTGAACTGTTCCTTCTTATTTTTTGCGGAGCACACATCCAGTGATAGTACCTTTCCAAGTCGCAAGCACAGCTACAGGGTCGGTGGGGCTGGTGCCTGTGTTTACTACCTGTGTCTTTCACTCAGCATGGGATGTGCCACACCATAAAACTTTTTTCTACCTTGCCATACATAAATTATACTATCATCATGGCAACTGTGGTCAGTTACCAGGGAATAACTGACTCTTCATACAGCCGGGTGGCTATCACAGCAAGGCGTGAATTATACGATCACCACACAGCAGCGTAGCTAAGGAACTGTGGGCCTGATGCAAGTTATACAAGGGGCCCCCAAGCACTCTACACATAACAATTGATATGGCGCACCAAAACCTGCCAATGGCAACTACGGTGTCAGAGGTGCAAGAAGGGGATGGGGAGCAGCTTGTTACTGATTACCCCCAAGCACTCTATACATAGGAATCCCTGCCAATGGCAACTACAGTGTCAGAGGTACAAGAAGGGGATGGGGAACAGCTTGTTACTGATTACCCCCCAAGCACTCTATACATAGCAATCCCTGCCAATGGCAGCTACAGTGTCAGAGGTGCAAGAAGGGGATGGGGAGCAGCTTGTTACTGATTACCCCCAAGCACTCTATACATAGGAATCCCTGCCAATGGCAACTACAGTGTCAGAGGTACAAGAAGGGGATGGGGAACAGCTTGTTACTGATTACCCCCAAGCACCCTATACATAGCAATCCCTGCCAATGGCAACTACAGTGTCAGAGGTGCAAGAAGGGGATGGGGAGCAGCTTGTTACTGATTACCTCCAAGCACTCTATACATAGCAATCCCTGCCAATGGCAACTACAGTGTCAGAGGTGCAAGAAGGGGATGGGGAACAGCTTGTTACTGATTACCCCCAAGCACTCTATACATTGCAATCCCTGCCAATGGTAACTACAGTGTCAGAGGTGCAAGAAGGGGATGGGGAACAGCTTGTTACTGATTACCTCCAAGCACTCTATACATAGCAATCCCTGCCAATGGCAACTACAGTGTCAGAGGAGCAAGAAGGGGATGGGGAGCAGCTTGTTACTGATTACCCCCCAAGCACTCTATACATAGCAATCCCTGCCAATGGCAACCCCAGTGTCAGAGGTGCAAGAAGGGGATGGGGAACAGCTTGTTACTGATTACCCCCCAAGCACTCTATACATAGCAATCCCTGCCAATGGCAACCCCAGTGTCAGAGGTGCAAGAAGGGGATGGGGAACAGCTTGTTACTGATTACCCCCCAAGCACTCTATACATAGCAATCCCTGCCAATGGCAACTACAGTGTCAGAGGTGCAAGAAGGGGATGGGGAACAGCTTGTTACTGATTACCCCCAAGCACTCTATACATAGCAATCCCTGCCAATGGCAACTACAGTGTCAGAGGTGCAGGAAGGGGATGGCTGAGCAGCTTGTTACTGATTACCTCCAAGCACTCTATACATAGCAATCCCTGCCAATGGCAACTACGGTGTCAGAGGTGCAAGAAGGGGATGGGGAGCAGCTTGTTACTGATTACCCCCAAGCACTCTATACATAGCAATCCCTGCCAATGGCAACTACGGTGTCAGAGGTGCAAGAAGGGGATGGGGAATAGCTTGTTAGTGATCACTACTATTCAAAGTGTCTATAGAAGTGATTATTATGAGCACAGGACCAATAGAGAGCTAATACTGAGGTTTAAAAAGTGATCGCTGTCACAGGAGCCCTAGTGGTCGGAACGCAAATTGCCTTCCAATCGGTTTCAGCACACGGATCATGCAAGCTGTGGTCGCACTCGGTGCACGGAAATCGACGGTACTTGGGCAGCAGCCCGACTAGAAGGGAGCCTGTGAGGTACGGTAATTACAACTTTACATACTATTTCAGGGTATAACTGCCACCACCACTGTTTTCTCAGACAGAGGAACTCACTAACTGGCTATTTCTCAACCTGGAAATAAAACGGTTAAAACACGCTGTATTCTGTCTGGATATCAACAGTAGTAGAGTCTCTTCAGACACCTGAGTTCAGTTTCTGTGTATGCTGAATAATAGGGTAGCTGGAACAACAAATGACGATAGCGTCGGTTTATTGAAACAATATAAATAATTAATATATACAGACAATCATTAAAGTCAACAATTACTGAAACACTAATAGCCAGTATGAAATAAAAAAGGGAGAAAATACTTAGGGTTGGTGGAAATATGTCCATTCTGGGAAAATCAGAAAGTTCTTGGTTCAGTAGCAAAGTCCAAATAAACTGGATGCCAGCATGTCCTCAAGCTGGCAAGGATGTAATTCAGGATGATGTTCAAAGTGGAGGACACTGAGCTTGGGTCCTCTGCCATTCTTATACCCCTGATTCAGTAGGAGGGAGTGAGGGTGGGGCCACACACCCCCTTAGAATATGAGATGAGTCCTCCCCTTGTCCTGGGGGACCAGAAATCATATCTAACCATATATGGGCTCTATCTCACAGAACCGTACAGGTCAGGGCAGATTTACTAACATTTTCAGGTCTGTCTCGATTTACCCAGCAGCCTGATACCAAACATGAGGGGTGGGACCCCTGTGGTATCATCAGGGCACTTTCGAACGGCCTAACTGGCAGTCTTTACCTCAGAATGTTCTGAAACTTTCTCAGAACCAGCGCCAGACAGGGCCCTACATGCTCTGTTAGTTTGGAGGGCCTGCCAGCTAGTGTTGGGCGAACAGTGTTCGCCACTGTTCGGGTTCTGCAGAACATCACCCTGTTCGGGTGATGTTCGAGTTCGGCCGAACACCTGATGGTGTTCGGCCAAACCGTTCGGCCACATGGCCGAACTAAGAGCGCATGGCCGAACGTTCCCCGAACGTTCGGCTAGCGCTCTGATTGGCCAAACGGGTCACGTGGTTCGGGGTAAATAAATACCCAAACCACGTCATATCTCCGCCATTTGTCTGTGGGTTTAGCTTTGGGTAGGCAGGCAGGGTAGTTCGCGCTCCAGCCACGCTAGCCAGGGTCCCCCCAGTCATTGTGTCGCTGCTGTGAATAGTAGTACACCGCTCGCTCAGCCACACTATATAGCATTCTGTTTACTGCCACTCTGTGTACCTCGCTCAGCCACACTATATAGCATTCTGTTTACTGCCACTCTGTGTACCTCGCTCAGCCACACTATATAGCATTCTGTTTACTGCCACTCTGTGTACCTCGCTCAGCCACACTATATAGCATTCTGTTTACTGCCACTCTGTGTCTGCTGGGAATAGTAGTACACCGCTCGCTCAGCCACACTATATAGCATTCTGTTTACTGCCACTCTGTGTACCTCGCTCAGCCACACTATATAGCATTCTGTTTACTGCCACTCTGTGTCTGCTGGGAATAGTAGTACACCGCTCACCCGCCACTGTATAGCATTGTGCTCTGTGTCGCTGCTGGGAATAGTGCTACACCGCTCACCAGCCACTGTAAAGCATTGTGCTCTGTGTCGCTGCTGGGAATAGTGGTACACCGCTCAGCCACACTATATAGCATTCTGTTTACTGTTCTGTGTCTGCTGGGAATAGTAGTACACCGCTCGCTCAGCCACACTATATAGCATTCTGTTTACTGCCACTCTGTGTACCTCGCTCAGCCACACTATATAGCATTCTGTTTACTGCCACTCTGTGTCTGCTGGGAATAGTAGTACACCGCTCACCCGCCACTGTATAGCATTGTGCTCTGTGTCGCTGCTGGGAATAGTGGTACACCGCTCACCGCCACTGTATAGCATTGTGCTCTGTGTCGCTGCTGGGAATAGTGGTACACCGCTCACCCGCCACTGTATAGCATTGTGCTCTGTGTCGCTGCTGGGAATAGTGGTACACCGCTCACCCGCCACTGTATAGCATTGTGCTCTGTGTCGCTGCTGGGAATAGTGGTACACCGCTCACCCGCCACTGTATAGCATTTCTGTACTGCCACTGTACTGCTGCCAGTCAGCGTGTACTTTAAGGATAAGTGAAATGAGGAAGAAATCCGGTGAAAGAGGGAGGGGCAAGGGAAGAGGTGTTTCCCCTGATGGTTCACGTACAGGCCACAGGGGAGCACCCAAGAAAACCCACTCAATACCGCCCATGTTGTCCAGGAAAACAACCCTCACAAATCCAAAAGAACAGGACCAGATAATTACTTGGATGACCTCTCAAGCGTCCAGCAGTGGGTTAAGCAGCACCAGCACATCACGCACGAGGTCCGAGTCCTCAGCCAGTTACAAGGAGCCAGTGGGCACAAAGCTGACACAACCGGCAGCGACACCATGCACACAACTGCCAGATAACCAGTCCGATGAATTACCTCAGGACACAATGGGGTATTCGCAGGAGCTATTCCCAGCCCAACAAACTTCCACCTTTCAAAGGTCAATGGAGGAACAGCCAGAAATGTTGTGCCCGGATTCACAACCATTAACTGTGGGAAATGCACCGCGCACTGAAATACAAGGCGAGTCCGAGGAGGACTCGGAAACCCAAATCCCAGAGCAAGTTGGGCAGGAGGGGTTGCAATTGCAGGAGGTCGGCCGACAAGATCTGGAAGACGACGTTGGAGTGAGCTGCGCAGAGGTTGTTCTGGGGAGCTCTACTCCACGGCGGCGGCCCCCCACAATGACATATGACGAGTTTCAGGAGATGGAAGAGGAGGGTATGGACAATGTGGACAGAGACCCAGATTTTGTTTGTGAACGAGAACATCGCCGTCGTAGCAGCAGCACAGATGAGTCTGTTGAAGAACCCACTGCTGCACGAGTTCGCCTTGTGCCACAAGGTAGGCGACACGCAATTTCAGGCACCACAAGCGTGGAAGTTCAAGTGAGAAGCAAAAGAGGAGCAAACAGAAATCGCCAGCAAGGCAGGTGCTCCAAAGTCTGGGCTTTCTTTGAAGACTGCACTGAGGATGTTACCATGGCGATTTGCAAGGTGTACAAGACCCGCCTGAGCAGGGGGAAAAGTATTAACAACCTCTCCACCACCAGCATGAGCCGCCACATGCTATCCAAACATCCCACTCTGTGGGCAAACGCGGCAGGACAGGGTACCAGCAACACTGCCTCCCTTGGGTTCACCAGACTCACCACCAGACCCGCCTCAGCAGCAGCAGTAGCCCAGCCATTGCGTGGTTCACAACATTCACAAACATCAGACGCTGACACTGTCACTTTCCGGAGTAGTGCTCTTGAGGTCTCCCAGTGTTCATCAAACACAACAACCAACAGCCCTTCAGTGTGCAGCCCTACGATTCAGTTGTCTGTCTCGGAGATGTTTGAGCGCAAGAGGAAATTGCCAGCAAATGACCCCCGGGCCGTGGCAGTAACAGCCAGCATAGCCAAGCTTCTGGCCTGCGAAATGCTGCCATATCGAGTGGTGGAGACAAACAGCTTCAAGGGCATGATGTCAGTGGCCATCCCACGTTACGTGGTTCCCAGCCGCTACCACTTTGCGCGCTCTGCAGTGCCTGAGTTGCATGAGCACGTGGTCAGCAAAATAACCCGAAGCTTGAAGAATGCCGTTGCCTGCAAGGTTCACCTCACCACTGACACCTGGACGAGTGCGTTCGGCCAGGGTCGATACATCTCCCTTACCGCGCACTGGGTGAACCTTGTGGAGCCTGGCAGCGATTCCTCACCTGCTACGGCGCGGGTGTTGCCCACGCCGCAAACAGCTGCACCGCCGTCCCTCCCACTGGATAACAACAGCAGCACCTACCTCTCTGACTCCTTCTCCTCCAACGCATCTCAAAGCTGTACCTCATCCGGAAACGCTAACCCAGCAGTAGGATCGTGGAAGCAGTGCAGCACAGCTGTTGGCATGCGTCAGCAAGCGTTGCTGAAGCTGATCTGCCTTGGGGATAAGCAGCACACAGGGGAGGAAATTTGGAGGGGAATAAAGGAACAGACGGATTTGTGGCTGGCACCGCTGGACCTGAAACCGGGCATGGTTGTGTGTGATAATGGGAGTAATCTCATTCGCGCTTTAAGGTTGGCTAAGCTGACACACATCCCTTGCCTGGCGCACGTGATGAACCTAGTAGTTCAGCGGTTCCTGAGGACATACCCAGGCGTGGCCGATCTTCTGTTGAAGGTGCGACGAGTGGCCAAACATTGTAGAAATTCCAGTACTGCTTCGGGGGCACTCGCCAAGATGCAGGAGCGCTTCAATCTCCCCCACCATCGCTTGCTGTGTGATGTCCCTACGAGCTGGAATTCTACGCTGCACATGCTAGCCCGCTTTTGCGAGCAGAAGAGTGCAGTGGTCCAGTACATGACGGCGCAGTACCGAGGCGCATCCGGACAGCTGCCAAGCTTCTGTGGATCCGATTGGGCCAAACATGTTGGACCTCTGCCAAGTCCTCCAAAATTTTGAGCAATCCACGTTGCTTGTGAGCAGTGACAACTCTTCAGTCAGCATTACCATACCACTGCTGTGTTTACTGAAGAAGTCAATGTTGAAAATCAAGGAAACAGCCGTCATGATGCAACTGGGGGAATCTGAAGGAGAAAACGATCAGCGTGATGGTACCAACATCAGGCCATCCGCATCAGGAAACGCTGGCCCCAGCAGCTATGACGAAGAAGAGGAGGAGGAACAGCTGGAGTTGGAGCAGGAATTTTCTGCCACCACTGACGAGGGCCAGAGCGGTGCACGTTGGACTTCCACAATTCAGCGCGAATTGTCAGCAGAAGCAGACCAGGAAGAAGGTGACGACTATGATGCATCACAACAACTATCACAACGCTCACAAGAGGATGATGGGGATTCTGGCAGGACTCTGGCACACATGGCTCAATTCATGCTAGACTGCATTGAACGCGACCCACGCATCGTGCGCATTCTGGACAACACCAATTACTGGGTTTATACCCTTCTGGATCCACGGTACAAACACAATGTTCCAAAACTGCTTGAAGAAAGAGTCAGACAGATCAAAATGGAAGAATACCAGCAGGCCCTTGTGGAGACTTTAGAGAGGAGATTGACATCCTCCCCCTCCTCTAGCCAGTTGTACGCCGACAGACTGACTTCCGCAAACCCAGGACAACCAGGAGGGCAGCAAACAACACAAGCCGCAGCTAGTGCCCAAAAGGGAATGGTATCGGCAGTGTCCTTGGAGTGGGAAAATTTTATGACACCCATGCAGCAGCAGCCCACAGAACAGCAAGCGTGCAGATCCACCTCCAACACCGATCGCCTGGAGAAGATGGTCAAGGACTACATGTCAGATGACGTAGCTGTGTCGAACAATCCATCTGCACCCTTCAACTATTGGGTATCGAAGCTAGACACCTGGCACGAACTGGCAATGTACGCAATAGAGGTGCTGGCTTGCCCGGCAGCCAGCGTTATGTCGGAACGCTGTTTCAGTGCTGCCGGAGGCATCGTCACAGATCGGCGTATCCGCCTCTCCACAGAAAATGCAGACCATCTGACTCAAATTAAAATGAATCAATCCTGGATTGGAAACGACTACGCAACACTCCTGGACCCCAACCAATTAACATGAACAATGACCATCTGTGATGGGTTAGCGTTTCCGGTCCCTGTTTATTGAACCTCTCATCTTTATTACATTTATGACTGCATGGCGGCAAAAAGCATTGCTATATCCGCACGCTATTTGTCCTCATGCAAGGCCTGGGATGTTGTGTCTCAAAAAGCGTGGCCTTCTCCTCCTGCGCCTCCTCCTGTTCCCTCACGTGTGCTGCTGCTGCTGCTGCTGCTGGGTTAGCGTTTCCGGTCCCTGTTTATTGAACCTCTCATCTTTATTACATTTATGACTGCATGGCGGCAAAAAGCATTGCTATCCGCACGCTTCTTGTCCTCATGCAAGGCCTGGGTTGTGTCTCAAAGCGTGGCCTTCTCCTCCTGCGCCGCCCTCCTCCTGTTCCCTCACGTGTGCTGCTGCTGCTGCTGGGTTAGCGTTACCGGTCCCTTTTCCTGGAACCTCTTCTCTGTATTACATTTATGACTGCATGGCGACAAAAAGCATGTTACCTGTGCAGAGAAACATCACATTTTCCGCATTTAAAAGACAGTTTTTCCTTTGAAACTTTACAATCAATTTTCTCAAAAACTATAAGCTCTTTTTCAAATATTTTTTTTCCCTCTTGTACCCACTCCCAAGGTGCACATACCCTGCTAATTTGGGGTATGTAGCATGTAAGGAAGCTTTACAAAGCACGAAAGTTCGGGTCCCCATTGACTTCCATTATGTTCGGAGTTCGGCGCGAACACCCGAACATCGCGGCGATGTTCGCCGAACGTTCGCGAACCCGAACATCTAGGTGTTCGCCCAACACTACTGCCAGCCTGGCAATACAGAAAATATGACACATATAGCAATTTATGGAATATGATATACATCTGGGATTTACAGCAGGTCATTCCTAGGTGACGGTTCTTTTCAAGCTTGCGGCAGCACGCTAAGTGTCAGCTCCCCTGCTGGGAGGGGAGCCAGAATATCTGACTTCTTCTCAACTAAATTGGTTCTGCCATCCTGCTTATCAACTATATCTGATGGATGGGCCATCAGCACAGCTTGAAGCCAGGGACACTCTGCAGCAGGCAGTGCTGGGCCGAAATTACGCATGAGCGTATTTACGCATCGTAATTCAATGTAAATTTACGCGTAAGCACTACGCGTAACTTACGGTCTTACACGTAATTATTTACGCGTAAGCAGTTAAGTGGTATCGTAATTACGCTGTCTACCGTAATTGCTAGGTATGCGTAATTTTACGAAGACTTACGCGTAATTTTACGCGTAATTACTAACGTAAAAACTCCCCTTTTCTAAGAGTAGCCAATCAGTCGACATCCTAAGCAACCAATAGTATCTTCTCCCGCCCTTCAGTATATAAGCGTACCTTTTGACGCATACGAATGATGTGTACGCAATAGCTGTCACATTGACGGCTATTGCGTACACATCGTCCGTATGCGTCAAAAAATACGCATTAATGGGTATTACGGCACTACGCGTAACATCGTAGTGTAAGCGCCTACATTATGGTATCCTTACGCGTAACTGCGTAAGTTAACGCGCAATTACAGGGATGAACCGTACTTCCCTGACCTGGCCCCAGTCCTCACCTCCTTGTTCAATCTCTCCCTTTCCACAGGCATCTTCCCCAAAGCATTCAAACAGGCCACTGTACTTCCCCTGCTGAAAAAACCCTCACTCGACCCATCCCTACCCTCAAACTAACGCCCAATCTCCCTCCTTCCCTATGCTTCTAAACTCCTCGAATGCCTAGTCCACCAGCGCATTACCCAATACATCAACACCAATACCCTACTTGACCCCCTACAGTCTGGATTCCGACCTGCACATTCAACTGAAACAGCCCTCGCCAAGGTGGTCAACGACCTTACCCTTGCCAGGGCCAAAGGCAGTTATTCCATCCTGCTCCTCCTCGACCTCTCTGCAGCATTTGACACTGTTGACCACTCCCTCCTCCTCCAATCACTACAGTCCATGGGCATCCATGGTCTTGCCTTGGCCTGGATCTCCTCCTACCTATCCAATCGCTCCTTCACCACTTCCTTCAATGGCTCCTCCTCAATCCCTGCCCCCCTCTCAGTTGGGGTCCCCCAGGGCTCTGTTCTAGGCCCCCTTCTTTTCTCCATATACACTTCCTCAATTGGCGCAGCTTATCTCCTCCCTGGGCTTCAATTACCACCTTTATGCAGATGACACTCAGATTTACCTCCATACCCCCGATCTCTCATCCACCACCATAAACAAGGTCTCCTCGTGTCTCTCAGCAATTTCCTACTGGATGTCAGCTAGGTTCCTAAAGCTTAACCTAGACAAAACTGAGCTCCTGATCTTTCCACCCCATGCTGCTGCACCCATCCCAGATTTCCACCTCACAATCGACAACACAACCATTCTCCCTACCTCCCAGGCCCGCTGTCTGGGTGTCACCTTGGACTCTGACCTCTCCTTCATCCCTCACATCCAAAACATCACCAGAGCCTGCAATTTCCACCTCCGTAATATCTCCAAGATCCGCCCATTCTTAACCCCGGACACGACCAAACTGCTCATCCATGCCCTCATCATCTCCCGCCTTGATTACTGTAACTCACTCCTTTCTGGCCTCCCCCTGAAACGCACTGCCCCCCTTCAATCAGTGATGAACGCGGCTGCAAGACTCATCCATTCTTCACACCGCTCTGCATCCACATCTCCCCTTTGTGAATCCCTGCACTGGCTCCCTATCAGTCTCAGGATAAGTTTCAAGATTCTATGCCTGGCATATAAATCTGTGCACAAAACCTGCCCTACCTACATCTCGGAGCTTGTTCACAAGTATACACCAGGTCGCCCCCTCCGTTCCTCCAACAACCTTCGCCTCACCACCCCGCGCATTTCACACTCCCATGCCCGCCTGCAGGATTTCTCAAGAGCTGCCCCCACCCTCTGGAATGCCCTTCCACCACCCATCAGACTTGCTCCCTCTTTCAACACATTCAAGCAAGCCCTCAAAACCCACCTCTTTATGATGGCCTACCCACCTCCTACCACACAGTAACTCTCTAAGTGTGCTGTCACAACAGCCTCCTTTAATGTTATATTCTTTGTATTAGTATATTCCAGTCCCCCTGCAAGATTTAGTTATTTAGCATTTCCCAACTGTAACTCCCTGCTCAACAGCCTTGTCTAGATGTTTCTGCAACAGTTGAGTGCAGTTAGTGAGGAGATCCTGCTGTGCTTGTAGTCGCATCGTATTTTTACCTATGAATATGCTCTAAAAAACATCTTTGTATGCTTTCAACGCAAGTAAAGATACTACAGATTATACTTGGAGTCATGATTTCATCGAGTAAACTGCCTGTGGAGGTTTCTAAATCAGTGTGGAGTTATACTGCTATACAGACTGGGTCTTCTGGAGTGTGCCTCACACATAAAGCGGGAATTCGAAACAGAACAGTAAGGAATATTTCACAGCCCCACCTAGTGTTTCCACCCTTCCCTTTAAGGCTCATACACACGGGGTACGGCCGTCGCCGCAACCACGTGGCACGCGCGTGTTGCGGCGACGGTTCGCCCGTGTGTATGACGCGCGCGCCCCGAACCGTCGCCCGTCGGAGCTGTCGCCAGGCGATTGACATGTTCAATCGCCGGCTACAGCCGTCGCCGCAACCTCGCCGGAACTGTCGCTAGTCCCGCATGTGTATGCGGGCTAGCGACAGCTACCCACACACGGCACACGGAGCTTCCGGCGGGGGGGAGGAACCTCGGCGACAGCTTCCGCCGCATCGCTAATCCCTCTGCTGCCGTGTGGATGCAGAGGGACTTGGCGACGAGCTGTCGCCGAACTGTCTCCGAACTGTCGCGCACACGCTCCCGTGTGCAGTGACAGCTACAATTGTCCCCCCGTGAGTACTTAGCTTTAGATTGTAAGCCTCTGGCAGGGTCCTCCACTCCCTAGTGTAATCTACAGGATCATGTGCTCCTTTCCTATGACAGCCTTGTACTTGTATTACTGGACCTACCTAACCAGCCCAAATCACATGATCATGTATCTTGTACCCTCTCCCTTCCCTAGTGTATTCTACATGATCGTGTGCTCCTTTCCTATGACTGCCTCATACTTGTATTACTGGACCTACCTAACCAGCCCAAATCACATGATCATGTATCTTGTACCCCCTCCCTTCCCTAGTGTATTCTACATGATTGTGTGCTCCTTTCCTATGACAGCCTAATACTTGTATTACTGGGCCTACTTAACCAGCCCAAATCACATGATCATGTATCTTGTATCCCCTCGCTTCCCTAGTGTATTCTACATGATTGTGTGCTCCTTTCCTATGACAGCCTTGTACTTGTATTACTGGACCTACCTAACCAGCCCAAATCACATGATCATGTATCTTGTACCCTCTCCCTTCCCTAGTGTATTCTACATGATGGTGTGCTCCTTTCCTATGACAGCCTGTACTTGTATTACTGGACCTACCTAACCAGCCCAAATCACATGATCATGTATCTTGTACCCTCTCCCTTCCCTAGTGTATTCTACATGATCGTGTGCTCCTTTCCTAGGACAGACTCGTACTTGTATTACTGGGCCTACCTAACCAGCCCAAATCACATGATCATGTATCTTGTACCCTCTCCCTTCTCTAGTGTATTCTACAGGATTGTGTGCTCCTTTCCTATGACAGCCCTGTACTTGTATTACTGGACCTACATAACCAGCCCAAATCACATGATCATGTATCCTGTACCCTCTCCCTTCCCTAGTGTATTCTACAGGATTGTGTGCTCCTTTCCTATGACAGCCTCATACTTGTATTACTGGACCTACTTAACCAGCCCAAATCACATGATCATGTATCTTGTATCCCCTCCCTTCCCTAGTGTATTCTACATGATCGTGTGCTCCTTTCCTAGGACAGACTCGTACTTGTATTACTGGAGCTACCTAACCAGCCCATATCGCATGATCATGTATTTTGTACAATTTGCATGTATAACTTTGTTCTATGTGTATAACCCTAGGGGCCTGATTCACAAAGCGGTGCAAAGTGTTTGCACGCCTGTGAAAAGCCCTTTATCACGCCTAAACTCAGTTTAGGCGTGATAAAATGAAACTCGCGCGAAATTCCGCGCGCAATCGCCCGGCGCACGGTGCAGTTCGCGCGATGTGCCCATTAAACCCTATGGGCGCTGCGCGCGGAATTGCGCGATTGCGGGACTTTGCGCACGATAAAGAGCAAAAGCGGTGCTAACTCAGCAGTGCACAGCTTATCACGCCTAAAGTCTTTTGTGAATCAAGCCCTATGTCTGTCATCCTTGTATCATTGTGTATATTTATTGTGCAGCGCTGCGTAATATGTTGGCACTTTATAAATACAATAAATAATAATAATAATAATAACCGTAGATAATTTCCTATGCCGTAACCGTAATTGCGTAATGCGTAATAGCGTAAAATTACGCGTAATGATCCGTAAGCGTAGATTTTTCCAGTACGACCAGCACTGGCAGCAGGCTCTTGCCGTTTGGTGGAAGGAGGGAAAGAAACCCCCCCCCCCCCCCCCCCCAGGAATGTCAGTTCTGATTCCTGTAATGGCTGCACAAATGTAGCCAGAAAGTGATCAGAAATTGGACTGTGCGGATCCTTCCAATTCGCCTGCGTTTCTCACAGCTGTTCCGTGACAGTCGCAACCTCTGCAGCCCCTATTGCTATGCCCCTGTCACCACGGCAACTGTGGTCAGTTACCAGGGAATAACTGACACTGACAGCTGGATGAGTAAGAGAAGGCTGTGCATGGAATGGGAGGCCGGGTGGCTTGTGACATGGAGGAGGAGGGGTCACAGGAAGGCGGGCCTAGGGGGCGGAGATAGTTCAACCAGTCAGCAGTTTTCCATCATCCGGAGACTTTTGCTACCAGTGATCAGGTTATTCTGTGTTGCAGCTGGTATAGCTCATACATGTTCCCGGCATATTCCAGCCTCTGGCCCCAGTGATCAGGTTATTCTGTGTTGCAGCTGGTATAGCTCATACATGTTCCCGGCATATTCCAGCCTCTGGCCCCAGTGATCAGGTTATTCTGTGTTGCAGCTGGTATAGCTCATACATGTTCCCGGCATATTCCAGCCTCTGGCCCCAGTGATCAGGTTATTCTGTGTTGAGGCTAGTATTGCTCATGCATGTTCCTGGCACATTCCAGCCTCTGGCCCCAGTGATCAGGTTATTCTGTGTTGAGGCTAGTATTGCTCATGCATGTTCCTGGCACATCCCAGCCTCTGGCCCCAGTGATCAGGTTATTCTGTGTTGCAGCTGGTATAGCTCATGCATGTTCCTGGCACATTCCAGCCTCTGGCCCCAGTGATCAGGTTATTCTGTGTTGAGGCTAGTATTGCTCATGCATGTTCCTGGCACATTCCAGCCTCTGGCCCCAGTGATCAGGTTATTCTGTGTTGAGGCTAGTATTGCTCATGCATGTTCCTGGCACATTCCAGCCTCTGGCCCCAGTGATCAGGTTATTCTGTGTTGCAGCTGGTATAGCTCATGCATGTTCCTGGCACATTCCAGCCTCTGGCCCCAGTGATCAGGTTATTCTGTGTTGCGGCTGGTATAGCTCATGCATGTTCCTGGCACATTCCAGCCTCTGGCCCCAGTGATCAGGTTATTCTGTGTCGCGGCTGGTATAGCTCATACATGTTCCCGGCACATACCATGCCTGGTATAGCTCATGCATGTTCCCTGCACATCCATGCCTGGTATAGCTCATGCATGTTCCCGGCACATACCATGCCTGGTATAGCTCATGCATGTTCCCGGCATATTCCAGCCTCTGGCCCCAGTGATCAGGTTATTCTGTGTTGCAGCTGGTATAGCTCATGCATGTTCCCGGCACATCCCATGCCTGGTATAGCTCATGCATGTTCCCGGCATATTCCAGCCTCTGGCCCCAGTGATCAGGTTATTCTGTGTTGAGGCTAGTATAGCTCATGCATGTTCCCGGCATATTCCAGCCTCTGGCCCCAGTGATCAGGTTATTCTGTGTTGCAGCTGGTATAGCTCATGCATGTTCCTGGCACATTCCAGCCTCTGGCCCCAGTGATCAGGTCATTCTGTGTTGAGGCTAGTATAGCTCATGCATGTTCCCGGCATATTCCAGCCTCTGGCCCCAGTGATCAGGTTATTCTGTGTTGCAGCTGGTATAGCTCATGCATGTTCCTGGCACATACCATGCCTGGTATAGCTCATGCATGTTCCCTGCACATTCCATGCCTGGTATAGCTCATGCATGTTCCTGGCATATTCCAGCCTCTGGCCCCAGTGATCAGGTTATTCTGTGTTGCAGCTGGTATAGCTCATGCATGTTCCCGGCATATTCCAGCCTCTGGCCCCAGTGATCAGGTTATTCTGTGTTGCAGCTGGTATAGCTCATGCATGTTCCCGGCATATTCCAGCCTCTGGCCCCAGTGATCAGGTTATTCTGTGTTGCAGCTGGTATAGCTCATGCATGTTCCCGGCATATTCCAGCCTCTGGCCCCAGTGATCAGGTTATTCTGTGCTGCCGCTGGTATAGCTCATGCATGTTCCCTGGCATATTCCAGCCTCTGGCCCCAGTAATCAGGTTATTCTGTGTTGAGGCTAGTATAGCTCATGCATGTTCCCGGCATATTCCAGCCTCTGGCCCCCAGTGATCAGGTTATTCTGTGCTGCCGCTGGTATAGCTCATGCATGTTCCCTGGCATATTCCAGCCTCTGGCCCCAGTAATCAGGTTATTCTGTGTTGAGGCTAGTATAGCTCATGCATGTTCCCGGCATATTCCATGCCTGGTATAGCTCATGCATGTTCCCGGCATATTCCAGCCTCTGGCCCCAGTGATCAGGTTATTCTGTGTTGCAGCTGGTATAGCTCATACATGTTCCCGGCATATTCCAGCCTCTGGCCCCAGTGATCAGGTTATTCTGTGCTGCAGATGGTATAGCTCATGCATGTTCCTGGCACATTCCAGCCTCTGGCCCCAGTGATCAGGTTATTCTGTGTTGCCGCTGGTATAGCTCATGCATGTTCCCTGGCACATTCCAGCCTTGAGTCGAGCAGAAGAGTTTCGGGGTGAAACAGATGCAGATCTTTAAGGCACAATTGTGGGGTTAGTGTGCAGCTTTTTCTGCTTTGTGCAGAACTGAAGCACAAGAGAACATTCTAGGCTTGTCTTGTTCAATGTTTTGTACTCCGGTTATTTAACCCCCTTGGCGGTATGAAAAATACCGCCAGGGGGAAGCGCAACAGTTTTTTAAAATTTTTTTTTTTTTTTTTTTATCATGTAGCGAGCCGAGGGCTCGCTACATGATAGCCGCTGCTCAGCGGCACCCCCCCAGCCCCGCCGATCGCCTCCGGCGATAGGCGATCAGGAAATCCCGTTCAAAGAACGGGATTTCCTGGAGGGCTTCCCCCGTCGCCATGGCGACGGGGCGGGATGACGTCACCGACGTCAGCGACGTCGGGACGTCATTGGGAGACCCGATCCACCCCTCGGCGCTGCCTGGCACTGATTGGCCAGGCAGCGCTCGGGGTCTGGGGGGGGGGGCCGCGCGCCGCACCGGATAGCGGCGATCGGGCGCGCAGCGGCGATCGGGGTGCTGGCGCAGCTAGCAAAGTGCTAGCTGCGTCCAGCTAAAAAAAAAATTAAGTAAATCGGCCCAGCAGGGCCTGAGCGGCACCCTCCGGCGGCTTACCCCGTGTCACACACGGGGTTACCGCCAAGGAGGTTAAACAGAAATCGGAAATACAACAAATCGTAATTGGAAGTTCCTGGGTTAAAAGGAGGATCTTCAAAGTACGATATGCCTCAAATTTTTGAGTTTGTTTATCCTATGTTTCTCAGTTACCAGTTCAAACAGGAGACGTAGACAGATTTTAATAAATATATAATTTAATAATTTAATAAATATTACAATGTATCAACATTTCACCTTCTGATTAAGAATAAATGTCACAGCGCACAATAAGCTTGGTTAAAAATGGCTTCCATTAAAACAGTTTCATATAAACAACCTATGTAGACAAAATGGCTGAACCAATAAACAATCTATTTACCCAACTCACAAAATGGTGGACAGATAACACCCTGTTCAACCCAAAGCACAAAATGGATGCTTTAAAGACCAAGATGGCTATTATTAAACACAAAATGGGCGCTACATAAACAACCTATTATTCATATCAGATTATAGTGACTCATTAGATAGCATGGAGGGGTGTTGCCCCAGAAACAGAGATCTCATTTATATACTAACCATATATCTAATGAGTCTGTATAAACTGCACTAGGCGTCGCCTGGTTCCAATATACAAAACACCAATGCTTGTGATCGATAATTGGCAGATCTAGTATTTATCTCTAAAATGAACTGTACAATGTTACAGTACGCTATCAATGAATATTGGATTATATCTAATAATCTATAGGGAGATAAGTTCTCCGTTAGTCAATGTCTTGCTCAGTGTAGGGGGTTCTCGCAGTGTGCACTCTGTAAGAATCAACTCTTTCAGCAATGATTAGGACTACCTACCAACTAATAAAAGTCGCTTTATCAATCGTATATTTAGATAGCAGTCAGGGGCGTAACTAAGAGCCCCCGGGCCCCCCTGCAGGAATTCTGAGCAGGCCCCCCTCGTGGCCGTTTTGGGGGGCTGGAGGGGTCGCACCATGAGGGGAAAACTATGGCCACACTTGGCGGGGAGGGGGGAATGTCCCCCCCCTCCCTCACTTCGGGCTTTCTCCTCTGTGCACCCCTCCAGCTTCTAGCTATAGAAATGCAGCGAGCGGAGCGGCAGGCAGCGGCAGGCAAACATACCTTCTGTGCGCCCGGACGCTTCTCGCTCTAGTGACTGACGCGACTTCCTGTTTTATACAGGAAGTCACATCAGTCACTAGAGCGAGAAGTGTCCGCACTGGAACGCACAGAAGGTATGTTTGCCTGCCGCTCCGCTCGCTGCATTTCTATAGCTAGAAGCTGGAGTGGTGCACAGAGGAGAAAGCCCGAGGTGAGGGAGGGGGGGGGGGCATTCCCCCCTCCCCGCCAAGTGTGGCCATAGCTTTCCCCTCATGGTGCGACCCCTCCAGCCCCCCAAAACGGCCATGATCGGGCCCCAGGGGGGAGGGGGCCGTGCCCCCAGCGGGCACATGGGCTGCATCCCCTATTGTTACGCCCATGATAGCAGTACTGGACATAATAAAATATATATAATCATATTATTTAGTATAGTCACCAAGATGGTTTCCAAGATGGCGTCTAGGGCGTGTTCCTTTGGGCGTAGCAGCTGTGCTCATTCAGATGGTATGGATCCCTTATGCACCTGTATTTCTGATCTGATCATGATCCCCTCTGAGCTGTCCCTTGCTGCCTATATATCCACCATTATCTATAATCCTGCCCCGAAGATCAAATCTTCTAGCCTATTAGTGACCAGTGGGAGTGTCAAGGTGTTGATGATGAATCTGTTCCTTAACTTGTAATGTTTTGTCATCACCAGTAGGTGTCCTCCTGAGCTCATTAATCATGTATGTTGTCATATGGTACTCTTCCAGCAGGTGGCAATATGGCTCACACTTATAATAAGAATTGCCTTGCCCCATTGTTACTTTAGAAAAAAAAACATGCTTGTTTGATGTGTATACAATGGTTTACACAGCCTATTCATGTCTATTTGAAAATAGTTGGTTTAATCAAACTCAAACTAGTTCTGCATACCACAGTGACGGGTTTGGTCAACTCTTAAAGCAGTAGGATCAGCCATACTATTCCAGGGGGAAAAACACATATATAAGTAGATAAATACTTGATCTACTTACATAACACATGTATTGTACTGTCCACGTTTTGATTTCAGTGAACATTATATAGTAAATGACGAGAATTCTGTTCCTGGTGGGGGCCATGTCTTTTGCCCACAGTAAAGGGTAACTTGTGATGTCATTTCTGCCCTTTACTTTTTTTCTTGTCTCCTCCAATCGCTGAGTCACCTCAGCCTTGCTTGTAAACACAATTGAGTAGGGGATCAGGTTTCAGATAAGCAGCTGGCACGGAAATAAAGGGAAGAGGAGGAATATATTATAGATAAAAAGAACCCCCAGCATGCAATTCTTTGGCACCGACTACTAAAGAGCCAGTGCTCCTTAAGTATGTGATAACTCCAAATCATAACAGCAGAAAAAGTTTTGCAAGTTGTGAATGCAGGATTAGCATCTTTATCTCTTAATACACTCAGACCAGTTGCTGTTGAAATTTGATTTTAGTTTCATAGTTAACCATTTACTCTGGTGGGGCAATTCTTGTAAACAGAAGACACAAAACCTCAGCTAAATCTCTACTCAACATGGAATAAATGTGCATATATTATTGATCAAATGCCTCATATAAGATCAATCTAATTGTGAACCAACCATATATATGAGACATTTTAAAAAATGGAATGACATGTAAATGCCTATCTCCAATACATATGTCTCATGCATGTACAGTATACACTTATTTATATAACACACACTCCTAATAAACTTGTTCCACACAAATCAGCACAATATTGAAATTATAATTTCATATAAGATGTGACATTAAATATCATCTAATATATTAGACTTGACTATAATATTTCAGAAATGTTAATTGGTAAATGATTATATGTGATACGGAATCACATATTAGGCCTCCTGCACACTGCATTGCAGGGAGCAAACTGCGAATCGGAATCGGATGTAAAAACTGATTAAAAAGCGGAGTCTGAATCGGAATCGCTTGCAGTGTGCTAGAGGCCTAATACAGGTCATGTGCTTTAGCTAATGCAATCTGACTCTCCCTCTTTTAGCGGTGCCTTGAAAACAATAGTAGATTTCTAGGTTATACAAACCCGTATACAGGTTTGTACATAGAGGCTGATTTACCCAATCTCTACTATATCTCCATTCCAAGACTGGCCTTAATTAGATCAAGGACTATGTATTCAATACACAAGCGTTTTACGCAATTACGCTTCGCCAAACTACGGCTTCGAAAACAAATATTCGCTACGTATGCATTTCGTACAATACGCGTTAAAATACGCAATTACGGGTAGTGCGAAGCGTAGTGTATGCGGATACTTATGCCCGTATGCAAAAAATTGTACGCAATAATTTCTGTATAAATGCATATACTGGGAACCCTTCTATGTGTACATTCCCCTTTCCAATGCGTAAATTTGTATGCATACAATCGCATGCGGAAAATTAGACGCGACTAACGCATTCGTAGTTCACTACGCAATACACATGTTAACTACGCATAGTGGGCGTAAGCTACGCGTAGCGGTATTTCGCTACGCGTAAATTCGTAAGCGTAGTTTTGAAACTTCTCCTATGAACTACGATGCGTAAATTCGCACTGGCGTAGTTTCTGCTCATCCCTGCTTATATACAGATAAGGCCCATACACACGTCGGATTTTCCCGAACGACGGGTCGTTTGAACGTCCCGTTGTTCAGTCGTCCGCACGCCAAATCGGGCGTGTGTACAGTCTGTCGTTTGGGTGATAAAACGGATCGCTCAAGTCCAGTCTTTTCACCCGAACGACGGACTGTACACACGCCCGATTTGGCGTACGGATGACTGAACGACGGGACGTTCAAACGACCCATCGTTTGGGAAAATCCGACGTGTGTATGGGCCTATACTAGCCCATTCTTAAACAAAAGCCAGAATGTTGGTCTCTGTCCATTGAGTAAATGACCTATGCAAGGTGGATTGGATTAGCCATTGAAGTCAGCACAGCCAACAAGCTGTGTGTTTGTAACTTGTAAAGTGAACTGCAGGAATCAGCAATCCACCCCTATATTACACCAGGTTATGTATTTCTTAATATTTAAGGACAATCATATACCTTATTATTCAATGCGATTCCTTAAAACTATAATAATCATATATCAAAAAGTCTTTGTCTTCTGTACTTAAGGGAAGGAAAATATTAGGTTTATTTTATTTGATATTATATAATTTGGTTAATCGGAAAACGATATTCCACCATATTAGAAATCCTGACAGTCTGTCCCTTTATTAACAGTGTGGTTGTTGTGGTAACCTTGTACTGTAATGTTGTCATGGTAACCTAGCACTGTCCCGTTGTCATGGTAACCTTGCATTGTCCTGTGGCCTTCCTGCGATGCACAGATCATGAGGGCGGGGTACGCCTGCACGATTCTCCCCTATAATCACATAAATGGTCGGCCGATTCTGCCTTTTACCCGTCAAGTGCGTTCGCTCCAGCCTGTCATTCACTTCCGTCCTTTATTATCTCTTTGCCTGGTGGTATTCTGGCCGTTGGCAGTGGACGGCGGCGTCTGTTGGCTCTGTGCCTCTCGCATTCCACGCCGTTTCTGACTTTCATCACTCCGGAAGCGAGGTTTGGTGCTGGAGTCAAGGAATAACATTCGCTCCTATCTCCCGACCCACTGGTGGTATTCTGGCTGTTGGCAGTGGACGGTGGCATCTGTTTGTGCTGCGCCTCTCGCATTCCACGCCGTTTCTGACTTTCGTCACTCTGGAAGCGAGGTTTGGCGCTGAAGTCGAGGCGTAACATTCGCTCCTATCTCCCGGCCCCCCCTGGTGGTATTCTGGGCATTGGCAGTGGACGGCGGCGTCTGTTTGCGCTGCGCCTCTTGCATTTTGTCATTCTGGAAGCGAGGTTTGGCGCTGAAGTCGAGGCGTAACATTCGCTCCTATCTCCCGGCCCCCCCTGGTGGTATTCTGGGCATTGGCAGTGGACGGCGGCGTCTGTTTGCGCTGCGCCTCTTGCATTTTGTCATTCTGGAAGCGAGGTTTGGCGCTGAAGTCGAGGCGTAACATTCGCTCCTATCTCCCAGCCCCCCCCTGGTGGTATTCTGGGCGTTGGCAGTGGACGGCGGCGTCTGTTTGCGCTGCGCCTCTTGCATTTTGTCGTTCTGGAAGCGAAGTTTGGCGCTGAAGTCGAGGCGTAACATTCGCTCCTATCTCCCAGCCCCCCCCTGGTGGTATTCTGGGCATTGGCAGTGGACGGCGGCGTCTGTTTACGCTGCGCCTCTTGCATTTTGTCGTTCTGGAAGCGAGGTTTGGCGCTGAAGTCGAGGCGTAACATTCGCTCCTATCTCCCAGCCCCCCTTGGTGGTATTCTGGGCATTGGCAGTGGACGGCGGCGTCTGTTTGCGCTGCGCCTCTTGCATTTTGTCGTTCTGGAAGCGAGGTTTGGCGCTGAAGTCGAGGCGTAACATTCGCTCCTATCTCCCAGCCCCCCTTGGTGGTATTCTGGGCATTGGCAGTGGACGGCGGCGTCTGTTTGCGCTGTGCCTCTTGCATTTTGTCGTTCTGGAAGCGAGGTTTGGCGCTGAAGTCGAGGCGTAACATTCACACCTATCTCCCAGCCCCCCTTGGTGGTATTCTGGGCATTGGCAGTGGACGGCGGCGTCTGTTTGCGCTGCGCCTCTTGCATTTTGTCGTTCTGGAAGCGAGGTTTGGCGCTGAAGTTGAGAAGTAACATTCACACCTATCTCCCAGCCCCCCTTGGTGGTATTCTGGGCATTGGCAGTGGACGGCGGCGTCTGTTTGCGCTGCGCCTCTTGCATTTTGTCGTTCTGGAAGCGAGGTTTGGTGCTGAAGTCGAGGCGTAACATTCGCTCCCATCTCCCAGCCCCCCTTGGTGGTATTCTGGGCGTTGGCAGTGGACGGCGGTGTCTGTTTGCGCTGTGCCTCTTGCATTTTGTCGTTCTGGAAGCGAGGTTTGGCGCTGAAGTCGAGGTGTAACATTCGCTCCTATCTCCCAGCCCCCCTTGGTGGTATTCTGGGCATTGGCATTGGGCGGCGGCGTCTGTTTGCGCTGCGCCTCTTGCATTTTGTCGTTCTGGAAGCGAGGTTTGGCGCTGAAGTCGAGGCGTAACTTTCGCTCCTATCTCCCGGCCCCCCTTGGTGGTATTCTGGGCATTGGCAGTGGGCGGCGGCGTCTGTTTGCGCTGTGCCTCTTGCATTTTGTCGTTCTGGAAGCGAGGTTTGGTGCTGAAGTCGAGGCGTAACATTCGCTCCCATCTCCCAGCCCCCCTTGGTGGTATTCTGGGCGTTGGCAGTGGACGGCGGCGTCTGTTTGCGCTGCGCCTCTTGCATTTTGTCGTTCTGGAAGCGAGGTTTGGCGCTGAAGTTGAGAAGTAACATTCGCTCCTATCTCCCAGCCCCCCTTGGCGGTATTCTGGGCGTTGGCAGTGGACGGCGGCGTCTGTTTGCGCTGCGCCTCTTGCATTTTGTCGTTCTGGAAGCGAGGTTTGGCGCTGAAGTCGAGGCGTAACATTCGCTCCCATCTCCCAGCCCCCCTTGGTGGTATTCTGGGCGTTGGCAGTGGACGGCGGCGTCTGTTTGCGCTGCGCCTCTTGCATTTTGTCGTTCTGGAAGCGAGGTTTGGCGCTGAAGTCGAGGCGTAACATTCGCTCCTGTCTCCCAGCCCCCCTTGGTGGTATTCTGGGCGTTGGCAGTGGACGGCGGCGTCTGTTTGCGCTGCGCCTCTTGCATTTTGTCGTTCTGGAAGCGAGGTTTGGCGCTGAAGTCGAGGCGTAACATTCGCTCCCATCTCCCAGCCCCCCTCGGTGGTATTCTGGGCGTTGGCAGTGGACGGCGGCGTCTGTTTGCGCTGCGCCTCTTGCATTTTGTCGTTCTGGAAGCGAGGTTTGGTGCTGAAGTTGAGAAGTAACATTCGCTCCCATCTCCCAGCCCCCCTTGGTGGTATTCTGGGCGTTGGCAGTGGACGGCGGCGTCTGTTTGCGCTGCGCCTCTTGCATTTTGTCGTTCTGGAAGCGAGGTTTGGCGCTGAAGTCGAGGCGTAACATTCGCTCCCATCTCCCAGCCCCCCTTGGTGGTATTCTGGGCATTGGCAGTGGACGGCGGCGTCTGTTTGCGCTGTGCCTCTTGCATTTTGTCGTTCTGGAAGCGAGGTTTGGTGCTGAAGTTGAGAAGTAACATTCGCTCCTATCTCCCAGCCCCCCTTGGTGGTATTCTGGGCATTGGCAGTGGACGGCGGCGTCTGTTTGCGCTGCGCCTCTTGCATTTTGTCGTTCTGGAAGCGAAGTTTGGCGCTGAAGTCGAGGCGTAACATTCGCTCCTATCTCCCAGCCCCCCCCCCTGGTGGTATTCTGGGCGTTGGCAGTGGACGGCGGCGTCTGTTTGCGCTGCGCCTCTTGCATTTTGTCGTTCTGGAAGCGAAGTTTGGCGCTGAAGTCGAGGCGTAACATTCGCTCCCATCTCCCAGCCCCCCTTGGTGGTATTCTGGGCATTGGCAGTGGACGGCGGCGTCTGTTTGCGCTGCGCCTCTTGCATTTTGTCGTTCTGGAAGCGAGGTTTGGCGCTGAAGTCGAGGCGTAACATTCGCTCCCATCTCCCAGCCCCCCTTGGTGGTATTCTGGGCATTGGCAGTGGACGGCGGCGTCTGTTTGCGCTGTGCCTCTTGCATTTTGTCGTTCTGGAAGCGAGGTTTGGTGCTGAAGTCGAGGCGTAACATTCGCTCCCATCTCCCAGCCCCCCTTGGTGGTATTCTGGGCATTGGCAGTGGCTGGCGGCGTCTGTTTGCGCTGTGCCTCTTGCATTTTGTCGTTCTGGAAGCGAGGTTTGGTGCTGAAGTTGAGAAGTAACATTCGCTCCTATCTCTCGGCCCCCACGGCGGTTAAATTAGTCATCTGAAAAGCTAAACCTTTTCATTTGCGGAAAATGGTTTTGTAACAATTAGGATTGGGGTAATTAATATAACAGATGTCTGGGAAAATGTCAGAGTGGCGGTATTATGGTGGCAGCGGCGGCGGTGTGCCAAGATCTCTGAGAGTTGGCAGGTGTGGGTCTCTTGGCTCTCATAGGCCGCTTGCACTATAATACAGCCAACAGTTCATTTGTTTTCAACACGGGCAACATTAAAACGAGATTGATCTCAGTATTAGTGGCGTAACTTGCGAAGGTTCAGATGTCGGTCTGTGGAATTAAAATAAAACTCCCATCAGGAAGAGAAAACATGTTTCCAAGCCGTCACTACAGCTGCTTCCCAGTTGTAGCCCTTCCATCATTTTTCCTTTCTTGTTGGGTGCTGTGCCCTCTTGTCATATGACTCCTGTATGCTGTACAGTGAAAGGGCGTCTGTCATGTTCTAGGCATGCATTGATGCTACACTAAGGGTAAGAGTGGGCTGCACAGCGCGGGGATCAGCAGACAGGATTACAGCTCCTGATGCAGGTCACGTGACACGGAAGAGGGGCTGTACAGTGCGGGGATCAGCAGACAGGATTACAGCTCCTGATGAAGGTCACATGAAATGGAGGAGGGGCTGCACAGCCAGGGATCAGCAGACAGGATTACAGCTCCTGATGCAGGTCACGTGACACGGAGGAGGGGCTGTACAGTGCGGGGATCAGCAGACAGGATTACAGCTCCTGATGCAGGTCACGTGACACGGAGGAGGGGCCGCACAGTGCGGGGATCAGCAGACAGGATTACAGCTCCTGATGCAGGTCACGTGACACGGAGGAGGGGCTGTACAGTGCGGGGATCAGCAGACAGGATTACAGCTTCTGATGCAGATCACGTGACACGGAGGAGGGGCTGTACAGCGCGGGGCTCAGCAGACAGGATTACAGCTCCTGATGCTGGTCATGTGACACAGAGGAGGGGCCGTACAGTGCGGGGATCAGCAGACAGGATTACAGCTTCTGATGCAGGTCACGTGACATGGAGGAGGGGCTGTACAGTGTGGGGATCAGCAGACAGGATTACAGCTCCTGATGCAGGTCACGTGACACGGAGGAGGGGCTGTACAGTGTGGGGATCAGCAGAGAGGATTACAGCTCCTGATGCAGGTCACGTGACACAGAAGAGGGGCTGTACAGTGTGGGGATCAGCAGAGAGAATTACAGCTCCTGATGCAGGTCACGTGACACAGAAGAGGGGCTGTACAGTGCGGGGATCAGCAGAGAGAATTACAGCTCCTGATGCAGGTCATGTGACATGGAGGAGGGGCTGCACAGTGCGGGGATCAGCAGACAGGATTACAGATCTTGATGCAGGTCACGTGACACGGAGGAGGGGCTGTACAGTGCGGGGATCAGCAGACAGGATTACAGCTCCTGATGCAGGTCACGTGACACGGAGGAGGGGCTGTACAGTGTGGGGATCAGCAGAGAGGATTACAGCTCCTGATGCAGGTCACGTGACACAGAAGAGGGGCTGTACAGTGCGGGGATCAGCAGAGAGAATTACAGCTCCTGATGCAGGTCATGTGACATGGAAGAGGGGCTGCACAGTGCGGGGATCAGCAGACAGGATTACAGCTCTTGATGCAGGTCACGTGACAGGTAGTGTTGGGCGAACACCTAGATGTTCGGGTTCGCGAACGTTCGCCGAACATCGCCGCGATGTTCGGGTGTTCGCGCCGAACTCCGAACATAATGGAAGTCAATGGGGACCCGAACTTTTGTGCTTTGTAAAGCTTCCTTACATGCTACATACCCCAAATTAGCAGGGTATGTGCACCTTGGGAGTGGGTACAAGAGGGAAAAAAATATTTGAAAAAGAGCTTATAGTTTTTGAGAAAATTGATTGTAAAGTTTCAAAGGAAAAACTGTCTTTTAAATGTGGAAAATGTCATGTTTCTTTGCACAGGTAACATGCTTTTTGTCGCCATGCAGTCATAAATGTAATACAGAGAAGAGGTTCCAGGAAAAGGTACCGGTAACGCTAACCCAGCAGCAGCAGCACACGTGATGGAACAGGAGCAGGCGCAGGAGGAGAAGGCCACGCTTTTTGAGACACAACAACCCAGGCCTTGCATCAGGACAAGAAGCGTGCGGATAGCATGCTTTTTACCGCCATGCAGTCATAAATGTAATAAAGATAAGAGGTTCACTAAACAGGGACCGGGCGTCAACGCTAACCCAGCAGCAGCAGATGTGATGGAACAGGAGGAGGCGCAGGAGGAGAAGGCCACGCTTTCAGGTGCAACTCAGGCCTTGCATGAGGACAAAAAAATGTGTGCGCAAAGCAATGCAATGAGTAGTTTTCAGGACACAATGGGCTATTCGGAGGAGCTATTCCCACCCCCACAATCTTCTACCTGTGAAAAGTCAATGGAACAGACACAAATGTTGTGCCCGGATTCACAACCTTTTTCTGTGGAAAATGCACCTCGCACTGAAATGCAAGGCGAGGCCGAGGATGAACATGACGTCAACAACTCAACATGACGCAAAATGGGGGCGGAACAGAAAGCTGCTTTCAATGTTTTGAAGGCCTTAATTGCCTCCGGTGGCCAGTTAGATGCATCATTCATCACACCCAAATCCCAGAGCAATGTGTGCAGGAATTTGAATCGCAGGAGGTGTACCGAGATCATCTGGACAAGTGACCAAGTGACCAAGTGACAAGTGACAAAGTGAAAAGTGACAAAGTGACAAGTGACAAGTGACAAAGTGACAAAGTGACAAGTGACAAAGTGACAAAGTGACAAGTGACAAAGTGACAAGTGACAAGTGACAAGTGACAAGTGACAAAGTGACAAGTGACAAAGTGACAAAATGACAAAGTGACAAAGTGACAAAGTGACCAGTGACAAAGTGACAACTGAGAGGTTGTTCTGGGGAGCTCCACTGCACTCAGTCGCATATGAGGAGAGGTCTCGTCGGGACTGCTGATCCTCCTCAGCTTGCTCAAAGCCTTGAGGGTTCCTGAAGATCCTCTGCTTGGAGTTCGCCGGGGTTCAGCTTGGTGTCGGGGTCGGCGGCGTCCTCCTCACTCCAACGTGGCAGATCTTCTGTTGAAGGAAAAAAAAAACTAACATTGTTAAAAGTCCAGTACCGCTTCTGAAGGACTCACCAAGAGATGCAGGAGCGCTTCAATCTAGCCCACCATCGCTCGCTGGGTGATGTCCCTCCCTACGCGCTGGAATTCTACGCTGCACATGCTAGCACGCTTTTGCGCAGTGCCGAGGCGCATTCCAGCAGCTAGCTACCAAGCTTCTGTGGATCTGATTGGGCCACCATGTTGGATCTCTGCCAAGTCCTCCAAAATTTTGAGCAATCCACGTTGCTTGTGACTGAGCAGTGACAACTCTACAGTCAGCATTACAATACCACTGCTGTGTTTACTGAAGAAATCAATGTTGAAGATGGAAAACCGCTGGCATGATTCAAGTGGGGGATTCTGAAGATGAAAACGATCAGCGTGATGATACCAACATCAGGCAACCTGCCTCAGGAAACGCTGGTCCCAGCTATGACAAAGAACAGGACGAGGAACAGCTGGAGTTTGAGCAGGAATTGGATGCCCCCACTGCCGAGGGACAGAGCGGTGCACGTTGGACTTCCACAATTTAGCGGGAATGGACAGCAGAAGAGGAAGAAAGTGATGCTGGTGACGAATATGGTGCATCACAACAATCACAACGCTCACAAGAACATGAAGACAGAGGAGTCTGGCAGGATTCTCTGGCACACATGGCTCAATTCATGCTAGACTGCATTGAACACGGCCCGCGCATTATTCACTATTCATCATTATTCATTATTCTGGACAACACCAATTACTGGGTTTATACAAACACAATGTTAAAAAACTGATTGAAGAAAGTGTCAGACAGGTCAAAAATGGAACAATTCCAGGCCAGCAGGCCCTTGAGGATGGAGACTTTAGAGAGGAGATTGACATCCTCCTCCTTCTCTAGCCAGTTGTACGCCGACAGACTGACTTCAGCAAACCCAGGAGGACCAGGAGGGCAGCAAAGAACACAAGCTGCTGCTAGTCCCCAAAAGGGAATGGTATTGGCAGTGTCCTTGGAGTGGGAACATTTTCTGACACCCATGCAGCAGCCCACAGAACAGCAATCGGGCAGTTCCACGTCCTCCAACACCAATCGCCTGGAGAAGATGGTCAAGGACTACATGTCAGATGGCGTAGCTGTGTTGAACAATCCATCTGCAGACAGACGGTGAGTGTGACAGCACAGAAGGACCATGGCAACTCACTCATAGTACCACAGTTTGATAGTGCTGCCCAAAAAATTATATGGATCCGTGGACCCGGGCAGTACTGGGAAGTGGGAACGCAGATTTTAGTACCTAAACACACGATACAACATGTTTTCCGGGGTCGGACTCTGAGGCACATACAGATGGTCCCGATCATCATCCTCATCATACAACTCTTCTCCTGAATCTGACCCACCCACCACCTCTGCCACCCCAACATCCCCAGACACAGACCCCTCATCGTCCTCAACATTAACTTGGGATGCTGGCCTGAGCCAGACCTCCTCCTCCACATCAGGCCCCATCATCTCCTCAATGGCAGCCCTCATTAATCGCTCTGGCGACGGACCGATGGACACAACGTTCTCCTCCGGGGAGGGCTGCTGCTGACCACTGGCTGCTGGGGTGGATGTTATAGCTTGCGTGGGGCGTTGGCTGTTGCTGTTGTTGGGAGTGC
Organism: Hyperolius riggenbachi; assembly: GCF_040937935.1. Lineage (NCBI taxonomy): Eukaryota > Metazoa > Chordata > Amphibia > Anura > Hyperoliidae > Hyperolius > Hyperolius riggenbachi. Next base: position 2,339,245 of record NC_090651.1, read on the forward strand.
TGCTCACAGCGGAGGTCTCCGAGGAACTCATGGTGAGCTCATATAGTGGTTGGCGGTGAGTGGAGTATTACTGATCCCAGCAATATACACACTGACTGGCAGAGTACGCAATGCTATATAGTCTGGCTGAGCGGTGTACACAGAGTGGCAATACACACAATGCTATATAGTCTGGCTGAGCGGTGTACACAGAGTGGCAGTAAACAATGCTATATAGTCTGGCTGAGCCGTGTACACAGAGTGGCAGTAAACAATGCTATATAGTGTGGCTGAGCGTTGTACACAGAGTGGCAGTAAACAATGCTATATAGTCTGGCTGAGCGGTGTACACAGAGTGGCAGTAGACACAATGCTATATAGTCTGGCTGAGCGGTGTACACAGAGTGGCAGTAAACAATGCTATATAGTGTGGCTGAGCGTTGTACACAGAGTGGCAGTAAACAATGCTATATAGTCTGGCTGAGCGGTGTACACAGAGTGGCAGTACACACAATGCTATATAGTCTGGCTGAGCGGTGTACACAGAGTGGCAGTAAACAATGCTATATAGTCTGGCTGAGCGGTGTACACAGAGTGGCAGTAAACAATGCTATATAGTCTGGCTGAGCGGTGTACACAGAGTGGCAGTACACACAATGCTATATAGTCTGGCTGAGCGGTGTACACAGAGTGGCAGTAAACACAATGCTATATATAGCGTGGCTGAGCGAGGTACACAGTGGCAGTACACACAATGCTATATAGTCTGGCTGAGCGGTGTACACAGAGTGGCAGTAAACACAATGCTATATATAGTGTGGCTGAGCGAGGTACACAGTGGCAGTACACACAATGCTATATAGTCTGGCTGAGCGGTGTACACAGAGTGGCAGTAAACACAATGCTATATATAGCGTGGCTGAGCGAGGTACACAGTGGCAGTACACACAATGCTATATAGTCTGGCTGAGCGGTGTACACAGAGTGGCAGTAAACACAATGCTATATATAGTGTGGCTGAGCGAGGTACACAGTGGCAGTAACCAATGCTATATATAGTGTGGCTGAGCGAGCGGTGTACTACTGTTCCCAGCAGCGACACACAATGACTGGGGGGGACCCTGGCTAGCGTGGCTGGAGAGCGAACTACCCTGCCTGCCTACCCAAAGCTAAACCCACAGACAAATGGCGGAGATATGACGTGGTTCGGGTATTTATTTACCCGAACCACGTGACCGTTCGGCCAATCAGAGCGCGTTCGGGTCCGAACCACGTGACCCGTTCGGCCAATCACAGCGCTAGCCGAACGTTCGTGGAACGTTCGGCCATGCGCTCTTAGTTCGGCCATTTGGCCGAACGGTTTGGCCGAACACCTGATGGTGTTCGGCCGAACTCGAACATCACCCGAACAGGGTGATGTTCTGCAGAACCCGAACAGTGGCGAACACTGTTCGCCCAACACTAGTGACAGGGAGGAGGGGCTGTACAGTGCGGGGATCAGCAGACAGGATTACAGCTCCTGATGCTGGTCACGTGACACGGAGGAGGGGCTGTACAGTGCGGGGATCAGCAGACAGGATTACAGCTCCTGATGCAGGTCATGTGACACGGAGGAGGGGCTGCACAGCCAGAGATCAGCAGACAGGATTACAGCTCCTGATGCAGGTCACGTGACATGGAGGAGGGGCTGTACAATGCGGGGATCAGCAGACAGTATTACAGCTCCTGATGCAGGTCACGTGACATGGAGGAGGGGCCGCAGAGTGCGGGGATCAGCAGACAGGATTACAGCTCCTGATGCAGGTCACGTGACACGGAGGAGGGGCTGTACAGCGCGGTGATCAGCAGACAGGATTACAGCTCCTGATGCAGGTCACGTGACACGGAGGAGAGGCTGCGAAGTGCGGGGATCAGCAGACAGGATTACAGCTCCTGATGCAGGTCACGTGACATGGAGGAGGGGCTGTACAGTGCGGGGATCAGCAGACAGTATTACAGCTCCTGATGCAGGTCACGTGACATGGAGGAGGGGCCGCACAGTGCGGGGAGCAGCAGACAGGATTACAGCTCCTGATGCAGGTCACGTGACACGGAGGAGGGGTGGGCTGCACAGCGTGTGACCTGGTATCAGGAGCTGTAATCCTGTCTGCTGATCCCAAAGCTGTGCAGCCCACCCCTCCTCCGTGTCACGTGACCTGCATCAGGAGCTGTAATCCTGTCTGCTCATGTCATCCTGTTCCCCACGCTCTTGTTTCTGGCCCCTCCCCCACACTCATGTTTCTGTACACTCCAGCAGAGATATCTGGACGTCTCTCCCCCACGCTCTCATTTCTCGCCCCTCCCTCACACTCGTCTTTCTGTGCGCTCCACAGAAAGATCTGGACATACCCTCCCCGTACTCTTGTTTCTGGGTCCACTCCCACACTCTCATTTTTGGCCCCTCCCCATGCTCGTGTTTCTGGCCCCACCCCCACACACTTGTTTCTGGTCCCTCCCCATTCTCTCGTTTCTGGACCCTCCCCACACTCATGTTTCTGGCCCCACCCCCACACTTTTGTTTCTGGCCCCTCCCCCGCACTCTCGTTTCTGGCCACTCCCCCACGCTCATGTTTCTGTACGTTTCAGCAGAGAGATCTGGACGTCTCTCCCCCGCGCTCTCATTTCTCGCCCCTCCCTCACACTCGTCTTTCTCTGCGCTCCACGGAGAGATCCAGACATCCCTGCCCTGCGCTTGTTTCTGGCCCCTCCCCCGCGCTCATGTTTCTGTGCGCTCCATGGAAAGATCTGAACATACCCTCCCCGCTCTCTCGTTTCTGGCTCCACCCCCACACTCTCATTTTTGGCCCCTCCCCATGCTCGTGTTTCTGGCTCCACCCCCACACTCTCGTTTCTGGTCCCTCCCCATGCTCTCATTTCTGGTCCCTCCCCCGCACTCTCGTTTCTGGCTCCACCCCCACACTCTCGTTTCTGGTCCCTCCCCATGCTCTCATTTCTGGTCCCTCCCCCGCACTCTCGTTTCTGGCTCCACCCCCACACTCTCGTTTCTGGTCCCTCCCCATGCTCTCATTTCTGGTCCCTCCCCCGTGCTCTCGTTTCTGGCCCCTCCCCCACGCTCATGTTTCTGAATGTTTCAGCAGAGAGATCTGGAGGTCTCTCTGGTGTGCAGCAAATTCTAAATCCCTATTTGTTAAAATAACATATAAAGAGCTAAGCAGAACTGATGGCTTAATTAGGCCCGCTGCGAGCGCACGTTTCACTTAAACGCCATCTGTAATTTGCCTGTCGCTGCTGTGGATGGTGATTACAGCTTTCTCAGATTACTGCGGATCGTTTCGTTATCTGAAAACACGACTGGAAGGAGCCCGACGCGGATTTCGCTAAAACAGCCGCCGTGTCCGACCATTAATAACCAGCATGTCGTAAAGGACCGCAGAAACGCCAAACAGAGAAAAGCGACTAAAAAACCTACAGAAAAAAAATCAGAAACCAAAGAGACACTTCCTTTATAATCCCTAGCTTTGTATTGTTGTGCCGATCCTCCGCTTTCTCCCATTAGGAGAATACACGGGGTAAATCACAGAGAGAGAAGAGGAGGCAGCCAGAGGCGGATTAAAGGATACCCGAAGTGACATGTGACATGATGAGATAGACAAGTGTATGTACAGTGCCTAGCACACTAATGACTAGGCTGTGTTCCTTTTTCCCTTTCTCCTCTTGAAAGAGTTAAATATCAGGTATGTAAGTGGCTGACTCAGTCCTGACTCAGACAGGAAGTGACTACAGTGTGACCCTCACTGATAAGAAATTCCAACTATAAAACACTTTCCTAGCAGAAAATGGCTTCTGAGAGCAGGAAAGAGATAAAAGGGTCAATAGTTCATAGATTTTAGCTCTGACATACTTCAATGAATGTGTCATTGAGCAAAAACAATAAAACAGTTAAGGGTATGTTCACAGTGGGAGTTAAAGTCGCACGTTAAAGAAGTTTCTAACACACAATAACGCGCTGCAATGCAAAATCAATAGTGTGTTCGCAGTGCAGACGTTGCGTTGTAGTGTAACGCAGCACGTTAACAAAAAGTACTGCATGCAGTGCGTTCATCGCGTTATTATGCGCGTTCCACTCTTTGCACATGCTCAGTAGGTTTTTTTTCTGTTGTTGCTTTAACTGACGCATGCGTCTTAATAATGGCAGGAAAGTTGTATACAAGCTAAATTAACGTGTATACAATGCGATCTACTGTGAATCCAAGTGCGTTGCGTTAAAATTCACCTTGCGACCGTAACGTGGCATAGTAACGCAACGTCCTACTGTGAACCTAGCCTAAAACTTAAAAGTAGATTTAAACATAAAATCAAACTGTGGGATATCTATAAAAGTCATTTTTAGGAGAAGGAAGATAGGTACAATGATTTATTTCATTAGTTTATTTTCGCCTCGGGTGTCCTTTAACCACTTGATGACCCAGCCTTTACCCCCCCTTTAAGGACCAGCCCTGTTTTGGCTGATCTGTGCTGGGTGGGCTGTACAGCCCCCAGCACAGATCAAACATCAGGCAAAGCGACCAGATCGCCCCCCTTTTTTCCCCACTAGGGGGATGATGTGCTGGGGGGGTCTGATCGCTCCTGCCTGCCTGGCCCTGCGGGGGGGGGCACCTCAAAGCCCCCCTCCGCGGCGACATTCTCCCCCTCCCTCTCCTCCCTCCCTTCCCCGGAGATCCGAGGCTGCACAGGAACGGATCTGTCCTGTGCAGCCTCTAACAGGCTCCTGCCTGTCATGTGACAGCGATCCCCGGCCGCTGATTGGCCGGGGATCGCTGATCTAGTACAACGCTGCTACTGTTAGCAGCGCCGTACAATGTAAACAAAGCGGATTATTTCCGCTTGTGTTTACATTCAGCCTGTGAGCCGCCATCGGCGGCCCGCAGGCTATTCACGGAGCCCCCCGCCGTGAATTGACAGGAAGCAGCCGCTCGCACGAGCAGCTGCTTCCTGATTAATTAGCTTGCAGCCGGCGACGCAGAACTGCGTCGCTGGTCCTGCAGCTGCCACTTTGCCGACGCGCGTTATGAGTGTGCGGTCGGCAAGTGATTAAGCTGAAATGAGGTCCTAGGCAAGTTACAACTTTGGGTCACTTTTGGTGGCCAACTAGGCCCCTTGTCTCTAGGCCCTAGGCAACTGCCTCAACTGCCTTGTGAATGAACCGGCTCTGAAGCAGCCCACCAGGGACTGATGAGAGAGGGGGAGGGGCACATTGCCCCAAATATACTGCAACCCGGGGCACCCACTGTATGAAATTGCTGGACCTTATCGCAGACTTTATTGTGTATAATGATTGCACTTATTTAAATACATATTTATACCAATTCCCATCAGCGCCATTCTGGATGAGCGTCCTGCGTGTACACTGAGGGATGGACATAACTGATATATGCATCCTCTGTCATCACTCACTGCCTCTCTCATCACACTGCAAGTCTATCAGATGTATGAATTGAAAGCAATAGACTCACTGCTGAAGATTTACTCAAATGTGCTGCAAGTAAATGAAACGCAGTCATTTCTCTGTGTAATTGGATGTTTGAAGTGAAAACGGCTGAACTTTTCCACCTGTATATTTCGCTCAGTTTATCGGCCATTCTTTGTTCTGCCTGCTCTCTCTAATGGCACGAAATACCCACAATGCACCTGGGAGCCACGCAGCATGTGACCTTCTGCCTGTGGGACGAGGTAAGTAGCCCTTCCCTGAGCTGGACAGGTAGACAGAGCCGCTGCATTCCTCTGCATCTCTTTCAGGCAGTCGCTGCAGGTTTTTCCCTTTATTTTACGGTTTGCATAGTTTATCTTTGTGTCTGTTTTATGGGGCGTCCCGTGTTGGCGGTGAATTCACCGCCCCGTAGCGATGTCCTCTATAGTTTTATATGGTGTACAGTATATTGTCTTTATTTGCAGGTAGCTGGGCCCGGGGCTCTGCCCTGTGTGCCCTGTGTAGCCGGGGGCCTTTTATAGGAGGAAACAAAGTGTGTTTGTGTTCCTCACTTTTATGCTCCTGTAAAGATTTCTGCTGTTTTATCTCTCCAGTAAACTTGGACGGCGCACCTGTCACATTTTTACTTTCTTGCTTCTTTTACTTTTCTGCAGTAAAATGTTTTGTTGTTGTTCGTTTCACGCAACGTCAGCTGTTTCTGCGCTTTGCTGAAGTTCCTCACCTGAATTCAGCGCAATAACGGACAGAATTATGATTGAGGAAATCAGACGGTCAGGCAGGGGACGAGCGCTGTAATAACAGTGCAGGAGATTTGGGCGCAGCCGGCGCCACCACAGGCCGTAATAGGAATTACAGCTATAGCGGCGGACAGTCAGTAACTGCGGCGCTGTCAGAAGACGGAGCTGAAGTTACATTTAAAACACAATAATTCGGCCGCCAGCAATAGCTGGAAGCCGAATGACATAATTCACCATCCACGTGGACCTGGAGGGGGAATAGCAGGAGCAGGGTGAGCTGTATATCTGCTGTATCCTGCGCCCAAGTCTGCTGGCGGCGATTTCATATTTATGCGGCGGGGGAGGCCAGACAAATATTAGACTGTTGGAAACCATCGAGAACAATCTGGTGTATTCCGGGCTGCAGTGGACTGTCGTATTCTCTGTCTATCAGTCTTATATAAGATCTCAGATTGGCCACATTGAGGACGTTGCTCTCTATAGTACTCGGAATAACAGGGCCTCTTCTCTCGCGGTGTGAACCCGCCGGTGTCCCCGCTACACAGCCAGATAAGTAAAAATCAAAGTCACTTCTTTTTTAGCCCTCTGAATTCATCGGAAAGTCGACTTTAACAACCTCATAAAACAGGTTGAGAAGCTGAGTGACGCTGATGGTGGAACGTGACATATTGTGATGGGTTCGCGACAAGCGGCGCCGCGCACGCCACTGACTCGGATTCTTCGCTTTCTCTTCTATCTAATTTCAGAGTGATTGGCCATAAATCTGTCCCCGGCCGCCGTGACGAGCTGCTGCCATAATGTGACAACGTCAGGAGCGCCGCAAACACAACCGCCTGGCTATTAAACTCGCGGCCGTCTTCTGCTCTGACAGGAGGAGATGTTCCAGAAACCGGGAGAAGCAGGAGAAATATGGGTCAGACCAAATGAGAACCTATAGAGGAGAAATCCATCAATATGCAGAAATATCTGAGGGAAAATCTCTGCAAAGTGCAAGGAAACCGCGGAACCTTCTCCTGGGGGACAATATCCTATTTTTACACCTAATCCTAACCTTCCCCCTCGTATAAACGCCCTACCCGGCACCTGACCCTAACCCCCCTGTATAGACACCCTACCTGACGCCTAACCCTAAACTCCCCCCCCCCATATAGACACCCTACCTGACGCCTAACCCTAACCCCCCTGTATAGACACCCTACCTGACACCTAGCCCTATACTCCCCCCCCCCCCCATATAGACACCCTACCTGACGCCTAGCCCTAACCTCCCCCCCATATAGACGCCCTACCTGGCGCCTAACCCTAACCTCCCCCCATATAGACACCCTACCTGACACCTAGCCCTAAACTCCCCCCCCCCATATAGACACCCTACCTGACACCTAGCCCTAAACTCCCCCCCCCATATAGACGCCCTACCTGGCGCTTAACCCTAACCTCCCCCCCATATAAACGCCCTACCTGATGCCTAACCCTAAACTCCCCTTCCGTGCCTAACCTTAAGCACCTCCCCCACCGCCAAATGCCAGAAAAATAAAACAGAGAACATAAGTGTTGATTCATTGAGCTGCACTGTTCAAGCAGCACAGCTTAATGTGAGCAGCGCAAGTTGTGCGCAGTCTACTTGCGGTAATGCAGCGTAGCATGCTCTAGAAACCTACGCTCACTCCATAACGTCCGCTCCACTGACCCCGCCCTCAGCCCCATCGAGTCCAGTGGCTTTATAGTGATCCCTGCACTTTGATTGGGCCAATAGTCTGCCTGTCACTTGACAGTGGGGGGATCACTATAAAGCCGCTGGACCTGGTGTCAGTGGAGCGGCCGTTATGTGAATGGAGTGTATGCAAGTTGACAGCGCTTGCTACGTTGCACTACAGCCCGTAACATGCGCACAACTAGCGCTGCTCAAAACAAGCTGCGCTGCTCACCCCCAATGCCGACCTGTGAGAGATCACTGACCCCCAATGCCGACCTGTGAGAGATCACTGACCCCCAATGCCGACCTGTGAGAGATCACTGACCCCCAATGCCTACCTGTGAGAGATCACTGACCCCCAATGCCGACCTGTGAGAGATCACTGACCCCCAATGCCTACCTGTGAGAGATCACTGACCCCCAATGCCGACCTGTGAGAGATCACTGACCCCCAATGCCGACCTGTGAGAGATCGCCGACCCCCAATGCCTACCTGTGAGAGATAGCCGACCCCCAATGCCGACCTGTGAGAGATAACTGACCCCATTGCCTACCTGTGAGAGATCGCCGACCCCCAATGCCGACCTGTGAGAGATAGCCGACCCCCAATGCCGACCTGTGAGAGATAACTGACCCCATTGCCTACCTGTGAGAGATCGCCGACCCCCAATGCCGACCTGTGAGAGATCGCCGACCCCCATTGCCAACCTACAGGAAAACCTCCAGCCCTGTCCCTAAACCTCATACATCTTATCAAAAAACAAGCAGACGTCACCTGATAATATCAGTGGTTTGTAATAATAAGTATATGCAGTGATAAAGGCAGGAGAGTGTATCCTCCCCGATCTCCTCATGGGGTATATGGGAGGTTACAGAAGGCAGAAGAGCTTACACTCTATTAGAAAACTTTTGGAAGGAGGCGCACAAAATGATAAAATATGTAAAATGGTTCAAATAGATTTGTGATAGGCCAGCCTACCTCTCTCTAGAAGAATGAGACTGTCGTATAGCGATATTCATCGCACTATGACTACGCGTTTCGCAGGGTGACCCCGTTTCCTCAGGCCAATAACAAGCTGTGCCAGAAATGAGACCGGAACCAGCTCCTCTACTAGAGTACATGGGAGTATACAGAGGAGCTCACACTCTATTTAGGATATGTGGGGACACAGCAGGGCACTCAGTATTGGGGAGAGGGGACAGTTATGTGGGCGCCCCGGGAGCTCCTCTCAGCCCCTGTGGGTTCTGCTGTGAGGACAGCTTCTTGTGGCGGCAGCTAAACGCTTCTGCGACGATCATTTCATCAGCCCTGATTAGGTGTAATGCTGTCATTGTGGATATCGTCCACCTCATGGACACGTTGGGAACACGATGATTGTCTGTAACTACGGAAACTGAGAATTATAATGTCAGTTCAGCTGCTGTGAAGTGACGGGCATCTCAGAGAGCGAGGAAACCAAAGTAATTCTCAGCCACTTGACCATCGCTAACCGTTCCGGAAATCTGCCTTCTGAGAACTCCAATAAAATATCAACCAGATAGACAGGAGGACCTCAGAATAAAGGGGACCGTCCGAGGACTCTGATAAAATATCAACCAGATAGACAGGAGGACCTCCAAATAAAGGGGACCTTCCGAGGACTCTGATAAAATATCAACCAGATAGACAGGAGGACCTCCGAATAAAGGGGACCTTCCGAGGACTCTGATAAAATATCAACCAGATAGACAGGAGGACCTCCGAATAAAGGGGACCTTCTGAGGACGATAGACAGGAGGACCTCCGAATAAAGGGGACCTTCCAAGGACCCTGATAAAATATCAACCAGATAGACAGGAGGACCTCCGAATAAGGGGGACCTTCTGAGGACTCTGATAAAATATCAACCAGATAGACAGGAGGACCTCCGAATAAGGGGGACCTTCTGAGGACTCTGATAAAATATCAACTAGATAGACAGGAGGACCTCCGAATAAAGGGGACCTTCTGAGGACTCTGATAAAATATCAACTAGATAGACAGGAGGACCTCCGAATAAAGGGGATCTTCCGAGGACTCTGATAAAATATCAACCAGATAGACAGGAGGACCTCCGAATAAAGGGGACCTTCTGAGGACTCTGATAAAATATCAACTAGATAGACAGGAGGACCTCCGAATAAAGGGGACCTTCCGAGGACTCTGATAAAATATCAACCAGATATACAGGAGGACCTCCGAATAAAGGGGACCTTCTGAGGACTCTGATAAAATATCAACTAGACAGACAGGAGGACCTCCGAATAAGGGGGACCTTCTGAGGACTCTGATAAAATATCAACCAGATAGACAGGAGGACCTCCGAATAAAGGGGACCTTCTGAGGACTCTGATAAAATATCAACCAGATAGACAGGAGGACCTCCGAATAAAGGGGACCTTCCGAGGACTCTGATAAAATATCAACTAGATAGACAGGAGGACCTCCGAATAAAGGGGACCTTCCGAGGACTCTGATAAAATATCAACCAGATAGACAGGAGGACCTCCGAATAAGGGGACCTAGGCTTCCGAGGACTCTGATAAAATATCAACCAGATAGACAGGAGGACCTCCGAATAAAGGGGAGCTCCAGGGAAACGCTCCCCAGTAAATTACACACAAACTAGCTGGTCCTTTTTCTAATCCTAACACACAATTACTCAATGATGACCTAGTTTGTGAGCTTTGCGGTCTTTAGAATCAATAATTGGCATTGAAATGAAATAACTCTAATTGGCTGTGGCTCCACTCCTTTGAAAATCAGTAGGTGAATTGTGATTGGCTTTTGTAGGCTCCACCCACTTTTCTGAATATTAATCCCAGTCACCCAGTGACCAACTGTGCAAAGTTTAAGAACCCTGCCATTGACAGACAGTGTAAGAATGGCTGCAGTTTACATTCTGGTAGTGAGATTTGTATTTTTCTCCACCCACTGATGTCCTGATGTTTCCTGGGTATGTATTTGGCTGCTGTTGGCTGTGGCCACTTTTTCTAACCCTAACACACAATTGTCAATAGTCAATGACCAAGTTTGTGAGATTTGTGGTCTTTGGCATGAATAATTTTCATTGAAATGAAACACATCTGATTCGCTGTTTGTGGCCCCACCCCTTTTCTAAATATTTAACCCCAGTCACCCAATGATCAACTGTACCAGGTTTGAGGCTTGTGCTATTAACAGTGCAAAAATAGCAGCAATTAAATATTTGCCTTGAAAATCAATAGGTGAATTGTGATTGGTTTTTTATAGGCTCCACCCACTTGTCTAAATATTAATCCCAGTCACCCAGTGACCAACTGTGCAAAGTTTTAGAACCCTGCAATTAATAGTGTAAGAATGGCTGCAGTTTACATTTTCCCAGTGAAATTTGTGTTTGTCTCCGCCCACTGAAGACTCGGCATTGCCCAGGTATGTATTTGGCTGGTGCTGGCTCCGCCCACTTTTTCTAACCCTAACACAAAATTACTTAATGACTAAGTTTGTGAGCTTTGCGGTCTTTGGCATCAATAATTTGCATTGAAATAAAATAAATCTGATTGGCTGTGGCTCCACCTCTTTTCTGAATTTGAACCCCAATCACCCAATGGCCAACTGTACCAGGTACAGGTGATTGCACAATCTGGGCCCTGGATACCTGAAGGACTTGTTGCAACTGCATCACACCCCCCACAATCTTAGATCAAAAGGACGTAACACCTTGGTCACCCCCAGAGTCCACCTCAAAGCATTTGGAGACAGAGCCTTTTGTCATGCTGCCCCTACACTTTGGAACTCCCTGCCACACCCAATCAGGACAGTTCCATCCCTGGAAGCATTTAAGTCTAAACTAAAAACCTACCTCTTCAGTCTGGCATTCATGAACATCTGACTATCTCCTCTGTAACACAACCCAGCCTGCAACCCTGTATTAATCTGAGACACAGCTATGCACTTTGAGTCCTATGGGAGAAAAGCGCTTTACAAATGTTATTGTTATTGTTATTATTGTTATTATTATTAACAGTGCAAGAATGGCATCAATTAAATATTCCCCTTAAAGGTTAAAAGGTGGATTTTGATTGGCTTTTGTAGGTTCCACCCACTTTTCTGAATATTAATCTCAGTCACCCAGTGACCAACTGTGCAAAGTTTGAGAACCCTACAATTAATAGTGTAAGAATGGCTGCTGTTTACATTTTCCCAGTGAAATTTGTATTTGTCTCCGCCTACTGATGACCCAGCATTGCCCGATTATGTATTTGGCTGGTGTTGGCTGCGCCCACTTTTCCTAAACCTAACACACAATTACTCAATTACTCAATGACCAAGTTTGTGAGCTTTGCGGTCTTTGGCATCAATAACCTGCATTAAAATGAAACAAATCAGATTGGCTGTTTGGGGCTCCACCCCCTTACATAAATTTAAACCCCAGTCACGCAATGATCAACTGTATCAGGTTTGAGGTTTGTGCCATTAACAGTGCAAGAATGGCAGCAATTAAATATTCCCCTGAAAAATCAATAGGTAATTTTTGATTGTTTTTTGTAGGTTCCACCCACTTTTCTGAATATTAACCCCAGTCACCCAGTAACCAACTGTGCAAAGTTTGAGAACCCTACCATTAACAGTGTAAGAATGGCTGCTGTTTACATTTTCCCAGTGAAATGTATATTTGTCTCCGCCCACGTATGACCCTGCGTTGCCCGCTTATGTATTTGGCTGGTGTTGGCTGTGCCCACTTTCCTAACCCTAACACACAATTAATCAATTACTCAATTACCAAGTTTGTGAGCTTTGCAATGTTTGGCATCAATAATTTGCATTGGAAAGAAACAAATCTGATTGGTTATTTGTGGCTCCATCCCCTTTCTGAAATTGAACCCCAGTCACCCAGTGATCAACTGTACCAGGTTTGAGGCTTGTGCCATTAACAGTGCAAGAATGGCAGAAATGTAAATATTCCCCTTGAAAATCAATAGGTGAATTTTGATTGGCTTTTATAGGCTCCACCCACTTTTCTGAATAATAATCTCAGTCACCCAACGACCAACTGTGCAAAGTTTGAGAACCCTACCATTAACAGTGTAAGAAAAACAAAAGTTTGCTTTCTTAGAACAGAAAGAATTTGCGATAATTCAGGTTGGAGTGAGCTTGAGATGTCTCCCAGGCACCACTGCTGAATATACGCAAATTAACCATTGTTACCCTTAGAAGCTAAACACGCCTCCAGATCCGCTGGAATGCAATGATGTGTCAGCTTGTTAAATTGTACAGACTACAGAGCCATAATAATCCAACATACATACAGACTGTTTTGAATTGTTTGCTCCTCATCAGTGCATGGCATGGGTTAATTTGGCTCTATGCAGTAGGGCTTGTAACACCGAGAGGTACAGACTTACCAGCAAGCTCATGTTGACCCAGAACTCATTGGAGTGTGTAAGGGACTACAATGGTCCTAAAAGCTTACTAAGATGTTAAGAAAAACAAAAGTTTGCTTTCTTAAAACAGAAAGAATTTGTGATAATTCAGGTTGGAGTGAGCTGAGATGTCTCCCAGTGCAGCACTGCTGAATATATGCAAATTAACCATTCTACCCTTAGAAGCTAAACACACCTCCAGTGTAACAGTGTAAGAATGGCTGCAGTTTACATTTTCCAGTGAAATTTGTATTTGTCTCTTTTTGGTTATGGGGATAAAAAGTATCCTATACTTTATTCCAGGTAATGTACTATGTGTGTGCCAAATTTCATTCAAATCCGCTCAGCCGTTTTTGCGTGATCGAGTAACAAACATCCAAACATCCGAACTTTCCCATTTATTATATTAGTAGGATATATATAATGGAGTTGGCTTACCTCTCAATATGACATAATCAGTGGAAGAAAACTTTTTCTCTGGTGCAAATAAAAATTCTTCTTCTGCAGGACTTTACAGAGTACATAGTCATGTCACTGACTGTCCTCGGAGGAGCTCACACTCTAATCCTACCATAGTCATAGTCTAATGTCCTACCATATTATTATTATTAATATGGTAAGACATTAGACTATGACTATGATAGGATTAGAGTGTGAGCTCCTCCGAGGACAGTCAGTGACATGACTATGTACTCTGTAATGTGCTGCAGGAGATGTCAGTGCTATATAAATACATAATAATAATATGGTAGGACATTAGACTATGACTATGGTAGGATTAGAGTGTGAGCTCCTCTGAGGACAGTCAGTGACATGACTTTGTATGTACTCTGTAAAGTGCTGCAGAAGATGTCACATCATAATAATAATAATAATAATAGTTAGTAATTGGAAGTGTTAGCAGACAATAGGCAGAAAGGGATATCGTATAACTAAGTTCTTGGTTAAGGCGACTTAGAATTGATCTGACAGATTTATCTTTTATCTAATTTCCTATAATGAACCCGTCACATGTACAACACTTGGCGGCGTGCGATTATATATAATAGCATGATTTCGGTGTATTATGGGAAGGACGCTGCACTCTCGTTCACTGACAGGTAATAAGCGCTGTGAATGGATGCGGTGGAAAAACAGGGGATTATAAATGTCACTTTAGCCGCTCCCTTCAAGCGATGACATTTTCACAAATTCTGAACAAACTGAGCTTTGAAACGCTGCAGATTCTGCCGCTCTCATCATATAATTCAGGAGCGATGTCTCCCTTTGTTCTCATCGCAGTGGGAGAAAGCGTAGACACGCGGCGAGTTCGCTTCACGGTGTCCAACGAGAAATATTCCCGAAACGTCTGTACGGGGGGAGGGGAACGTGCTGCTAGCACATTAACCCCTCCCTACCTGCACAGCGATCATGCCATGCACCCCCCTTTTCTAGAGGACGACGTCCCCCACGATCTATGCCAGAAATAACAGCCTCAGAACACTTCATCTCATCACATTTCTCCGCTGGATACTGACCAAGGACACTGGCCACGCTGCACCTCCTCAGTAGCACGGACCTCCTCTGCCATCCCAGTGATGAGACTCCCAAGGCGTGGCCACGCTGCACCTCCTCAGTAGCACGGACCTCCTCTGCCATCCCAGTGATGAGACCCCCAAGGCGTGGCCACGCTGCACCTCCTCAGTAGCACCGACCTCCTCTGCCATCCCAGTGATGAGACTCCCAAGGCGTGGCCACGCTGCACCTCCTCAGTAGCACGGACCTCCTCTGCCATCCCAGTGATGAGACCCCCAAGGCGTGGCCACGCTGCACCTCCTCAGTAGCACGGACCTCCTCTGCCATCCCAGTGATGAGACCCCCAAGGCGTGGCCACGCTGCACCTCCTCAGTAGCACGGACTTCCTCTGCCATCCCAGTGATGAGACCCCCAAGGCGTGGCCACGCTGCACCTCCTCAGTAGCACGGACCTCCTCTGCCATCCCAGTGATGAGACTCCCAAGGCGTGGCCACGCTGCACCTCCTCAGTAGCATGGACCTCCTCTGCCATCCCAGTGATGAGACCCCCAAGGCGTGTCCACGCTGCACCTCCTCAGTAGCATGGACCTCCTCTGCCATCCCAGTGATGAGACCCCCAAGGCGTGGCCACGCTGCACCTCCTCAGTAGCACGGACCTCCTCTGCCATCCCAGTGATGAGACCCCCAAGAAGTGGCCACGCTGAACCTCCTCAGTAGCACGGACCTCCACTGCCATCCCAGTGATGAGACCCCCAAGGCGTGTCCACGCTGCACCTCCTCAGTAGCATGGACCTCCTCTGCCATCCCAGTGATGAGACCCCCAAGGCGTGGCCACGCTGCACTTCCTCAGTAGCATGGATCTCCTCTGCTATCCCAGTGATAAGTTATGCTGCAGGATCTCAGCACAATTTCTCTGCGTGCAAAAAAAACCTCATGCATCTGCACTTGGTCACCCCGCTGGATACTGACCAAGGATACTGGCCACGCTGCACCTCCTCAGTAGCACAGACCTCCTCTGCCATCCCAGTGATGAGACCCCCAAGGCATGGCCACGTTGCACCTCCTCAGTAGCACGGACCTCCTCTGCCATCCCAGTGATGAGACCCCCAAGGCGTGGCCATGCTGCACCTCCTCAGTAGCACGGACCGCCTCTGCCATCCCAGTGATGAGACCCCCCAAGTCGTGGCCACGCTGAACCTCCTCAGTAGTATGGACTTCCTTGGCCATCCCAGTGCTGAGACTCTTGAGACGTGGCCACGCTGCACCTCCTCAGTAGTATGGACCTCCTTGGCCATTCCAGTGCTGAGACACTTGAGGCGTGGCCACGCTGCACCTCCTCAGTAGCATGGACCTCTTTGGCCAACCCAGTGCTGAGATGCTTGAGGCGTGGCCACGCTGCACCTCCTCAGTAGCATGGACCTCCTTTGCTATCCCAGTGCTGAGACGCTTGAGGCGTGGCCACGCTGCACCTCCTCAGTAGTATGGACCTCCTTGGCCATCCCAGTGCTGAGACTCTTGAGACGTGGCCACGCTGCACCTCCTCAGTAGTATGGACCTCCTTGGCCATTCCAGTGCTGAGACGCTTGAGGCGTGGCCACGCTGCACCTCCTCAGTAGCATGGACCTCCTTGGCCAACCCAGTACTGAGATGCTTGAGGCGTGGCCACGCTGCACCTCCTCAGTAGCATGGACCTCCTTGGCCAACCCAGTGCTGGGACGCTTGAGGCGTGGCCACGCTGCACCTCCTCAGTAGCATGGACCTCCTTTGCCATCCCAGTGCTGAGACGCTTGAGGCGTGGCCACGCTGCACCTCCTCAGTAGCATGGACCTCCTCTGCCATCCCAGTGATGAGACCCCCAAGTCATAGCCACGCTGCACCTCCTCAGTAGCACGGACCTCCTCTGCCATCCCAGTGATGAGGCCCCGAAGGCATAGCCACGCTGCACCTCCTCAGTAGCACGGACCTCCTCTGCCATCCCAGTGATGAGGCCCCCAAGGCATAGCCACGCTGCACCTCCTCAGTAGCATGGACCTCCTCTGCCATCCCAGTGATGAGACCCCCAAGGCGTGGCCACGCTGCACCTCCTGAGTAGCACGGACCTCCTCTGCCATCCCAGTGATGAGGCCCCCAAGGCATAGCCACGCTGCACCTCCTCAGTAGCACCGACCTCCTCTGCCATCCCAGTGATGAGACCCCCAAGGCGTGGCCACGCTGCACCTCCTCAGTAGCACGGACCTCCTCTGCCATCCCAGTGATGAGACCCCCAAGGCGTGGCCACGCTGCACCTCCTCAGTAGCACGGACCTCCTCTGCCATCCCAGTAATGAGACCCCCAAGGCATAGCCACGCTGCACCTCCTCAGTAGCACGGACTTCCTCTGCCATCCCAGTGATGAGACCCCCAAGGCATAGCCACGCTGCACCTCCTCAGTAGCACGGACTTCCTCTGCCATCCCAGTGATGAGACTCCCAAGGCGTGGCCACGCTGCACCTCCTCAGTAGCACGGACTTCCTCTGCCATCCCAGTGATGAGACCACAAGGCGTGGCCACACTGCACCTCCTCAGTAGCACGGACCTCCTCTGCCATCCCAGTGATGAGACCCCCAAGGCATAGCCACGCTGCACCTCCTCAGTAGCACGGACTTCCTCTGCCATCCCAGTGATGAGACCCCCAAGGCATAGCCACGCTGCACCTCCTCAGTAGCACGGACTTCATCTGCCATCCCAGTGATGAGACCCCAAGGCGTGGCCACACTGCACCTCCTCAGTAGCACGGACCTCCTCTGCCATCCCAGTGATGAGACCCCAAGGCGTGGCCACGCTGCACCTCCTCAGTAGCACGGACCTCCTCTGCCATCCCAGTGATGAGACCCCCAAGGCGTGGCCACGCTGCACCTCCTCAGTAGCATGGATCTCCTCTGCCATCCCAGTGATGAGACCCCCAAGGCGTGGCCACGCTGCACCTCCTCAGTAGCACGGACCTCCTCTGCCATCCCAGTGATGAGACCCCCAAGGCGTGGCCACGCTGCACCTCCTAAGTAGCATGGACCTCCTTGGCCAACCAAGTGCTGAGACGCTTGAGGCGTGGCCACGCTGCACTTCCTCAGTAGCATGGACCTCCTTGGCCAACCCAGTGCTGGGACGCTTGAGGCGTGGCCACGCTGCACTTCCTCAGTAGCATGGACCTCCTTGGCCAACCCAGTGCTGAGACGCTTGAGGCGTGGCCACGCTGCACCTCCTCAGTGGCATGGTGTGAACTAGCCCATTGATTAACATTGGCTCTCAGTTTAAATGCGATCTGCTTGTACAGAAAACACTCATGAAAACTGACCAGTGTGAGCGCTGCGGATCTTGGAATATAATATCGGCAAGGATAACCGCGAGCCTCTGGCAGTCTCACAAAATGTTCATCAAACTCCTGACGGTACTCCACATATTCAGCAAATTGTATTAAAGTCTATGGCACCAACTTCAGCGGTTGATATCGAAGCCCCAAACATGCTATAGTTGTCTGGGTATGCTAGCAAGAATAGTGAGAACAAGTCAAGAAAAATTCAAAAAGAACTTGTGATTTTTGAGAACCCCCTCCCCCTTTTCCAAAGACAGATAATGGGCGTGATTCACTAAACTGTGATAAACCGTTTTCACGTATTTTGCATTTGAACGCACAAACACATTTTTTTGCACAAAATCGATATCGTTTTCATGAAAAAACCACATTTGCGCACAAAAACTCGCGATTGCGCTCAAATGTGCGCTAAAAACGGACGTAAAAAATGAGTTATCACGCGGTTTAGTGAATCAAGCCCAATGTATCCACACATCAGTATTGCAGCTTTCCATGGATCCCCCATAACAGCAGTGACTTTCCTACAGGGTGGTCAGGGGAAAGGGGCAATGCTTATGTTGGGGGTCACTGTACGGCCGCAGTACTGCTGTATAAGGGCCCAGGCAAATGTACCTATTATTTGCGATACGAAAATATATAAATTAAATAAGAATAATGATTCAGGCCCCTACCCCCAGCTATACCAGCCTGCATGGTCAATGGTATGGGTGGGGCGCTGTCCATTTCAGGGGCATAGGGGCCACAGTCGCCTGAGGGGCCCACGTATCCTCCACACGCACTGCATATGTGTGGGGGTGGGGGGGGGCGGCGCACACCAGAAGCGGGAACATCAAATACTCACTTCACCACTAGTCCTACCATAGTCATATATCTATGGATTGTATTGTAATTGTAGGGCCAATTTAGGGGGAAGCCAATTAACTTATCTGCATGTTTTTGGGATGTGGGAGGAAACCGGAGTGCCCGGAGGAAACCCACGCAGACACGAGGAGAACATACAAACTCCTTGCAGATGTTGACCTGGCTGGGATTCAAACAAGGGACCCAGCGCTGCAAGGCGAGAGTGCTAACCACTACGCCACCGTGCTGCCCATCTACAATCTTCTTCCTGTCCTGCGTCCCAGCTCACAGTAACAGCTCCCCCTAGGGGCTTTGCTAGTTAGTTACCACTAAAGTCGGCACCATTGACTTCAATGCAGTTTGCAAAAATGTGTTGTGAATTTAAAGAGAAATAGACCTGCAATTAATTCCGTGATAAACCTTGGTAAGCAAGATCAGCCCAGCGCACAGCGAGACGGAACTCTGAATTCTCGCTCGCCCCATCCTGTGCGTTTTCCCATCGACAGTTATCAGCTATTGTGGTAAAATGCGGATGTTCAAGCGCGCTTAGCGTGGGAGAAATCAGGTGGTGCAGGGAAGCGCTCGTACTACAGTGACTTCTGCAGCCAAGGCTTTGCAATATACTTGGGTACACATGAATGAAAAACTTGTATTTCTGTCTGTGTCCTTTGTGTCAGCAAGTGAAGGTTGCACCCGCTGGGTGACATCACTAATCCCTAGCAATCTGATAGGCTGCGTCCTTCTGAGTCCGGCCCTTCAGCTGCTGCGGCGCCTCTTCCTACATCTCCCGCTGCTCTCTGATATCTGCCGTCGTTCCCCAATGATTGATTGCTGCCTCCACATCAAGTCGGTCCCGGCAGTAAAAATATGTATTTATAAACACTGCTTGAGAGCTTTTTACGAGTCAAACGTCCCCGCACAAAACTCACAGCTTTATGGTGCGGCTGCCGAGAGGAAAAGCCAAGTAATTGGCAATTTTAGAGGTTTTAGCTGCTGCTGTGAGTGGAACAATGGATGTGCGGAATACAGAGGCTGCAAATCGCCAGGAAAAAAAAGAGAAAAAGGAAGGCCCGACAGTCAGCAAATCACAGGCGATGCGCAGAAATATACAGAGGAATGAGCTGAGATCTCACTAAACATGATCGTCGGGGGAGGAGGGGCCATCTATATAACAGAGTCACCACTATTACAAGTTACATTATAACTCCTGACACACAGTCTCTCACAAAAGGCAGCACCACTCTCAGATTTGTTTAAAATTTTATGATATCTTCTCATGGGACAGCACTGCAGATGTGACGCTGTGACACAATGTAAAGCAGTCAGTGTACAGCTTGTATAACAGTGTAATATCATATGATATCTTCTCATGGGACAGCACTGCAGATGTGACGCTGTGATACAATGTAAAGCAGTCAGTGTACAGCTTGTATAACAGTGTAAATATTGTATGATATCTTCTCATGGGACAGCACTGCAGATGTGATGCTGTGATACAATGTAAAGCAGTCACTGTACAGCTTGTATAACAGTGTAATATTGTATGATATCTTCTCATGGGACAGCACTGCAGATGTGACACTGTGATACAATGTAAAGCAGTCAGTGTACAGCTTGTATAACAGTGTAAATATTGCATGATATCTTCTCATGGGACAGCACTGCAGATGTGACGCTGTGACACAATGTAAAGCATTCAGTGTACAGCTTGTATAACAGTGTAATATTGCATGATATCTTCTCATGGGACAGCACTGCAGATGTGACACTGTGATACAATGTAAAGCAGTGAGTGTACAGCTTGTATAACAGTGTAAATATTGTATGATATCTTCTCATGGGACAGCACTGCAGATGTGACACTGTGATACACTGTAAAGCAGTCAGTGTGCAGCTTGTATAACAGTGTAATATTGCATGATATCTTCTCATGGGACAGCACTGCAGATGTGACGCTGTGATACAATGTAAAGCAGTCAGTGTGCAGCTTGTATAACAGTGTAATATTGCATGATATCTTCTCATGGGACAGCACTGCAGATGTGACACTGTGATACAATGTAAAGCAGTCAGTGTACAGCTTGTATAACAGTGTAATATTGTATGATATCTTCTCATGGGACAACACTGCAGATGTGACACTGTGATACAATGTAAAGCAGTCAGTGTACAGCTTGTATAACAGTGTAATATTGTATGATATCTTCTCATGGGACAGCACTGCAGATGTGACGCTGTGATACAATGTAAAGCAGTCAGTGTACAGCTTGTATAACAGTGTAATATTGTATGATATCTTCTCATGGGACAGCACTGCAGATGTGACACTGTAATACAATGTAAAGCAGTCAGTGTACAGCTTGTATAACAGTGTAATATTGTATGATATCTTCTCATGGGACAACACTGCAGATGTGACGCTGTGATACAATGTAAAGCAGTCAGTGCACAGCTTGTATAACAGTGTAAATATTGTATGATATCTTCTCATGGGACAGCACTGCAGATGTGACACTGTAATACAATGTAAAGCAGTCAGTGTACAGCTTGTATAACAGTGTAATATTGTATGATATCTTCTCATGGGACAGTACTGCAGATGTGATGCTGTGATACAATGTAAAGCAGTCAGTGTACAGCTTGTATAACAGTGTAATATTGTATGATATCTTCTCATGGGACCACACTGCAGATGTGACACTGTGATACAATGTAAAGCAGTCAGTGTACAGCTTGTATAACAGTGTAATATTGTATGATATCTTCTCATGGGACGGCACTACAGATGTGACACTGTGATACAATGTAAAGCAGTCAGTGTACAGCTTGTATAACAGTGTAATATTGTATGATATCTTCTCATGGGACAGCACTGCAGATGTGACGCTGTGATACAATGTAAAGCAGTCAGTGTACAGTTTGTATAACAGTGTAATATTGTATGATATCTTCTCATGGGACAACACTGCAGATGTGACACTGTGATACAATGTAAAGCAGTCAGTGTACAGCTTGTATAACAGTGTAATATTGTATGATATCTTCTCATGGGACGGCACTACAGATGTGACACTGTGATACAATGTAAAGCAGTCAGTGTACAGCTTGTATAACAGTGTAATATTGTATGATATCTTCTCATGGGACAGCACTGCAGATGTGACGCTCTGATACAATGTAAAGCAGTCAGTGTACAGCTTGTATAACAGTGTAATATTGTATGATATCTTCTCATGGGACAGCACTGCAGATGTGACACTGTGATACAATGTAAAGCAGTCAATGTACAGCTTCTATAACAGTGTAATATTGTATGATATCTTCTCATGGGACAACACTGCAGATGTGACGCTGTGATACAATGTAAGCAGTCAGTGTACAGCTTGTATAACAGTGTAAATGTATGATATATTCTCATGGGACAGCACTGCAGATGTGACATTGTAATACAATGTAAAGCAGTCAGTGTACAGTTTGTATAACAGTGTAATATTGTATGATATCTTCTCATGGGACAGCACTGCAGATGTGACACTGTGATAAACTGTAAAGCAGTCAGTGTACAGTTTGTATAACAGTGTAATATTGTATCATATCTTCTCATGGGACAGCACTGCAGATGTGACACTGTGATACAATGTAAAGCAGTCAGTGTACAGCTTGTATAACAGTGTAAATATTGTATGATATCTTCTCATGGGACAACACTGCAGATGTGACACTGTGATACAATGTAAAGCAGTCAGTGTACAGCGTGTATAACAGTGTAAATATTGTATGATATCTTCTCATGGGACAGCACTGCAGATGTGACACTGTGATACAATGTAAAGCAGTCAGGGTACAGCTTGTATAACAGTGTAAATATTGTATGATATCTTCTCATGGGGCAGCACTGCAGATGTGACGCTGTGATACAATGTAAAGCAGTCAGTGTACAGCTTGTATAACAGTGTAATAGTGTATGATATCTTCTCATGGGACAGCACTGCAGATGTGACGCTGTGATACAATGTAAAGCAGTCAGTTTACAGCTTGTATAACAGTGTAAATATTGTATGATATCTTCTCATGGGACAGCACTGCAGATGTGACACTGTGATACAATGTAAAGCAGTCAGTGTACAGCTTGTATAACAGAGTAAATATTGTATGATATCATCTCATGGGACAGCACTGCAGATGTGACGTTGTGATACAATGTAAAGCAGTCAGTGTACAGCTTGTATAACAGTGTACACATTGTATGATATCTTCTCATGGGACAACACTGCAGATGTGACGCTGTGATACAATGTAAAGCAGTCAGTGTACAGCTTGTATAACAGTGTAAATATTGTATGATATCTTCTCATGGGACAGCACTGCAGATGTGACGTTGTGATACAATGTAAAGCAGTCAGTGTACAGTTTGTATAACAGTGTAAATATTGTATGATATCTTCTCATGGGACAGCACTGCAGATGTGACGCTGTGATACATGGAAAGCAGTCAGTGTACAGCTTGTATAACAGTGTAAATATTGTATGATATCTTCTCATGGGACAGCACTGCAGATGTGACACTGTGATACAATGTAAAGCAGTCAGTGTACAGCTTGTATAACAGAGTAAATATTGTATGATATCATCTCATGGGACAGCACTGCAGATGTGACTCTGTGATACAATGTAAAGCAGTCAGTGCACAGCTTGTATAACAGAGTAAATATTGTATGATATCTTCTCATGGGACAACACTGCAGATGTGACGCTGTGATACAATGTAAAGCAGTCAGTGTACAGCTTGTATAACAGTGTAATATTGTATGATATCTTCTCATGGGACAGCACCGCAGATGTGACGCTGTGATACAATGTAAAGCAGTCAGTGTACAGCTTGTATAACAGTGTAAATATTGTATGATATCTTCTCATGGGACAGCACTGCAGATGTGACGCTGTGATACAATGTAAAGCAGTCAGTGTACAGCTTGTATAACAGTGTACATATTGTATGATATCTTCTCATGGGACAGCACTGCAGATGTGACACTGTGATACAATGTAAAGCAGTCAGGGTACAGCTTGTATAACAGTGTAAATATTGTATGATATCTTCTCATGGGGCAGCACTGCAGATGTGACGCTGTGATACAATGTAAAGCAGTCAGTGTACAGCTTGTATAACAGTGTAATAGTGTATGATATCTTCTCATGGGACAGCACTGCAGATGTGACGCTGTGATACAATGTAAAGCTGTCAGTGTACAGCTTGTATAACAGTGTAATATTGTATGATATCTTCTCATGGGACAGCACTGCAGATGTGACACTGTGACACAATGTAAAGCAGGCAGTGTACAGCTTGTATAACAGTGTAAATATTGTATGATATCTTCTCATGGGACAGCACTGCAGATGTGACACTGTGATACAATGTAAAGCAGTCAGTGTACAGCTTGTATAACAGTGTAAATATTGTATGATATCTTCTCATGGGACAGCACTGCAGATGTGACACTGTGACACAATGTAAAGCAGGCAGTGTACAGCTTGTATAACAGTGTAAATATTGTATGATATCTTCTCATGGGGCAGCACTGCAGATGTGACGCTGTGATACAATGTAAAGCAGTCAGTGTACAGCTTGTATAACAATGTAAATATTGTATGATATCTTCTCATGGGACAGCACTGCAGATGTGACGCTGTGATACAATGTAATGCAGTCAGTGTACAGCTTGTATAACAGTGTATATATTGTATGATATCTTCTCATGGAACAGCACTGCAGATGTGGCGCTGTGATACAATGTAAAGCAGTCAGTTTACAGCTTGTATAACAGTGTAATATTGTATGATATCTTCTCATGGGACAGCACTGCAGATGTGACGCTGTGATACAATGTAAAGCAGTCAGTGTACAGCTTGTATAACAGTGTAAATATTGTATGATATCTTCTCATGGGACAGCACTGCAGATGTGACACTGTGATACAATGTAAAGCAGTCACTGTACAGCTTGTATAACAGTGTAAATATTGCATGATATCTTCTCATGGGACAGCACTGCAGATGTGACACTGTGATACAATGTAAAGCAGTCAGTGTACAGCTTGTATAACAGAGTAAATATTGTATGATATCATCTCATGGGACAGCACTGCAGATGTGACGTTGTGATACAATGTAAAGCAGTCAGTGTACAGCTTGTATAACAGTGTACACATTGTATGATATCTTCTCATGGGACGACACTGCAGATGTGACGCTGTGATACAATGTAAAGCAGTCAGTGTACAGCTTGTATAACAGTGTAAATATTGTATGATATCTTCTCATGGGACAGCACTGCAGATGTGACGTTGTGATACAATGTAAAGCAGTCAGTGTACAGTTTGTATAACAGTGTAAATATTGTATGATATCTTCTCATGGGACAGCACTGCAGATGTGACGCTGTGATACAATGTAAAGCAGTCAGTGTACAGCTTGTATAACAGTGTAAATATTGTATGATATCATCTCATGGGACAGCACTGCAGATGTGACACTGTGATACAATGTAAAGCAGTCAGTGTACAGCTTGTATAACAGAGTAAATATTGTATGATATCATCTCATGGGACAGCACTGCAGATGTGACGCTGTGATACAATGTAAAGCAGTCAGTGCACAGCTTGTATAACAGTGTAATATTGTATCATATCTTCTCATGGGACAGCACTGCAGATGTGACGCTGTGATACAATGTAAAGCAGTCAGTGTACAGCTTGTATAACAGAGTAATTATTGTATGATATCATCTCATGGGACAGCACTGCAGATGTGACGCTGTGATACAATGTAAAGCAGTCAGTGCACAGCTTGTATAACAGTGTAATATTGTATCATATCTTCTCATGGGACAGCACTGCAGATGTGACGCTGTGATACAATGTAAAGCAGTCAGTGTACAGCTTGTATAACAGAGTAAATATTGTATGATATCTTCTCATGGGACAACACTGCAGATGTGACGCTGTGATACAATGTAAAGTAGTCAGTGTACAGCTTGTATAACAGTGTAATATTGTATGATATCTTCTCATGGGACAGCACCGCAGATGTGACGCTGTGATACAATGTAAAGCAGTCAGTGTACAGCTTGTATAACAGTGTAAATATTGTATGATATCTTCTCATGGGACAGCACTGCAGATGTGACGCTGTGATACAATGTAAAGCAGTCAGTGTACAGCTTGTATAACAGTGTACATATTGTATGATATCTTCTCATGGGACAGCACTGCAGATGTGACACTGTGATACAATGTAAAGCAGTCAGGGTACAGCTTGTATAACAGTGTAAATATTGTATGATATCTTCTCATGGGGCAGCACTGCAGATGTGACGCTGTGATACAATGTAAAGCAGTCAGTGTACAGCTTGTATAACAGTGTAATAGTGTATGATATCTTCTCATGGGACAGCACTGCAGATGTGACGCTGTGATACAATGTAATGCAGTCAGTGTACAGCTTGTATAACAGTGTATATATTGTATGATATCTTCTCATGGAACAGCACTGCAGATGTGGCGCTGTGATACAATGTAAAGCAGTCAGTTTACAGCTTGTATAACAGTGTAATATTGTATGATATCTTCTCATGGGACAGCACTGCAGATGTGACGCTGTGATACAATGTAAAGCAGTCAGTGTACAGCTTGTATAACAGTGTAAATATTGTATGATATCTTCTCATGGGACAGCACTGCAGATGTGACACTGTGATACAATGTAAAGCAGTCACTGTACAGCTTGTATAACAGTGTAAATATTGCATGATATCTTCTCATGGGACAGCACTGCAGATGTGACACTGTGATACAATGTAAAGCAGTCAGTGTACAGCTTGTATAACAGAGTAAATATTGTATGATATCATCTCATGGGACAGCACTGCAGATGTGACGTTGTGATACAATGTAAAGCAGTCAGTGTACAGCTTGTATAACAGTGTACACATTGTATGATATCTTCTCATGGGACGACACTGCAGATGTGACGCTGTGATACAATGTAAAGCAGTCAGTGTACAGCTTGTATAACAGTGTAAATATTGTATGATATCTTCTCATGGGACAGCACTGCAGATGTGACACTGTGATACACTGTAAAGCAGTCAGTGTGCAGCTTGTATAACAGTGTAATATTGCATGATATCTTCTCATGGGACAGCACTGCAGATGTGACGCTGTGATACAATGTAAAGCAGTCAGTGTGCAGCTTGTATAACAGTGTAATATTGCATGATATCTTCTCATGGGACAGCACTGCAGATGTGACACTGTGATACAATGTAAAGCAGTCAGTGTACAGCTTGTATAACAGTGTAATATTGTATGATATCTTCTCATGGGACAACACTGCAGATGTGACACTGTGATACAATGTAAAGCAGTCAGTGTACAGCTTGTATAACAGTGTAATATTGTATGATATCTTCTCATGGGACAGCACTGCAGATGTGACGCTGTGATACAATGTAAAGCAGTCAGTGTACAGCTTGTATAACAGTGTAATATTGTATGATATCTTCTCATGGGACAGCACTGCAGATGTGACACTGTAATACAATGTAAAGCAGTCAGTGTACAGCTTGTATAACAGTGTAATATTGTATGATATCTTCTCATGGGACAACACTGCAGATGTGACGCTGTGATACAATGTAAAGCAGTCAGTGCACAGCTTGTATAACAGTGTAAATATTGTATGATATCTTCTCATGGGACAGCACTGCAGATGTGACACTGTAATACAATGTAAAGCAGTCAGTGTACAGCTTGTATAACAGTGTAATATTGTATGATATCT
Source organism: Hyperolius riggenbachi (assembly GCF_040937935.1). NCBI lineage: Eukaryota > Metazoa > Chordata > Amphibia > Anura > Hyperoliidae > Hyperolius > Hyperolius riggenbachi. The sequence continues at coordinate 2,367,112 of NC_090651.1, forward strand.
TCTCATGGGACAGTACTGCAGATGTGATGCTGTGATACAATGTAAAGCAGTCAGTGTACAGCTTGTATAACAGTGTAATATTGTATGATATCTTCTCATGGGACCACACTGCAGATGTGACACTGTGATACAATGTAAAGCAGTCAGTGTACAGCTTGTATAACAGTGTAATATTGTATGATATCTTCTCATGGGACGGCACTACAGATGTGACACTGTGATACAATGTAAAGCAGTCAGTGTACAGCTTGTATAACAGTGTAATATTGTATGATATCTTCTCATGGGACAGCACTGCAGATGTGACGCTGTGATACAATGTAAAGCAGTCAGTGTACAGTTTGTATAACAGTGTAATATTGTATGATATCTTCTCATGGGACAACACTGCAGATGTGACACTGTGATACAATGTAAAGCAGTCAGTGTACAGCTTGTATAACAGTGTAATATTGTATGATATCTTCTCATGGGACGGCACTACAGATGTGACACTGTGATACAATGTAAAGCAGTCAGTGTACAGCTTGTATAACAGTGTAATATTGTATGATATCTTCTCATGGGACAGCACTGCAGATGTGACGCTCTGATACAATGTAAAGCAGTCAGTGTACAGCTTGTATAACAGTGTAATATTGTATGATATCTTCTCATGGGACAGCACTGCAGATGTGACACTGTGATACAATGTAAAGCAGTCAATGTACAGCTTCTATAACAGTGTAATATTGTATGATATCTTCTCATGGGACAACACTGCAGATGTGACGCTGTGATACAATGTAAGCAGTCAGTGTACAGCTTGTATAACAGTGTAAATGTATGATATATTCTCATGGGACAGCACTGCAGATGTGACATTGTAATACAATGTAAAGCAGTCAGTGTACAGTTTGTATAACAGTGTAATATTGTATGATATCTTCTCATGGGACAGCACTGCAGATGTGACACTGTGATAAACTGTAAAGCAGTCAGTGTACAGTTTGTATAACAGTGTAATATTGTATCATATCTTCTCATGGGACAGCACTGCAGATGTGACACTGTGATACAATGTAAAGCAGTCAGTGTACAGCTTGTATAACAGTGTAAATATTGTATGATATCTTCTCATGGGACAACACTGCAGATGTGACACTGTGATACAATGTAAAGCAGTCAGTGTACAGCGTGTATAACAGTGTAAATATTGTATGATATCTTCTCATGGGACAGCACTGCAGATGTGACACTGTGATACAATGTAAAGCAGTCAGGGTACAGCTTGTATAACAGTGTAAATATTGTATGATATCTTCTCATGGGGCAGCACTGCAGATGTGACGCTGTGATACAATGTAAAGCAGTCAGTGTACAGCTTGTATAACAGTGTAATAGTGTATGATATCTTCTCATGGGACAGCACTGCAGATGTGACGCTGTGATACAATGTAAAGCAGTCAGTTTACAGCTTGTATAACAGTGTAAATATTGTATGATATCTTCTCATGGGACAGCACTGCAGATGTGACACTGTGATACAATGTAAAGCAGTCAGTGTACAGCTTGTATAACAGAGTAAATATTGTATGATATCATCTCATGGGACAGCACTGCAGATGTGACGTTGTGATACAATGTAAAGCAGTCAGTGTACAGCTTGTATAACAGTGTACACATTGTATGATATCTTCTCATGGGACAACACTGCAGATGTGACGCTGTGATACAATGTAAAGCAGTCAGTGTACAGCTTGTATAACAGTGTAAATATTGTATGATATCTTCTCATGGGACAGCACTGCAGATGTGACGTTGTGATACAATGTAAAGCAGTCAGTGTACAGTTTGTATAACAGTGTAAATATTGTATGATATCTTCTCATGGGACAGCACTGCAGATGTGACGCTGTGATACATGGAAAGCAGTCAGTGTACAGCTTGTATAACAGTGTAAATATTGTATGATATCTTCTCATGGGACAGCACTGCAGATGTGACACTGTGATACAATGTAAAGCAGTCAGTGTACAGCTTGTATAACAGAGTAAATATTGTATGATATCATCTCATGGGACAGCACTGCAGATGTGACTCTGTGATACAATGTAAAGCAGTCAGTGCACAGCTTGTATAACAGAGTAAATATTGTATGATATCTTCTCATGGGACAACACTGCAGATGTGACGCTGTGATACAATGTAAAGCAGTCAGTGTACAGCTTGTATAACAGTGTAATATTGTATGATATCTTCTCATGGGACAGCACCGCAGATGTGACGCTGTGATACAATGTAAAGCAGTCAGTGTACAGCTTGTATAACAGTGTAAATATTGTATGATATCTTCTCATGGGACAGCACTGCAGATGTGACGCTGTGATACAATGTAAAGCAGTCAGTGTACAGCTTGTATAACAGTGTACATATTGTATAATATCTTCTCATGGGACAGCACTGCAGATGTGACACTGTGATACAATGTAAAGCAGTCAGGGTACAGCTTGTATAACAGTGTAAATATTGTATGATATCTTCTCATGGGGCAGCACTGCAGATGTGACGCTGTGATACAATGTAAAGCAGTCAGTGTACAGCTTGTATAACAGTGTAATAGTGTATGATATCTTCTCATGGGACAGCACTGCAGATGTGACGCTGTGATACAATGTAAAGCTGTCAGTGTACAGCTTGTATAACAGTGTAATATTGTATGATATCTTCTCATGGGACAGCACTGCAGATGTGACACTGTGACACAATGTAAAGCAGGCAGTGTACAGCTTGTATAACAGTGTAAATATTGTATGATATCTTCTCATGGGACAGCACTGCAGATGTGACACTGTGATACAATGTAAAGCAGTCAGTGTACAGCTTGTATAACAGTGTAAATATTGTATGATATCTTCTCATGGGACAGCACTGCAGATGTGACACTGTGACACAATGTAAAGCAGGCAGTGTACAGCTTGTATAACAGTGTAAATATTGTATGATATCTTCTCATGGGGCAGCACTGCAGATGTGACGCTGTGATACAATGTAAAGCAGTCAGTGTACAGCTTGTATAACAATGTAAATATTGTATGATATCTTCTCATGGGACAGCACTGCAGATGTGACGCTGTGATACAATGTAATGCAGTCAGTGTACAGCTTGTATAACAGTGTATATATTGTATGATATCTTCTCATGGAACAGCACTGCAGATGTGGCGCTGTGATACAATGTAAAGCAGTCAGTTTACAGCTTGTATAACAGTGTAATATTGTATGATATCTTCTCATGGGACAGCACTGCAGATGTGACGCTGTGATACAATGTAAAGCAGTCAGTGTACAGCTTGTATAACAGTGTAAATATTGTATGATATCTTCTCATGGGACAGCACTGCAGATGTGACACTGTGATACAATGTAAAGCAGTCACTGTACAGCTTGTATAACAGTGTAAATATTGCATGATATCTTCTCATGGGACAGCACTGCAGATGTGACACTGTGATACAATGTAAAGCAGTCAGTGTACAGCTTGTATAACAGAGTAAATATTGTATGATATCATCTCATGGGACAGCACTGCAGATGTGACGTTGTGATACAATGTAAAGCAGTCAGTGTACAGCTTGTATAACAGTGTACACATTGTATGATATCTTCTCATGGGACGACACTGCAGATGTGACGCTGTGATACAATGTAAAGCAGTCAGTGTACAGCTTGTATAACAGTGTAAATATTGTATGATATCTTCTCATGGGACAGCACTGCAGATGTGACGTTGTGATACAATGTAAAGCAGTCAGTGTACAGTTTGTATAACAGTGTAAATATTGTATGATATCTTCTCATGGGACAGCACTGCAGATGTGACGCTGTGATACAATGTAAAGCAGTCAGTGTACAGCTTGTATAACAGTGTAAATATTGTATGATATCATCTCATGGGACAGCACTGCAGATGTGACACTGTGATACAATGTAAAGCAGTCAGTGTACAGCTTGTATAACAGAGTAAATATTGTATGATATCATCTCATGGGACAGCACTGCAGATGTGACGCTGTGATACAATGTAAAGCAGTCAGTGCACAGCTTGTATAACAGTGTAATATTGTATCATATCTTCTCATGGGACAGCACTGCAGATGTGACGCTGTGATACAATGTAAAGCAGTCAGTGTACAGCTTGTATAACAGAGTAATTATTGTATGATATCATCTCATGGGACAGCACTGCAGATGTGACGCTGTGATACAATGTAAAGCAGTCAGTGCACAGCTTGTATAACAGTGTAATATTGTATCATATCTTCTCATGGGACAGCACTGCAGATGTGACGCTGTGATACAATGTAAAGCAGTCAGTGTACAGCTTGTATAACAGAGTAAATATTGTATGATATCTTCTCATGGGACAACACTGCAGATGTGACGCTGTGATACAATGTAAAGTAGTCAGTGTACAGCTTGTATAACAGTGTAATATTGTATGATATCTTCTCATGGGACAGCACCGCAGATGTGACGCTGTGATACAATGTAAAGCAGTCAGTGTACAGCTTGTATAACAGTGTAAATATTGTATGATATCTTCTCATGGGACAGCACTGCAGATGTGACGCTGTGATACAATGTAAAGCAGTCAGTGTACAGCTTGTATAACAGTGTACATATTGTATGATATCTTCTCATGGGACAGCACTGCAGATGTGACACTGTGATACAATGTAAAGCAGTCAGGGTACAGCTTGTATAACAGTGTAAATATTGTATGATATCTTCTCATGGGGCAGCACTGCAGATGTGACGCTGTGATACAATGTAAAGCAGTCAGTGTACAGCTTGTATAACAGTGTAATAGTGTATGATATCTTCTCATGGGACAGCACTGCAGATGTGACGCTGTGATACAATGTAATGCAGTCAGTGTACAGCTTGTATAACAGTGTATATATTGTATGATATCTTCTCATGGAACAGCACTGCAGATGTGGCGCTGTGATACAATGTAAAGCAGTCAGTTTACAGCTTGTATAACAGTGTAATATTGTATGATATCTTCTCATGGGACAGCACTGCAGATGTGACGCTGTGATACAATGTAAAGCAGTCAGTGTACAGCTTGTATAACAGTGTAAATATTGTATGATATCTTCTCATGGGACAGCACTGCAGATGTGACACTGTGATACAATGTAAAGCAGTCACTGTACAGCTTGTATAACAGTGTAAATATTGCATGATATCTTCTCATGGGACAGCACTGCAGATGTGACACTGTGATACAATGTAAAGCAGTCAGTGTACAGCTTGTATAACAGAGTAAATATTGTATGATATCATCTCATGGGACAGCACTGCAGATGTGACGTTGTGATACAATGTAAAGCAGTCAGTGTACAGCTTGTATAACAGTGTACACATTGTATGATATCTTCTCATGGGACGACACTGCAGATGTGACGCTGTGATACAATGTAAAGCAGTCAGTGTACAGCTTGTATAACAGTGTAAATATTGTATGATATCTTCTCATGGGACAGCACTGCAGATGTGACGTTGTGATACAATGTAAAGCAGTCAGTGTACAGTTTGTATAACAGTGTAAATATTGTATGATATCTTCTCATGGGACAGCACTGCAGATGTGACGCTGTGATACAATGTAAAGCAGTCAGTGTACAGCTTGTATAACAGTGTAAATATTGTATGATATCATCTCATGGGACAGCACTGCAGATGTGACACTGTGATACAATGTAAAGCAGTCAGTGTACAGCTTGTATAACAGAGTAAATATTGTATGATATCATCTCATGGGACAGCACTGCAGATGTGACGCTGTGATACAATGTAAAGCAGTCAGTGCACAGCTTGTATAACAGTGTAATATTGTATCATATCTTCTCATGGGACAGCACTGCAGATGTGACGCTGTGATACAATGTAAAGCAGTCAGTGTACAGCTTGTATAACAGAGTAATTATTGTATGATATCATCTCATGGGACAGCACTGCAGATGTGACGCTGTGATACAATGTAAAGCAGTCAGTGCACAGCTTGTATAACAGTGTAATATTGTATCATATCTTCTCATGGGACAGCACTGCAGATGTGACGCTGTGATACAATGTAAAGCAGTCAGTGTACAGCTTGTATAACAGAGTAAATATTGTATGATATCTTCTCATGGGACAACACTGCAGATGTGACGCTGTGATACAATGTAAAGTAGTCAGTGTACAGCTTGTATAACAGTGTAATATTGTATGATATCTTCTCATGGGACAGCACCGCAGATGTGACGCTGTGATACAATGTAAAGCAGTCAGTGTACAGCTTGTATAACAGTGTAAATATTGTATGATATCTTCTCATGGGACAGCACTGCAGATGTGACGCTGTGATACAATGTAAAGCAGTCAGTGTACAGCTTGTATAACAGTGTACATATTGTATGATATCTTCTCATGGGACAGCACTGCAGATGTGACACTGTGATACAATGTAAAGCAGTCAGGGTACAGCTTGTATAACAGTGTAAATATTGTATGATATCTTCTCATGGGGCAGCACTGCAGATGTGACGCTGTGATACAATGTAAAGCAGTCAGTGTACAGCTTGTATAACAGTGTAATAGTGTATGATATCTTCTCATGGGACAGCACTGCAGATGTGACGCTGTGATACAATGTAAAGCTGTCAGTGTACAGCTTGTATAACAGTGTAAATATTGTATGATATCTTCTCATGGGACAGCACTGCAGATGTGACGCTGTGATACAATGTAAAGCAGTCAGTGTACAGCTTGTATAACAGTGTAAATATTGTATGATATCTTCTCATGGGACAGCACTGCAGATGTGACGTTGTGATACAATGTAAAGCAGTCAGTGTACAGTTTGTATAACAGTGTAAATATTGTATGATATCTTCTCATGGGACAGCACTGCAGATGTGGCGCTGTGATACAATGTAAAGCAGTCAGTGTACAGCTTGTATAACAGTGTAAATATTGTATGATATCTTCTCATGGGACAGCACTGCAGATGTGACACTGTGATACAATGTAAAGCAGTCAGTGTACAGCTTGTATAACAGAGTAAATATTGTATGATATCATCTCATGGGACAGCACTGCAGATGTGACGCTGTGATACAATGTAAAGCAGTCAGTGCACAGCTTGTATAACAGTGTAATATTGTATCATATCTTCTCATGGGACAGCACTGCAGATGTGACGCTGTGATACAATGTAAAGCAGTCAGTGTACAGCTTGTATAACAGAGTAAATATTGTATGATATCTTCTCATGGGACAACACTGCAGATGTGACGCTGTGATACAATGTAAAGCAGTCAGTGTACAGCTTGTATAACAGTGTAATATTGTATGATATCTTCTCATGGGACAGCACCGCAGATGTGACGCTGTGATACAATGTAAAGCAGTCAGTGTACAGCTTGTATAACAGTGTAAATATTGTATGATATCTTCTCATGGGACAACACTGCAGATGTGACACCGTGATATAATGTAAAGCAGTCAGTGCACAGCTTCTATAACAGAGTAAATATTGTATGATATCTTCACATGGGACATCACAGCAGATGTGACACTGTGATACAATGTAAAGCAGTCACTGTACAGCTTGTATAACAGTGTAAATATTGCATGATATCTTCTCATGGGACAGCACTGCAGATGTGACACTGTGATACAATGTAAAGCAGTCAGTGTACAGCTTGTATAACAGAGTAAATATTGTATGATATCATCTCATGGGACAGCACTGCAGATGTGACGTTGTGATACAATGTAAAGCAGTCAGTGTACAGCTTGTATAACAGTGTACACATTGTATGATATCTTCTCATGGGACAACACTGCAGATGTGACGCTGTGATACAATGTAAAGCAGTCAGTGTACAGCTTGTATAAAAGTGTAAATATTGTATGATATCTTCTCATGGGACAGCACTGCAGATGTGACGTTGTGATACAATGTAAAGCAGTCAGTGTACAGTTTGTATAACAGTGTAATATTGTATGATATCTTCTCATGGGACAGCACTGCAGATGTGACGCAGTGATACAATGTAAAGCAGTCAGTGTACAGCTTGTATAACAGTGTAAATATTGTATGATATCTTCTCATGGGACAGCACTGCAGATGTGACACTGTGATACAATGTAAAGCAGTCAGTGTACAGCTTGTTTAACAGAGTAAATATTGTATGATATCATCTCATGGGACAGCACTGCAGATGTGACGCTGTGATACAATGTAAAGCAGTCAGTGCACAGCTTGTATAACAGTGTAATATTGTATCATATCTTCTCATGGGACAGCACTGCAGATGTGACGCTGTGATACAATGTAAAACAGTCAGTGTACAGCTTGTATAACAGAGTAAATATTGTATGATATCTTCTCATGGGACAACACTGCAGATGTGACGCTGTGATACAATGTAAAGCAGTCAGTGTACAGCTTGTATAACAGTGTAATATTGTATGCTATCTTCTCATGGGACAGCACCGCAGATGTGACGCTGTGATACAATGTAAAGCAGTCAGTGTACAGCTTGTATAACAGTGTAAATATTGTATAATATCTTCTCATGGGACAACACTGCAGATGTGACGCTGTAATACAATGTAAAGCAGTCAGTGTACAGCTTGTATAACAGTGTAATATTGTATGATATCTTCTCATGGGACAGCACTGCAGATGTGACGCTGTGATGCAATGTAAAGCAGTCAGTGTACAGCTTGTATAACAGTGTAAATATTGTATAATATCTTCTCATGGGACAGCACTGCAGATGTGACGCTGTGTTACAATGTAAAGCAGTCAGTGTACAGCTTGTATAACAGTGTAATATTGTATGATATCTTCTCATGGGACAGCACTGCAGATGTGACACTGTGATACAATGTAAAGCAGTCAGTGTACAGCTTGTATAACAGTGTAAATATTGTATGATATCTTCTCATGGGACAGCACTGCAGATGTGACGCTGTGATACAATGTAAAGCAGTCAGTGTACAGCTTGTATAACAGTGTAATATTGTATGATATCTTCTCATGGGACAGCACTGCAGATGTGACACTGTGATACAATGTAAAGCAGTCAGTGTGCAGCTTGTATAACAGTGTAATATTGTATGATATCTTCTCATGGGACAGCACTGCAGATGTGACACTGTGATAGAATGTAAAGCAGTCAGTGTACAGCTCGTATAACAGTGTAATATTGTATGATATCTTCTCATGGGACAGCACTGCAGATGTGACACTGTGATGCAATGTAAAGCAGTCAGTGTATAGCTTGTATAACAGTGTAATATTGTATGATATCTTCTCATGGGACAGCACTGCAGATGTGACACTGTGATACAATGTAAAGCAGTCAGTGTACAGCTTGTATAACAGTGTAATATTGTATGATATCTTCTCATGGCACAGCACTGCAGATGTGACGCTGTGATACAATGTAAAGCAGTCAGTGTACAGCTTGTATAAGTGTAATATTGTATGATATCCTCTCATGGGACAACACTGCAGATGTGACGCTGTGATACAATGTAAAGCAGTCAGTGTACAGCTTGTATAAGTGTAATATTGTATGATATCTTCTCATGGGACAACACTGCAGATGTGATGCTGTGATTCAATGCAAAGCAGTCAGTGTACAGCTTGTATAACAGTGTAAATATTGTATGATATCTTCTCATGGGACAACACTGCAGATGTGACACTGTGATACAATGTAAAGCAGTCAGTGTACAGCTTGTATAACAGTGTAATATTGTATGATATCTTCTCATGGGACAGCACTGCAGATGTGACACTGTGATACAATATAAAGCAGTCAGTGTACAGCTTGTATAACAGTGTAATATTGTATGATATCTTCTCATGGGACAGCACTGCAGATGTGGCGCTGTGATACAATGTAAAGCAGTCAGTGTACAGCTTGTATAACAGTGTAAATATTGTATGATATCTTCTCATGGGACAGCACTGCAGATGTGACACTGTGATACAATGTAAAGCAGTCAGTGTACAGCTTGTATAACAGAGTAAATATTGTATGATATCATCTCATGGGACAGCACTGCAGATGTGACGCTGTGATACAATGTAAAGCAGTCAGTGCACAGCTTGTATAACAGTGTAATATTGTATCATATCTTCTCATGGGACAGCACTGCAGATGTGACGCTGTGATACAATGTAAAGCAGTCAGTGTACAGCTTGTATAACAGAGTAAATATTGTATGATATCTTCTCATGGGACAACACTGCAGATGTGACGCTGTGATACAATGTAAAGCAGTCAGTGTACAGCTTGTATAACAGTGTAATATTGTATGATATCTTCTCATGGGACAACACCGCAGATGTGACGCTGTGATACAATGTAAAGCAGTCAGTGTACAGCTTGTATAACAGTGTAAATATTGTATGATATCTTCTCATGGGACAACACTGCAGATGTGACACCGTGATATAATGTAAAGCAGTCAGTGCACAGCTTCTATAACAGAGTAAATATTGTATGATATCTTCACATGGGACATCACAGCAGATGTGACACTGTGATACAATGTAAAGCAGTCACTGTACAGCTTGTATAACAGTGTAAATATTGCATGATATCTTCTCATGGGACAGCACTGCAGATGTGACACTGTGATACAATGTAAAGCAGTCAGTGTACAGCTTGTATAACAGAGTAAATATTGTATGATATCATCTCATGGGACAGCACTGCAGATGTGACGTTGTGATACAATGTAAAGCAGTCAGTGTACAGCTTGTATAACAGTGTACACATTGTATGATATCTTCTCATGGGACAACACTGCAGATGTGACGCTGTGATACAATGTAAAGCAGTCAGTGTACAGCTTGTATAAAAGTGTAAATATTGTATGATATCTTCTCATGGGACAGCACTGCAGATGTGACGTTGTGATACAATGTAAAGCAGTCAGTGTACAGTTTGTATAACAGTGTAATATTGTATGATATCTTCTCATGGGACAGCACTGCAGATGTGACGCAGTGATACAATGTAAAGCAGTCAGTGTACAGCTTGTATAACAGTGTAAATATTGTATGATATCTTCTCATGGGACAGCACTGCAGATGTGACACTGTGATACAATGTAAAGCAGTCAGTGTACAGCTTGTATAACAGAGTAAATATTGTATGATATCATCTCATGGGACAGCACTGCAGATGTGACGCTGTGATACAATGTAAAGCAGTCAGTGCACAGCTTGTATAACAGTGTAATATTGTATCATATCTTCTCATGGGACAGCACTGCAGATGTGACGCTGTGATACAATGTAAAGCAGTCAGTGTACAGCTTGTATAACAGAGTAAATATTGTATGATATCTTCTCATGGGACAACACTGCAGATGTGACGCTGTGATACAATGTAAAGCAGTCAGTGTACAGCTTGTATAACAGTGTAATATTGTATGCTATCTTCTCATGGGACAGCACCGCAGATGTGACGCTGTGATACAATGTAAAGCAGTCAGTGTACAGCTTGTATAACAGTGTAAATATTGTATGATATCTTCTCATGGGACAACACTGCAGATGTGACGCTGTAATACAATGTAAAGCAGTCAGTGTACAGCTTGTATAACAGTGTAATATTGTATGATATCTTCTCATGGGACAGCACTGCAGATGTGACGCTGTGATACAATGTAAAGCAGTCAGTGTACAGCTTGTATAACAGTGTAAATATTGTATAATATCTTCTCATGGGACAGCACTGCAGATGTGACGCTGTGTTACAATGTAAAGCAGTCAGTGTACAGCTTGTATAACAGTGTAATATTGTATGATATCTTCTCATGGGACAGCACTGCAGATGTGACACTGTGATACAATGTAAAGCAGTCAGTGTACAGCTTGTATAACAGTGTAAATATTGTATGATATCTTCTCATGGGACAGCACTGCAGATGTGACGCTGTGATACAATGTAAAGCAGTCAGTGTACAGCTTGTATAACAGTGTAATATTGTATGATATCTTCTCATGGGACAGCACTGCAGATGTGACACTGTGATACAATGTAAAGCAGTCAGTGTGCAGCTTGTATAACAGTGTAATATTGTATGATATCTTCTCATGGGACAGCACTGCAGATGTGACACTGTGATAGAATGTAAAGCAGTCAGTGTACAGCTCGTATAACAGTGTAATATTGTATGATATCTTCTCATGGGACAGCACTGCAGATGTGACACTGTGATGCAATGTAAAGCAGTCAGTGTATAGCTTGTATAACAGTGTAATATTGTATGATATCTTCTCATGGGACAGCACTGCAGATGTGACACTGTGATACAATGTAAAGCAGTCAGTGTACAGTTTGTATAACAGTGTAAATATTGTATGATATCTTCTCATGGGACAGCACTGCAGATGTGACGCTGTGATACAATGTAAAGCAGTCAGTGTACAGCTTGTATAACAGTGTAAATATTGTATGATATCTTCTCGTGGGACAGCACTGCAGATGTGACACTGTGATACAATGTAAAGCAGTCAGTGCACAGCTTGTATAACAGTGTAATATTGTATCATATCTTCTCATGGGACAGCACTGCAGATGTGACGCTGTGATACAATGTAAAGCAGTCAGTGTACAGCTTGTATAACAGAGTAATTATTGTATGATATCATCTCATGGGACAGCACTGCAGATGTGACGCTGTGATACAATGTAAAGCAGTCAGTGCACAGCTTGTATAACAGTGTAATATTGTATCATATCTTCTCATGGGACAGCACTGCAGATGTGACGCTGTGATACAATGTAAAGCAGTCAGTGTACAGCTTGTATAACAGAGTAAATATTGTATGATATCTTCTCATGGGACAACACTGCAGATGTGACGCTGTGATACAATGTAAAGTAGTCAGTGTACAGCTTGTATAACAGTGTAATATTGTATGATATCTTCTCATGGGACAGCACCGCAGATGTGACGCTGTGATACAATGTAAAGCAGTCAGTGTACAGCTTGTATAACAGTGTAAATATTGTATGATATCTTCTCATGGGACAGCACTGCAGATGTGACGCTGTGATACAATGTAAAGCAGTCAGTGTACAGCTTGTATAACAGTGTACATATTGTATGATATCTTCTCATGGGACAGCACTGCAGATGTGACACTGTGATACAATGTAAAGCAGTCAGGGTACAGCTTGTATAACAGTGTAAATATTGTATGATATCTTCTCATGGGGCAGCACTGCAGATGTGACGCTGTGATACAATGTAAAGCAGTCAGTGTACAGCTTGTATAACAGTGTAATAGTGTATGATATCTTCTCATGGGACAGCACTGCAGATGTGACGCTGTGATACAATGTAAAGCTGTCAGTGTACAGCTTGTATAACAGTGTAAATATTGTATGATATCTTCTCATGGGACAGCACTGCAGATGTGACGCTGTGATACAATGTAAAGCAGTCAGTGTACAGCTTGTATAACAGTGTAAATATTGTATGATATCTTCTCATGGGACAGCACTGCAGATGTGACGTTGTGATACAATGTAAAGCAGTCAGTGTACAGTTTGTATAACAGTGTAAATATTGTATGATATCTTCTCATGGGACAGCACTGCAGATGTGGCGCTGTGATACAATGTAAAGCAGTCAGTGTACAGCTTGTATAACAGTGTAAATATTGTATGATATCTTCTCATGGGACAGCACTGCAGATGTGACACTGTGATACAATGTAAAGCAGTCAGTGTACAGCTTGTATAACAGAGTAAATATTGTATGATATCATCTCATGGGACAGCACTGCAGATGTGACGCTGTGATACAATGTAAAGCAGTCAGTGCACAGCTTGTATAACAGTGTAATATTGTATCATATCTTCTCATGGGACAGCACTGCAGATGTGACGCTCAATGTAAAGCAGTCAGTGTACAGCTTGTATAACAGAGTAAATATTGTATGATATCTTCTCATGGGACAACACTGCAGATGTGACGCTGTGATACAATGTAAAGCAGTCAGTGTACAGCTTGTATAACAGTGTAATATTGTATGATATCTTCTCATGGGACAGCACCGCAGATGTGACGCTGTGATACAATGTAAAGCAGTCAGTGTACAGCTTGTATAACAGTGTAAATATTGTATGATATCTTCTCATGGGACAACACTGCAGATGTGACACCGTGATATAATGTAAAGCAGTCAGTGCACAGCTTCTATAACAGAGTAAATATTGTATGATATCTTCACATGGGACATCACAGCAGATGTGACACTGTGATACAATGTAAAGCAGTCACTGTACAGCTTGTATAACAGTGTAAATATTGCATGATATCTTCTCATGGGACAGCACTGCAGATGTGACACTGTGATACAATGTAAAGCAGTCAGTGTACAGCTTGTATAACAGAGTAAATATTGTATGATATCATCTCATGGGACAGCACTGCAGATGTGACGTTGTGATACAATGTAAAGCAGTCAGTGTACAGCTTGTATAACAGTGTACACATTGTATGATATCTTCTCATGGGACAACACTGCAGATGTGACGCTGTGATACAATGTAAAGCAGTCAGTGTACAGCTTGTATAAAAGTGTAAATATTGTATGATATCTTCTCATGGGACAGCACTGCAGATGTGACGTTGTGATACAATGTAAAGCAGTCAGTGTACAGTTTGTATAACAGTGTAATATTGTATCATATCTTCTCATGGGACAGCACTGCAGATGTGACGCTGTGATACAATGTAAAGCAGTCAGTGTACAGCTTGTATAACAGAGTAAATATTGTATGATATCTTCTCATGGGACAACACTGCAGATGTGATGCTGTGATACAATGTAAAGCAGTCAGTGTACAGCTTGTATAACAGTGTAATATTGTATGCTATCTTCTCATGGGACAGCACCGCAGATGTGACGCTGTGATACAATGTAAAGCAGTCAGTGTACAGCTTGTATAACAGTGTAAATATTGTATGATATCTTCTCATGGGACAACACTGCAGATGTGACGCTGTAATACAATGTAAAGCAGTCAGTGTACAGCTTGTATAACAGTGTAATATTGTATGATATCTTCTCATGGGACAGCACTGCAGATGTGACGCTGTGATACAATGTAAAGCAGTCAGTGTACAGCTTGTATAACAGTGTAAATATTGTATAATATCTTCTCATGGGACAGCACTGCAGATGTGACACTGTGATACAATGTAAAGCAGTCAGTGTACAGCTTGTATAACAGTGTAAATATTGTATGATATCTTCTCATGGGACAGCACTGCAGATGTGACGCTGTGATACAATGTAAAGCAGTCAGTGTACAGCTTGTATAACAGTGTAATATTGTATGATATCTTCTCATGGGACAGCACTGCAGATGTGACACTGTGATACAATGTAAAGCAGTCAGTGTGCAGCTTGTATAACAGTGTAATATTGTATGATATCTTCTCATGGGACAGCACTGCAGATGTGACACTGTGATAGAATGTAAAGCAGTCAGTGTACAGCTCGTATAACAGTGTAATATTGTATGATATCTTCTCATGGGACAGCACTGCAGATGTGACACTGTGATGCAATGTAAAGCAGTCAGTGTATAGCTTGTATAACAGTGTAATATTGTATGATATCTTCTCATGGGACAGCACTGCAGATGTGACACTGTGATACAATGTAAAGCAGTCAGTGTACAGCTTGTATAACAGTGTAATATTGTATGATATCTTCTCATGGCACAGCACTGCAGATGTGACGCTGTGATACAATGTAAAGCAGTCAGTGTACAGCTTGTATAAGTGTAATATTGTATGATATCCTCTCATGGGACAACACTGCAGATGTGACGCTGTGATACAATGTAAAGCAGTCAGTGTACAGCTTGCATAAGTGTAATATTGTATGATATCTTCTCATGGGACAACACTGCAGATGTGATGCTGTGATTCAATGCAAAGCAGTCAGTGTACAGCTTGTATAACAGTGTAAATATTGTATGATATCTTCTCATGGGACAACACTGCAGATGTGACACTGTGATACAATGTAAAGCAGTCAGTGTACAGCTTGTATAACAGTGTAATATTGTATGATATCTTCTCATGGGACAGCACTGCAGATGTGACAGTGTGATACAATATAAAGCAGTCAGTGTACAGCTTGTATAACAGTGTAATATTGTATGATATCTTCTCATGGGACAGCACTGCAGATGTGGCGCTGTGATACAATGTAAAGCAGTCAGTGTACAGCTTGTATAACAGTGTAAATATTGTATGATATCTTCTCATGGGACAGCACTGCAGATGTGACACTGTGATACAATGTAAAGCAGTCAGTGTACAGCTTGTATAACAGAGTAAATATTGTATGATATCATCTCATGGGACAGCACTGCAGATGTGACGCTGTGATACAATGTAAAGCAGTCAGTGTACAGCTTGTATAACAGTGTAATATTGTATGATATCTTCTCATGGGACAGCACTGCAGATGTGACACTGTGATACAATATAAAGCAGTCAGTGTACAGCTTGTATAACAGTGTAATATTGTATGATATCTTCTCATGGGACAGCACTGCAGATGTGGCGCTGTGATACAATGTAAAGCAGTCAGTGTACAGCTTGTATAACAGTGTAAATATTGTATGATATCTTCTCATGGGACAGCACTGCAGATGTGACACTGTGATACAATGTAAAGCAGTCAGTGTACAGCTTGTATAACAGAGTAAATATTGTATGATATCATCTCATGGGACAGCACTGCAGATGTGACGCTGTGATACAATGTAAAGCAGTCAGTGCACAGCTTGTATAACAGAGTAAATATTGTATGATATCATCTCATGGGACAGCACTGCAGATGTGACGTTGTGATACAATGTAAAGCAGTCAGTGTACAGCTTGTATAACAGTGTACACATTGTATGATATCTTCTCATGGGACAACACTGCAGATGTGACGCTGTGATACAATGTAAAGCAGTCAGTGTACAGCTTGTATAAAAGTGTAAATATTGTATGATATCTTCTCATGGGACAGCACTGCAGATGTGACGTTGTGATACAATGTAAAGCAGTCAGTGTACAGTTTGTATAACAGTGTAATATTGTATCATATCTTCTCATGGGACAGCACTGCAGATGTGACGCTGTGATACAATGTAAAGCAGTCAGTGTACAGCTTGTATAACAGAGTAAATATTGTATGATATCTTCTCATGGGACAACACTGCAGATGTGATGCTGTGATACAATGTAAAGCAGTCAGTGTACAGCTTGTATAACAGTGTAATATTGTATGCTATCTTCTCATGGGACAGCACCGCAGATGTGACGCTGTGATACAATGTAAAGCAGTCAGTGTACAGCTTGTATAACAGTGTAAATATTGTATGATATCTTCTCATGGGACAACACTGCAGATGTGACGCTGTAATACAATGTAAAGCAGTCAGTGTACAGCTTGTATAACAGTGTAATATTGTATGATATCTTCTCATGGGACAGCACTGCAGATGTGACGCTGTGATACAATGTAAAGCAGTCAGTGTACAGCTTGTATAACAGTGTAAATATTGTATAATATCTTCTCATGGGACAGCACTGCAGATGTGACACTGTGATACAATGTAAAGCAGTCAGTGTACAGCTTGTATAACAGTGTAAATATTGTATGATATCTTCTCATGGGACAGCACTGCAGATGTGACGCTGTGATACAATGTAAAGCAGTCAGTGTACAGCTTGTATAACAGTGTAATATTGTATGATATCTTCTCATGGGACAGCACTGCAGATGTGACACTGTGATACAATGTAAAGCAGTCAGTGTGCAGCTTGTATAACAGTGTAATATTGTATGATATCTTCTCATGGGACAGCACTGCAGATGTGACACTGTGATAGAATGTAAAGCAGTCAGTGTACAGCTCGTATAACAGTGTAATATTGTATGATATCTTCTCATGGGACAGCACTGCAGATGTGACACTGTGATGCAATGTAAAGCAGTCAGTGTATAGCTTGTATAACAGTGTAATATTGTATGATATCTTCTCATGGGACAGCACTGCAGATGTGACACTGTGATACAATGTAAAGCAGTCAGTGTACAGCTTGTATAACAGTGTAATATTGTATGATATCTTCTCATGGCACAGCACTGCAGATGTGACGCTGTGATACAATGTAAAGCAGTCAGTGTACAGCTTGTATAAGTGTAATATTGTATGATATCCTCTCATGGGACAACACTGCAGATGTGACGCTGTGATACAATGTAAAGCAGTCAGTGTACAGCTTGCATAAGTGTAATATTGTATGATATCTTCTCATGGGACAACACTGCAGATGTGATGCTGTGATTCAATGCAAAGCAGTCAGTGTACAGCTTGTATAACAGTGTAAATATTGTATGATATCTTCTCATGGGACAACACTGCAGATGTGACACTGTGATACAATGTAAAGCAGTCAGTGTACAGCTTGTATAACAGTGTAATATTGTATGATATCTTCTCATGGGACAGCACTGCAGATGTGACACTGTGATACAATATAAAGCAGTCAGTGTACAGCTTGTATAACAGTGTAATATTGTATGATATCTTCTCATGGGACAGCACTGCAGATGTGGCGCTGTGATACAATGTAAAGCAGTCAGTGTACAGCTTGTATAACAGTGTAAATATTGTATGATATCTTCTCATGGGACAGCACTGCAGATGTGACACTGTGATACAATGTAAAGCAGTCAGTGTACAGCTTGTATAACAGAGTAAATATTGTATGATATCATCTCATGGGACAGCACTGCAGATGTGACGCTGTGATACAATGTAAAGCAGTCAGTGCACAGCTTGTATAACAGTGTAATATTGTATCATATCTTCTCATGGGACAGCACTGCAGATGTGACGCTGTGATACAATGTAAAGCAGTCAGTGTACAGCTTGTATAACAGAGTAAATATTGTATGATATCTTCTCATGGGACAACACTGCAGATGTGACGCTGTGATACAATGTAAAGCAGTCAGTGTACAGCTTGTATAACAGTGTAATATTGTATGATATCTTCTCATGGGACAGCACCGCAGATGTGACGCTGTGATACAATGTAAAGCAGTCAGTGTACAGCTTGTATAACAGTGTAAATATTGTATGATATCTTCTCATGGGACAACACTGCAGATGTGACACCGTGATATAATGTAAAGCAGTCAGTGCACAGCTTCTATAACAGAGTAAATATTGTATGATATCTTCACATGGGACATCACAGCAGATGTGACACTGTGATACAATGTAAAGCAGTCACTGTACAGCTTGTATAACAGTGTAAATATTGCATGATATCTTCTCATGGGACAGCACTGCAGATGTGACACTGTGATACAATGTAAAGCAGTCAGTGTACAGCTTGTATAACAGAGTAAATATTGTATGATATCATCTCATGGGACAGCACTGCAGATGTGACGTTGTGATACAATGTAAAGCAGTCAGTGTACAGCTTGTATAACAGTGTACACATTGTATGATATCTTCTCATGGGACAACACTGCAGATGTGACGCTGTGATACAATGTAAAGCAGTCAGTGTACAGCTTGTATAAAAGTGTAAATATTGTATGATATCTTCTCATGGGACAGCACTGCAGATGTGACGTTGTGATACAATGTAAAGCAGTCAGTGTACAGTTTGTATAACAGTGTAATATTGTATGATATCTTCTCATGGGACAGCACTGCAGATGTGACGCAGTGATACAATGTAAAGCAGTCAGTGTACAGCTTGTATAACAGTGTAAATATTGTATGATATCTTCTCATGGGACAGCACTGCAGATGTGACACTGTGATACAATGTAAAGCAGTCAGTGTACAGCTTGTATAACAGAGTAAATATTGTATGATATCATCTCATGGGACAGCACTGCAGATGTGACGCTGTGATACAATGTAAAGCAGTCAGTGCACAGCTTGTATAACAGTGTAATATTGTATCATATCTTCTCATGGGACAGCACTGCAGATGTGACGCTGTGATACAATGTAAAGCAGTCAGTGTACAGCTTGTATAACAGAGTAAATATTGTATGATATCTTCTCATGGGACAACACTGCAGATGTGACGCTGTGATACAATGTAAAGCAGTTAGTGTACAGCTTGTATAACAGTGTAATATTGTATGCTATCTTCTCATGGGACAGCACCGCAGATGTGACGCTGTGATACAATGTAAAGCAGTCAGTGTACAGCTTGTATAACAGTGTAAATATTGTATGATATCTTCTCATGGGACAACACTGCAGATGTGACGCTGTAATACAATGTAAAGCAGTCAGTGTACAGCTTGTATAACAGTGTAATATTGTATGATATCTTCTCATGGGACAGCACTGCAGATGTGACGCTGTGATACAATGTAAAGCAGTCAGTGTACAGCTTGTATAACAGTGTAAATATTGTATAATATCTTCTCATGGGACAGCACTGCAGATGTGACGCTGTGTTACAATGTAAAGCAGTCAGTGTACAGCTTGTATAACAGTGTAATATTGTATGATATCTTCTCATGGGACAGCACTGCAGATGTGACACTGTGATACAATGTAAAGCAGTCAGTGTACAGCTTGTATAACAGTGTAAATATTGTATGATATCTTCTCATGGGACAGCACTGCAGATGTGACGCTGTGATACAATGTAAAGCAGTCAGTGTACAGCTTGTATAACAGTGTAATATTGTATGATATCTTCTCATGGGACAGCACTGCAGATGTGACACTGTGATACAATGTAAAGCAGTCAGTGTGCAGCTTGTATAACAGTGTAATATTGTATGATATCTTCTCATGGGACAGCACTGCAGATGTGACACTGTGATAGAATGTAAAGCAGTCAGTGTACAGCTCGTATAACAGTGTAATATTGTATGATATCTTCTCATGGGACAGCACTGCAGATGTGACACTGTGATGCAATGTAAAGCAGTCAGTGTATAGCTTGTATAACAGTGTAATATTGTATGATATCTTCTCATGGGACAGCACTGCAGATGTGACACTGTGATACAATGTAAAGCAGTCAGTGTACAGCTTGTATAACAGTGTAATATTGTATGATATCTTCTCATGGCACAGCACTGCAGATGTGACGCTGTGATACAATGTAAAGCAGTCAGTGTACAGCTTGTATAAGTGTAATATTGTATGATATCCTCTCATGGGACAACACTGCAGATGTGACGCTGTGATACAATGTAAAGCAGTCAGTGTACAGCTTGTATAAGTGTAATATTGTATGATATCTTCTCATGGGACAACACTGCAGATGTGATGCTGTGATTCAATGCAAAGCAGTCAGTGTACAGCTTGTATAACAGTGTAAATATTGTATGATATCTTCTCATGGGACAACACTGCAGATGTGACACTGTGATACAATGTAAAGCAGTCAGTGTACAGCTTGTATAACAGTGTAATATTGTATGATATCTTCTCATGGGACAGCACTGCAGATGTGACACTGTGATACAATATAAAGCAGTCAGTGTACAGCTTGTATAACAGTGTAATATTGTATGATATCTTCTCATGGGACAACACTGCAGATGTGACACTGTGATACAATGTAAAGCAGTCAGTGTACAGCTTGTATAACAGTGTAATATTGTATGATATCTTCTCATGGGACAGCACTGCAGATGTGACGCTGTGATACAATGTAAAGCAGTCAGTGTACAGTTTGTATAACAGTGTAATATTGTATGATCTCTTCTCATAGGACAGCACTGCAGATGTGACACTGTGATACAATATAAAGCAGTCAGTGTACAGCTTGTACAACAGTGTAATATTGTATGATATCTTCTCATGGGACAGCACTGCAGATGTGACGCTGTGATACAATGTAAAGCAGTCAGTGTACAGCTTGTATAAGTGTAATATTGTATGATATCTTCTCATGGGACAGCACAGCAGATGTGATGCTGTGATTCAATGCAAAGCAGTCAGTGTACAGCTTGTATAACAGTGTCAATATTGTATGATATCTTCTCATGGGACAGCACTGCAGATGTGATGCTGTGATTCAATGCAAAGCAGTCAGTGTACAGCTTGTATAACAGTGTAAATATTGTATGATATCTTCTCATGGGACAACACTGCAGATGTGACACTGTGATACAATGTAAAGCAGTCAGTGTACAGCTTGTATAACAGTGTAATATTGTATGATATCTTCTCATGGGACAACACTGCAGATGTGATGCTGTGATTCAATGCAAAGCAGTCAGTGTACAGCTTGTATAACAGTGTAAATATTGTATGATATCTCCTCATGGGACAACACTGCAGATGTGACACTGTGATACAATGTAAAGCAGTCAGTGTACAGCTTGTATAACAGTGTAATATTGTATGATCTCTTCTCATAGGACAGCACTGCAGATGTGACACTGTGATACAATATAAAGCAGTCAGTGTACAGCTTGTACAACAGTGTAATATTGTATGATATCTTCTCATGGGACAGCACTGCAGATGTGACGCTGTGATACAATGTAAATCAGTCAGTGTACAGCTTGTATAACAGTGTAATATTGTATGATATCTTCTCATGGGACAGCACTGCAGATGTGACACTGTGATACAATGTAAAGCAGTCAGTGTACAGCTTGTATATCAGTGTAAATATTGTATGATATCTTCTCATGGGACAACACTGCAGATGTGACGCTGTGATACAATGTAAAGCAGTCAGTGTACAGCTTGTATAAGTGTAATATTGTATGCTATCTTCTCATGGGACAGCACTGCAGATGTGACACTGTGATACAAGGTAAAGCAGTCAGTGTACAGCTTGTATATCAGTGTAAATATTGTATGATATCTTCTCATGGGACAACACTGCAGATGTGACACAGTGACACAATGTAAAGCAGTCAGTGTACAGCTTGTATAACAGTGTAATATTGTATGCTATCTTCTCATGGGACAGCACTGCAGATGTGACGCTGTGATACAATGTAAAGCAGTCAGTGTACTGCTTGTATAACAGTGTAAATATTGTATGATATCTTCTCATGGGACAGCACTGCAGATGTGACATTGTAATACAATGTAAAGCAGTCAGTGTACAGCTTGTATAACAGTGTAATATTGTATGATATCTTCTCATGGGACAGCACTGCAGATGTGACGCTGTGATACAATGTAAAGCAGTCAGTGTACAGCTTGTATAACAGTGTAATATTGTATGATATCTTCTCATGGGACAACACTGCAGATGTGGCACTGTGATACAATGTAAAGCAGTCAGTGTACAGCGTGTATAACAGTGTAATATTGTATGATATCTTCTCATGGGACAACACTGCAGATGTGACACTGTGATACAATGTAAAGCAGTCAGTGTGCAGCGTGTATAACAGTGTAATATTGTATGATATCTTCTCATGGGACAGCACTGCAGATGTGACGCTGTGATTAGTGTTGGGCGAACAGTGTTCGCCACTGTTCGGGTTCTGCAGAACATCACCCTGTTCGGGTGATGTTCGAGTTCGGCCGAACACCTGTTGGTGCTCGGCCAAACCGTTCGGCCACATGGGCGAACTAAGAGCGCATGGCCGAACGTTCCCCGAACGTTCGGCTAGCGCTGTGATTGGCCGAACGGGTCACGTGGTTCGGACCCGAACGCGCTCTGATTGGCCGAACGGTCACGTGGTTCGGGTAAATAAATACCCGAACCACGTCATTCCTCCGCCATTTGTCTGTGGGTTTAGCTTTGGGTAGGCAAGCAGGGTAGTTCGCTCTCCAGCCATGCTAGCCAGGGTCCCCCCTGTCATTGTGTCGCTGCTGGGAATAGTAGTACACCGCTCGCTCAGCCACACTATATATAGCAGTGTTTACTGCCACTGTGTACCTCGCTCAGCCACACTATATATAGCATTGTTTACTGCCACTCTGTGTACACCGCTCAGCCAGACTATATAGCATTGTGTGTACTGCCACTGTGTACCTCGCTCAGCCACACTATATATAGCATTGTGTTTACTGCCACTCTGTGTACACCGCTCAGCCAGACTATATAGCATTGTGTGTACTGCCACTGTGTACCTCGCTCAGCCACGCTATATATAGCATTGTGTTTACTGCCACTCTGTGTACACCGCTCAGCCAGACTATATAGCATTGTGTGTACTGCCACTGTGTACCTCGCTCAGCCACGCTATATATAGCATTGTGTTTACTGCCACTCTGTGTACACCGCTCAGCCAGACTATATAGCATTGTGTGTACTGCCACTGTGTACCTCGCTCAACCACGCTATATATAGCATTGTGTTTACTGCCACTCTGTGTACACGGCTCAGCCAGACTATATAGCATTGTGTGTACTGACACTGTGTACCTCGCTCAGCCACGCTATATATAGCATTGTGTTTACTGCCACTCTGTGTACACCGCTCAGCCAGACTATATAGCATTGTGTGTACTGCCACTCTGTGTACACGGCTCAGCCAGACTATATAGCATTGTGTGTACTGCCACTCTGTGTACACTGCTCAGCCAGACTATATAGCATTGTGTGTACTGCCACTCTGTGTACACGGCTCAGCCAGACTATATAGCATTGTGTGTACTGCCACTCTGTGTACACCGCTCAGCCAGACTATATAGCATTGTTTACTGCCACTCTGTGTACACCGCTCAGCCAGACTATATAGCATTGTTTACTGCCACTCTGTGTACACCGCTCAGCTAGACTATATAGCATTGTGTGTACTGCCACTCTGTGTACACCGCTCAGCCAGACTATATAGCATTGTGTGTACTGCCACTCTGTGTACACCGCTCAGCCAGACTATATAGCATTGCGTACTCTGCTAGTCAGTGTGTATATTGCTGGGATCAGTAATACTCCACTCACCGCCAACCACTATATGAGCTCACCATGAGTTCCTCAGAGACCTCCGCTGTGAGCAGCACTCCCAACAACAGCAACAGCCAACGCCCCACGCAAGCTATAACATCCACCCCAGCAGCCAGTGGTCAGCAGCAGCCCTCCCCGGAGGAGAACGTTGTGTCCATCGGTCCGTCACCAGAGCGATTAATGAGGGCTGCCATTGAGGAGATGATGGGGCCTGATGTGGAGGAGGAGGTCTGGCTCAGGCCAGCATCCCAAGTTAATGTTGAGGACGATGAGGGGTCTGTGTCTGGGGATGTTGGGGTGGCAGAGGTGGTGGGTGGGTCAGACTCAGGAGAAGAGTTGTATGATTAGGATGATGATCGGGACCATCTGTATGTGCCTCAGAGTCCGACCCCGGAAAACATGTTGTATCGTGTGTTTAGGTACTAAAATCTGCGTTCCCAGTACTGCCCGGGTCCACGGATCCATATAATTTTTTGGGCAGCACTATCAAACTGTGGTACTATGAGTGAGTTGCCATGGTCCTTCTGTGCTGCCTGTCACACTCACCGTCTGTCTGCAGATGGATTGTTCAACACAGCTACGCCATCTGACATGTAGTCCTGGACCTTGACCATCTTCTCTAGGCGATTGGTGTTGGAGGACGTGGAACTGCCCGATTGCTGTTCTGTGAGCTGCTGCATGGGTGTCAGAAAATGTTCCCACTCCAAGGACACTGCCAATACCATTCCCTTTTGGGCACTAGCAGCAGCTTGTGTTCTTTGCTGCCCTCCTGGTCCTCCTGGGTTTGCTGAAGTCAGTCTGTCGGCGTACAACTGGCTAGAGAAGGAGGAGGATGTCAATCTCCTCTCTAAAGTCTCCATCCTCAAGGGCGTGCTGGAATTGTTCCATTTTTGACCTGTCTGACACTTTCTTCAATCAGTTTTTTAACATTGTGTTTGTATAAACTGGGTATAAACCCAGTAATTGGTGTTGTCCAGATTCCAGAATAATGAATAATAATGAATAGTGAATAATGCGCGGGCCGCGTTCAATGCAGTCTAGCATGAATTGAGCCATGTGTGCCAGAGAGTCCTGCCAGACTCCTCTGTCTTCATGTTTTTGTGAGCGTTGTGATTGTTGTGATGCACCATATTCGTCACCAGCATCACTTTCTTCCTCTTCTGCTGACCATTCCCGCTAAATTGTGGAAGTCCAACGTGCACCGCTCTGTCCCTCGGCAGTGGGGGCATCCAATTCCTGCTCCAACTCCAGCTGTTCCTCGTCCTGTTCTTTGTCATAGCTGGGACCAGCGTTTCCTGAGGCAGGTTGCCTGATGTTGGTATCATCACGCTGATCGTTTTCATCTTCAGAATCCCCCACTTGCATCATGCCAGCGGTTTCCATCTTCAACATTGATTTCTTCAGTAAACACAGCAGTGGTATTGTAATGCTGACTGTAGAGTTGTCACTGCTCAGTCACAAGCAACGTGGATTGCTCAAAATTTTGGAGGACTTAGGAAAGATCCAACATGGTGGCCCAATCAGATCCACAGAAGCTTGGTAGCTAGCTGCTGGAATGCGCCTCGGCACTGCGCAAAAGCGTGCTAGCATGTGCAGCGTAGAATTCCAGCGCGTAGGGAGGGACATCACCCAGCGAGCGATGGTGCGCTAGATTGAAGCGCTCCTGCATCTCTTGGTGAGTCCTTCAGAAGCGGTACTGGACTTTTAACAATGTTTTTTTTTTTCCTTCAACAGAAGATCTGCCACGTTGGAGTGAGGAGGACGCCGCCGACCCCGACACCAAGCTGAACCCCGGCGAACTCCAAGCAGAGGATCTTCAGGAACCCTCAAGGCTTTGAGCAAGCTGAGGAGGATCAGCAGTCCCGACGAGACCTCTCCTCATATGCGACTGAGTGCAGTGGAGCTCCCCAGAACAACCTCTCAGTTGTCACTTTGTCACTGGTCACTTTGTCACTTTGTCATTTTGTCACTTGTCACTTTGTCACTTGTCACTTTGTCACTTGTCACTTTGTCATTTTGTCACTTTGTCACTTGTCACTTTGTCATTTTGTCACTTTGTCACTGGTCACTTTGTCACTTTTCACTTGGTCACTTGTCACTTGGTCACTTGGTCACTTGTCCAGATGATCTCGGTACACCTCCTGCGATTCAAATTCCTGCACACATTGCTCTGGGATTTGGGTGTGATGAATGATGCATCTAACTGGCCACCGGAGGCAATTAAGGCCTTCAAAACATTGAAAGCAGCTTTCTGTTCCGCCCCCATTTTGCGTCATGTTGAGTTGTTGACGTCATGTTCATCCTCGGCCTCGCCTTGCATTTCAGTGCGAGGTGCATTTTCCACAGAAAAAGGTTGTGAATCCGGGCACAACATTTGTGGCTGTTCCATTGACCTTTCACAGGTAGAAGATTGTGGGGGTGGGAATAGCTCCTCCGAATAGCCCAATGTGTCCTGAAAACTACTCATTGCATTGCTTTGCGCACACATTTTTTTGTCCTCATGCAAGGCCTGAGTTGCACCTGAAAGCGTGGCCTTCTCCTCCTGTTCCATCACGTCTGCTGCTGCTGGGTTAGCGTTGACGCCCGGTCCCTGTTTATTGAACCTCTTATCTTTATTACATTTATGACTGCATGGCGGTAAAAAGCATGCTATCCGCATGCTTCTTGTCCTCATGCAAGGCCTGGGTTGTTGTGTCTCAAAGCGTAGCCTTCTCCTCCTGCGCCGTCCTCCTCCTGTTCCATCACGTCTGCTGCTGCTGGTGCTGGGTTAGCGTTACCGGTCCCTTTTCCTGGAACCTCTCATCTGTATTACATTTATGACTGCATGGCGACAAAAAGCATGTTACCTGTGCAAAGAAACATGACATTTTCCACATTTAAAAGACAGTTTTTCCTTTGAAACTTTACAATCAATTTTCTCAAAAACTATAAGCTCTTTTTCAAATATTTTTTTTCCTCTTGTACCCACTCCCAAGGTGCACATACCCTGCTAATTTGGGGTATGTAGCATGTAAGGAAGCTTTACAAAGCACGAAAGTTCGGGTCCCCATTGACTTCCATTATGTTCGGAGTTCGGCGCGAACACCCGAACATCGCGGCGATGTTCGGCGAACGTTCGCGAACCCGAACATCTAGGTGTTTGCCCAACACTAGCTGTGATACAATGTAAAGCAGTCAGTGTACAGCTTGTATAACAGTGTAAATAATGTATGATTTCTTCTCATGGGACAGCACTGCAGATGTGACACACTGATACAATGTAAAGCAGTCAGGGTACAGCTTGTATATCAGTGTAATATTGTATGATATCTTCTCATGGGACAACACTGCAGATGTGACACTGTGATACAATGTAAAGCAGTCAGTGTACAGCTTGTATAACAGTGTAATATTGTATGATATTTTCTCATGGGACCACACTGCAGATGTGACACTGTGATACAATGTAAAGCAGTCAGTGTACAGCTTGTATAACAGTGTAAATATTGTATGATATCTTCTCATGGGACAGCACTGCAGATGTGACGCTGTGATACAATGTAAAGCAGTCAGTGTACAGCTTGTATATCAGTGTAATATTGTATGATATCTTCTCATGGGACAACACTGCAGATGTGACACTGTGATACAATGTAAAGCAGTCAGTGTACAGCTTGTATAACAGTGTAATATTGTATGATATTTTCTCATGGGACCACACTGCAGATGTGACACTGTGATACAATGTAAAGCAGTCAGTGTACAGCTTGTATAACAGTGTAAATATTGTATGATATCTTCTCATGGGACAACACTGCATATGTGACACTGTGATACAATGTAAAGCAGTCAGTGTACAGCTTGTATAACAGTGTAAATATTGTATGATATCTTCTCATGGGACAACACTGCTGATGTGGCACTGTGATACAATGTAAAGCAGTCAGTGTACAGCTTGTATAACAGTGTAAATATTGTATGATATCTTCTCATGGGACAGCACTGCAGATGTGACGCTGTGATACAATGTAAAGCAGTCAGTGTACAGCTTGTATAACAGTGTAAATATTGTATGATATCTTCTCATGGGACAGCACTGCAGATGTGACACTGTGATACAATGTAAAGCAGTCAGTGTACAGCTTGTATAACAGTGTAATATTGTATGATATCTTCTCATGGGACAGCACTGCAGATGTGACACTGTGATACAATGTAAAGCAGTCAGTGTGCAGCGTGTACAACAGTTTAAATATTGTATGATATCTTCTCATGGGACAACACTGCAGATGTGACACTGTGATACAATGTAAAGCAGTCAGTGTACAGCTTGTATAACAGTGTAATATTGTATAATATATTCTCATGGGACAGCACTACAGATGTGACACTGTGACACAATGTAAAGCAGTCAGTGTACAGCTTGTATAACAGTGTAATATTGTATGATATCTTCTCATGGGACAACACTACAGATGTGACACTGTGATACAATGTAAAGCAGTCAGTGTACAGCTTGTATAACGGTGTAATATTGTATGATATCTTCTCATGGGACAGCATTGCAGATGTGACATTGTGATACAATGTAAAGCAGTCAGTGTACAGCTCGTATAACAGTGTAATATTGTATGATATCTTCTCATGGAACAGCACTGCAGATGTGATGCTGTGTTACAATGTAAAGCAGACAGTGTACAGCTTGTATAACAGTGTAAATATTGTATGATATCTTCTCATGGGACAGCACTGCAGATGTGACGCTGTGATACAATGTAAAGCAGTCAGTGCATAGCTTGTATAACAGTGTAAATATTGTATGATATCTTCTCATGGGTCAGCACTGCAGATGTGACGCTGTGATACAATGTAAAGCAGTCAGTGTACAGCTCGTATAACAGTGTAATATTGTATGATATCTTCTCATGGGACAACACTGCAGATGTGACACTGTGATACAATGTACAGCAGTCAGTGTACAGCTTGTATAACAGTGTAAATATTGTATGATATCTTCTCATGGGACAGCACTGCAGATGTGACGCAGTGATACAATGTAAAGCAGTCAGTGTACAGCTTGTATAACAGTGTAATATTGAATGATATCTTCTCATGGGACAGCACTACAGATGTGACACTGTGATACAATGTAAAGCAGTCAGTGTACAGCTTGTATAACGGTGTAATATTGTATGATATCTTCTCATGGGACAGCATTGCAGATGTGACATTGTGATACAATGTAAAGCAGTCAGTGTACAGCTCGTATAACAGTGTAATATTGTATGATATCTTCTCATGGGACAGCACTGCAGATGTGATGCTGTGTTACAATGTAAAGCAGACAGTGTACAGCTTGTATAACAGTGTAAATATTGTATCATATCTTCTCATGGGACAGCACTGCAGATGTGACGCTGTGATACAATGTAAAGCAGTCAGTACATAGCTTGTATAACAGTGTAAATATTGTATGATATCTTCTCATGGGACAGCACTGCAGATGTGACGCTGTGATACAATGTAAAGCAGTCAGTGTACAGCTCGTATAACAGTGTAATATTGTATGATATCTTCTCATGGGACAGCACTGCAGATGTGACGCAGTGATACAATGTAAAGCAGTCAGTGTACAGCTTGTATAACAGTGTAAATATTGTATGATATCTTCTCATGGGACGGCACTACAGATGTGACACTGTGATACAATGTAAAGCAGTCAGTGTACAGCTTGTATAACGGTGTAATATTGTATGATATCTTCTCATGGGACAGCATTGCAGATGTGACATTGTGATACAATGTAAAGCAGTCAGTGTACAGCTCGTATAACAGTGTAATATTGTATGATATCTTCTCATGGGACAGCACTGCAGATGTGATGCTGTGTTACAATGTAAAGCAGACAGTGTACAGCTTGTATAACAGTGTAAATATTGTATGATATCTTCTCATGGGACAGCACTGCAGATGTGACGCTGTGATACAATGTAAAGCAGTCAGTGCATAGCTTGTATAACAGTGTAAATATTGTATGATATCTTCTCATGGGTCAGCACTGCAGATGTGACGCTGTGATACAATGTAAAGCAGTCAGTGTACAGCTCGTATAACAGTGTAATATTGTATGATATCTTCTCATGGGACAACACTGCAGATGTGACACTGTGATACAATGTAAAGCAGTCAGTGTACAGCTTGTATAACAGTGTAAATATTGTATGATATCTTCTCATGGGACAGCACTGCAGATGTGACGCAGTGATACAATGTAAAGCAGTCAGTGTACAGCTTGTATAACAGTGTAATATTGTATGATATCTTCTCATGGGACAGCACTACAGATGTGACACTGTGATACAATGTAAAGCAGTCAGTGTACAGCTTGTATAACGTTGTAATATTGTATGATATCTTCTCATGGGACAGCATTGCAGATGTGACATTGTGATACAATGTAAAGCAGTCAGTGTACAGCTCGTATAACAGTGTAATATTGTATGATATCTTCTCATAGGACAGCACTGCAGATGTGATGCTGTGTTACAATGTAAAGCAGACAGTGTACAGCTTGTATAACAGTGTAAATATTGTATCATATCTTCTCATGGGACAGCACTGCAGATGTGACGCTGTGATACAATGTAAAGCAGTCAGTGCATAGCTTGTATAACAGTGTAAATATTGTATGATATCTTCTCATGGGACAGCACTGCAGATGTGACGCTGTGATACAATGTAAAGCAGTCAGTGTACAGCTCGTATAACAGTGTAATATTGTATGATATCTTCTCATGGGACAACACTGCAGATGTGACACTGTGATACAATGTAAAGCAGTCAGTGTACAGCTTGTATAACAGTGTAAATATTGTATGATATCTTCTCATGGGACAGCACTGCAGATGTGACACTGTGATACAATGTAAAGCAGTCAGTGTGCAGCTTGTATAACAGTGTAATATTGTATGATATCTTCTCATGGGACAGCACTGTAGATGTGACGCTGTGATACAATGTAAAGCAGTCAGTGTACAGCTTGTATAACAGTGTAATATTGTATGATATCTTCTCATGGGACAACACTGCAGATATGACACTGTGACACAATGTAAAGCAGTCAGTGTACAGCTTGTATAACAGTGTAAATATTGTATGATATCTTCTCATGGGACAGCACTGCAGATGTGACACTGTGATACAATGTAAATCAGTTAGTGTACAGCTTGTATAACAGTGTAAATATTGTATGATATCTTCTCATGGGACAACACTGCAGATGTGACGCTGTTATACAATGTAAAGCAGTTAGTGTACAGCTTGTATAACAGTGTAATATTGTATGATATCTTCTCATGGAACAACAGTGCAGATTTGACACTGTGATACAATGTAAAGCAGTCAGTGTACAGCTTGTATAACAGTGTAAATATTGTATGATATCTTCTCATGGGACAGCACTGTGCAGATGTGACGCTGTGATACAATATAAAGCAGTTAGTGTACAGCTTGTATAACAGTGTAATATTGTATGATATCTTCTCATGGGACAGCACTGCAGATGTGACGCTGTGATACAATGTAAAGCAGTCAGTGTACAGCGTGTATAACAGTGTAAATATTGTATGATACCTTCTCATGGGACAGCACTGCAGATGTGACGCTGTGATACAATGTAAAGCAGTCAGTGTACAGCTTGTATAACAGTGTACATATTGTATGATATCTTCTCATGGGACAGCACTGCAGATGTGACACTGGGATACAATGTAAAGCAGTCAGTGTACAGCTTGTATAGCAGTGTAATATTGTATGATATCTTCTCATGGGACAGCACTGCAGATGTGACACTGTGATACAATGTAAAGCAGTCAGTGTACAGCTTGTATAACAGTGTAATATTGTATGATATCTTCTCATGGGACAGCACTGCAGATGTGACACTGTGATACAATGTAAAGCAGTCAGTGTACAGCTTGTCCCATGAGAAGATATACAATATTTACACTGTTATACAACACTGCAGATGTGACACTGTGATACAATGTAAAGCAGTCAGTGTACAGCTTGTATAACAGTGTACATATTGTATGATATCTTCTCCTGGGACAGCACTGCAGATGTGAACCTGTGATACAATGTAAAGCAGTCAGTGTACAGCTTATCCACATATACGTAGTGACAGCAGTTTACCTACTGGCACACAGCATATCCACACATATACGTTGTGACAGCAGTGTACCTACTAGTGATGGGCCGAACCTCCGATTTTAGGTTCACAAACTTCCGCGGAAGGTTCGTTTCGCGGAAAAGTTCGCGAACCGCAATAGACTTCAATGGGGAGGCGAACTTTGAAAAATAGAAAAAATTATGCTGGCCCCAAAAGTGATGGAAAATATGTTTCAAGGGGTCTAACACCTGGAGGGGGGCATAGCGGAGTGGGATACATGCCAAAAGTCCCGGGGAAAAATCTGGATGTGACGCAAAGCAGCGTTTTAAGGGCAGAAATCACATTGAATGCTAAATTGCAGGCCTAACGTGCTTTAAAACATCTTGCATGTGTATACATCAAACAGGGAGTGTAATTAGAGTACTGCTTCACACTGATGCACCAAACTGTGTAACGCACCGCAAACAGCTGTTTGTGTAGTGACGGCCATGCTGGACTACTGCGCAACATGGCGTGATTGCTCTTCCTCACTCAGTGATGTCAGGTAATGTGTGACTTCCTTCTCAACTTTCCATGGCATTGTTAAAAAGCTTACGTTTTGTTTTTAATTTACATTTTCTACTTGCTGTGTACTTGTTCAGTACCGCTACAATGAGAATCCTGTGGAGGCGGGCAAGTCTGGCATTGTGACCCCGGGTAATGGCCGGGGAATGAGAGGTTTGAATCCGGTGTGGAGCCTGAGAAACGGCTACCACCACACATCCAAGGAGGGCAGCAGGTAGGCATGCACGCAGGGGCGCCTCTAGCCATTTTGTCACTCCAGGCGAGAAAACCTGTGGCGCCCCCCCCCCAGTCTTCAGCCACATGAAACACCCCCCCCCCCACACACACACACACACACACACACAATATTATACTATATTTTCAATCGTTTTTTTGATCGATTTCTCATAGAAGTGAATGGAAATCGATCGGACAGTAAATCTGAAAAATCTTATTGTGTATTCCCAGCATCACACATCCTGGGACTGTTTGTTTACAATAGCATTTAAAGGAGAACTGTAGTGAGAGGTATATGGAGGCTGCCATATTGATTTCTGTTTAAGCAACACCAGTTACCTGGCAGCCCTGCTAAGCTATCTGCCTGCAAAATCACACCAGAAACAAGCATGCAGCTAATCGTGTCAGATCTGACAAAAATGTCAGAAACACCTGATTTGCTGCATGCTTGTTCAGGGTCTAGGGCAAAAAGTATTAGACGTAGATGATCAGCAGGATAACCAGGCAACTGGTATTGCTTAAAAGGAAATTACCGTAATATGGCAGCCTCTATATACCTCTCACTACAGTTCTCCTTTAAAGTGACCCCAGAGATCACGAATTACAACATTTTTTACTTACCTGGGGCTTCCTCCAGCCCCATAAGCATGGATGAATCCCTCGTCATCCTCCCATTGCCCTCTGTTCAGCGGTAATCAGTGCTGACCTTCTGTGTATGCGCAGAAGACCCCGGCAGACATCACTGAGCCAAATGCCGGAGCTGATTATCGCTAAAACAGAGGACTGCGGGAGGATGGCGAGGGAAGAACCGTGCTTATGGGGGTGGAGGAAACCCAGGGTAAGTAAAAAAAAAAAACTTTATAAACCGTGATCTCTGGTACACTTTAAAGTGGACCTGAACTCAGAATGTCCTCTCTGCTCTTAAAGATAGGCAACAGCATAATAATTTTTACATTGAACCTGAGATGAGAAGCGTCCCAAGTTCCATACTTACCTGGGGATTCCTTAAAGGAGTTATCCGGGCAAAAATAAGAAAATAAACGCTACTTACCGGGGGCTTCCTCCAGCCCCAAGCGCCCAGCATGTCCCTCGCCGCAGCTCTGCCCGCAGCCGCTCGCCTGCGCAAACGTCGCTGTCAATCACCGCCACGTGGGCCGGAGCGGACGGCGCAGTAGTTCTGTGCCTGCGCAGTCCGCTCCACGTGGCAGTGATTGACAGCGCCGCTCGCGCAGGTGCAGTACAGGCCAACCTGGAGGCCGGCCTGACGTCATCGCTGGGGACCGGGACAGAGCTGCGGCGAGGGAATGCTGGGAGCTTGGGGCTGGAGGAAGCCCCCGGTAAGTAGCGTTTATTTTCTTTTTTTTGGCCGGATAACTCCTTTAAGCTCCGTTAGGGCTGCTCGTCCCTCGCCATCTCACTGGGTGACTCCTGTCACCTGCAGTTGTCCCCGAAAGCCTGGCTGCACTCCATCGTGCATGTGTGGCTCGGCCAGGCGTGCTCCCGTCCCTGTACTTGTACTGCGCAAGCACCGATCCCGCCCAGGGACAGGAGCGCACCTGGAAGGGCCGCACATGTGTGACTGAGCGCAACTCGGCCAGGCTTTCGGGGACAATTATGGGTGACTGCAGTCACCCAGGGAAATGGCAAGGGACGAGCAGCCCTAACGTGTTTAAGGAAGCCTACTGTAAGTATTGTACCAAAGACGCTGCTCGTCTCTGGTACACTTTAAAAAAAACATTTCTTTGTTACAGCTGATACAAATCTTAAAATAAATCATCACTTTTTCTACTTCCTGCTTTCATGGAAGCATACATATTGTTAACATCCTGTGCTTTCTAATGAGCTTATCTGCCATGGCATGGCAGTCAGGTGACACAGGGAGGGTCAAATTACAACTTGCGATTAGTAATAAATGAGGGGGCATGAAACAGGCTAAATCTAAATACATACAGGGTGCATCTCTCTAAGTTTTCCTTCTGTCCTGTGCAAGAGTTCAGGTCCACTTTTTTTTTTTTATTAATGCAGCAGCAAGAAGTGATCACAACTTTAGCCTACTATGGGCATGGGCTTACCTTAAGCTGCCTCAGCACAGCACTCCTAATGCAGCCACTTGTTTGGGGGGTCCGGGAGGGGGAGAGAGAGAGCAGTACACATGCAAGGCCGGGCCGGCCAAGGGGGGGCTCAGCAGGGGGCACAGACACAGTAGCCGTGCAATCTTCCTGTCCTCCCATCCATGCGGCGCCAGCCAGGAGAGTCACGCTGCCTTCAGGCAGGGGGCGGAGTTAGAGGTGGCATCGCACACACACACACAGTAAACAAACTGCGGCTGCTGCTAGGGAGAGGGGTGGTGGGCGGGCAAGGCGATTTGGAGGAGGTGGAGTGGGCGGGACTATCCACCGAGACTTTCCAGCTACTCTATTGGCTGGGCCTGGGCGGGTGGGGAGGGGGGCGTGCATATAAGCGGCAGAGCACCACGACCACGTGGTGTAAATAAACCACGATCGCCGCCGACAAGCAGCTGATTTTAATAGCGGCGATCAGCCGCACACAGTCAAACCACCCTCCGCAGCAGCGTGCCCGGCGCCTCCCTCTCTTCATGCCGCCTCAGGCACCCGCTTGTAGTGACAGCCGGTAAAGGCGCCCCTGCATGCACGCCCGCCCGCCCCGAGGTAGTGACCAAAAATAACAATACAGGAGGAGGACTTTCGAGGCCCTGCTGTGTATTTGAAATGAATGTACTTTAAATCCTTTAACGAGAACCAGTTATGGCGGGCAAAGATGACACCACATTCCTTTCACGAGAATCATATGGAGGCGGGCAAGTCTGCCATTTGTGACCCCGGGTAATGGCCGGGGAATGAGGGATGGAATCCGGTGTGGAGCCGGAGAAACGGCTACCACCACACATCCAAGGAGGGCAGCAGGCAGGCATGCACGCCTGCCCCGAGGTAGTGACCAAAAATAACAATACAGGACTCAGGAGGACTTTTGAGGCCCTATTTGTAATGAATCAACTTTAAATCCTTTAACGGGAATCCGTTATGGAGGGCAAGTCTGCCATTGTCACCACGGGTAATGGGCGGGGAATGAAGGTTGGATTGCGGCCCGAAGTGGGAGCCTGCTGAGACCCATGCTGTAGCTGCCCTGACCGTGCTTTGCAGACCAGGCATCTGTGGTCAGATGGACCCTTGACCCAGCGGAAGACAAACCAAGTCGAAAGCATTTGCCAAGAATGTTTTACGGAGGGCAAGTTTTTTGCCTTTTTTTTCAATTGTTTGAAAGTGTAGATGGTTGTATTTTTAAATTGTTTTAAAATGTAGATGGTTGTAATTTTAAATTGTTTGAAACTGTAGATGGTTGTATTTTTCAATTGTTTAAAACTGTATCCATTCAAGTGCAAGTTATGCACTGACTGCCAGGTATAATGTGCAGTCACAGATGCAGTGAAAGGTATGCAGTGACTGCAAACAGCCGTTTGTGTAGTGACGGCCGTGCTGGACTGGTGCGCACCATGACGAGAGTGCAGGTGATGGTGGCTTTTCAGCCCATATGGTCGCCCGGCTGATGTAGCTGAATACTTGTAGAAGGAAGGCAGCACCGATATGCCAACAGTCGGAGCGTGCCCTGGTCCATAACACCCCAGTGCCTCCTGGGGAGTGCCAAGTAGAAACACAGTGACTGTCCAGCTGATCAAATTTGGTCTGACCACAATGAAACAACGACCTTATTATCTTTGGTGTGCCACCCCCACCCGAGACACTCATATAGCCGGCGGTCATTGCTTCATTGTGATACGCAAGCCCCTTCACCGCGGCAAGGTAATGATCACGAAGGGGGATGGGCACATGTACATGCCTTTTGTTTTTTTGTTGCAGCCGCCTGCAGTTCAGCCAGAAAAATTAGGCAGGCATGTGCACGCCCCAGAAAAATTAGTATAGCGGCCGCTGCTAGCAGCGGCCTTAAAAATTCTGGAACCCGCCTAGAGTCCTGGACCCTGGTGGTGGTGGCGTAGAAGGCAGTCAAGCGGCCTGCAGGCAGAGATGCTGTGTGTGGGGACTGACTTAGTCTTCGGTCGTGCAATAGCCCTCAGGGATCCATGCCTCGTTCATTTTGATAAAGGTCAGGCACTGAACACTGTCATGACTTAGGCGACTTCTCTTCTCAGCGACAATGCCTCCAGCTGCACTGAAGGTCCTTTCTGACAGGATGCTTGCGGCAGGGCAAGAGAGAAGTTGTATGGCAAATTGGGACAGCTCTGGCCACAGGTCAAGCATGCGCAACCAGTAAAGCAAGGGTTCATCGTCGCTGCTCGCAGTCGCAGTGTGTACATCCACACTTAAGGCCAGGTAGTCGGCTACCTGCCGGTGCAGGCGTTGGCGGAGGGTGGATCCCGAAGGGCTACTGCGAGGCGTTGGACTAAAGAATGTCCGCATGTCCGAGATCGCTGGAGCGTCCTGTCCTTGCCTGCGTGGACTGGTAAGGAGGAGGAGGAATACTGTCAGTGGTACCTTTATTGCGTTGTACTGTCACATCACCCTTAAATGCATTGTAAAGCATCATTGACAGCTTGTTCTGCAAGTGCTGCATCCTTTCCGCCTTGTGTTGAGTTGCTAACAGGTCTGCCACTTTGTGCCTGTACCGAGGGTCTAGTAGTGTGGCCACCTAGTACAGCTCATTCACCTTGAGTTTTTTGATACGGGGGTCCCTCAACAGGCTGGACAACATGAAAGAGGCCATCTGCACAAAGTCGGATCCAGACGTACTCTCCATCTCCTCTTGCTCTTCCACAGTGACGTCACGCAACTCCTCTTCCTCCCCCCAGCCACGAACAATACCACGGGAACGTGGAGCAGCAGAAGCCCCCTGTGACGGCTGCTGCGGTTGTTCTTCTGCCGCTGCCGCCTCTTCTTCCTGGTCTGCTTCAGGACGTCCTCTAAGCCTGGGTACTTTGAGACAAATCTTTGCACGACCAGATTCAGCACATGTGCCATGCAGGGTACATGTGTCAGCTTTCCCAAATTCAAAGCGGAAAGGAGATTGTTGCCGTTGTCACACACCACGTTGCCGATCTCCATCTGGTGGTCAGCCATTGCTCCACCTGTTTGTTAAGAGCAGCCAGGAGAGCTGCTCCAGTGTGACTCTCCGCTTTCAGGCAAGAC
Organism: Hyperolius riggenbachi; assembly: GCF_040937935.1. Classification (NCBI taxonomy): domain Eukaryota; kingdom Metazoa; phylum Chordata; class Amphibia; order Anura; family Hyperoliidae; genus Hyperolius; species Hyperolius riggenbachi. The sequence continues at coordinate 2,406,225 of NC_090651.1, forward strand.
ATGTCTAAAATGGCGTGACATCGTTGTACCTGGCATGCAGCGTAGGCTCTGGGGAGATGGGGCTGTGTAGCTGGAGAGGAGGAGATGGCAGCACCACTAGAGTTGCACTACCAATCAGCCGAGGAGGAGGAGGGCGACGACAGCGAAGAGGATGTAGCTGGAGGAGAAGGAGAGGAGGTGGCAGCAGGCCTGCCTGCAAGCCGTGGAGGTGTGACAAGTCGGTCCTCTGCGCAGCCACGTACTCCCTGCTTGCTGCCATCGGTCACCAGGTTGACCCAATGGGCTGTGTACGTAATGTAGCGGCCCTGCCTGTGCTTGGCAGACCAGGCATCCGTGGTCAGGTGGACCCTTGACCCAACGCTCTTCGCAAGAGATGACACCACTTGCCTCTGAACTGCACGGTACAGTTTGGGTATGGCCTTTCGTGAAAAATAAGTGCGGCCTGGTATCTTCCACTGCGGTGTCCCAATGGCCACAAATTTACGCAAAGCCTCTGACTCCACCAGCTTGTATGGTAATAGCTGGCGAGCTAATAGTTCCGCCACACCAGCTGTCAGACGCCGGGCAAGAGGGTGACTGGCCGAAATTGGCTTCTTCCGCTCAAAGACTTCCTTCACGGACACCTGACTGCTGCTGTGGGCAGAGGAGCAGAAACCGCTCAAGGGCAGAGGCGGTGTGAAGGAGGGTGCCTGTGAAGGTTCAAGGGAGAAAGCGGCTGAAGACGATGCACCTGAAGGAGGAAGAGGAGAAGGAGGGTGGCTTGTCTTTTGAGGGGTGCTGCTTTTCCTCAGGTGTTCTTCCCATAGCTGTTTGTGCCTTTTCTCCAGGTGCCTTCGTAAGGCACTTGTCCCTACATGAGTGTTGGCCTTTCCACGGCTCAATTTTTGCTGGCAGAGACAACAGATGGCTTTGCTCCGATCTGAGACACACGTTAAAAAATTTACAAACCGCTGAGCCCCCCTGGGGTGATGGCGCTATGGTGGCATCAGCAGCTGACGTTGAAGGGCATGTTGGCTGGCTGGCCATAGCTGGCGATACATGGCGCCGGACACTGCCCCCAGCTGTTTCTGAGGACGAGCTCCCTCTGCTTCTATCATGGAGTCGTCTCCTCCTACTCCTCTCTGGCTCCCCCTCTGAACTGTCCCCCTGGTCATCTCCTCTATTGGGAACATACGTGGCATCCGTATAATCGTCATCATAGTCCTCCTGCCCAGCTTCGCTTTCCTCAGACAACTCCACAACTGCACCAACTTCAGGTGGTTCATCATGCCCCTCCTCACACATTACGTCCATACTATCGCCACCTAACTCAGACGTATGAGGTGGTGTACCTGCGCCTTCTTTTTGTTGTTGCAGTAGTGGCTGTGAATCAGTGATTTCACCACCACCACCACCAAATAACTCCTGCAAAGTGTCAAATGCAGCGGATGTGGTGCTTGTACTAGCGCTGGTAGCACTGGCTGCGGGAGATGAGGTCTTCTGTGTTAAATACTCAAGCACGTCCTCACAATTTTGGGAAGTGATGGCACGTGCCTTCTTCTGAGCACTGTACTTTGGTCCAGGTCCGCACGAAATCACAGCAACACCACCTCGCACAGACCTGCCAGTGCCAGGTGGCCTTCCTCTGGGTCTTCCTCTACCTTTTCCTCTACCTGGTTTGTCCATTTTGTCCATCTCTGGGGGGAAGCTAGGTATATGCAGTGAGGGGAGTTCACTCAACAGAAAAGGTAGATATGCAGTGAGGTGAGTTCACTGAACACAAAAGGTAGCTATGTGCAGTGAGGTGAGTTCACTCAACCCGAAGGTAGTTATATATGCAGTGAGGTGAGTTCACTGAACACAACAGGTAGTTAGATGCAGTCAGCTGAGTTCACCCAACACAAACGTACTTATATATGCAGTAAGGTGAGTTCACTGAACACAACAGGTAGCTATGTGCAGTGAGGTGAGTTCACTCAACCCAAAGGTAGTTATATATGCAGTGAGGTGAGTTCACTGAGCACAAAAGGCAGCTATGTGCAGTGAGGTGAGTTCACTCAACCCAAAGGTAGTTATATATGCAGTGGGGTGAGTTCACTGAACACAACAGGTAGTTAGATGCAGTCAGCTGAGTTCACTCAACACAAACGTAGTTATATATGCAGTAAGGTGAGTTCACTGAACACGACAGGTAGCTATGTGCAGTGAGGTGAGTTCACTCAACCCAAAGGTAGTTATATATGCAGTGAGGTGAGTTCACTGAACACAACAGGTAGTTAGATGCAGTCAGCTGAGTTCACTCAACACAAACGTAGTTATATATGCAGTAAGGTGAGTTCACTGAACACGACAGGTAGCTATGTGCAGTGAGGTGAGTTCACTCAACCCAAAGGTAGTTATATATGCAGTGAGGTGAGTTCACTGAACACAAAAGGTAGCTATGTGCAGTGAGGTGAGTTCACTCAACCCAAAGGTAGTTATATATGCAGTGAGGTGAGTTTACTGAACACAACAGGTAGTTAGATGCAGTCAGCTGAGTTCACTCAACACAAACGTAGTTATATATGCAGTAAGGTGAGTTCACTGAACACGACAGGTAGCTATGTGCAGTGAGGTGAGTTCACTCAACCCAAAGGTAGTTATATATGCAGTGAGGTGAGTTCACTGAACACAAAAGGTAGCTATGTGCAGTGAGGTGAGTTCACTCAACCCAAAGGTAGTTATATATGCAGTGGGGTGAGTTCACTGAACACAACAGGTAGTTAGATGCAGTCAGCTGAGTTCACTCAACACAAACGTAGTTATATGCAGTGAGGTGAGTTCACTCAACAGAAAAGGTAGATATGCAGTGAGGTGAGTTCACTCAACCCAAAGGTAGTTATATATGCAGTGAGGTGAGTTCACTGAACACAACAGGTAGCTATGTGCAGTGAGGTGAGTTCACTCAACCCAAAGGTAGTTATATATGCAGTGAGGTGAGTTCACTGAACACAAAAGGTAGCTATGTGCAGTGAGGTGAGTTCACTCAACCCAAAGGTAGTTATATATGCAGTGAGGTGAGTTTACTGAACACAACAGGTAGTTAGATGCAGTCAGCTGAGTTCACTCAACACAAACGTAGTTATATATGCAGTAAGGTGAGTTCACTGAACACGACAGGTAGCTATGTGCAGTGAGGTGAGTTCACTCAACCCAAAGGTAGTTATATATGCAGTGAGGTGAGTTCACTGAACACAACAGGTAGTTAGATGCAGTCAGCTGAGTTCACTCAACACAAACGTAGTTATATATGCAGTAAGGTGATTTCACTGAACACAACAGGTAGCTATGTGCAGTGAGGTGAGTTGACTAAACCCAAAGGTAGTTATATATGCAGTGGGTGAGTTCACTGAACACAAAAGGTAGCTATGTGCAGTGAGGTGAGTTCACTCAACCCAAAGGTAGTTATATATGCAGTGGGTGAGTTCACTGAACACAACAGGTAGTTAGATGCAGTCAGCTGAGTTCACTCAACCCAAAGGTAGTTATATATGCAGTGAGGTGAGTTCACTGAACACAAAAGGTAGATATGCAGTGAGGTGAGTTCACTCAAGACAAAGGTAATTATATATGCAGTGAGGTGAGTTCACTGAACACAACAGGTAGTTAGATGCAGTCAGCTGAGTTCACTCAACACAAAGGTAGTTATATATGTAGTAAGGTGAGTTCACTGAACACAACAGGTAGCTATGTGCAGTGAGGTGAGTTCACTCAACCCAAAGGTAGTTATATATGCAGTGAGGTGAGTTCACTGAACACAAAAGGTAGATATGCAGTGAGGTGAGTTCACTCAAGCCAAAGGTAATTATATATGCAGTGAGGTGAGTTCACTGAACACAACAGGTAGTTAGATGCAGTCAGCTGAGTTCACTCAACACAAAGGTAGTTATATATGCAGTGAGGTGAGTTCACTGAACACAAAAGGTAGATATGCAGTGAGGTGAGTTCACTCAAGCCAAAGGTAATTATATATGCAGTGAGGTGAGTTCACTGAACACAACAGGTAGTTAGATGCAGTCAGCTGAGTTTACTCAACACAAAAGGTAGTTATGTGCAGCGAGGTGGGTTCACTCAACACAAACGTAGGTGTATGCAGTGATGAGGTGGGTTAACTAAACACAACAGGTACTAGTAGTAGGTAAATGCAGTACTGGGTAGGTAGTACAATGTGCAGCTCCCTGTCACACACACAGGTACTCACTGAATGTGCTGCTGAATGCTGGTGGGCTGCTGGCAGTGGGACACACATTATGAATTAGCAATGCTGTCTAAGCAACACAAGTGTATCACACACACAGGGCCCGCCCGCCCATGAGGCGGGGTGAAACGTTTGCCTCAGGCGGCACTTCTGGGGGGCGGCACCCGCCCGTCCGTGGGTGGGGAGGGCCGCCCGAACTGGAGGGGATAGCGGGCAGGAAGGGGGTATTGGGCCTAGCGGCGGGGAGGGGGGTCGGACCCCCCCCTCCCTCGCCTGGGTCTCCCGTCCTCCGCTCCCCTCCAGCTTGTTAGGTCGCTGGCTGGCTGCAGCTATAAGAGGCAACGGGCGGGGATCAATCACCTTCCTTGTTCCAGCGTGCGCTCCACTGACGTCACTTTCTGCTACGCAGCAGGAAGTGACGTCAGTGGAGCGCAGGCTGGAACGAGGAAGGTGAGTGATCCCCGCCCGTTGCCTCTTATAGCTGCAGCCAGCCAGCGACCTAACAAGCTGGAGGGGAGCGGAGGACGGGGGACCCAGGTGAGGGAGGGGGGGGGGTCCGACCCCCCTCCCCGCCGCTAGGCCCAATACCCCCTTCCTGCCCGCTATCCCCTCCAGTTCGGGCGGCCTTCCCCACCCATGGCTGGGGGGGGCGGCGGCGGCTTCTTTAAAATTTGCCTCAGGCGGCAAATGGTCTAGGGCCGGGCCTGCACACACACAGGTAGTAGTCACTGAATGTGCTGCTGCTGCTGGCAGTGGGACACACAGTATGAATTAGCAATGCTGTCTAAAAAACACAAATGTCAGTTTCAAACAGAAAAAAAAATTGATCACACGAGCAGGATGAGCTCTGAAAAGAGCTTTTCTGGGGCGCTATTATAGCAATAAGATTCGGCTAAGCAAGCTAAGAAGGCAAGAGCCTGACTAATCTGTCCCTAGGAGAACAAGTCTGCAGCAGCTGTCCCTAGTCTGTCTCTAGCAGGCACACGAGTGAGGCTAATGGCCGCCGGAGCCTGCCTTATATAAGGGGGGGTGGGGCTCCAGGGCTTAGTATAGCCGGATTGGCTACAATGCGCCTGCTGACTGTGATGCAGACCCTCATAGAGCATTATGGGGCGAATCGAACTTCCGGGAAAGTTCGCCTTCGCCGGCGAAGGCGAACCACCCGAAGTTCGCCTGGAACCGTTCGCCGGCGAACCGTTCGGCCCATCTCTAGTACCTTCTGGCACACAGCATATCCACATATACGTAGTGACAGCAGTGTACCTACTGGCACACAGCATATCCACATATATACGTAGTGACAGCAGTGTACCTACTGGCACACAGCATATCCACATATACGTAGTGACAGCAGTGTACCTACTGGCACACAGCATATCCACATATATACGTAGTGACAGCAGTGTACCTACTGGCACACAGCATATCCACATATACGTAGTGACAGCAGTGTACCTACTGGCACACAGCATATCCACATATATACGTAGTGACAGCAGTGTACCTACTGGCACACAGCATATCCACACATATACGTAGTGACAGCAGTGTACGTACTGGCACACAGCATATCCACACATATACGTAGTGACAGCAGTGTACCTACTGGCACACAGCATATCCACACATATACGTAGTGACAGCAGTGTACCTACTGGCACACAGCATATCCACATATATACGTAGTGACAGCAGTGTACCTACTAGCACACAGCATATCCACATATACTGTACGTAGTGACAGCAGTGTACCTACTAGCACACAGCATATCCACATATACTGTACGTAGTGACAGCAGTGTACCTACTGGCACACAGCATATCCACACATATACGTAGTGACAGCAGTGTACCTACTGGCACACAGCATATCCACACATATACGTAGTGACAGCAGTGTACCTACTGGCACACAGCATATCCACACATATACGTAGTGACAGCAGTGTACCTACTGGCACACAGCATATCCACATATATACGTAGTGACAGCAGTGTACCTACTGGCACACAGCATATCCTCATATATACGTAGTGACAGCAGTGTACCTACTGGGACACAGCATATCCACATATATGCGTAGTGACAGCAGTGTACCTACTGGCACACAGCATATCCACATATATAGGTAGTGACAGCAGTGTACCTACTGGCACACAGCATATCCTCATATATACGTAGTGACAGCAGTGTACCTACTGGCACACAGCATATCCTCATATATACGTAGTGACAGCAGTGTACCTACTGGCACACAGCATATCCTCATATATACGTAGTGACAGCAGTGTACCTACTGGGACACAGCATATCCACATATATGCGTAGTGACAGCAGTGTACCTACTGGGACACAGCATATCCACATATATGCGTAGTGACAGCAGTGTACCTACTGGCACACAGCATATCCTCATATATACGTAGTGACAGCAGTGTACCTACTGGCACACAGCATATCCTCATATATACGTAGTGACAGCAGTGTACCTACTGGCACACAGCATATCCACATATATGCGTAGTGACAGCAGTGTACCTACTGGGACACAGCATATCCACATATATGCGTAGTGACAGCAGTGTACCTACTGGGACACAGCATATCCACATATATGCGTAGTGACAGCAGTGTACCTACTGGCACACAGCATATCCACATATATACGTAGTGACAGCAGTGTACCTACTGGCACACAGCATATCCACACATATACGTAGTGACAGCAGTGTACCTACTGGCACACAGCATATCCACATATATACGTAGTGACAGCAGTGTACCTACTGGCACACAGCATATCCTCATATATACGTAGTGACAGCAGTGTACCTACTGGCACACAGCATATCCTCATATATACGTAGTGACAGCAGTGTACCTACTGGCACACAGCATATCCTCATATATACGTAGTGACAGCAGTGTACCTACTGGCACACAGCATATCCACACATATACGTAGTGACAGCAGAGTACCTACTGGCACACAGCATATCCACATATATACGTAGTGACAGCAGAGTACCTACTGGCACACAGCATATCCACATATACGTAGTGACAGCAGTGTACCTACTGGCACACAGCATATCCACATATATACGTAGTGACAGCAGTGTACCTACTGGCACACAGCATATCCACATATATACGTAGTGACAGCAGTGTACCTACTGGCACACAGCATATCCACATATATACGTAGTGACAGCAGAGTACCTACTGGCACACAGCATATCCACACATATACGTAGTGACAGCAGTGTACTTACTGGCACACAGCACATCCACATATACGTAGTGACAGCAGTGTACGTACTGGCACACAGCACATCCACATATACGTAGTGACAGCAGTGTACCTACTGGCACACAGCATATCCTCATATATACGTAGTGACAGCAGTGTACCTACTGGCACACAGCATATCCACATATATACGTAGTGACAGCAGTGTACCTACTGGCACACAGCATATCCACATATATACGTAGTGACAGCAGAGTACCTACTGGCACACAGCATATCCACACATATACGTAGTGACAGCAGTGTACCTACTGGCACACAGCATATCCACACATATACGTAGTGACAGCAGTGTACCTACTGGCACACAGCATATCCACACATATACGTAGTGACAGCAGTGTACGTACTGGCACACAGCATATCCACATATATATGTAGTGACAGCAGTGTACCTACTGGCACACAGCATATCCACATATACGTAGTGACAGCAGTGTACGTACTGGCACACAGCACATCCACATATACGTAGTGACAGCAGTGTACCTACTGGCACACAGCATATCCTCATATATACGTAGTGACAGCAGTGTACCTACTGGCACACAGCATATCCACATATATACGTAGTGACAGCAGTGTACCTACTGGCACACAGCATATCCACATATATACGTAGTGACAGCAGAGTACCTACTGGCACACAGCATATCCACACATATACGTAGTGACAGCAGTGTACCTACTGGCACACAGCATATCCACACATATACGTAGTGACAGCAGTGTACCTACTGGCACACAGCATATCCACATATATACGTAGTGACAGCAGTGTACCTACTGGCACACAGCATATCCACATATACGTAGTGACAGCAGTGTACCTACTGGCACACAGCATATCCACATATATACGTAGTGACAGCAGTGTACCTACTGGCACACAGCATATCCACATATACGTAGTGACAGCAGTGTACCTACTGGCACACAGCATATCCACATATATACGTAGTGACAGCAGTGTACCTACTGGCACACAGCATATCCACATATATACGTAGTGACAGCAGTGTACCTACTGGCACACAGCATATCCACATATATACGTAGTGACAGCAGTGTACCTACTGGCACACAGCATATCCACATATATACGTAGTGACAGCAGTGTACCTACTGGCACACAGCATATCCACACATATACGTAGTGACAGCAGTGTACGTACTGGCACACAGCATATCCACATATATATGTAGTGACAGCAGTGTACCTACTGGCACACAGCATATCCACATATATACGTAGTGACAGCAGTGTACCTACTGGCACACAGCATATCCTCATATATACGTAGTGACAGCAGTGTACCTACTGGCACACAGCATATCCACACATATACGTAGTGACAGCAGTGTACCTACTGGCACACAGCATATCCACATATACGTAGTGACAGCAGTGTACCTACTGGCACACAGCATATCCACATATATACGTAGTGACAGCAGTGTACCTACTGGCACACAGCATATCCACACATATACGTAGTGACAGCAGTGTACGTACTGGCACACAGCATATCCACATATATACGTAGTGACAGCAGTGTACCTACTGGCACATAGCACATCCTCATATATACGTAGTGACAGCAGTGTACTTCTGGCACACAGCATATCCACATATACTGTACGTAGTGACAGCAGTGTACCTACTGGCACACAGCATATCCACATATATACGTAGTGACAGCAGTGTACCTACTGGCACACAGCATATCCACATATACGTAGTGACAGCAGTGTACCTACTGGCACACAGCATATCCACATATATAGGTAGTGACAGCAGTGTACCTACTGGTACACAGCATATCCATATATACGTAGTGACAGCAGTGTACTTACTGGCACACAGCATATCCAGATATATACGTAGTGACAGCAGTGTACCTACTGGCACACAGCATATCCACATATATACGTAGTGACAGCAGTGTACCTACTGGCACACAGCATATCCATATATATACGTAGTGACAGCAGTGTACCTACTGGGACACAGCACATCCACATATACGTAGTGACAGCAGTATACCTACTGGCACACAGCATATCCACACATATACGTAGTGACAGCAGTGTACGTACTGGCACACAGCATATCCACATATATACGTAGTGACAGCAGTGTACCTACTGGCACACAGCATATCCACATATACGTAGTGACAGCAGTGTACCTACTGGCACACAGCATATCCACATATATACGTAGTGACAGCAGTGTACCTACTGGCACACAGCATATCCACACATATACATAGTGACAGCAGTGTACCTACTGGCACACAGCATATCCACATATATACGTAGTAACAGCAGTGTACCTACTGGCACACAGCATATCCACATATATACGTAGTGACAGCAGTGTACCTACTGGCACACAGCATATCCACATATATACGTAGTGACAGCAGTGTACCTACTGGCACACAGCATATCCACATATATACGTAGTGACAGCAGTTTACCTACTGGCACACAGCATATCCACATATACGTAGTGACAGCAGTGTACCTACTGGCACACAGCATATCCACATATACGTAGTGACAGCAGTGTACCTACTGGGACACAGCATATCCACATATATACGTAGTGACAGCAGTGTACCTACTGGGACACAACATATCCACATATATACGTAGTGACAGCAGTGTACCTACTGGGACACAGCATATCCACACATATACGTAGTGACAGCAGTGTACCTACTGGCACACAGCATATCCACATATATACGTAGTGACAGCAGTGTACCTACTGGGACACAGCATATCCACATATATACGTAGTGACAGCAGTGTACCTACTGGCACACAGCATATCCACACATATACGTAGTGACAGCAGTGTACCTACTGGCACACAGCATATCCACACATATACGTAGTGACAGCAGTGTACCTACTGGCACACAGCATATCCACATATACGTAGTGACAGCAGTGTACCTACTGGCACACAGCATATCCACACATATACGTAGTGACAGCAGTGTACCTACTGGCACACAGCATATCCACATATATACGTAGTGACAGCAGTGTACCTACTGGCACACAGCATATCCACATATATACGTAGTGACAGCACTTTACCTACTGGCACATAGCATATCCTCATATACGTAGTGACAGCAGTGTACCTACTGGCACACAGCATATCCACATATACGTAGTGACAGCAGTGTACCTACTGGGACACAGCATATCCACATATATACGTAGTGACAGCAGTGTACCTACTGGGACACAGCATATCCACATATATACGTAGTGACAGCAGTGTACCTACTGGCACACAGCATATCCACATATATACGTAGTGACAGCAGTGTACCTACTGGCACACAGCATATCCACACATATACGTAGTGACAGCAGTGTACCTACTGGCACACAGCATATCCACACATATACGTAGTGACAGCAGTGTACCTACTGGCACACAGCATATCCACATATACGTAGTGACAGCAGTGTACCTACTGGGACACAGCATATCCACATATATACGTAGTGACAGCAGTGTACCTACTGGCACACAGCATATCCACACATATACGTAGTGACAGCAGTGTACCTACTGGCACACAGCATATCCACATATATACGTAGTGACAGCAGTGTACCTACTGGCACACAGCATATCCACATATATAGGTAGTGACAGCAGTGTACTTACTGGGACACAGCACATCCACATATACGTAGTGACAGCAGTGTACCTACTGGCACACAGCATATCCATATATACGTAGTGACAGCAGTGTACCTACTGGGACACAGCACATCCACATATATACGTAGTGACAGCAGTGTACCTACTGGCACACAGCATATCCACATATATACGTAGTGACAGCAGTGTACTTACTGGGACACAGCACATCCACATATATACGTAGTGACAGCAGTGTACCTACTGGCACACAGCATATCCACATATATACGTAGTGACAGCAGTGTACCTACTGGCACACAGCATATCCACATATATACGTAGTGACAGCAGTGTACCTACTGGCACACAGCATATCCACATATATACGTAGTGACAGCAGTGTACCTACTGGCACACAGCATATCCACATATATACGTAGTGACAGCAGTGTACCTACTGGCACACAGCATATCCACATATACGTAGTGACAGCAGTTTACCTACTGGCACACAGCATATCCACATATACGTAGTGACAGCAGTGTACTACCTACTGGCACACAGCATATCCACATATATACGTAGTGACAGCAGTGTACCTACTGGCACACAGCATATCCACATATACGTAGTGACAGCAGTTTACCTACTGGCACACAGCATATCCACATATACGTAGTGACAGCAGTGTACCTACTGGCACACAGCATATCCACATATATACGTAGTGACAGCAGTTTACCTACTGGCACACAGCATATCCACATATATACGTAGTGACAGCAGTTTACCTACTGGCACACAGCATATCCACATATACGTAGTGACAGCAGTGTACTTACTGGCACACAGCATATCCACATATATACGTAGTGACAGCAGTGTACCTACTGGGACACAGCATATCCACATAGTTACATAGTTATTTTGGTTGAAAAAAGACATACGTCCATCGAGTTCAACCAGTACAAAGTACAACACCAGCCTGCTCCCTCACATATCCCTGTTGATCCAGAGGAAGGCGAAAAAACCCTTACAAGGCATGGTCCAATTAGCCCCTAAAGGGAAAAATTCCTTCCCGACTCCAGATGGCAATCAGATAAAATCCCTTTCAACGCAAGGAAAGCATCTAAGCCCCCTTTAAATGCAGGTATAGAGTTTGCCATAACGACTTCCTGTGGCAATGCATTCCACATCTTAATCACTCTTACTGTAAAGAACCCTTTCCTAAATAAATGGTTAAAACGTTTTTCCTCCATGCGCAGATCATGTCCTCTAGTCCTTTGAGAAGGCCTAGGGACAAAAAGCTCATCCGCCAAGGTATTATATTGCCCTCTGATGTATTTATACATGTTAATTAGATCTCCTCTAAGGCGTCTTTTCTCTAGACTAAATAAACCCAGTTTATCTAACCTTTCTTGGTAAGCGAGACCTTCCATCCCACGTATCAATTTTGTTGCTCGTCTCTGCACCTGCTCTAAAACTGCAATATCTTTTTTGTAATGTGGTGCCCAGAACTGAATTCCATATTCCAGATTTGGCCTTACTAGAGAGTTAAACAGGGGCAATATTATGCTAGCATCTCGAGTTTTTATTTCCCTTTTAATGCATCCCAAAATTTTGTCAGCTTTAGCTGCAGCTGCTTGGCATTGAGTACGATTATTTAACTTGTTGTCAATGAGTACTCCTAAGTCCTTCTCCAAGTTTGATGTCCCCAACTGTATCCCATTTATTTTGTATGGTGCTAGACCATTGGTACGACCAAAATGCATGACTTTACATTTGTCAACATTGAATTTCATCTGCCATGTATGTGCCCATATAGCCATCCTATCCAGATCCTGTTGCAATATGACACTATCTTCCTGAGAGTTGATGATTCTGCACAATTTTGTATCATCTGCAAAAATAGCAACATTGCTCACTACTGCATCTACTAGGTCATTAATAAATAAATTGAAGAGCACTGGTCCCAGTACAGACCCCTGTGGGACCCCACTGCTAACAGTCTCCCATTTTGAGTACGATCCATTGACCACAACTCTTTGTTTTCTGTCCATTAGCCAGTTCCCTATCCATGAACACAGACTCTTCCCCAGTCCTTGCATCCTCAACTTTTGCACCAGACTTCTGTGGGGAACAGTGTCGAAGGCCTTTGCAAAGTCCAAGTATATCACATCTACAGCATTCCCAATATCCATATTAGCATTCACTACCTCATAAAAACTGAGCATGTTAGTCAAACAGGACCTGTCTTTAGTAAACCCATGTTGATGCTGAGAAATAAGATTATTTTCTACTATGAAGTCATGTATAGTATCTCTTAGTAACCCCTCAAATAGTTTGCATACAACTGATGTTAAACTTACAGGTCTATAATTTCCTGGATCAGATTTTTTGCCCTTCTTAAATAATGGGAAAACGTGGGCTGTACGCCAATCCACTGGGACTCTGCCAGTTGCAAGAGAGTCACAAAAGATAAGATAAAGGGGTTTATCTATAACTGAACTTAATTCCCTTAGGACCCGAGGATGCATGCCATCCGGGCCAGGTGCCTTGTCTATTTTTAATTTATTTAGTCTTGCCTTCACTTCTTCCTGCGTTAAGTATTTAATATTACAGTTAGAAGATTGAGACTCTTCTGCCTCTGTAGTTTGCAACAGTGCTGTTTCTTTTGTGAAAAAAAAGCAAAGAAAGCATTTAATAACTCTGCCTTACCTTGGTCATCCACCATTGAGTTCCCACCCTCATCCTTTAGGAGTCCTATACAGTCAACCTTTCTTTTTTTAGAGTTAATGTACTTGTAAAACTTTTTTGGGTTAGATTTGATATCCTTAGCGATTTGTTTTTCAGCTTCAATCTTTGCCTGCCTAATTTCTTTTTTACAATTTTTATTGCACTCCTTATAATTGCTTAGTGCAGCCTCGGTCCCCTCCTGTTTTAGGACCTTATAGGCATTCTTTTTCCTCTTCATTTTATCTTTAACCTTTCTATTCATCCATAGAGGCCTTTTTTTTATTCCTAGACATTTTGTTTCCATATGGGATATACATACTACAATATTGATTGAGTATAAGTTTAAAAGCTTGCCATTTCCCTTCAGTGTCCTCCCCTTGTAGTACATTATCCCAGTTCACCAAACTTAGTGCCTGCCTAATTTGAGTGAACTTTGCTTTTCTAAAATTCATAGTTTTAGTGGTCCCGCTGCCCCGTGGCCTATCAGTCACCAGATCAAACGTTATCATGTTGTGATCACTATTTCCCAAATGTTCTTGAACCTGCACATTTGATACATTATCTGGTCTATTAGAAATGATCAGATCCAGTAACGCATTCCCCCTAGTTGGTTCCGTTACCATTTGAGTCAAGTAATTGTCCTGTAGTGCTGCCAGAAATCTGCTGCTTTTACCAGAATGGGTAGCCTCAATACTCCAGTCAATGTCTGGAAAGTTGAAGTCGCCCATAATTATGACATCATTTTTACCTGCAGCTTTTTCAATCTGCTGTAGTAATCGCAGTTCTGCAGCTTCATTAATAAGAGGTGGTCTGTAGCATACCCCAATAAGCAATTGGCAACTTTTATTTCCACCATGAATATTTACCCAAACGGACTCCACATCTTCGCAATCTTCCTCCATCTCATCGTTGAGGACAGCTGTAAGAGAATTCTTAACAAAGAGACAAACCCCTCCACCTTTTTTCCCTGTTCTATCCCTCCTAAACACATTGGGCTCGATTCACAAAGCAGTGCTAACCCAGTTAGAGACTTTAGGCATGATAACCATTGCACCACTCTGGTGATAAGCCAGTTTAGGTGTGATAAGTTTAGGCATGATAAGTTTAGGTGTGATAAGTTTAGGCATGATAAGTTTAGATAAGTTTAGATCGCTTGCAAAGTCCCGCACGCAAAGCAGCGCCATTAAACTTTATACGAAGTGCACCAGACTTTGCTAGCGTAAAACTTTTGATCAGCTGTGCACTGCGGTGCTAATGCAATTGGCGCTTAAACTTATCATGCCTAAACTTATCACACCTAAACTTATCATGCCTAAACTTATCACACCTAAACTTATCACACCTAAACTTATCACACCTAAACTTATCATGCCTAAACTGAGTTTAGGCATGATAAAGGGCTTTTCACCAGCGTGCTAACTGTTAGCACCGCTTTGTGAATCAGGCCCCTTGTATCCTTTTAAATTAGCTATCCAGTCATGGCTTTCATCCATCCATGTCTCAGTTATTCCCACAATGTCATAGCCTTTGTCATTCAGAATGAACTCTAGTTCATCTATTTTATTTGCAAGGCTCCGAGCATTGGTTACCATGCACTTTATATTTTTACCACCACATTTACCAATTTTGTTTACACAAAATGGGCTACTTGAATTTTTACCAACCTCCTTAATCTTTATATGTAGTGACAGCAGTGTACTTACTGGCACACAGCATATCCACATATATACGTAGTGACAGCAGTGTACCTACTGGCACACAGCATATCCACATATATACGTAGTGACAGCAGTGTACTTACTGGCACACAGCATATCCACATATATACGTAGTGACAGCAGTGTACCTACTGGCACACAGCATATCCACATATATACGTAGTGACAGCAGTGTACCTACTGGTACACAGCATATCCATATATACGTAGTGACAGCAGTGTACCTACTGGCACACAGCATATCCACACATATACGTAGTGACAGCAGTGTACCTACTGGTACACAGCATATCCATATATACGTAGTGACAGCAGTGTACCTACTGGCACACAGCATATCCACATATATACGTAGTGACAGCAGTGTACTTACTGGCACACAGCATATCCACATATATACGTAGTGACAGCAGTGTACCTACTGGCACACAGCATATCCACACATATACGTAGTGACAGCAGTGTACCTACTGGCACACAGCATATCCACATATATACGTAGTGACAGCAGTGTACCTACTGGCACACAGCATATCCACACATATACGTAGTGACAGCAGTGTACCTACTGGCACACAGCATATCCACATATACGTAGTGACAGCAGTGTACCTACTGGCACACAGCATATCCTCATATATACGTAGTGACAGCAGTGTACCTACTGGCACACAGCATATCCACACATATACGTAGTGACAGCAGTGTACGTACTGGCACACAGCATATCCACATATATACGTAGTGACAGCAGTGTACCTACTGGCACATAGCATATCCTCATATATACGTAGTGACAGCAGTGTACCTACTGGGACACAGCACATCCACATATACGTAGTGACAGCAGTGTACCTACTGGCACACAGCATATCCTCATATATACGTAGTGACAGCAGTGTACCTACTGGGACACAGCACATCCACATATACGTAGTGACAGCAGTGTACCTACTGGCACACAGCATATCCTCATATATACGTAGTGACAGCAGTGTACCTACTGGCACACAGCATATCCACACATATACGTAGTGACAGCAGTGTACGTACTGGCACACAGCATATCCACATATATACGTAGTGACAGCAGTGTACCTACTGGCACATAGCATATCCTCATATATACGTAGTGACAGCAGTGTACGTACTGGCACACAGCATATCCACATATATACGTAGTGACAGCAGTGTACCTACTGGTACACAGCATATCCACATATACGTAGTGACAGCAGTGTACCTACTGGTACACAGCATATCCATATATACGTAGTGACAGCAGTGTACTTACTGGCACACAGCATATCCAGATATATACGTAGTGACAGCAGTGTACCTACTGGCACACAGCATATCCACATATATACGTAGTGACAGCAGTGTACCTACTGGCACACAGCATATCCACATATATATGTAGTGACAGCAGTGTACCTACTGGCACACAGCATATCCACATATATACGTAGTGACAGCAGTGTACCTACTGGCACACAGCATATCCACATATATACGTAGTGACAGCAGTTTACCTACTGGCACACAGCATATCCACATATACGTAAGGACAGCAGTGTACCTACTGGGACACAGCACATCCACATATACGTAGTGACAGCAGTGTACCTACTGGTACACAGCATATCCATATATACGTAGTGACAGCAGTGTACCTACTGGCACACAGCATATCCACATATACGTAAGGACAGCAGTGTACCTACTGGTACACAGCATATCCACATATATACGTAGTGACAGCAGTGTACCTACTGGCACACAGCATATCCACATATATATGTAGTGACAGCAGTGTACCTACTGGCACACAGCATATCCACATATATACGTAGTGACAGCAGTGTACCTACTGGCACACAGCATATCCACATATATACGTAGTGACAGCAGTGTACCTACTGGCACACAGCATATCCACATATATACGTAGTGACAGCAGTGTACCTACTGGCACACAGCATATCCACATATATACGTAGTGACAGCAGTGTACCTACTGGCACACAGCATATCCACATATATACGTAGTGACAGCAGTGTACCTACTGGCACACAGCATATCCACATATATACGTAGTGACAGCAGTGTACCTACTGGCACACAGCATATCCACATATATACGTAGTGACAGCAGTGTACCTACTGGCACACAGCATATCCACATATATACGTAGTGACAGCAGTTTACCTACTGGCACACAGCATATCCACATATACGTAGTGACAGCAGTGTACCTACTGGGACACAGCACATCCACATATACGTAGTGACAGCAGTGTACCTACTGGCACACAGCATATCCTCATATATACGTAGTGACAGCAGTGTACCTACTGGCACACAGCATATCCACACATATACGTAGTGACAGCAGTGTACGTACTGGCACACAGCATATCCACATATATACGTAGTGACAGCAGTGTACCTACTGGCACATAGCATATCCTCATATATACGTAGTGACAGCAGTGTACGTACTGGCACACAGCATATCCACATATATACGTAGTGACAGCAGTGTACCTACTGGTACACAGCATATCCACATATACGTAGTGACAGCAGTGTACCTACTGGTACACAGCATATCCATATATACGTAGTGACAGCAGTGTACTTACTGGCACACAGCATATCCAGATATATACGTAGTGACAGCAGTGTACCTACTGGCACACAGCATATCCACATATATACGTAGTGACAGCAGTGTACCTACTGGCACACAGCATATCCACATATATATGTAGTGACAGCAGTGTACCTACTGGCACACAGCATATCCACATATATACGTAGTGACAGCAGTGTACCTACTGGCACACAGCATATCCACATATATACGTAGTGACAGCAGTTTACCTACTGGCACACAGCATATCCACATATACGTAAGGACAGCAGTGTACCTACTGGGACACAGCACATCCACATATACGTAGTGACAGCAGTGTACCTACTGGTACACAGCATATCCATATATACGTAGTGACAGCAGTGTACCTACTGGCACACAGCATATCCACATATACGTAAGGACAGCAGTGTACCTACTGGTACACAGCATATCCACATATATACGTAGTGACAGCAGTGTACCTACTGGCACACAGCATATCCACATATATATGTAGTGACAGCAGTGTACCTACTGGCACACAGCATATCCACATATATACGTAGTGACAGCAGTGTACCTACTGGCACACAGCATATCCACATATATACGTAGTGACAGCAGTGTACCTACTGGCACACAGCATATCCACATATATACGTAGTGACAGCAGTGTACCTACTGGCACACAGCATATCCACATATATACGTAGTGACAGCAGTGTACCTACTGGCACACAGCATATCCACATATATACGTAGTGACAGCAGTGTACCTACTGGCACACAGCATATCCACATATATACGTAGTGACAGCAGTTTACCTACTGGCACACAGCATATCCACATATACGTAGTGACAGCAGTGTACCTACTGGCACACAGCATATCCACATATACGTAGTGACAGCAGTGTACCTACTGGGACACAGCATATCCACATATATACGTAGTGACAGCAGTGTACCTACTGGGACACAGCATATCCACATATATACGTAGTGACAGCAGTGTACCTACTGGGACACAGCATATCCACATATATACGTAGTGACAGCAGTGTACCTACTGGCACACAGCATATCCACACATATACGTAGTGACAGCAGTGTACCTACTGGCACACAGCATATCCACACATATACGTAGTGACAGCAGTGTACCTACTGGCACACAGCATATCCACATATACGTAGTGACAGCAGTGTACCTACTGGCACACAGCATATCCACACATATACGTAGTGACAGCAGTGTACCTACTGGCACACAGCATATCCACATATACGTAGTGACAGCAGTGTACCTACTGGCACACAGCATATCCACACATATACGTAGTGACAGCAGTGTACCTACTGGCACACAGCATATCCACATATATACGTAGTGACAGCAGTGTACCTACTGGCACACAGCATATCCATATATATACGTAGTGACAGCAGTGTACCTACTGGCACACAGCATATCCACATATATACGTAGTGACAGCAGTGTACCTACTGGCACACAGCATATCCACATATATACGTAGTGACAGCAGTGTACCTACTGGCACACAGCATATCCACATATATACGTAGTGACAGCACTTTACCTACTGGCACATAGCATATCCTCATATACGTAGTGACAGCAGTGTACCTACTGGCACACAGCATATCCACATATACGTAGTGACAGCAGTGTACCTACTGGGACACAGCATATCCACATATATACGTAGTGACAGCAGTGTACCTACTGGCACACAGCATATCCACATATATACGTAGTGACAGCAGTGTACCTACTGGCACACAGCATATCCACACATATACGTAGTGACAGCAGTGTACCTACTGGCACACAGCATATCCACACATATACGTAGTGACAGCAGTGTACCTACTGGCACACAGCATATCCACATATACGTAGTGACAGCAGTGTACCTACTGGCACACAGCATATCCACATATATACGTAGTGACAGCAGTGTACCTACTGGCACACAGCATATCCACATATACGTAGTGACAGCAGTGTACCTACTGGCACACAGCATATCCACATATATACGTAGTGACAGCAGTGTACCTACTGGCACACAGCATATCCACATATATAGGTAGTGACAGCAGTGTACTTACTGGGACACAGCACATCCACATATACGTAGTGACAGCAGTGTACCTACTGGCACACAGCATATCCATATATACGTAGTGACAGCAGTGTACCTACTGGGACACAGCACATCCACATATATACGTAGTGACAGCAGTGTACCTACTGGCACACAGCATATCCACATATATACGTAGTGACAGCAGTGTACTTACTGGGACACAGCACATCCACATATATACGTAGTGACAGCAGTGTACCTACTGGCACACAGCATATCCACATATATACGTAGTGACAGCAGTGTACCTACTGGCACACAGCATATCCACATATATACGTAGTGACAGCAGTGTACTTACTGGGACACAGCACATCCACATATATACGTAGTGACAGCAGTGTACCTACTGGCACACAGCATATCCACATATATACGTAGTGACAGCAGTGTACCTACTGGCACACAGCATATCCACATATACGTAGTGACAGCAGTTTACCTACTGGCACACAGCATATCCACATATACGTAGTGACAGCAGTGTACTACCTACTGGCACACAGCATATCCACATATACGTAGTGACAGCAGTGTACCTACTGGCACACAGCATATCCACATATATACGTAGTGACAGCAGTGTACCTACTGGCACACAGCATATCCACATATACGTAGTGACAGCAGTTTACCTACTGGCACACAGCATATCCACATATACGTAGTGACAGCAGTGTACCTACTGGCACACAGCATATCCACATATATACGTAGTGACAGCAGTTTACCTACTGGCACACAGCATATCCACATATATACGTAGTGACAGCAGTTTACCTACTGGCACACAGCATATCCACATATACGTAGTGACAGCAGTGTACTTACTGGCACACAGCATATCCACATATATACGTAGTGACAGCAGTGTACCTACTGGGACACAGCATATCCACATAGTTACATAGTTATTTTGGTTGAAAAAAGACATACGTCCATCGAGTTCAACCAGTACAAAGTACAACACCAGCCTGCTCCCTCACATATCCCTGTTGATCCAGAGGAAGGCGAAAAAACCCTTACAAGGCATGGTCCAATTAGCCCCTAAAGGGAAAAATTCCTTCCCGACTCCAGATGGCAATCAGATAAAATCCCTTTCAACGCAAGGAAAGCATCTAAGCCCCCTTTAAATGCAGGTATAGAGTTTGCCATAACGACTTCCTGTGGCAATGCATTCCACATCTTAATCACTCTTACTGTAAAGAACCCTTTCCTAAATAAATGGTTAAAACGTTTTTCCTCCATGCGCAGATCATGTCCTCTAGTCCTTTGAGAAGGCCTAGGGACAAAAAGCTCATCCGCCAAGGTATTATATTGCCCTCTGATGTATTTATACATGTTAATTAGATCTCCTCTAAGGCGTCTTTTCTCTAGACTAAATAAACCCAGTTTATCTAACCTTTCTTGGTAAGCGAGACCTTCCATCCCACGTATCAATTTTGTTGCTCGTCTCTGCACCTGCTCTAAAACTGCAATATCTTTTTTGTAATGTGGTGCCCAGAACTGAATTCCATATTCCAGATGTGGCCTTACTAGAGAGTTAAACAGGGGCAATATTATGCTAGCATCTCGAGTTTTTATTTCCCTTTTAATGCATCCCAAAATTTTGTCAGCTTTAGCTGCAGCTGCTTGGCATTGAGTACGATTATTTAACTTGTTGTCAATGAGTACTCCTAAGTCCTTCTCCAAGTTTGATGTCCCCAACTGTATCCTATTTATTTTGTATGGTGCTAGACCATTGGTACGACCAAAATGCATGACTTTACATTTGTCAACATTGAATTTCATCTGCCATGTATGTGCCCATATAGCCATCCTATCCAGATCCTGTTGCAATATGACACTATCTTCCTGAGAGTTGATGATTCTGCACAATTTTGTATCATCTGCAAAAATAGCAACATTGCTCACTACTGCATCTACTAGGTCATTAATAAATAAATTGAAGAGCACTGGTCCCAGTACAGACCCCTGTGGGACCCCACTGCTAACAGTCTCCCATTTTGAGTACGATCCATTGACCACAACTCTTTGTTTTCTGTCCATTAGCCAGTTCCCTATCCATGAACACAGACTCTTCCCCAGTCCTTGCATCCTCAACTTTTGCACCAGACTTCTGTGGGGAACAGTGTCGAAGGCCTTTGCAAAGTCCAAGTATATCACATCTACAGCATTCCCAATATCCATATTAGCATTCACTACCTCATAAAAACTGAGCATGTTAGTCAAACAGGACCTGTCTTTAGTAAACCCATGTTGATGCTGAGAAATAAGATTATTTTCTACTATGAAGTCATGTATAGTATCTCTTAGTAACCCCTCAAATAGTTTGCATACAACTGATGTTAAACTTACAGGTCTATAATTTCCTGGATCAGATTTTTTGCCCTTCTTAAATAATGGGAAAACGTGGGCTGTACGCCAATCCACTGGGACTCTGCCAGTTGCAAGAGAGTCACAAAAGATAAGATAAAGGGGTTTATCTATAACTGAACTTAATTCCCTTAGGACCCGAGGATGCATGCCATCCGGGCCAGGTGCCTTGTCTATTTATAATTTATTTAGTCTTGCCTTCACTTCTTCCTGCGTTAAGTATTTAATATTACAGTTAGAAGATTGAGACTCTTCTGCCTCTGTAGTTTGCAACAGTGCTGTTTCTTTTGTGAAAAAAAAGCAAAGAAAGCATTTAATAACTCTGCCTTACCTTGGTCATCCACCATTGAGTTCCCATCCTCATCCTTTAGGGGTCCTATACAGTCAACCTTTCTTTTTTTAGAGTTAATGTACTTGTAAAACTTTTTTGGGTTAGATTTGATATCCTTAGCGATTTGTTTTTCAGCTTCAATCTTTGCCTG
Source organism: Hyperolius riggenbachi (assembly GCF_040937935.1). Taxonomy (NCBI): domain Eukaryota; kingdom Metazoa; phylum Chordata; class Amphibia; order Anura; family Hyperoliidae; genus Hyperolius; species Hyperolius riggenbachi. The sequence goes on from NC_090651.1 coordinate 2,429,570, forward strand.
CCTAATTTCTTTTTTACAATTTTTATTGCACTCCTTATAATTGCTTAGTGCAGCCTCGGTCCCCTCCTGTTTTAGGACCTTATAGGCATTCTTTTTCCTCTTCATTTTATCTTTAACCTTTCTATTCATCCATAGAGGCCTTTTTTTTATTCCTAGACATTTTGTTTCCATATGGGATATACATACTACAATATTGATTGAGTATAAGTTTAAAAGCTTGCCATTTCCCTTCAGTGTCCTCCCCTTGTAGTACATTATCCCAGTTCACCAAACTTAGTGCCTGCCTAATTTGAGTGAACTTTGCTTTTCTAAAATTCATAGTTTTAGTGGTCCCGCTGCCCCGTGGCCTATCAGTCACCAGATCAAACGTTATCATGTTGTGATCACTATTTCCCAAATGTTCTTGAACCTGCACATTTGATACATTATCTGGTCTATTAGAAATGATCAGATCCAGTAACGCATTCCCCCTAGTTGGTTCCGTTACCATTTGAGTCAAGTAATTGTCCTGTAGTGCTGCCAGAAATCTGCTGCTTTTACCAGAATGGGTAGCCTCAATACTCCAGTCAATGTCTGGAAAGTTGAAGTCGCCCATAATTATGACATCATTTTTACCTGCAGCTTTTTCAATCTGCTGTAGTAATCGCAGTTCTGCAGCTTCATTAATAAGAGGTGGTCTGTAGCATACCCCAATAAGCAATTGGCAACTTTTATTTCCACCATGAATATTTACCCAAACGGACTCCACATCTTCGCAATCTTCCTCCATCTCATCGTTGAGGACAGCTGTAAGAGAATTCTTAACAAAGAGACAAACCCCTCCACCTTTTTTCCCTGTTCTATCCCTCCTAAACACATTGGGCTCGATTCACAAAGCAGTGCTAACCCAGTTAGAGACTTTAGGCATGATAACCATTGCACCACTCTGGTGATAAGCCAGTTTAGGTGTGATAAGTTTAGGCATGATAAGTTTAGGTGTGATAAGTTTAGGCATGATAAGTTTAGATAAGTTTAGATCGCTTGCAAAGTCCCGCACGCAAAGCAGCGCCATTAAACTTTATACGAAGTGCACCAGACTTTGCTAGCGTAAAACTTTTGATCAGCTGTGCACTGCGGTGCTAATGCAATTGGCGCTTAAACTTATCATGCCTAAACTTATCACACCTAAACTTATCATGCCTAAACTTATCACACCTAAACTTATCACACCTAAACTTATCACACCTAAACTTATCATGCCTAAACTGAGTTTAGGCATGATAAAGGGCTTTTCACCAGCGTGCTAACTGTTAGCACCGCTTTGTGAATCAGGCCCCTTGTATCCTTTTAAATTAGCTATCCAGTCATGGCTTTCATCCATCCATGTCTCAGTTATTCCCACAATGTCATTGCCTTTGTCATTCAGAATGAACTCTAGTTCATCTATTTTATTTGCAAGGCTCCGAGCATTGGTTACCATGCACTTTATATTTTTACCACCACATTTACCAATTTTGTTTACACAAAATGGGCTACTTGAATTTTTACCAACCTCCTTAATCTTTATATGTAGTGACAGCAGTGTACTTACTGGCACACAGCATATCCACATATATACGTAGTGACAGCAGTGTACCTACTGGCACACAGCATATCCACATATATACGTAGTGACAGCAGTGTACTTACTGGCACACAGCATATCCACATATATACGTAGTGACAGCAGTGTACCTACTGGCACACAGCATATCCACATATATACGTAGTGACAGCAGTGTACCTACTGGTACACAGCATATCCATATATACGTAGTGACAGCAGTGTACCTACTGGCACACAGCATATCCACACATATACGTAGTGACAGCAGTGTACCTACTGGCACACAGCATATCCACATATACGTAGTGACAGCAGTGTACCTACTGGCACACAGCATATCCACACATATACGTAGTGACAGCAGTGTACCTACTGGCACACAGCATATCCACATATATACGTAGTGACAGCAGTGTACCTACTGGCACACAGCATATCCACATATATACGTAGTGACAGCAGTGTACCTACTGGCACACAGCATATCCACATATACGTAGTGACAGCAGTGTACCTACTGGCACACAGCATATCCACACATATACGTAGTGACAGCAGTGTACCTACTGGCACACAGCATATCCACATATACGTAGTGACAGCAGTGTACCTACTGGGACACAGCACATCCACATATACGTAGTGACAGCAGTGTACCTACTGGCACACAGCATATCCTCATATATACGTAGTGACAGCAGTGTACCTACTGGCACACAGCATATCCACACATATACGTAGTGACAGCAGTGTACCTACTGGGACACAGCATATCCACATATATACGTAGTGACAGCAGTGTACCTACTGGCACATAGCATATCCTCATATATACGTAGTGACAGCAGTGTACCTACTGGGACACAGCATATCCACATATACGTAGTGACAGCAGTGTACCTACTGGCACACAGCATATCCACATATACGTAGTGACAGCAGTGTACCTACTGGTACACAGCATATCCATATATACGTAGTGACAGCAGTGTACTTACTGGCACACAGCATATCCAGATATATACGTAGTGACAGCAGTGTACCTACTGGCACACAGCATATCCACATATATACGTAGTGACAGCAGTGTACCTACTGGCACACAGCATATCCACATATATATGTAGTGACAGCAGTGTACCTACTGGCACACAGCATATCCACATATATACGTAGTGACAGCAGTGTACCTACTGGCACACAGCATATCCACATATATACGTAGTGACAGCAGTTTACCTACTGGCACACAGCATATCCACATATACGTAAGGACAGCAGTGTACCTACTGGGACACAGCACATCCACATATACGTAGTGACAGCAGTGTACCTACTGGTACACAGCATATCCATATATACGTAGTGACAGCAGTGTACCTACTGGCACACAGCATATCCACATATACGTAAGGACAGCAGTGTACCTACTGGTACACAGCATATCCACATATATACGTAGTGACAGCAGTGTACCTACTGGCACACAGCATATCCACATATATATGTAGTGACAGCAGTGTACGTACTGGCACACAGCATATCCACATATATACGTAGTGACAGCAGTGTACCTACTGGCACATAGCATATCCTCATATATACGTAGTGACAGCAGTGTACGTACTGGCACACAGCATATCCACATATATACGTAGTGACAGCAGTGTACCTACTGGTACACAGCATATCCACATATACGTAGTGACAGCAGTGTACCTACTGGTACACAGCATATCCATATATACGTAGTGACAGCAGTGTACTTACTGGCACACAGCATATCCAGATATATACGTAGTGACAGCAGTGTACCTACTGGCACACAGCATATCCACATATATACGTAGTGACAGCAGTGTACCTACTGGCACACAGCATATCCACATATATATGTAGTGACAGCAGTGTACCTACTGGCACACAGCATATCCACATATATACGTAGTGACAGCAGTGTACCTACTGGCACACAGCATATCCACATATATACGTAGTGACAGCAGTTTACCTACTGGCACACAGCATATCCACATATACGTAAGGACAGCAGTGTACCTACTGGGACACAGCACATCCACATATACGTAGTGACAGCAGTGTACCTACTGGTACACAGCATATCCATATATACGTAGTGACAGCAGTGTACCTACTGGCACACAGCATATCCACATATACGTAAGGACAGCAGTGTACCTACTGGTACACAGCATATCCACATATATACGTAGTGACAGCAGTGTACCTACTGGCACACAGCATATCCACATATATATGTAGTGACAGCAGTGTACCTACTGGCACACAGCATATCCACATATATACGTAGTGACAGCAGTGTACCTACTGGCACACAGCATATCCACATATACGTAGTGACAGCAGTGTACCTACTGGCACACAGCATATCCACATATACGTAGTGACAGCAGTGTACCTACTGGCACACAGCATATCCACATATATATGTAGTGACAGCAGTGTACTTACTGGCACACAGCATATCCACATATATACGTAGTGACAGCAGTGTACCTACTGGCACACAGCATATCCACATATATACGTAGTGACAGCAGTGTACCTACTGGCACACAGCATATCCACATATATACGTAGTGACAGCAGTGTACCTACTGGCACACAGCATATCCACATATATACGTAGTGACAGCAGTGTACCTACTGGCACACAGCATATCCACATATATACGTAGTGACAGCAGTGTACCTACTGGCACACAGCATATCCACATATATACGTAGTGACAGCAGTTTACCTACTGGCACACAGCATATCCACATATACGTAGTGACAGCAGTGTACCTACTGGCACACAGCATATCCACATATACGTAGTGACAGCAGTGTACCTACTGGGACACAGCATATCCACATATATACGTAGTGACAGCAGTGTACCTACTGGTACACAGCATATCCATATATACGTAGTGACAGCAGTGTACCTACTGGCACACAGCATATCCACACATATACGTAGTGACAGCAGTGTACCTACTGGCACACAGCATATCCACATATATACGTAGTGACAGCAGTTTACCTACTAGCACACAGCATATCCACATATATACGTAGTGACAGCAGTGTACCTACTGGCACACAGCATATCCTCATATATACGTAGTGACAGCAGTGTACCTACTGGCACACAGCATATCCACATATATACGTAGTGACAGCAGTTTACCTACTAGCACACAGCATATCCACATATATACGTAGTGACAGCAGTGTACCTACTGGCACACAGCATATCCTCATATATACGTAGTGACAGCAGTGTACCTACTGGCACACAGCATATCCACACATATACGTAGTGACAGCAGTGTACCTACTGGCACACAGCATATCCATATATACGTAGTGACAGCAGTGTACCTACTGGCACACAGCATATCCACATATACGTAGTGACAGCAGTGTACCTACTGGCACACAGCATATCCACATATAGGTAGTGACAGCAGTGTACCAACTGGCACACAGCATATCCACATATATATGTAGTGACAGCAGTGTACCTACTGGCACACAGCATATCCACATATATACGTAGTGACAGCAGTGTACCTACTGGGACACAGCATATCCACATATACGTAGTGACAGCAGTGTACTTACTGGCACACAGCATATCCACATATACGTAGTGACAGCAGTGTACCTACTGGCACACAGCATATCCACATATATACGTAGTGACAGCAGTGTACCTACTGGCACACAGCATATCCACATATATACGTAGTGACAGCAGTGTACCTACTGGCACACAGCATATCCACATATACGTAGTGACAGCAGTGTACTTACTGGCACACAACATATCCACATATATACGTAGTGACAGCAGTGTACTTACTGGCACACAACATATCCACATATATACGTAGTGACAGCAGTGTACCTACTGGCACACAGCATATCCACATATACGTAGTGACAGCAGTGTACCTACTGGCACACAGCATATCCACATATATACGTAGTGACAGCAGTGTACCTACTGGGACACAGCATATCCACATATACGTAGTGACAGCAGTGTACCTACTGGCACACAGCATATCCACATATACGTAGTGACAGCAGTGCACCTACTGGCACACAGCATATCCACATATATACGTAGTGACAGCAGTGCACCTACTGGCACACAGCATATCCACATATATACGTAATGACAGCAGTGTACTTACTGGCACACAGCATATCCACATATATACGTAGTGACAGCAGTGTACCTACTGGCACACAGCATATCCACATATATACGTAGTGACAGCAGTGTACCTACTGGCACACAGCATATCCACATATACGTAGTGACAGCAGTGTACCTACTGGCACACAGCATATCCACATATATACGTAGTGACAGCAGTGTACCTACTGGCACACAGCATATCCACACATATACGTAGTGACAGCAGTGTACCTACTGGCACACAGCATATCCACACATATACGTAGTGACAGCAGTGTACTTACTGGGACACAGCATATCCACATATATACGTAGTGACAGCAGTGTACCTACTGGCACACAGCATATCCACATATACGTAGTGACAGCAGTGTACCTACTGGCACACAGCATATCCACATATATACGTAGTGACAGCAGTGTACCTACTGGCACACAGCATATCCACATATATACGTAGTGACAGCAGTGTACCTACTGGCACACAGCATATCCACACATATACGTAGTGACAGCAGTGTACTTACTGGCACACAGCATATCCACATATATACGTAGTGACAGCAGTGTACCTACTAGCACACAGCATATCCACATATACTGTACGTAGTGACAGCAGTGTACTTACTGGCACACAGCATATCCACATATATACGTAGTGACAGCAGTGTACTTACTGGCACACAGCATATCCACATATACGTAGTGACAGCAGTGTACTTACTGGCACACAGCATATCCACATATATACGTAGTGACAGCAGTGTACCTACTGGCACACAGCATATCCACATATATACGTAGTGACAGCAGTGTACTTACTGGCAAATAGCATATCCTCATATATACGTAGTGACAGCAGTGTACCTACTAGCACACAGCATATCCACATATACTGTACGTAGTGACAGCAGTGTACCTACTGGCACACAGCATATCCACATATATACGTAGTGACAGCAATGTACCTACTGGCACACAGCATATCCACATATATACGTAGTGACAGCAGTGTACCTACTGGCACACAGCATATCCACATATATACGTAGTGACAGCAGTGTACCTACTGGCACACAGCATATCCACATATATACGTAGTGACAGCAGTGTACCTACTGGCACACAGCATATCCACACATATACGTAGTGACAGCAGTGTACTTACTGGCACACAGCATATCCACATATATACGTAGTGACAGCAGTGTACCTACTAGCACACAGCATATCCACATATACTGTACGTAGTGACAGCAGTGTACCTACTAGCACACAGCATATCCACATATACTGTACGTAGTGACAGCAGTGTACTTACTGGCACACAGCATATCCACATATATACGTAGTGACAGCAGTGTACTTACTGGCACACAGCATATCCACATATACGTAGTGACAGCAGTGTACTTACTGGCACACAGCATATCCACATATATACGTAGTGACAGCAGTGTACCTACTGGCACACAGCATATCCACATATATACGTAGTGACAGCAGTGTACTTACTGGCAAATAGCATATCCTCATATATACGTAGTGACAGCAGTGTACCTACTAGCACACAGCATATCCACATATACTGTACGTAGTGACAGCAGTGTACCTACTGGCACACAGCATATCCACATATATACGTAGTGACAGCAATGTACCTACTGGCACACAGCATATCCACATATATACGTAGTGACAGCAGTGTACCTACTGGCACACAGCATATCCACATATACGTAGTGACAGCAGTGTACCTACTGGCACACAGCATATCCACATATACGTAGTGACAGCAGTGTACCTACTGGGACACAGCATATCCACATATACGTAGTGACAGCAGTGTACTTACTGGCACATAGCATATCCACATATATACATATACACAAAATTTTAACCACTTAAGCCTAACTGGACAAATATATTTGTCCAGTGTATTTGAGGAGACTGCAACACCAGTTTGTTACTAAATGAGGCACATGTGGTATCATTGTATTGGTGACAAGTTATAGAATACATTTTGGTGTGTCTGAAAGCTCGGACACACGTCACATAAAAAAATGGATAGGGACAAACTCAATCCAACATAAAAAAAGTTGTTTTCAAAATTATGATCAAACTTGGGAAAGTCTTAGCAAAACTACAAGAGACATATGTGGTAACATTTTAATCCTGATAAGTTGTAGAATAGAGTTTAGAGAGTTTTAGGGTTGAGGCGCATGTCTTGTGTATTCTTTTTAGTCACAAACTGAATCAAAGGCAATTACATTTTCACATATTCTGTACCAAAATAAGAGACTTGTACAATGAAAACAAAGTGGCAGAATATAAGCTAAAAAACATGTATTGTTACCTTAGGAACTTGGCTTTTTAACTAAGTATGCCAAGAGGGTATATTACTATTATTTTTGCAAATAAGGTCTCGTAATCAGAGATAGTGTACAATGAGAAAGCAAAAAACATTTTAAAAAACAAACCTTTATTTGCAAATACAATATTGTCACCATACATTGTGCTAGGAACATAATGTAAATGTAATAACCAGGATGGATACGCTAGTAAAATGTGTGGGTTAACTTATAGTTGGCACTGTTTATTGTAAAGCTATAATGAATGTAAAATGGAGAAATAGTGTGTTTTTTCTATTTGTTACCTTAAATTCCCTTTAAAATTCATAGAAAAATAGGTAATTACTAAACAAAATTTTCACACAGTAAAAGCCTAATTTGTCCTGAAAAAAACAATATAAAATAATTTAGGTGTGATAAGTAGTAATAAAGTTATTGTCGAATGAATGAGAGCAGCACTGAATGATATGTGAAAATTGCTCTCGTCCCTGAAGTGGTTAAGAAAGGGTTGGGGGGGGGGGGGGGCATTGGGAAGTTTGTCATTCAACACACATACGGAAATCATTTTAGGCAGCAGTCTAGAACTTGCCTGTGTGTATATGCGCATATCCGTTTACAACTTCCTCCAGCATTTGGTCATAAAGGCAAATGCACAAATAGCGGTGATATAAAACAATGATAGAAATGCATAAAAGTAAATAAATGCAATAATGAAAGCTGTGACCGGTGGTGTATATAGTATACAGCGTGATCACACACAGCCCCCCCCCTCCCCTCCTCCACCCCCCATGGCCGTTTCACACTCAGCTTGGATTTTGGTGAGTATTGTATAGTACAGTATACAGCATGATCACACACAGCCCCCCCTCCTCCATCCCCCCATGCCTGCTTCCCACTCAGCACCGCAGGTAATTGGATTTTGGTGAGTATTGTATAGTACAGTATACAGCATGATCAGACACAGCCCCCCCTCCCCCTCCTCCACCCCCCATGCCCATTTCCCACTCAGCACCGCAGGTAATTGGATTTGGTGAGTATAGTATTGTATAGTATACAGCATGATCAGACACAGCCCCCCCCCCCTCCACCATCCCCCCATGCCCGTTTCCCACTCAGCACCGCAAGTAATTGGATTTTGGTGAGTATTGTATAGTACAGTATACAGCATGATCAGACACAGCCCCCCCCCCCCCCTCCATCCCCCCATGCCTGCTTCACACTCAGCACCGCAGGTAATTGGATTTTGGTGAGTATTGTATAGTATAGTATACAGCATGATCAGACACAGTCCCCCCCCCCCCCCTCCATCCCCCCATGCCTGCTTCACACTCAGCACCGCAGGTAATTGGATTTTGGTGAGTATTGTATAGTATAGTATACAGCATGATCAGACACAGCCCCCCCCCCCCTCCATCCCCCCATGCCCGTTTCACACTCAGCACCGCAGGTAATTGGATTTGGTGAGTATAGTATAGTATAGTATAGTATAGTATAGTATAGTATAGTATAGTATACAGCATGATCAGACACAGCCCCCCCTCCCCTCCTCCACCCCCCATGCCCGTTTCACACTCAGCACCGCAGGTAATTGGATTTTGGTGAGTATTGTATAGTATAGTATACAGCATGATCAGACACAGCCCCCCCTCCCCTCCTCCACCCCCCATGGCCGTTTCACACTCAGCACCGCAGGTAATTGGATTTTGGTGAGTATAGTATTGTATAGTATACAGCATGATCAGACACAGCCCCCCCTCCCCTCCTCCACCCCCCATGGCCGTTTCACACTCAGCACCGCAGGTAATTGGATTTGGTGAGTATAGTATAGTATAGTATACAGCATGATCAGACACAGCCCCCCCCCCTCCCCTCCTCCATCCCCCCATGCCCGTTTCACACTCAGCACCGCAGGTAATTGGATTTTGGTGAGTATAGTATACAGTATGATCAGACACAGCCCCCCCCTCCCCTCCTCCATCCCCCCATGCCCGTTTCACACTCAGCACCGCAGGTAATTGGATTTTGGTGAGTATAGTATAGTATACAGTATGATCAGACACAGCCCCCCCTCCCCTCCTCCACCCCCCATGCCCGTTTCCCACTCAGCACCGCAGGTAATTGGATTTTGGTGAGTATAGTATAGTATAGTATACAGCATGATCAGACACAGCCCCCCCTCCCCTCCTCCACCCCCCATGCCCGTTTCCCACTCAGCACCGCAGGTAATTGGATTTTGGTGAGTATAGTATAGTATAGTATACAGCGTGATCAGACACAGCCCCCCTACCCCCCTCCTCCATCCCTCCATGCCCGTTTCCCACTCAGCACCGCAGGTAATTGGATTTTGGTGAGTATTGTATAGTACAGTATACAGCATGATCAGACACAGCCACACCCCCTCCATCCCCCCATGCCTGCTTCACACTCAGCACCGCAGGTAATTGGATTTTGGTGAGTATTGTATAGTATAGTATACAGCATGATCAGACACAGCCCCCCCTCCCCTCCTCCATCCCTCCATGCCCGTTTCCCACTCAGCACCGCAGGTAATTGGATTTTGGTGAGTATTGTATAGTACAGTATACAGCATGATCAGACACAGTCCCCCCCCCCCTCCATCCCCCCATGCCCGTTTCACACTCAGCACCGCAGGTAATTGGATTTGGTGAGTATAGTATTGTATAGTATACAGCATGATCAGACACAGCCCCCCCTCCCCTCCTCCACCCCCCCATGCCCGTTTCACACTCAGCACCGCAGGTAATTGGATTTTGGTGAGTATTGTATAGTATAGTATACAGCATGATCAGACACAGTCCCCCCCCCCCTCCATCCCCCCATGCCCGTTTCACACTCAGCACCGCAGGTAATTGGATTTGGTGAGTATTGTATAGTACAGTATACAGCATGATCAGACACAGCCCCCCCTCCCCTCCTCCACCCCCCATGCCCGTTTCCCACTCAGCACCGCAGGTAATTGGATTTTGGTGAGTATTGTATAGTATAGTATACAGCATGATCAGACACAGCCCCCCCTCCCCTCCTCCACCCCCCATGCCTGTTTCACACTCAGCACCGCAGGTAATTGGATTTTGGTGAGTATTGATCTCTTCCCTTGCAGGAGATTGTAGTAACAAGTCCCAGCAGCGCACACACTCTTTCCTGGAGTCTCGGCTTGTTGTGACTATCAAGTCGCAATCACGGCTCATTAAAATCAATATGTCCTGCTGCCGGCAATGAGCGATGATGGCAAATACATGTTCCCATGTCAACACGTTTCCTGCAGTGACAGTTGTTTAATGGTGCGCAGCGTGGCGGTGACCTGCCGGCCCTGACATTTCCTCAACGGTGGTAATTCTTTTCACAGCAAATGTTCTATGCAAAATTAACCTTATTCTGCTGCAATTTACAACCTAACCTCTGCAACCTAACCTGTACAACCTAACCTGTACAACCTAACCTGTACAACCTAATCTGTACAACCTAATCTGTACAACCTAACCTGTACAACCCAACCTCTGCAACCCAACCTCTGCAACCTATCCTGTACAACCTATCCTGTGCAACTTAACCTCTGCAACCTATCCTGTACAACCTAACCTTGGAAACCTAACCTGTACAACCTATCCTGTACAACCTAACCTTGGCAACCTAACCTGTACAACATATCCTGTACAACCTAACCTCTGCAGCCTAACCTGTACAACCTAACCTCTGCAACCTAACCTGTACAACCTATCCTGTACAACCTATCCTCTGCAACCTAACCTCTGCAACCTAACCTGCACAACCTAACCACTGCAACCTAACCTGTACAACCTAACCTTGGCAACCTAACCTGTACAACCCAACCTCTGCAACCTAACCTGTACAACCTAACCACTGCAACCTATCCTGTACAACCTATCCTGTACAACCTAACCTTGGCAACCTAACCTGTACAACCTATCCTGTACAACCCAACCTCTGCAACCTAACCTGTACAACCTAACCACTGCAACATATCCTGTACAACCTATCCTGTACAACCTAACCTTGGCAACCTAACCTGTACAACCTATCCTGTACAACCCAACCTCTGCAACCTAACATGTACAACCTAACCTGTACACCCTATCCTGTGCAACCTATCCTGTACAACCCAACCTCTGCAACCTATCCTGTACAACCCAACCTCTGCAACCTATCCTGTACAACCTATCCTGTACAACCTATTCTGTACAACCCAGCCTGTACAACCTATCCTGTACAACCTATCCTGTACAACCTAACCTCTGCAACCTATCCTGTACAACCTATACTGTACAACCTAACCTGTACAACCTAACGTCTGCAACCTAACCTCTGCAACCTATCCTGTACAATCTATACTGTACAACCTAACCTGTACAACCTAACGTCTGCAACCTAACCTCTGCAACCTATCCTGTACAACCTAATCTGTACAACCCAACCTATACAACCTATCCTGTACAACCCAACCTGTACAACCTATCCTGTTCAACCTAACCTTGGCAACCTAACCTGTACAACATATCCTGTACAACCTATCCTGTACAACCCAACCTCTGCAACCTATCCTGTACAACCCAACCTGTACAACCCAACCTAAACAACCTATCCTGTACAACCCAACCTATACAACCTAACCTGTACAACCTATCCTGTACAACCTAACCTTGGCAACCTAACCTGTACAACCTATCCTGTACAACCCAACCTCTGCAACATATCCTGTACAACCCAACCTGTACAACCTAACCTGTACAACCTATCCTGTACAACCCAACCTGTACAACCCAACCTGTACAACCTATCCTGTACAACCACCTAACCTGTACAACCTAACCTCTGCAACCTATCCTGCACAACCTAACCTGTACAACCTATCCTGTACAACCCAACCTGTACAACCTATCCTGTACAACCTAACCTCTGCAACCCAACCTCTGCAACCTAACCTGTACAACCTGTCCTGCACAACCTAACCTGTACAACCCAACCTGTACAACCCAACCTGTACAACCTAACCTGTACAACCTAACCTGTACAACCTAACCTGTACAACCTAACCTGTGCAACCTAACCTGTGCAAACTAACCTGTGCAACCTAACCTGTGCAACCTATCCTGTACAACCTATCCTGTACAACCTAACCTCTCTTGTTATCGTAGTTAGCGCTCCACCATATATAGCAAACACATCAGCCTCTTGTGTATAATTGCACTCACCCTGTCCGTGTGACCACTGCAAGACTGGTCAAAACTCGCTCATGTATGATCCCCCTCAATCAGATCCTCCACAGATCCTCTTCCTCCTGTTGCTGTCAGTCGTTGTTGATCTAGATGTGTCTCATGGGGTAAAAAAACCTCACATAGTACAGCTCCGTTTATAAAATAAGATACTCTTTAATGCTAAAAAAGTTGCACTCACAATGTGTTGGAGCAATAACAGCGCTCAGAGTTTTGGTTACGGGCTCTCCCCCGTGCCTCCCGGTCAGGCCCGTTGGTTCGCTCCGCTTCCCGCTGGTTGTCCGCACAGAGTAGTGGAATGGTGAATCGTTTGGCCAGTACGTTCCCCACGCTGTGCACTCCGTGCTTCCGACAGTCCGAGGTAGCTCCACCCTACGCGTTTCGTCACTCCGTGTGACTCATCAGGGGCGACTGTTTGTCTATGAAACCTGGACTTTTTATTAGAAAATTTTTTTAATCTTTTATACCTTTCATTAAGGACTGAAGCTCATGAGGAGTTTTATGAAATAGTGATCTCATTCATCTTAACATTATATTTACGTTTAACAATATTGAGCACTGATCCTGTTGTAGCGCTAACTTTAGAAATATCACAACCTAACCTGTACAACCTAACCTGTGCAACCTAAACTGTGCAACCTAACCTGTGCAACCTAACCTCTGCAACCTATCCTGTACAACCTATCCTGTACAACCCAACCTGTACAACCCAACCTGTGCAACCTAACCTGTGCAACCTAACCTGTGCAACCTAACCTCTGCAACCTATCCTGTACAACCTATCCTATACAACCTATCCTGTACAACCCAACCTGTAAAACCTATCCTGTACAACCCAACCTGTACAACCTATCCTGCACTACCTAACCTCTGCAACCTATCCTGTACAACCTATCCTGTACAACCTAACCTCTGCAACCTATCCTGTACAACCTATCCTGTACAACCTAACCTGTACAACCCAACCTCTGCAACCTAACCTGTACAACCTATCCTGTACAACCTAACCTCTGCAACCCAACCTCTGCAACCCAACCTGTACAACCTAACCACTGCAACCTATCCTGTACAACCCAACCACTGCAACCTATCCTGTACAACCCAACCACTGCAACTATCCTGTACAACCCAACCACTTCAACCTATCCTGTACAACCCATCCTGTACAACCCAACCTGTACAACCTATCCTATACAACCTAACCTGTGCAACCTATCCTGTGCAACCTATCCTGTGCAATCTATCCTGTGCAGCCTATCCTGTGCAACCCAACCTGTACAACCTATCCTATACAACCTATCCTGTACAACCTATCCTATACAACCCAACCACTGCAACCTAACCTGTACAACTTAAACTGTACAACCTAACCTGTGCAACCTAACCACTGCAACCTATCCTGTACAACCCAACCACTGCAGCCTAACCTGTACAACCTATCCTGTACAACCCAACCTGTTCAACCTAACCTCTGCACCCTATCCTGTGCAACCTAACCTGTGCAACCTAACCTGTGCAACCTATCCTGTGCAACCTATCCTGTGCAACCTATACTATACAACCTATCCTATACAATCCAACCTGTACAACCTAACCTGTACAACCTAACCTGTACAAAGTAACCTGTACAACCCAACCACTGCAACCTATCCTGTACAACCCAACCACTGCAACCTATACTGTACAACATAACCACTGCAACCTATCCTGTACAACTCAACCACTTCAACCTATCCTGTACAACCCAACCTGTACAACCCAACCTGTACAACCTAACCTCTGCAACCGATCCTGTGCAACCTAACCTGTGCAACCTAACCTGTGCAACCTATCCTGTGCAACCTATCCTGTGCAACCTATCCTGTGCAACCTATCCTATACAACCCAACCACTGCAACCCAACCTGTACAATTTAACCTGTACAACCTAACCTGTACAACGTATCCTGTACAACCTAACCTGTACAATGTATCCTGTACAACCTATCCTGTACAACCCAACCTGTGCAACCTAACCACTGCAACCTAACCTGTACAATCTAACCTGTACAACCTAACCTGTACAACGTATCCTGTACAACCTAACCACTGCAATCTAACCTGTACAACCTATCCTGTACAACCCAACCTGTGCAACCTAACCACTGCAACCTATCCTGTGCAACCTATCCTGTGCAACCTATCCTATACAACCTATCCTATACAACCTAACCTGTACAACCTAACCTGTACAACCAGTGGCGTAGCTAGAGATCTTGGGGCCCCATAGCAAACCTTTCATGGGGCCCTTAGAGGTAAGCACTCGTAAGCAATGCCACCTGCCCCTTCCCTATGGATATGAGTTAATTGGGCAATTTACATTATCACTCAACCACTGCACACAGTTCATGGGCTCTGAGACACAGTCAGTGGGTGAAGGAACACAAGAAAGTTAATGGTGAATACATTAAGTACCAGCTGGGCCCCTTCTGCTCCAGGGCCCCACAGCAGATGCTATGGCTATTGCTATGCCCCTGTGCAACCTAACCTCTCCAACCTATCATCTTCAACCTAACCTGTGCAACCTATCCTGTGCAACCTAACCTGTGCAACCTAACCTCTCCAACCTATCATCTCCAACCTAACCTGTGCAACCTATCCTGTGCAACCTAACCTCTCCAACCTATCCTATCCAACCTAACCTGTACAACCTAACCACTGCAACCTATCCTGTACAACCCAACCACTGCAACCTATCCTGTACAACCCAACCACTGCAACTATCCTGTACAACCCAACCACTTCAACCTATCCTGTACAACCCAACCTGTACAACCCAACCTGTACAACCTATCCTATACAACCTAACCTGTGCAACCTATCCTGTGCAACCTAACCTCTCCAACCTATCCTATCCAACCTAACCTGTGCAACCTATCCTCTGCAACCTATCCTCTCCAACCTATCCTATCCAACCTAACCTGTGCAACCTATCCTCTGCAACCTATCCTCTGCAACCTATCCTCTGCAACCTATCCTCTGTAACCTATCCTCTGCAACCTATCCTCTGTAACCTATCCTCTGCAACCTATCCTCTCCAACCTATCCTCTGCATCAGGCATGTGCAGAGGGGGGCTCTGGGTACCCAAGAACTCACCCCCCCTCTTTTAGAATACCTATTAAAAGGCCCTTTTGGCTGCAAAAATAAGCACCCCCCTCAGTCACGTTAAGCCACGCCCAACACCTGCAAAAAGCTCCACCCCCATTTGGGACACTTTGGCGTAAAGAGGTCCCATACAGGATTCCTAGTGTAACCATCCCTGCAGCGGTGTGGGAGCAGGTAAGATAGTGTCTCCCTTACAGCAGTGACCTCTCCCCTCCCCAGCATTCACAGTGACCTTAGGTTGCAGAGGTTAGGCGACAGCTCCACTCGTCCTGCCCTGAGCCACTGCGGGTCCAATCACTTTAGAGGACATTATCCCCGCATTTTGATTGGCCCAATAGGCTGCCTGTTACTTGACAGTAAACTTGACAGGCAGCCTATTGGGCCAATCAAAGTGCAGGGATAATGTCCTTTATAGTGATTGGACCCGCAGGGGCTCAGGGCAGGACGATTGGAGCTCTCGCCATTGCCAATTAGCAGGCATATGTTTGTAGCGCTCACTATGTGACTCTGATAAGGCACGTTAACTCTGATAAGGCACGTTAACTCTGATAAGGCATTCACAAAACGGTGCTAACTGTTAGTACGGCTGTTAGCACAGCTTTTCGCGCGTCTTAGTGCGTTTTCACGTGAAAAAAAACGGTTATCGAGCGCAAGAATTCGCGTTTGCTCGTTAACATGAATTTTTCATTCGGTAACGTTCGCTTTTGCGCAATAACGTGAATTTATCGCGCGAATGTGACTATTAACGCACAAAAAATTTGCGTCAACATGCAATTGTTTTGTGCACGATACCAGTTATCACACAAAATTTCGTGCAAACCACTTTTCACAGCGTGCTAACAGTTAGCACCGTTTTTTTGTGAATCAAGCCCTCAGCGTGCAGTAAGGGGAGCTATAGTGATAGTGAATCAACCCCGATGTCCTCTGAGAGACAATACCAAAGTGGAGATGTTTAGCCATAATGCACAGTGCTGCCCACTTTGGTTAAACAATAAACACAGCATATAAGTGGAAAAACCTCATGCAAACTGTGAAGCACGGTGGTGGAGGGTGATAATTTGGGCTTTGAGTCAGCCATTGGACAATAAATCCAACGCAACAACATATCTATCACACAGGAAAAGAGCACTAAATAACTGTTACGCAGGGCGCGCAGCATAGCATTGCTGCTATGATGGCGCCTAGCTGCAGCACACAGCGCCGCGCGGCAAAATGATCTGCTTGGTGAAAGTTGCTCTGGTGTTTAAGGGGAAGAACTCTTCGAGGTAAACTAGTTAAAGGGACTCTGAGCTGATTAAAAAAAGATTTATACCTACCTGGGGTTTCCTCCAGCCCCATCCGCTCGGCTCGCTCCCACGCCGCCGTCCTCCGCTGTAAAACTGACGTAAGTGAAGTGCGCTGTTTGCGTATCTCTCCAATGGCTGCTGGAGAAATACGTAGAGGGTGCACTTCTCCTGCGCAGACTGGCCCGACTGGCGGAAGTGACACGACCCGGTACTAAAGCGGAGCAGTGGAGGACGGCGGCGTGGGAGCAATCGGAGCGTATGGCGCTGGAGGAAGGCCCAGGTATGTATAAAACGCTTTCTTTTTATCAGCTCTGGCACACTTTAAAGGGAACCTAAACGGAGAGGGATGTGGATGTTTCCTTTTAGACAATACCGGTTGCCTGGCAGCCTTGCTGATCTCTTTGGCTGCAGTAGTGGCTGAATCACACACTTGAAACAAGCATGCAGCTAATCCAGTCTGACTTCAATCAGAGCACCTGATCTGCATGCTTGTTCAGGGGCTGTGGCTGAAAGCATTAGAGACACAGGATCAGCAGGAGAGTCAGGCAACTGGTATTATATTAAATAATATAAATTATTATTTTTATTATAATATTATACTAAATATTGCCTGTAACCTAAATTAATGTCCAGCGCTGCGTAATATGTTGGCGCTTTATAAATACAATAAATAAATAAATGGAAAAATCCATATACTTCTCAGTTTAGGTTCCCCTTAAAGAAAGCATAACTGATAATAGAAGCTATGATCGCGCTGCATTATAGGAAAGCTGCATTGGGCATTGTGAATTCAGTCTTCAATGCTGCTATGAATAAACCCTTCGGCGTCCATCAGGAACACATTGTACAGAACGCCAGTCTGCTCCGATGCACGCCGCTCTCATGTGCGCAGCACTGATAGACGTATTGAAACAACCTTTTAGCCTCACATCAGACAGAATGAGCTGTTAGCAGATAGGAGTGTGTAGAGCCCCCCCGGCCCCTTTTCCCCCCATCTGCTACCCCCATGCCAATAACCTCTCATTAACAATGTAGGCCTCTCCTTTCACCCCCAGGTGGGTGGAGGGGAGATCTGCGCTGCTCTCCTGGGCTGGTGAGTAAGGTGAGGAGTTGTGGATGGGTGGAAGGGAGAGGCGCTGCTCTCCTGGGCTGATGAGTAAGGTGAGGAGTTGTGGATGGGTGGAAGGGAGAGGCGCTGCTCTCCTGGGTTGGTGAGGATTTGTGGATGGGTGGGGTGGAGGGATGATCTGCGCTGCTCTCCTGGGCTGGTGAGTAAGGTGAGGACTTGTGGATGGGTGGAGGGGAGATCTGCGCTGCTCTCCTAAGCTGGTGAGGAAGGTGAGGACTTGTGGATGGGTGGAGGGGGATGTGCTGCTCTCCTGGGCTGGTGAGGAAGGTGAGGAGCTGTGTATGGGTGGAGGGGAGATGCCCTGCTCTCCTGGGCTGGTGAGTGAGGAAAGGATTTGATTGGTCGGCTATCGCAGAAGCACCAGGCTCTTACAAACCCCGTGGACAATCGCACAAGCTCTTTCATCTCAGCAGCCCAGAAATATTTAATATGTACAGATAAGGCCCCTGGGCTTCCGAGATGTACAGCTTCCCCAGAAATATGCCGCCATCTCTGCAGAAGTTTACAGCAATTATGTGCGAGTGGAATGAGGACAATGTCAGAATCTTCTCAAAGGGCATCAGAAACAAACAGCTCCAGATCTCTGTGGTTTCTTATTTTCCTCGGTAATTAGGGCCTTTCACAGAGCTTACAAGAGGGGATAATGCAGGTATCCATTATCAGGTACTGCAGATGTCTTTATTATATACCAGAGAGGACTAGAAGAGGTCGGGAACGCTATCACCAGGGAAGAATCATTTGTTCCTTCAGTGTGGCTCGTGTGGCTGGTGCTGATGTGAAATTCACGGTTATTATCTAAAGGTTCTGCTGACCCACAAAATGTAACTCAACCGACATCAACAGAGAACGCCGGCCCAAATACACCATCTGACACCCCAGAACAGTATGGCCCCCATTATCACAGCATGTACCCCAATATTATGGGTTGTATCTACCATAGCAAATTTTATTTGTAAATGATAATGGCCAGGGATGGTCGTAGTCAGCCACCTTTGCTACGCTGGAAATACGCATCGTTTTATGCAATTACGCTTCGGCAAACTACGGCTTCAAAATCAAATATCCGCTTCGTATGCATTCCGTAGACTACATGTTAAAATACTTAATTACGCATAGTGCGAAGCGTAGTGTATGCGGTTGCTTCTGCCCGTAAGCGGAAAATTTTCCGCATGAAATTCTCTTTAATGGCTTCCACCAGGAACTCTTCTCTGCGTACATTCCCCTTTCCAATGCGTATTTTTGTAAGCATACAATCGTACGCGGAAAAATTGCCGCAAGTAAGGCATTCGTAGTTCACTACGCAATAGACATGTTAACTACGTTAAGTAGTGGGCGTAAGCTACGCGTAGCGGTACTTCGATACACGCAAATTCGTAAGCGTAGTTTTGAAACTTCGCCTAAGAACTATGATGCGTAGATGCGAACTACGATGCGTAGATTAGAACTACGATGCGTAAATTCGCACTGGCGTAGTTTCTGCTCATCCCTGCTGGAAACTGAGAAAGGATGAATTTTTCTCATTTTTTTTCTTCTTGCCTGTAAAATGCATATAAAACTAAATAATTCTTAGCAAAAAGTATAGCACAGGAAAGCCTAATTTGTCCTGCAAAAAAATTATATATACAGTAGATCATTTCAGTGTGATAAGTAGCTATAAAGTTATTGGCAAATGATTGGGAGGAGCGTGATGTGAAAAGACCTGTGGTTGGGAAGTGGTGTGACATTACCCACGTATCATGTGCTGTACGGAAGCCCAGCGGCAATGCGTACTCTGCATGAGGGCCACAGCGGGAGACAGCGGACAGGTATTACATGCTCAGGTGGAGGCACATTCACATTAGGGGCTGAGGTTCCACTGCGTTTGTCTCTCATCCCAATAATGTACGCCATTACTGCCGTATACCTGATCAATCATGCCAGCCCCACATCTTTCAGCATGTCCGATCCATACATTCAACCAATTTTGGGCCGAAATTGGATGAATCGTCGATTGGACATGCTTATGGCGCCACCTATTGGCATGATATTTTATAAAACAATGTAATTTAATGCTCGACAGGCCGCCAAGTTGACTGATGTAGGGGGGGGGGGAGGGGCATGTAGTTTTTCACACAACACTTGATATGGTTCAATTTTCATTAAATAAGTAATAATACGTTGGTATCTGCTGTGTGTTGTTTACCGGTGTCCACTAATGATAGAATCTCTGTTGAGCAATCTTACCAAGTCTGTGCGGTAGAAGGGTAAATCAAGTGAATATTTGAAATTAATATTTTAGGGAGCCCCTCACATTCCATAGAAGTGGTTAGGTTGTACCATGAGTACTTAACAAGTTGCATGCAAGCTGTTACAGGAAACCAACATCCTCCAGTGGTAGACAGGTCATGTGTATGCTAGGCGTGTATTTTATCCCACAAGTGGGGCTTGCACTCTTTTGCAGGTAGGCACTTGATTTTGGTGTATATGCGGGGGGGGGGGGGGGGGCGCTCAGCGCACCTCTGATTGGAGGCCATTCGGAGTAGGGGTGGTTGCTGCATTCTGTGGAATTTTTTTTTCGATTCCGAAGCGACAGAACAGAGTTGCTATAGCCGTTTTTCAGAATTCCGCGGAATTCACATTTTTCCAGGGAATTTCAGTAGAATTTCAAAAGCCAGCTTACATACCTTGGCTGGCAATTGAACCCAGGTCTAGTGCTCGGTAGGTAGCTTTCTTCACCACTATACCACCACCAACACTACATGCTGAAGCCAGCCTAGCATGTACCATTGTGATATATCCAAGAGAAAAATGAGCTTGCTTAGGGATTTGTAGGATGTCAAAAGCCAACTCACATATATTGGCCAGGCCCGGGATTTGAACCCAGGCCTACCGCGTGGTAGGCTGCTATCCTAACCATTATACCACCAACACAACACAGCATGTAGTGTTGGTGGTATAATCAGCGCACCTCTGATTGGAGGCCATTCGGAGTAGGGGTGGTTGCTGCATTCTGTGGAATTTTTTTTCGATTCCGAAGCGACAGAACGGAGTTGCTATAGCCGTTTTTCGGAATTCCACGGAATTCAAATTTTTTTCCCCCCTGATTTCTGCCTAATAAGAAGTCTTTCTACTCAGTAGACTCCTCTCCTCCCTCAGGGAGGAGGGTCTTGTCTTCCAGGGAATTTCAGTAGAATTTCAAAAGCCAGCTTACATACCTTGGCTGGGAATTGAACCCAGGTCTAGTGCTTGGTAGGCAGCTCTTCTCACCATTATACCACCACCAACACTACATGCTGAAGCCAGCCTAGCATGTACCATTATGATATATCCAAGAGAAAAATGAGCTTGCTTAGGGATTTGTAGGATTTTAAAAGCCAACTCGCATACATTGGCCAGGCCCGGGATTTGAACCCAGGCCTACCACTCTGTAGGCTGCTATCCTAACCATTATACCACCACCACCACCACAACACAGCATGTAGTGTTGGTGGTATAATGGTTAGGATAGCAGCCTACAGAGTGGTAGGCCTGGGTTTAATTCCTGGGCCTGGCCAATATATGTGAGTTGGCTTTTAACCTCCCTGGCGGTAAGCCCCCCCCGCTGGGCCGATTTGCCAAATTTTTTTTTGTTACACGCAGCTAGCACTTTGCTAGCTGCGTGTAACCTCCGATCGCTGCCGCTACCCGCCGATCCGCCGCTATACCCGTCGCCGCAGACCCCCCCCCCCCCAGACCCCGTGCGCTGCCTGGCCAATCAGTGCCAGGCAGCGCTGTGGGGTGGATCGGATTCCCCTTTGACGTCACGACGTCGGTGACGTCATCCCGCCCCATCGCCATGGCGACGGGGGAAGCCCTCCTAGAGATCTCGTTCTTTGAACGGGATCTCTTGATCTCCGTTCGCCCAAGGCGATCGGAGGGGCTGGGGGGATGCCGCTCAGCAGCGGCTATCATGTAGCGAGACATTGTCTCGCTACATGAAAAAAAATAAGTAAATTAAAAAAAAAAGGTATTTGCTGCCCCCTGGCAGATTTTAACAAATCGCCAGGGAGGTTAAAGAGACATGTGTGCCCCTGCTAAACCGCCGCTATCCCGCAGCTAAACGGGGGTCCCTTCACCCCCAAACCCACCCCGCATACCTTGGTCGCAAACTTGGTCGTGATTTATTTCTTCCTGGAGGCAGGGCTAATGGCTGCAGCCCTGCCTCCAGTCGCGTCTATCAGCAGCGCAGTGAAGGAAGACTGAGAGGGGCGGGGGAGAGGCGGAGATACGCGCTGACAGAGGTGCATGGGGCAGGGCTGCGGCGGTTAGCCCTACCTCTATGCGGAAGAGGGGATGCGCTGCACGGAGGGGGATTTGGGGTGAAGGGACCCCCGTTAAGCCGCGGGATAGCGGCGTTTTAGCAGGGGCACACATGCCCCTGCTATCTATGAGGTCTGAAGCGAGATTTATTCTCGCTTCAGACTCTCTTTAAAATCCTACCTTTCTCTTGGATATATCATAATGGTACATGCTAGGCTGGCTTCAGCATGTAGTGTTGGTGGTGGTATAGTGGTGAAGAGAGCTACCTACCGAGCACAAGACCTGGGTTCAATTCCCGGCCAAGGTATGTAAGCTGGCTTTTGAGATTCTACAATTCCCTGGAAGACGAGACCCAGGGAGAAAAGGACAAAGGGAATAGTGTATAGGGTCTATGGGCTACCATATAGCATAAACAAGGTTCCATTTGCAATTATTTTAATTTTTCCGTCAAAATCCGGAATTCCGCGGAATTTAGTAAAAATCCGGCGGAATTTTCATAGCAACGGAATTTAGACCTGGCGGAATGGAATTTGTTCGTTCCGATCATCCCTAATTCTGAGGTGGCCTGGTGATGCGCTGATCCACCTTTTGCGCAAGTACCATAAAGATTGTACCATTTGTGGGCAGCTTTACACCTGAGGTCTGATTTCTCAATGTCCTGATAGGCAGAGGTACTTCCATGCTCCCGTGTAGTGATGGTGTAGGGGGGGATGGGCGGTGACATCACACCTGGAAGGGCAGCAGATACACCAGTTATGGCTGCTCTCTGTACAGCAATGTCCTGATAGGCAGAGGTACTTTCATGCTCTCGTGTAGTGATGGTGTAGGGGGGATGGGCGGTGACATCACACCTGGAAGGTCAGCAGATACACCAGTTATGGCTGCTCTCTGTACAGCAATGTCCTGATAGGTAGAGGTACTTCCATGCTCCCGTGTAGTGATGGTGTAGGTGGGGGATGGGCGGTGACATCACACCTGGAAGGTCAGCAGATACACCAGTTATGGCTGCTCTCTGTACAGCAATGTCCTGATAGGCAGAGGTACTTCCATGCTCTCGTGTAGTGATGGTGTAGGGGGGGATGGGCGGTGACATCACACCTGGAAGGTCAGCAGATACACCAGTTATGGCTGCTCTCTGTACAGCAATGTCCTGATAGGCAGAGGTACTTCCATGCTCCCGTGTAGTGATGGTGTAGGGGGGGATGGGCGGTGACATCACACCTGGAAGGTCAGCAGATACACCAGTTATGGCTGCTCTCTGTACAGCAATGTCCTGATAGGCAGAGGTACTTCCATGCTCCCGTGTAGTGATGATGGTGTAGGTGGGGGATGGGCAGTGACATCACACCTGGAAGGTCAGCAGATACACCAGTTATGGCCGCTCTCTGTACAGCAATGTCCTGATAGGCAGAGGTACTTCCATGCTCCCGTGTAGTGATGATGGTGTAGGTGGGGGATGGGCAGTGACATCACACCTGGAAGGTCAGCAGATACACCAGTTATGGCCGCTCTCTGTACAGCAATGTCCTGATAGGCAGAGGTACTTCCATGCTCCCGTGTAGTGATGATGGTGCAGGTGGGGGATGGGCGGTGACATCACACCTGGAAGGTCAGCAAATACACCAGTTATGGCTGCTCTCTGTACAGCAATGTCCTGATAGGTACAGGTACTTCCATGCTCCCGTGTAGTGATGGTGTAGGTGGGGGATGGGCGGTGACATCACATCTGGAAGGTCAGCAGATACACCAGTTATGGCTGCTCTCTGTACAGCAATGTCCTGATAGGTAGAGGTACTTCCATGCTCTCGTGTAGTGATGGTGTAGGTGGGGGGGGGATGGGCGGTGACATCACACCTGGAAGGTCAGCAGATACACCAGTTATGGCCGCTCTCTGTACAGCAATGTCCTGATAGGCAGAGGTACTTCCATGCTCTCGTGTAGTGATGGTGTAGGTGGGATGGGCGGTGACCTCACACCTGGAAGGTCAGCAGATACACCAGTTATGGCCGCTCTCTGTACAGCAATGTCCTGATAGGCAGAGGTACTTCCATGCTCTCGTGTAGTGATGGTGTAGGGGGGGGATGGGCGGTGACATCACACCTGGAAGGTCAGCAGATACACCAGTTATGGCCGCTCTCTGTACAGCAATGTCCTGATAGGCAGAGGTACTTTCATGCTCTCGTGTAGTGATGGTGTAGGTGGGGGATGGGCGGTGACATCACACCTGGAAGGTCAGCAGATACACCAGTTATGGCTGCTCTCTGTACAGCAATGTCCTGATAGGCAGAGGTACTTCCATGCTCCCGTGTAGTGATGGTGTAGGGGGGGATGGGCGGTGACATCACACCTGGAAGGTCAGCAGATACACCAGTTATGGCTGCTCTCTGTACAGCAATGTCCTGATAGGCAGAGGTACTTCCATGCTCCCGTGTAGTGATGGTGTAGGTGGGGGATGGGCGGTGACATCACACCTGGAAGGTCAGCAGATACACCAGTTATGGCCGCTCTCTGTACAGCAATGTCCTGATAGGCAGAGGTACTTCCATGCTCTCGTGTAGTGATGGTGTAGGTGGGGGATGGGCGGTGACATCACACCTGGAAGGTCAGCAGATACACCAGTTATGGCTGCTCTCTGTACAGCAATGTCCTGATAGGCAGAGGTACTTCCATGCTCCCGTGTAGTGATGGTGTAGGTGGGGGATGGGCGGTGACATCACACCTGGAAGGTCAGCAGATACACCAGTTATGGCCGCTCTCTGTACAGCAATGTCCTGATAGGCAGAAGTACTTCCATGCTCCCGTGTAGTGATGGTGTAGGTGGGATGGGGATGGGCGGTGACCTCACACCTGGAAGGTCAGCAGATACACCAGTTATGGCCGCTTCTCTGTACAGCAATGTCCTGTCGAGTAATGAGGAGACACAACACACATGGAAGGGCAGCTAAAGTTCATATAAAAGACGCAAAATTAATAAGAACTGGAGGAATGGTAAAATCCCACTTCCCTCCACTATAAAATCACAATACATGAAGGTCTGAGCAGTAAAAGTTTAATGTCACATCACTGCTGCGGTGCAGAGACCTTCACGTCCTGCGATTTTATGGGGGAGGGAAGTGGGATTTTACCTTTTAATCAGTTTTTATGACTTGGAAATCTTCTCTGTAGACTTGGTGTTTGATCTGCCATACATCACCACTTGGGGAATGTAATATACATTTGTCCGGCCGTTGTGTGTGGTGGTCAGCAGTCCAGCTGAGGGCACAGGAGAGGGGACACCCCATGGTGACGTCCATCATGTCCCCTCACACATCTCACAGCTCCGCTGGGCACAGAAGAGCTCCTGCTCCGATATGAAGACAGGTGACGCTTCTCTCCGCAGGTGATGGCGAAATACAAGCAACTAGCTGACCCGCGTCGCAGCATACGCCGCATCTTCTATCTATCTAATAGAGTACGTGCCTCAACCTTGAAGCAAGAAGAATAAAGGTGGGTACACACATCAGATAAAAGTCTTTGGAAAATCAAAGATCACAGACCAATCTTACCACCCTTCATGTAGTATGAGAGCCATACCTACACAGTCTATTCTATTGAGCTGCACTCCCCATCAGACAGAAATCTTACCCCCTTCCATGTAGTATGAGAGCCACACCTACACAGTCTATTCTATGGAGCTGCACTCCCCATCAGACAGAGATCTTACCCCCTTCCATGTAGTATGAGAGCCACACCTACACAGTCTATTCTATGGAGCTGCACTCCCCATCAGACAGAAATCTTACCCCCTTCCATGTAGTATGAGAGCCATACTCTACACAGTCTATTCTATTGAGCTGAACTCCCCATCAGATAGAAATCTTTGCAAGATGCTGCACACAAAGATGCTGTACAGACACAAAAGATCAGTATCTGCAAAAGATCAGTTCCTGCAAAAGATCAGTACCTACAAAATACATTCATAGTCTATATCTGCAGATCTCATACACACCTTGTTTAACGGACAATCATCTGCAGATCAGATCAACCAGGATGGATCTTTGGATCTGCAGATGAATGTCCGTCAAACAAGGTGTGTATTATGCTGGGCATACATGGTACATTTTCTACCGTGTAATCGAGCGCTTTCTTATTTTCCACTCGTTTCTTCTTTTGTCCTGCCCGCCGGTATCGAGCGCAGAATCGATCCGGCGGGGTACCGGACACGTCGGAAATTATCAATCGAGCCATCAGCGGCTCGATTACATGGTAGAAAACATACCGTGTATGCCCAGCATGAGATCTGCAGATATCATAGACTATGAATGCATTTTGCAGAAACTGATTTTTTGCAGGAACAGATCTTTTGCAGATACTGATCTGTTGCATGTGTACAGCATCTTTGTGTGCAGCATCTTGCAAAAAATGCCCAGCATAATACACACCTTGTTTGACTGTGTAGGTATGGCTCTCATACTACATGGAAGGGGGTAACATTGGTCTGTGATCTTTCATTTTCCAAAGACTTTTATCTGATGTGTGTACCCACCTTTAGGCTTTCCATTAGAAAATGTATGCGTGCTCAAACACCAAGTTTAACCCTAGCAAGTCTGGCTTTCCAAATCTGGCCTAATTGGCTATTAATGAGGCAATGCTCATGCAAATATGCATTTGCTTTCGCATGCCAAACTATGCAGGGTCAAAAAACCAATACTGCAAAGCGGTCGCCCTGCGGGAATAAGTTCATGCTACATTAGCACTATCCAGGAGCGTCACGGGGAGGATTCCCAATGCCCCCCTTTTTATACAACCGGGGGGACCGCAGGGTCCCAGGCTCTCTCACTGCCTGGGAACCACAGTGGCACCCCGGAGGCTGGGTGGCGCAGCCGACCCCCCCCCCCAAGTGTGGCCAGCGCCAGGGAGAGCCGTCCGCACCCACCTCCCAATATTAAAAGCAGGCACTTACTTTAACGTCCATTGCGTTCTGCTACATGCGCATTAATTTTCTCATGGAAAGCATTTTTTGCAGTTTGTATCCTTTGGAGGCAGGTGGTGGATGGCTTGCTCTGGTGGTGTGAGCCCTGGAGTGAGTAGTCTGCGCCTGTCCTCCCCCCCCCCCTGGAGTGTTGTATGTGAACCAGCCCTGAGCTCTAAAGCTAAGGGTGACCCATGCTTCACTCCTTTCTCATGTGGTGCCCCCAAGTTAATGCGCATGTAGCAGAACGCAATGGACGTTAAGGTAAGTGCCTGTTTCTAATATTGGGAGGTGGGTGCAGACGGCTCTCCCGGCACTGGCCAGGCTGGGGGGGTCGCCTGCACCACCTAGCCTCCCCCTCCGGGATGCCGCTGTGGTTCCCAGGCAGTGAGAGAGCCTGGGACCCGCGGTCCCCCCGGTTGTATAAAAAGGGGGCATTGGGAATCCTCCCTGTGGCGCTCCTGGATAGTGCTAATGTAGCATGTAGCAGTTTCGCATCGAAAATCCCATTTTCGTTTTTGGCGAATTTTCACGAAAATCTTCAGAAATATTTGCGTTTTCGACCAGCATCAAAAATTCATTGTATGCGGATGCTTATGCCCTTATGCGGAAAAATGTCCACAATAATCCGCATGGAAATTCAGTCTATGCGGAAGTTTATACGGAAAAATGTCCGCAATGATGCGCAAGAAACGTCTCTGAATGCGGACGCTAATGCCCTTATGCGGAAAATGTCAGCAATAATACGCAAGTAACGCGAAAATGACTGGCATTAGGCGAAAATTAACACGAAAAAATTAGATGGAAAATTTCCTTTTAAAACGAAATTAGGCGAAAATTCGGTAAAAATTTGTCGAAACAAATTTTTGCATTTTCGCTCATCACTGGCATGTAGCAGGGCGACCGCTTTGCGGTATTGGTTTTTTGACCCTGCATAGTTTGGCATGCAAAAGCAAATTTGCATTAGCATTGCCTCATGAATAGCCAATTAGGCCAGATTTGCAAAGCCAGACTTGCTAGGGTAGGCCTCTTTACCACGGACAGTTGATAGGCAGTAAAATGCCTCTCAAACTCTTACAACTGCTCACTACTGCCCGGTAACAGCTTGCTGCTGCCTGTTAACAGCTTGCTGCTGCCTGTTAACAGCTTGCTGCTGCCTGGTAACTGCTTGCTGCTGCCTGGTAACTGCTTGCTGCTGCCTGGTAACTGCTTGCTGCTGCCTGGTAACTGCTTGCTGCTGCCTGGTAACTGCTTCCTGCTGCCTGGTAACTGCTCGCTGCTGCCTGTTAGCAGCTCGCTGCTGCCTGGTAACTGCTTGCTGCTGCCTGGTAACTGCTTGCTGCTGCCTGGTAACTGCTTACTGCTGCCTGGTAACAGCTCGCTGCTGCCTGGTAACAGCTCGCTGCTGCCTGTTAACAGCTTTCTGCTGCCTGGTAACTGCTCGCTGCTGCCTGGTAACTGCTCACTGCTGCCTGGTAACTGCTCACTGCTGCCTGGTAACTGCTTGCTGAGCACACAGCTCAACAGTCCGTGGAAAAGAGGCCTTAAACTTGGTAATTGAGCACGCATAAATTTTCTCATGCAAAGTACTTCTTCTTCTTGCTCCAAGGTTGAGGCACTTAGTCTATTATATATATAGATGTTGTATAAGTCAAGGCTAGCCATGGGGAGGTTAAAGGGATACTGTAGGGGGGGGGCGGGGGAAAATGAGTTGAACTTACCCGGGGCTTCTAATGGTTCCCCGCAGACATCCTGTACCCGCGCAGCCACTCACAGATGCTCTGGCCCCGCCTCCGGTTCACTTCTGGAATTTCTGACTTTAAAGTCAGAAAACCACTGCGCCTGTGTTGCCGTGTCCTCGATCCCGCTGATGTCATCAAGAGCGCACAGCGCAGGCCCAGTATGGTCTGTGTCTGAGCAGTACACTCCTGGTGACATCAGCGGGAGCGAGGACACGGCAACGCAGGCGCAGTGGTTTTCTGACTTTAAAGTCAGAAATTCCAGAAGTGAACTGGAGGCGGGGCCGGAGCATCGGTGACTGGCTGCACGGACACAGGATGTCTGCGGGGGACCATTAGAAGCCCCGGGTAAGTTCAGCTCATTTTCCCCCGACCCCCCTACAGTATCCCTTTAAGGTTAGCCGTGGGGGAGGGGGAGTATTTTAAGGTTAGCAGTGGGCAAGGCAGGTTCTCTTAACAGTGGGGTCCTGGGGCAGAATTAACCAAGGGCCCACCTCACAGATACCCCCCCCCCCCCCGACCAAAAGGTGATGTTAGGGTCCCAGGGGCTTAGCTGAGCTCCATGGAGCCCTGCAGGGTCTTTAGCGTCTCACCTATGCTACCGGGCATGCTGTCCTGTCAGTTGGTGGCTCCATGCACTCCGCCATTTCCTCCTCACACCAGAGACTCTGCAGAGGTCCATGGGGGTTGGGTAACTTAAGATTAGCCATAGGGGGATTGAGGTTAGCCGTGGGAGTTGGTAAAGGTTAGCTGTGGGGGGGTTAAGGTTAGCCGTGGAGGTTGGTTAAGGTTAGCCGTAAGGGAGAGTTAAAGGAATACTGTAGGGGAGGCGGAAAATTAGTTGAACTTACCCGGGGCTTCTAATAGTCCCCCGCAAATATCCTGTGCCAGTGCAGCCACTCCCCGATGCTCCGGCCCCGCCTCCGGTTCACTTCTGGAATTTCTGACTTTAAAGTCTGAAAACCACTGCGCCTGCATTGCCGTGTCCTCGATCCCACTGATGTCACCAGGAGTGTACTGTGCAGGCCCTGTATGGTCTGTGCATGTGCGGTACACTCCTGGTGACATCAGCGGGAGCGAGGACACGGCAACGCAGGCGCAGTGGTTTTTAGACTTTAAAGTCTGAAATTCCAGAAGTGAACCGGAGCGCAGGATGTCTGAGGGGGACCATTAGAAGCCCCGGGTAAGTTCAACTTATTTTCCCCCGACCCCCCTACAGTATTCCTTTAAGGTTAGCCATGGGGGGGGGGGGTGTTAAGGTTAGCCGTGGGGGGTTTAAGGTTAGCCATGGAGGTTGGTTAAGGTTAGCCATGGGGGAGGGAGGTTAAGGTTAGCCGTGGGGGTTGGTTAAGGTTAGCTGTGGGGGAGGGGGGGGGTTAAGGTTAGCCGTGGGGGTTGGTTAAGGTTAGCCATGGGGGAGGGGGGTTAAGGTTAGCCGTGGGGGTTGGTTAAGTTTAGTCATTGGGCTTGATTCACAAAGCGGTGATAACTCAGTTATCACGCCTAAAAGACTTTAGGCATGATAAGCGGTGCAAAGCTGAGTTATCACCGATTTGTGCTGCTCTTCGCGCGAAGCTCCCGCGCGCAAAGTTTTGCGCGCGTAGCGCACCGCGCTGCGCGCGCAAAGTCCCATAGGGCTCAATGGACGCTGCGCGCGAAGCACGGCACACTGCGCGCGCAGCGCGGTGCGCTACGCGCGCAAAACTTTGCGCGCGGGAGATCGCGCGAGTTTCTTCTTATCACTCCTAAACTGAGTTTAGGCGTGATAAAGGGCTTTTCACAGGCGTGCAAACACTTTGCACCGCTTTGTGAATCAAGCCCATTGAGGTGATTCAACAGAATTTTGATAAACTATCCCTACAACCAGCATTGGCAGATTTTCTTTTGGCCCTATTGAGCCTGGTCCTGAAACGCAACTATTTCTGTTTTGAGGGGACGTTCTATCAACAGCTACAGGGCACGGCAATGGGGAGCAATGTTGCTTCGGGATATGCAAATCTTTTTATGGAATTTTTTGAGGAGGAGAATTTTGTCTATTCCCACCATCTGCACCTCAGCTGGACTCTGTGCTGCCTGGCTGAGGTACATAGATGACATCTTTTTCATCTGGACAGGTTCAGAATCCCAGCTACTCTCCTTCAAATACGACCTGGATCATTGCTTCCCCACTATTTCTCTTAGCCTGGATTATAGCGCTAGCGAAATCCACTTTTTGGATGTAAGGGTCCAAATGGTTGAAGGGACCATAAGAACTACCCCTACAGAAACCAAACAGATAAGAACACCTACCTCTCTGCCAAAAGCTATCACCCAGAACGCCTTAAGCAGGGACTCCCCTATAGCCAATTTCTGCGCGTTTCCTCCACTAATGAGGCCTTTTTCAAAGAGGCAGGGGTGATGTTCAACCACTTCAGAGAACGGGGGTACAAGGCCAGTCTCCTCAATAGGGCCCTATTGCACGCTGCTGCCAAGAATCAGACTGAGCTGCTTACACACACACCAAACAGACCACAAAACCGCATTCCTGTTTTAACGTATTCTCCCTTATCCTTACAGGCACAAAAGATTATCCGCCAACACTGGCATATACGGAATACTGACCCCACTACGGCTGAAGTGTTTCGGGAGATCCGTGACTCGCCAGAAGTACAAAAAATCCAAACACAAATCAAGGTCATTGGCTTTCTATTCTATCACGGCCGAAAGGCATGTTCCCCTGTGGACACTGTGTCCAGTGTGGATTCGTGAGACGGGGTCCACCATTCCTCATCCACAGACTGGAAAACCCATATTTATGAATGATTTTGCCAACTGCTCCTCAAAAAAAGTTGTATATTGTTTGAATTGCCCCTGTGGCAAAGTCTATGTGGGACAAACCACAGGAGACATCCGGACTCGCATCAGCGAGCATTGGAGCAATATAAGATGTGTCGATTTGGATTCACCAGTTGCGAAGCACTTCCTAGGCAGGTCACAGTGTATCCCAGATGAGATTCAGAGTGTTGGAACTTGTAACTCCATCATACAGGGGTGGAGACCTAGAACTTAAATTGCTCCAACGCCAACTCTATTGGATATATAAGTTACAAAGTAAAATTCCCCTAGGCATGAATGAGGACGTCAGCCTGGCCCCCTTTACACGATAGTTGATCCAAACCCTACCCCACCACTAACTGGTGTCTGCATAACTCATTATCTATTATTTTTCCATCACCACCATGTTCTGATATGACCCATGTTACATAGAATTTGATTCCAGTGATCTATTTTAGGTTTTTTCACATCACAGGCTCATTGCCTGTTCTGCTAGTATGTGCCTGACTACTGGTGGGCAGCCATCTATACTCTATACTGTTGATACGGATCAGTTTGCTTACAGTGATCCCTGTCACCATCATTTCTATGGTGCAGTCATCTATTGACTTATATTATGATCCCCAGATTTTTGTGTGCTTGATGATTGTGTTTCAATTCTTCCTTCTCTTATAGTATAGACGCCCTGCGCCTCCGCGACCAGACACCGTTATCACCAGACAAGCTGGACACCGCGACCAGACACCGTTATCACCAGACAAGCTGGACACCGCGACCAGACACCGCTATCACCAGACAAGCTGGACTCCGCGACCAGACACCGCTATCACCAGACAAGCTGGACTCCGCGACCAGACACCGCTATCACCAGACAAGCCGGACTCCGCGACCAGACACCGCTATCACCAGACAAGCCGGACACCGCGACCAGACACCGCTATCACCAGACAAGCCGGACACCGCGACCAGACACCGCTATCACCAGACAAGCTGGACACTGCGACCAGACACCGTTATCACCAGACAAGCTGGACTCCGCGACCAGACACCGCTATCACCAGACAAGCTGGACTCCGCGACCAGACACCGTTATCACCAGACAAGCTGGACAGCACCACCAGACACCGTTATCACCAGACAGGATGGACTCCGCGACCAGACACCGCTATCACCAGACAAGCTGGACACCGTGACCAGACACCGTTATCACCAGACAAGCTGGACACTGCGACCAGACACCGTTATCACCAGACAAGCTGGACACCGCGACCAGACACCGTTATCACCAGACAAGCTGGACACCGCGACCAGACACCGCTATCACCAGACAAGCTGGACTCCGCGACCAGACAACGTTATCACCAGACAAGCTGGACACCGTGACCAGACACCGCTATCACCAGACAAGCTGGACACTGCGACCAGACACCGTTATCACCAGACAAGCTGGACTCCGCGACCAGACACCGCTATCACCAGACAAGCTGGACTCCGCAACCAGACACCGCTATCACCAGACAGGCTGGACACCGCGACCAGACACCGCTATCACCAGACAAGCTGGACACCGCGACCAGACACCGTTATCACCAGACAAGCTGGACAGCGCCACCAGACACCGCTATCACCAGACAAGCCGGACACCGCGACCAGACACCGTTATCACCAGACAGGCTGGACACCGCGACCAGACACCGTTATCACCAGACAAGCTGGACAGCGCCACCAGACACCGCTATCACCAGACAAGCCGGACACCGCGACCAGACACCGTTATCACCAGACAAGCTGGACACCACGACCAGACACCGCTATCACCAGACAAGCTGGACACCGCGACCAGACACTGCTATCACCAGCCAAGCCGGACACCGCGACCAGACACCGCTATCACCAGACAAGCTGGACACTGCGACCAGACACCGTTATCACCAGACAAGCTGGACTCCGCGACCAGACACCGCTATCACCAGACAAGCTGGACACCGCGACCAGACACCGTTATCACCAGACAGGCTGGACACCGCGACCAGACACCGTTATCACCAGACAAGCTGGACTCCGCGACCAGACACCGCTATCACCAGACAAGCTGGACACCGCGACCAGACACCGTTATCACCAGACAAGCTGGACTCCGCGACCAGACACCGTTATCACCAGACAAGCCGGACACCGCGACCAGACACCGTTATCACCAGACAGGCTGGACACCACGACCAGACACCGTTATCACCAGACAAGCTGGACACTGCGACCAGACACCGCTATCACCAGACAAGCTGGACACTGCGACCAGACACCGTTATCACCAGACAGGCTGGACACCGCGACCAGACACCGCTATCACCAGACAAGCTGGACTCCGCGACCAGACACCGCTATCACCAGACAAGCTGGACTCCGCGACCAGACACCGCTATCACCAGACAAGCTGGACTCCGCGACCAGACACCGCTATCACCAGACAAGCCGGACACCGCGACCAGACACCGCTATCACCAGACAAGCCGGACACCGCGACCAGACACCGCTATCACCAGACAAGCTGGACACTGCGACCAGACACCGTTATCACCAGACAGGCTGGACACCGCGACCAGACACCGTTATCACCAGACAAGCTGGACTCCGCGACCAGACACCGCTATCACCAGACAAGCTGGACACCGCGACCAGACACCGTTATCACCAGACAAGCTGGACTCCGCGACCAGACACCGTTATCACCAGACAAGCCGGACACCGCGACCAGACACCGTTATCACCAGACAGGCTGGACACCGCGACCAGACACCGTTATCACCAGACAAGCTGGACACTGCGACCAGACACCGCTATCACCAGACAAGCTGGACACCGCGACCAGACACCGCTATCACCAGACAAGCTGGACAGCGCCACCAGACACCGCTATCACCAGACAAGCTGGACACCGCGACCAGACACCGCTATCACCAGACAAGCTGGACACCGCGACCAGACACCGTTATCACCAGACAGGCTGGACTCCGCGACCAGACACCGCTATCACCAGACAAGCTGGACACTGCGATCAGACACCGCTATCACCAGACAAGCTGGACACCGCGACCAGACACCGTTATCACCAGACAGGCTGGACACCACGACCAGACACCGCTATCACCAGACAAGCTGGACACCGTGACATTCTGCAGCTATCCAGTTCAAGCCTCTCGAATACAAAGTTCCCCCAACATGTTACATTACTAGCTGCAATACCTGGTCCCACCACTGGGATAGAGGGCGCCTGCCTCCCATGCTGTGGCTGGCAAATGTTGACCCTGTATGGTTGGCAGTGACCATTTCCAGTGAATGGGAACCGGAAGTGACGTACTGACGCATGACATCATTGACGTCAATGGGCTGGCCCACGGTGTCTGGCGTGGTTGCAGAAGGGCGCACTCCGCTATTTAGCTGGCGGTTTTTCACTTGAATGGTGCAGCACTACCTGGGAACCCTATCCTTACTCTTTGAAAAAGAATTGCGAAACAGCGCTGTCAGGGTAATTTACATTGCTTTTTGGACAATCATTTTCTTCCCTCCAACGCTGCCAGCTGCCTCTCACGTTGATCTGCCGCCGAGCAGATACATTGCATTGCTATATGGACATTTTTGGCAGCAGTGATTGTTGATGCATTGATTGTCTCTTGATCCCTTTTGCTGTGTATGCCATTATTGTGTAAACCTGCCAGTGTATTGTATTATTGTTTGGGCTACTCTCTGTTGTTCAGAGCCCATTGTATGTACAGTGATTTGCAAAAGTATTCGGCCCCCTTGAAGTTTTCCACATTTTGTCACATTACTGCCACAAACACGCATCAATTATATTGGAATACTACGTGATAGACCAATACAAAGTGCTGTACACGTGAAAAGTGGAATGAAAATCATACATCATTCCAAACATTTTTTACAAATAAATAACTGCAAAGTGGTGTGTGCGTAATTATTCGGCCCCCTTTGGTCTGAGTGCAGTGAGTTGCCCATAAACATTGTCTGATGAGTGCTAATGACTAAATAGAGTGCAACTGTGTGTAATCTAATGTCAGCATAAATAAGGCTGCTCTGTGACGGCCTCAGAGGTTGTCTAAGAGAATATTGGGAGCAACAACACCATGAAGTCCAAAGAACACACCAGACAGGTCAGGGATAAAGTTATTGGGAAATTTAAAGCAGGCTTAGGCTACAAAAAGATTTCCAAAGCCTTGAACATCCCACAGAGCACTGTTCAAGCGATCATTCAGAAATGGAAGGAGTATGGCACAACTGTAAACCTACCAAGACAAGGCCGTCCACCTAAACTCACAGGCCGAACAAGGAGAGCGCTGATCAGAAATGCAGTCAGGAGGCCCATGGTGACTCTGGACGAGCTGCAGAGATCTTCAGCTCAAGTGGGAGACTCTGTCCAGTCCATAGGACAACTATTAGTCGTGCACTGTACAAAGTTGGCTCTTATGGGAGAGTGGCAAGAAGAAAGGCATTGTTAACAGAAAGCATAAGAAGTCCCGTTTGCAGTTTGCCACAAGCCATGTGGGGGACACAGTAAACATGTGGAAGAAGGTGCTCTGGTCAGATGAGACCCAAATAGAACTTTTTGGCCAAAATGCAAAACGCTATGTGTGGCGGGAAAACTAACACTGCACATCACTCTGAACACACCATCCCCACTGTCAAATATGGTGGTGGCAGCGTCATTCTCGGGGGGTGCTTCTCTTCAGCAGGGACAGGGAAGCTGGTCAGAGTTGATGGGAAGATGGATGGAGCCAAATACAGGGCGAACTTGGAAGAAAACCTCTTGGAGACTGCAAAAGACTTGAGACTGGGGCGGAGGTTCACCTTCCATCAGGACAACGACCCTAAACATAAAGCCAGGGCAACAATGGAATGGTTTAACCATTTCCGGACCGCAGTGATAGAGATCTACGCCCTGTTTTGATGGGCTCCTGGCTGGCAAGGCGTAGATCTCTATCACCGGCGCCGCCGCTCCCCGCCGCGATCGCGCGCACCGAACCGGCTGCACTTAGCTGTCTTATGACAGCTAAGGCTTCCGGGTATCGGCAGGAGCCGTCACTGATTGGCTCCCTGCCGTGTGATCGCTGTGAGCCAATCACAGCGATCACCCTCCGAAAGGCAACATAGTTGCCGTTCCGCCTCCCTCTCCGCCTCCCTCTCCCTGTCACTGTGGATCTTGTGTGACAGGGAGAGACGCACAGCCTGCAGCCGTGACAGGCTGTGCGATTTTAGTGTAAAAATAAACTTTTTTCCAGCTCTCCCCCCCCCATGTATCCCTTGATCCCCTCCCAACCACCTATATATAGATCTATATATATATATATATATATATATATATATATATATATATATATATATATATATATATATATATAGATCTATATATATATATATATATATATATAGATCTATATATATATATATCTATATATATATATAGATCTATATATATATAGATCTATATATATATATAGATCTATATATATATATATATATATATATATAGATCTATATATATATATATAGATCTATATATATATAGATCTATATATATATAGATCTATATATATATAGATCTATATATATATAGATCTATATATATAGATCTATATATATAGATCTATATATATATAGATCTATATATATATAGATCTATATATATATATATAGATCTATATATATATAGATCTATATATATATATATATATAGATCTATATATATATAGATCTATATATATATACTGGATTGTGATTGTAACCACTTGCCGGCCGCCCCTACCTAGGGGCGGCGGCAAAGTGGAGCCCGCAACGACCGCGCAATACGCCGATCGGCGGCGGCTCGTTGCGGACTAGCTGCCGGGGATCGCACGCTGGATGTGCCCACCCGCGACGTCAACCCGCCAGCCAATTAGCAGCGGCGGCGGGTTGTTAACCCCCGATCTTCCGCATGTAAAGCGGATAATACGCTTTGTAATGTATACAAAGCGTATTATACAGGCTGCCTCCTGCCCTGGTGGTCCCAGTGATTGAGGGACCACCAGGGCAGGTTGCAGCCCTCCTAGTAAGTACCCAAGCACACTGATCCTGCCCCCTGATCGCCCACTGCACCCATCAGACCCCCCCTGCCCACCCCTGGGACACCTGTTTGCACCC
Source organism: Hyperolius riggenbachi (assembly GCF_040937935.1). Taxonomy (NCBI): domain Eukaryota; kingdom Metazoa; phylum Chordata; class Amphibia; order Anura; family Hyperoliidae; genus Hyperolius; species Hyperolius riggenbachi. The sequence goes on from NC_090651.1 coordinate 2,468,529, forward strand.
AATCACCCCCCTAATCACCCATTAATCACTCCCTGTCACTATCTCAACGCTATTTTTTAGATTAGGTCCTAAACTGCCCCCTGGGGGCTCCTGAACACACCCCCCCCACACCCTTAGATCCTCCCTAGACCCTCCCCCCTGTGTACTGTATACATCTATTCTTCCCTATAATCACCCACTGATCACCTGTCAATCACCCATCAATCACCCCCTGTCACCACCTGTCACTGCCACCCATCAGATCAGACCCTAACCTGCCTTTTGTGGGCACCTGATCACCCACCCACACCCTCAGATTGCGTGCAGACCCACCCTCAGATCACCTCTGAAAGTGCATTGTTTACATCTGTTCTCCCCTCTAATCATCCACTGATCACCCATCAATCACCCCGTCACCACCTGTCACTGCTACCCATCAGATCAGACACTAATCTGCCCCTTGCGGGCACCCAATCACCTGCCCACACCCTAAATTAGCCCCCCAGACCCCCTCTGATCAACTCGCCAGTGCATTGCTTGCATATATTCTCCTCTGTAATCACCTACTGATCACCTATCAACCACCCCGTCACCCCCTGTCACCACCTGTCACTGCTACCCATCAGATCAGGCCCTAATATGCCCCCTGCGGGCTTCTGATCACCCGGCCAAACCCTCACCCGCCCCACCGCAGTGACAGAAATTTTTTTTCTGATCACTGCTGGTACGACTTAATTGCCATGTCCAGGTCATGATTTGAGAACATTCCTGCACTTCAGTGCCAATACAACCTGTCATCTAAGAAGCCACCCTGCTTATGACCGGTTCCACAAAATTCGGCCCCTCATAGACCACCTGTCATCAAAATTTGCAGATGCTTATACCCCTGAACAGTCATTTTGAGGCATTTGGTTTCCAGACTACTCCTCGTGGTTTTGGGCCCCTAAAATGCCAGGGCAGTATAGGAACCCCACAAGTGACCCCATTTTAGAAAGAAGACACCCCAAGGTATTCCGTTAGGTGTATGACGAGTTCATAGAAGATTTTATTTTTTGTCAAAAGTTAGCGGAAATTGATTTGTATTGTTTTTTTTCACAAAGTGTCATTTTCCACTAACTTGTGACAAAAAATAAAATCTTCTATGAACTCACCATACACCTAACGGAATACCTTGGGGTGTCTTCTTTCTAAAATGGGGTCACTTGTGGGGTTTCTATACTGCCCTGGCATTTTAGGGGCCCTAAACCGTGAGGAGTAGTCTAGAAACCAAATGCCTCAAAATTACCTGTGAATAGGACGTTGGGCCCCATAGCGCACCTAGGCTGCAAAAAAGTGTCACACATGTGATATCGCCGTACTCAGGAGAAGTAGTATAATGTGTTTTGGGGTGTATTTTTACACATACCCATGCTGGGTGGGAGAAATCTCTCTGTAAAGGGACAATTGTGTGTAAAAAAAATCAAAACATTTTAATTTACAGAGATATTTCTCCCACCCAGCATGGGTATGTGTAAAAATACACCCCAAAACACATTATACTACTTCTCCTGAGTACGGCGATACCACATGTGTGACACTTTTTTGCAACCTAGGTGCGCTAAGAGGCCCAACGTCCTATGAGTACCTTTAGAATTTCACAGGTCATTTTGAGGCATTTGGTTTCTAGACTACTCCTCACGGTTTAGGGCCCCTAAAATGCCAGGGCATTATAGGAACCCCACAAGTGACCCCATTTTAGAAAAAAGACACCCCAAGGTATTCAATTAGGTGTATGGGGAATTCATAGAAGATTTTATTTTTTGTCACAAGTTAGTGGAAAATGACACTTTGTGAAAAAAACAATAAAAATCAATTTCCGCTAACTTGTGAAAAAAAAATGAAATCTTCTATGAACTCCCCATACTACTAACGGAATACCTTGGGGTGTCTTCTTTCTAAAATGGGGTCACTTGTAGGGTTCCTATACTGTCCTGGCATTTTAGGGGCCCTAAACCGTGAGGAGTAGTCTAGAAAATAAATGCCTCAAAATGACCTGTGAAATCCTAAAGGTACTCATAGGACTTTGGGCCCCTTAGCGCAGTTAGGGTGCAAAAAAGTGTCACACATGTGGTATCGCCGTACTCAGGAGAAGTAGTATAATGTGTTTTGGGGTGTATTTTTACACATACCCATGCTGGGTGGGAGAAATATCTCTGTAAATGGACAATTGTGTGTAAAAAAATCAAAAGAAATCTCATTTACAGAGATATTTCTCCCACCCATCATGGGTATGTGTAAAAATACACCCCAAAACACATTATACTATTTCTCCTGAGTAAGGCGATACCACATGTGTGACATTTCTTTTGCAGCCTAGGTGCGCTAAGGGGCCCAAAGTCCTATGAGCACCTTTAGGCTTTACAGGGGTGCTTACAATTTAGCACCCCCCAAAATGCCAGGACAATAAACACACCCCACAAATGACCCCATTTTGGAAACTAGACACTTCAAGGTATTCAGAGAGGGGCATGGTGAGTCCGTGGCAGATTTCATTTTTTTTTGTCACCAGATAGCAGAAATGGAAACTTTTTTTTATTTATTTTTTTTGTCACAAAGTGTCATTTTCCGCTAACTTGTGACAAAAGATAAAATCTTCTATGAACTCACCATGCCTCTTAGTGAATACTTTGGGGTGTCTTCTTTCCAAAATGGGGTCATTTGGGGGGTATTTATACTATCCTGGAATTCTAGCACCTCATGAAACCTGACAGGTGCTCAGAAATGAGAGAGATGCTTCAAAATGGGAAAATTCAATTTTTGCACCATAGTTTGTAAACGCTATAACTTTTACCCAAACCAATAAATATACACTGAATGGGTTTTTTTTAATCAAAAACATGTTTGTCCACATTTTTCGCGCTGCATGTATACAGAAATTTTACTTTATTTGAAAAATGTCAGCACAGAAAGTTAAAAAAATCATTTTTTTTGCCAAAATTCATGTCTTTTTTGATGAATAGAATAAAAAGTAAAAATCGCAGCACCAATCAAATAGCACCAAAAGAAAGCTGTATTAGTGACAAGAAAAGGAGGTAAAATTCATTTAGATGGTAGCTTGTATGACTGAGCAATAAACCATTTAAGCTGCAGTGGTCTGAATGGAAAAAAGGCTCTGGTCCTTAAGGGTGAAAAGACTGCGGTCCTTAAGTGGTTAAAACAAAACATATCCATGTGTTAGAATGGCCCAGTCAAAGTCCAGATCTAAATCCAATCGAGAATCTGTGGCAAGATCTGAAAACTGCTGTTCACAAATGCTGTCCATCTAATCTGACTGAGGTGGAGCTGTTTTGCAAAGAAGAATGGGCAAGGATTTCAGTCTCTAGATGTGCAAAGCTGGTAGAGACATACCCTAAAAGACTGGCAGCTGTAATTGCAGCAAAAGGTGGTTCTACAAAGTATTGACTCAGGGGGCTGAATAATTATGCACACCCCACTTTGCAGTTATTGATTTGTAAAAAATGCTTGGAATCATGTATGATTTCCGTTCCACTTCTCATGTGTACACCACTTTGTATTGGTCTTTCATGTGGAATTCCAATAAAATTGATTCATGTTTGTGGCAGTAATGTGACAAAATGTGGAAAACTGCAAGGGGGCCGAATACTTTTGCAAACCACTGTATTTTACATGCTATCTTCTCTTGTGTTTACAATATAACTAAATGTAAGCATCACAATTGCTTGGTGTGCCAGTTATTTTTTGTATATAGGTTGGTGAAGGTTAGCCATGTGGGTTGGTTAAAGAGAAACTCCAGTGAAAATAATGTAGTAAAAAAAGTGCTTCATTTTTACCATAATTATGTAGAAATGATTTAGTCAGTGTTTGCTCATTGTAAAATCTTTCCTCTCCCCGATTTACATTCTGACATGTATCACATGGTGACATTGTTACTGTGGGCAGGTTATGTAGCTGCTCCTAGCAGTGGCGGACACAGCCAGCAGTGGGCCCCTGTGCAAAATTGTAATTGTGGGCCCCCTATGACCTGCGGCGCGCCTAGCGCGCCGCGGCAAAATATGGGCGTGGCTACAACCTGCGGCGCGCGAAGCGCGCCGCGGCAAAAATTAGTGGACAGAACCTGCGGCGCGTAGCGCCGCGGCAAAAAAATGGGCGTGGCAATGACCGGATGAGGGCGGAGCTAACTGTAACTTAAAGCGAACCCGGGGTGAGGGTTTATTTCCTTTTAAACAATACTAGTTGCCTGGCGGCCCTGCTGATCTATTTGGCTGCAGTAATAAACTGAATTACACCAGCAACAAGCATGCAGCTAATCTTCTCAGTTCTGACAATATTGTCAGAAACCCCTGACCTGCTGCATGCTTGTTCAGGGTCTATGGTTGAAAGAATAAGAGGCAGAGGACCAGCACGGCAGCCAGGCAACTGGTATCGGAGCAGTGCTTTTCAGCGCTGCTAGCTTTGGGCGCAGCCAGCGCCGCCATAGACTGTAATGGGAATCAGTCTATAGCGGCGCTCAGTGAGGAAGGTCGGCTCCGTCAGAAGACGGAGCCGAAGTTGTTTAAAAAACACAATAATTCGGCCTCCAGCAATCGCTGGAAGCCGAATTATTTCATTCCCCCACTATCCATGTCGGCCTGGAGGGGGAATAGTAATTAAAACGCCCCGGACTTGTGCAGAAGCAGGACCAGCCATTTAACAGCTGGATCCTGCGCCCAAGTCTACCAGCGCCGTATTCAAATGTACGCACTGGTATTGCTTAAAAGGAGAGAAATATGGCAGCCTCAATATTATTCTCACCTCAGGTTCCCTTGAAAAGTGCAACGCAAAGACAGTGGGCCCAAGTTTTGGTGACCCTTTCCCCAGAAAATTCACATAATTGTGCAGGTTTTCTCAAGAAAATACACATATATGCCCAGAAAATACGTGCAATCATGTCGGCAGATATGCCCAGAAAATACGTGCAATCATGTCGGCAGATATGCCCAGAAAATATGTGCAATCAAGTCGGCAGATATGCCCAGAAAATACGTGCAATCAAGTCGGCAGATATGCCCAGAAAATACGTGCAATCAAGTCGGCAGATATGCCCAGAAAATACGTGCAAACAAGTCGGCAGATATGCCCAGAAAATACGTGCAAACAAGTCGGCAGATATGCCCAGAAAATACATGCAATCAAGTCGGCAGATATGCCCAGAAAATACGTGCAAACAAGTCGGCAGATATGCCCAGAAAATACGTGCAATCATGTCGGCAGATATGCCCAGAAAATACATGCAATCATGTCGGCAGATTTGCGAAGAAAATACATGCAATCATGTGGCAGACCTGCCCAGAACATACACCTGCTAATATAAATAAAACAAAAACATTTACTCACCTGCAGCAGCAGACCTCCTGTCCCAGCCTCCATCCGGCGCGCAGCTCCCATGGGTGGTTGGGTGGATAGGTAGCCTAGTGGGTGGGTGAGTGGGTGGGTGGGTTGGTAGCCTGGTTGAGTGGGTGGGTGGGTGGGTAGGTAGCCTGGTGGGTGGGTGGGTAGGTAGCCGGGTGGGTAGGTAGCCTGGTGGGTGGGTGGGTAACTAGCCCGGTAGGTAGGTAGGTAGCCCGGTGGGTGGGTAGGTAGGTAGCCTGGTGGGTGCGTGGGTAGCCGGGTGGGTGGGTAGGTAGCCTGGTGGGTGGGCTGGTAACTAGCCCGGTAGGTAGCCGGGTGGGTGGTTAGGTAGGTAGCCGGGTGGGTGGTTAGGTAGGAAGCCTGGTGGGTGGGTAGCCGGGTGGGTGGGTAGGTAGGTAGCCGGGTGGGTGGTTAGGTAGGTAGCCGGGTGGGTAGGTAGGAAGCCTGGTGGGTGGGTAGGTAGCCGGGTGGGTAGGTAGGTAGCCGGGTGGGTAGGTAGGAAGCCTGGTGGGTGGGTAGGTAGCCTGGTGGGTGGGTAGGTAGGTAGCCTGGTGGGTGGGTAGGTAGCCTGGTGGGTAGGTAGGTAGCCGGGTGGGTAGGTAGGAAGCCTGGTGGGTGGGTAGGTAGCCTGGTGGGTGGGTAGGTAGGTAGCCTGGTGGGTGGGTAGGTAACCTGGTGGGTGGGTTGGTAACTAGCCCGGTAGGTAGCCGGGTGGGTGGTTAGGTAGGTAGCCAGGTGGGTGGTTAGGTAGGTAGCCGGGTGGGTGGTTAGGTAGGTAGCCGGGTAGCCGGGTGGGTGGGTAGGTAGCCTGGTGGGTGGGTTGGTAACTAGCCCGGTAGGTAGCCGGGTGGGTGGTTAGGTAGGTAGCCGGGTGGGTGGTTAGGTAGGTAGCCGGGTAGGTAGGTAGGTAGCCGGGTGGGTGGTTAGGTAGTTGAGTGGGTGGTTAGGTAGGAAGCCTGGTGGGTGGGTAGGTAGCCGGGTGGGTAGGTAGCCGGGTGGGTGGTTAGGTAGTTGGGTGGGTGGTTAGGTAGGAAGCCTGGTGGGTGGGTAGGTAGCCGGGTGGGTAGGTAGGTAGGAAGCCTGGTGGGTGGTTAGGTAGTCGGGTGGGTAGGTAGGTAGCCGGGTGGGTAGGTAGCCGGGTGGGTAGCTATCCGGGTGGGGGGCCCGACTCCTATCCTCCCTCCCTCCCTTCCTTCCTCACCTCGGGGGGCCCCCTCCCGATATGCGCGGCGGGAGAGTGAGCGGCAAATGCAGGAAGTCTTCAGGGCTCTCCAGGCATCCGCTAGAGGCCCAGCCGCTGAGTCTCCAATATGTCTCCAACTGGAGACATATTGGAGACCAAGCGGCTGGGCCTCTAGCGGATGCCTGGAGAGCCCTTCCTGCATTTGCCGCTCGCTCGCTCTCCCGCCGCGCATATCGGGAGGGGGCCCCCGAGGTGAGGGAGGGAGGGAGGATAGGAGTCGGGGGGCCCCCGGGAATAAAATAATAAAAAAAAAAAAAAAATATTAAAAAAAAAAAAAAAAAAAAAGTACTTAATGCCATGGGCCCCTGAAGAAAACGGAACTTCAGGGGCCCTCGTGCGGCGGCACGGCCTGCACGGCCGTATGTCCGCCCCTGGCTCCTAGCTGTTTTGGCTGTTAGAGACAGCTGTAAACAGCTATTTCCTGTCTGTGAACCTTGTTACATTGTAACAAACTGCCAAAAGTACTGCGGACCCAGAGCTTCTTGTGGGAGGGGTTTCAGCACAAAATCAGTCATACAGCGCCCCCTGATGGTCTGTTTGTGAAAAGCATTATATTTCTCATGTAAAAGGGGGTATCAGCTACTGATTGGGATAAAGCTCAATTCTTGGTTGGAGTTTCTCTTTAAGGTTAGCCTGTCATGAATGATATGGAAGTCGAGACATTTAGCGATTCTATATCGTTCCGCGAAGCAGAGCAGAATGTCACTTTCTCTTTTAAATGTACAAGAAGTTCATTTTTTTCCCCCTCTTCTACTTTGGCTTCCCCATCACCCACACTGAATTAGAGTAGGCCCCTCACCCATCCACTTCCTCCTAGCTAGTCACACCTAGGTGCTACCACCAAATGCTGGCCTTGTAGCAGGATCAGCAGATAAAGATCAGACCTTCTGATTCCCTCTGAAATGCTGGATCAGACAATAGACAAACTTCATGTAATAAGAATTCAAGATGTGGTTATCGCAGACAAAAGACAAATATATTTTTTTAAATATCTGTTCAATTTAAGCATTGCAATCAATTTTTCTGACTGATTGTAACATTTCAAAAATATGACCAATGACCAATGTACCACACACGTATGTTCAATTTTTCCCCAATTATGATAAAAATGATTGGAAACTCTAACAAAATTGCTAGGGTGTGTATATTAATAAATTGACACTAACACACACCATACAATCTTTAGAAAGATTGAAGAAAAATATCTGGCAGTCCGGATCAATTAAAATCGAAGAAAACGGGAAATCCGATCAGATTTTTCAGTCGAATGAAAAAAAAGCTTTCAATTTTTTCGGGAGATACGATCGTTTTTATCGAATTACCGTAAAATCGGATCATTTTATTGTATCGTGTGTGGCCACCTTAATGGCTCGTCCAAGTTATAGCTGTCCAGCTGCTAGGGAAACCGAGCTATTTATTACTCGCTGAGCACACGTTACCTTACTGCTATTTAGTGTCATTTGTTTAAGCACCGGCCGCAGGTTACGAATCTGCCCTCGGATTCGCTGTGCGCCAATCCAGACAGAAATGGGGCAGGTTCTTGGTAAATGGTGTCATTTTAGGCTTGTTCAGAAATCCTGCTTCACAGGACGTAAACAAACCCACTTTTCAGGTAAACCAGCCCCAAAACTCAGATGGTAGAAAACCTCGGGCAGAACCGACCCCTCCCAGTTCTCCAAGTTCCACCAACCAGAAACCGTCTCCATGCATGCGTTCAAGGAGGACCGAACACATGCTTTGTATCAAGGACTTTTTGATAGCAATGCCTGCGTTTGAACTGGACTTTATTTCATTCAATATCTCTGCTAAGTTAAGTAAACTTTTCACAATTTTTCCCTTTTATTTTAAGCTTTGTGTTTATATGTTAATTGGTGTATGTAAATGTATGTAATGCATTTTTGTAATTAAAACGTTTAAAAATCGTTTAACGGTTATGCCCTGTTCCTGAACATACATAATCGTACGTACTCCTCCGAAAACGTTACCTTGTGTAGTGAGTATCTTGTATTTACAACCCGTATGCTTGAATCGGGCACAGATAGACAGATCTGGCACGATCCCTGCATACAGCTAAGGGTTAACTTACAGTGTTCGCAGTGTGCTAATATATTTACAGTCATGCGCTGACTCGCACGTGGTGGCAAGCATTTGAATTGTATGTGTGTGGTGAATACTTTGGAGTCAGAACGCTGCTCTCGGCTAGTCGGTTCATAGACTGCGAATCTACATATGGGCATCTATGTGCAAAGCGACAGTGAGGCCGAGTTTCTGACTCTGAGCGATTGACCCAATCAAGGATCGGCTCTTGCGGTTCTTGACATAGCTGTAGAGGTTTATTAAGGTTAGACATGGGGGTTGGTTTAGGTTAGCCGTGGGGAGGTAAGGGTTAGGCTTTGGTAGCAGGAGGGTTCAGTGTGAGAATAGGGTTAAGTTTAGCTGTAGTAAAATATCATTACAAACATTTTACTATAGTTTTTACCACTGTAATGGTAGAATATGTGTTAATTTACCGATATGCTAGTATCAACTTATCCAGGGATCAGGTTCTCCATGTTCCCTTTTTTGATGTACACATGGTCCCGCCCCCATCTCTGAGATCTCGTCATAGCATTGTGAGTAACCCCGCCCCCATCTCTGAGGCCTCGTCATAGCATTGTAATAACCGTTGTGGCCCCTCCCCTCTCTGAGGCCTTGTTATAACCCCTGTGGCCCCACCCCCCTCACTGAGGCATCGTCATAGCATACATGTCACTCAGAGCCCCCCATAGCATTGTGATAACCCCTCTATAAATCCTCCACAGAATCTTCCCCTGATTTATACATCAAATGAAGTAAAAGACGGTTTCAGTCTCTGCAGATCGCCCCCCGGCTAATTAACAATACATATATTGGAAGGGTCACGGTGACCTTACCGAGACGTCCGAATAACAAGTGGAGGGAAAACTGCTTCTCATTCAGCTCAATTTACATTCGCCTAATGCTGCTGCTCCAGAAATGTCAGTCCAATGGCAGCCTGCTGCGCTAATTCCAGAGTCACTGATTGTGCCGACGTCTCATACACATTAATGAGCGGAGAAATACTACTTATACTAAAGAGGCCACTGATCTCTCAATTCCTTCATCACCTCCTGACTGCGATCTGCTGCAGCGTTCCACCGACCAAAGCCCTCCGCCATCATACAGTATGTGTGTATACAGCACTGACATCTTCTGCAGCACTGTAAAATCTAATCCTACCATAGTCATATGTCCTACCATATTATTGTTATGTATTTATATAGCACTGACATCTTCTGCAGCACATTACAGAGTACATAGTTATGTCACTGACTGACCTCAGAGGAGCTCACACTCTAATCCTTCCATAGTCATAGTCTAATGTCGTACCATATATTAATATTATGTATTTATAGAGCACTGACATCTCCTGCAGAACATTACAGAGTACATAGTCATGTCACTGACTGACCTCAGAGGAGCTCACACTCTAATCCTACCATAGTCATAGTCTAATGTCCTACCATATTATTATTATGTATTTATATAGCACTGACATCTCCTGCAGCACATTACAGAGTACATAGTCATGTCACTGACTGTCCTCAGAGGAGCTCACACTCTAATCCTACCATAGTCATAGTCTAATTTCTTACCATATTATTATTATGTATTTATATAGCACTGACATCTCCTGCAGCACATTACAGAGTGCATAGTCATGTCACTGACTGAGGAGCTCACAATCTAATCCTACCATAGTCATAGTCTAATGTCCTACCATATTATTATTATGTATTTATAGAACACTGACATCTTCTGCAGAACTGTACAGAGTACATAGTCATGTCACTGACTGTTCTCAGAGGAGCTCACACTCTAATCCTACCATAGTCATAGTCTAATGTCCTACCATATTATTATTATGTATTTATATAGCACTGACATCTTCTGCAGAACATTACAGAGTACATAGTCATGTCACTGACTGACCTCAGAGAAGCTCACACTCTAATCCTACCATAGTCATAGTCTAATTTCTTACCATATTATTATTATGTATTTATATAGCACTGACATCTCCTGCAGCACATTACAGAGTGCATAGTCATGTCACTGACTGAGGAGCTCACAATCTAATCCTACCATAGTCATAGTCTAATGTCCTACCATATTATTATTATGTATTTATAGAACACTGACATCTTCTGCAGAACTGTACAGAGTACATAGTCATGTCACTGACTGTTCTCAGAGGAGCTCACACTCTAATCCTACCATAGTCATAGTCTAATGTCCTACTATATTATTATTATTAGGTATTTATATAGCACTGACATCTTCTGCAGCACATTACAGAGTACATAGTCATGTCACTGGCTGTCCTCAGAGGAGCTCACAATCTAATCCTACCATAGTCATAGTGTAATGTCCTACCATATTATTATTATGTATTTCTATAGCACCGACATCTTCTGCAGCACATTACAGAGTGCATAGTCATGTCACTGACTGAGGAGCTCACAATCTAATCCTACCATAGTCATAGTGTAATGCCCTACCATATTATTATTATATATTTATATAGCACTGACCTCTTCTGCAGCACACTACAGAGTACATAGTAATGTCACTGACTGTCCTCAGAGGAGCTCACAATCTAATCCTACCATAGTCATAGTGTAATGTCCTACCATATTATTATGTATTTATATAGCACTGACATCTTCTGCAGCACATTACAGAGTGCATAGTCATGTCACTGACTTTCCTTAGAGGAGCTCACACTCTAATCCTACCATAATCATAGTCTAATGTCCTACCATATTATTATTATGTATTTATATAGCACTGACATCTCCTGCAGCACATTACAGAGTACATAGTCATGTCACTGACTGTCCTCAGAGGAGCTCACACTCTAATCCTACCATAGTCATAGTCTAATGTCCTACCATATTATTATTATGTATTTATATAGCACTGACATCTCCTGCAGCACATTACAGAGTACATAGTCATGTCACTGACTATCCTCAGAGGAGCTCACACTCTAATCCTACCATAGTCATAGTCTAATGTCCTACCATATTATTATTATGTATTTATATAGCACTGACATCTTCTGCAGCACATTACAGAGTACATAGTCATGTCACTGACTGTCCTCAGAGGAGCTCACACTCTAATCCTACCATAATCATAGTCTAATGTCCTACCATATTATTATTATGTATTTATATAGCACTGACATCTTCTGCAGCACATTACAGAGTACATAGTGATGTCACTGACTGTCCTCAGAGGAGCTCACACTCTAATCCTACCATAGTCATAGTCTAATGTCCTACCATATTATTATTATGTATTTATATAGCACTGACATCTTCTGCAGCACATTACAGAGTACATAGTCATACACTGACTGTCCTCAGAGGGGCTCACAATCTAATCCTAATGTCCTACCATAATATTTAGGTTTGGAGTGACCTTCTGCCAGAGAATAGCTGCAATAAGGCTGAGATGAAGATGTCCACCATCTACTATATTAGAATATTTTATACACAGAGATACATATATTCCACCGATTCCTAAATATGCCCCTTTCATTACTTCTCTTCTAGTAAATCAGAGAATCAGTGTGCCCTGGAGGCGGAGCAGATATATAACAGCACCAATCACTGAGCTCAGCTCTACCTGGGTGTGAATGATGGGAGGGGCCATTGTAAATGTTGCGCCAGCACTCTGACACAATGCACGGAGCTGGCCACACCCACTTCTTGATGTCTCTATAGCTTTAGCAAAGGCCAGTTATAGATATTTCTGGAGATGAAATGTTACCTTTAGTGGAAATTTCCTTACTCAACATTATTACCTTTCCCTTAAAAACATTATTACCTTAGTATAGTAAAACAACCACAAGATGTCACTGTCTGTAAAATGTGATGATCTCTATGGTATTGTGATTTCCTGTATTCACTCTGTGTTCCTCTCTGTTATAAGTAAGCTGCATTCCTGATGGTGGTGTACGATTTATCTCTGCAGGTTTTCTTCAGTAAAGAGCTCTAACTTGTTATACTGGGTGCCTATTATTGTTGGGCGAACATCTAGATGTTCGGGTTCAGGCCGAACAGGCCGAACATGGCCGCGATGTTCGGGTGTTCGAGCCGAACTCCGAACATAATGGAAGTCAATGGGGACCCGAACTTTCGTGCTTTGTAAAGCCTCCTTACATGCTACATACCCCAAATTTACAGGGTATGTGCACCTTGGGAGTGGGTACAGGAGGAAAAATTTTTTAGCACAAAGAGCTTATAGTTCTTGAGAAAATCGATTTTAAAGTTTCAAAGGGAAAACTGTCTTTTAAATGCGGCAAATGTCTGTTTTCTTTGCACAGGTAACATGCTTTTTGTCGGCATGCAGTCATAAATGTAATACAGATGAGAGGTTCCAGGAAAAGGGACCGGTAACGCTAACCCAGCACAAGCACACGTGATGGAACAGGAGGAGGGCGGCGCAGGAGGAGAAGGCCACGCTTTGAGACACAACAACCCAGGCCTTGCATGAGGACAAGAAGCGTGCGGATAGCAATTTGCATTTTGTCGGCATGCAGTCATAAATGTAATACAGATAAGAGGTTCCAGGAAAAGGGACCGGTAACGCTAACCCAGCAGCAGCACACGTGATGGAACAGGAGGAGGGCGGCGCAGGAGGAGAAGGCCACGCTTTGAGACACAACAACCCAGGCCTTGCATGCGGACAAGAAGCGTGCGGGTAGCCATTTGCTTTTTGTCGGCATGCAGTCATAAATGTAATACAGATGAGAGGTTCCAGGAAAAGGGACCGGTGGGTGAGCGGTGTACTACTGTTCCCAGCAGCGACACAGAGCACAATGCTATACAGTGGTGGGTAAGCGGTGTACTACTGTTCCCAGCAGCGACACAGAGCACAATGCTATACAGTGGTGGGTGAGCGGTGTACTACTATTCCCAGCAGCGACACAGAGCACAATGCTATACAGTGGTGGGTGAGCGGTGTACTACTATTCCCAGCAGCGACACAGAGCACAATGCTATACAGTGGTGGGTGAGCGGTGTACTACTGTTCCCAGCAGAGACACAGAGTGGCAGTAAACACAATGCTATACAGTGGTGGGTGAGTGGTGTACTACTATTCCCAGCAGTGACACAGAGCACAATGCTATACAGTGGCGGGTGAGCGGTGTACTACTGTTCCCAGCAGAGACACAGAGTGGCAGTAAACACAATGCTATATAGTGTGGGTGAGCGGTGTACTACTGTTCCCAGCAGTGACACACAATGACTGGGGGGGACCCTGGCTAGCGTGGCTGGAGAGAGAACTACCCTGCCTGCCTACCCAAAGCTAAACCCACAGACAAATGGCGGAGATATGACGTGGTTCGGGTATTTATTTACCCGAACCACGTGACCCGTTCGGCCAATCAGAGCGCGTTCGGGTCCGAACCACGTGACCCGTTCGGCCAATCACAGCGCTAGCCGAACGTTCGGGGAACGTTCGGCCATGCGCTCTTAGTTCGGCCATGTGGCCGAACGGTTTGGCCGAGCACCGTCAGGTGTTCGGCCGAACTCGAACATCACCCGAACAGGGTGATGTTCTGCAGAACCCGAACAGTGGCGAACACTGTTCGCCCAACACTAGTGCCTATCTGCGTGTAGAGACCACTCTGCCCCCCTCCTGGTTCTCCCTGCTGGATTGACCCAGAGACCCTGTAGAAGCATTTGTGTGATTTGGTTCCCTCATATATATTCTGTAGCCGGACTCTGCAGCGATATTTATTAAGTGGGACTTTTTTCTGGGCCACACGCAATATGTTCCCACAGCTGTGACCTTCTTCTCCAATCTAACAGATTATTCCCTCATCCCAGCTCTGATCATTTCTGTAATTAATCTTCCCCTTCAGTGAATGATGTACGCGCGTCCCTTCCCCATGCACATCTATTCGTGTATTCCCTGCGCTGTCACCCGACGTAATCACACTCTCCCTGCCTGCTGAGAATTTATATCATTAATATCTGCCATTTACTCCCAGGAGTGTCTCACCTTATTATTACCATTATGGATGGAGCAAAACCATTCTTCCACTTACAGCCAATAATATTTCACTCAAGCCAGGGCAGGGGTGTACCTAGAAATCCCCGGGCCCCCCTGCAATAAAAAAAAAAATCCAGCCCCCACCTCCCTAGGGCCCGCTCAGGGACTTTTGTGGGGCAGGAGGGGTCGCAGCATAAGAGGAGAGTGTGGCAGATCGGTGGGGGGGGACATTCCCCCCCCCCTCCCTCACCTCGGGCTCTCCTCTCAGCGCTCCCCCTTCTGCAATCATTGGTGGCAGCAGCAGCGGCGGCGGCGGCGGCGGCAGGCTGAAGCTGAACACATTACCTCCTTCTCACCGGAGGTCTTCTGATCTCTAAGAGCTTCATGCAACTTCCTGTGTAAACAGGAAGTTGCTCTTAGAGAACGGCAGAGCTCCGGCGAGAAGGAGGTAATGTGTTCAGCCTGCCGCCGCTGCTGCTGCCACCAATGATTGCAGGAGGGGAGCGCTGAGAGAAGAGCAAGAGGTGAGGGAGGGGAGGGGGGGAAATGTCTCCCCTCCCCACCGATCTGCCACACACTCCTTATGCTGCAACCCCTCCTGCCCCACAAAAGTCCCTGAGCGGGCCCTAGGGAAGCCCCGGGCCCCCCCCCCACCCCCCACGGCGGCAGGGGTCGCATGCCCTATTGTTATGCCAGTGACCCAACTATATATATATATATAACTATACCCCCCTGCGGTGCCTGCAACTGCTGGGGGGCCCAGGGGCTGCAGGGGCCACTCTCTCTCTTGCCTTACTCACATGCAGAATAGCGCAGGGACTGGAGTAATACTTACCTTCTCCAGAGCTGCTGGTCTCCTACCTGCATCACAGCTGCACACTCTCAGCTGCCATTGGCTGGCTTCCGATCACATGACCTATGCGAGTCACATGATCAGGAGATGGTGAATGGCAGCCTATGGGTGGCAGGTCAGTGAATGGCAGCACTGGAACAGGTAAGTATTACTCTGACCCCTGCGCTATTCTGCATGTGTGTCTGGGCAAGGGGTGTGCATGGGGTACAGCGGGGGAGACGTTTACATTCCAGGGGGCCCATGACAATGTCACAGGGGGGCCTTATAGGCTGTTATTGCACCTGACTCCATCCACAAGTTCTGAAAAGACATTTGTGGACTGTTAGAATTAGCAATGTAACTGGACCTGATCTGACCCACTTATGGGTGTGGTTATCCAGTGTGGGAGGGGCTTAGCCAAACATTTGTGGACTGTTAGAATTAGCAATATAACTGGACCTGATCTGACCCACTTATGGGTGTGGTTATCCAGTGTGGGAGGGGCTTAGCCAACAGGAATGTATAGTCTATTGTGTGACTCCTCTCATTAGAAGTCATTTTATAGCTTAAAGAGAATCTGTATTGTTAAAATCGCACAAAAGTAAACATACCAGTGCGTTAGGGGACATCTCCTATTACCCTCTGTCACAATTTCGCCGCTCCTCGCCGCATTAAAAGTGGTTAAAAACAGTTTTAAAAAGTTTGTTTGTAAACAAACAAAATGGCCACCAAAACAGGAAGTAGGTTGATGTACAGTATGTCCACACATAGAAAATACATTCATACACAAGCAGGCTGTATACAGTCTTCCTTTTGCATCTCAAGAGATCATTTGTGTGTTTCTTTCCCCCTGCAGCTATCTTCCACTGAAGTGTCAGGCTGTTTCTTCCTGCAGAGTGCAGACAGCTCTGCCTGTATGTAATTCCTCAGTATGTGAAAGCCCAGCCAGCTCAGAGGAGGATTTATCCAGCTTGTAAAAGATAAGAGAGAAGAGAGAATCTAAATATCACACAGGCAGTGTGCAGAGAGGGGCCTGGATGGGGGAGTTCATAGCAGAACCACAACACTGAAGAACTTGGCAGCCTTCCAGACACAGGCCGACAAGTCTGACAACAGAGAGATAAGTTGATTTATTACAGAGATGGTGATAGTAGAACGTGCTGCAGTAAGCCAGAACACATTAGAATAGCTTTTGGAACTTGTAGGATGATAAAAAACAGGATGCAATTTTTGTTACGGAGTCTCTTTAATGTCATTAACGAGGACCTGTAGTGTAAATAATGTAATGAATAAAATTCCTTATTTTTCTACCATATCCATTTATTACCTATTTAGTCAGCGTTTGCTCATTATACAATCTTTCCTCTCTTATTTACATTCTGCCATTTATCACATGTGGTGACATATTTACTACTGGCAGGTGATCTCTGAGGAATGTTTATTGTGTGTACCAAAGTAATCAGAAATAATACCTGGCCTAGGTGGAGAATTCCCCATAGCTAAACAGCCTAGGCTGTGACATCACTGGGAGGGCGGAGCCACATAGCAATATACTGTACAGTGAATACAGGAAGTGCATCAACTGCAGAAACCAGAAAATGTATCGTAAAAATGGATAGCCTGAATAATTTACTGTATTCTACTAAATGTCACGAGCTTTAGCATGACCCTTCCTTTTTATTGTGTAGATGTTCTAATTTTCCTTAGATGTTTGCATTTTAAATCTTGGTAGCCATGGCAACAGTATAAATCTTAATATAAAGCTCACCTCCAAATTCCCATCTCCCTTGAGGAATAATTAGGTGTAAAGTGCCTTGTTTTATAAAGCCGGGGTGAATCAGACAAGTTGTTAGAGACTAATAAGCCTCCTGTTATCTGTCTTCTGCTCCTAGTTCTGTCCGGCGGCAGCAACAAGCGCTCCATCAGCTGCTCCTCCCGAGACTGGAGAAGAAGAGGTGACCGGAGGAAGTCCATAGAGAAATTCCGGTAATGTGATTGGATGGACGACACCCTCTGGAACCGCCAGGTACAGGTAGTAGTAATAATACACCCACACTAGTCAGCCAATTACAATGCTTCAAGTTGTAGACTTTGCTGTGATTGGAGAACTGTGCACTGTGGATTTTCATGCTCAGTCTCCTCATCCATACTGGCTCCAAAGACTTTGCACCGACCTTTGGCACCTTGGTGGAGTCTTCTACTCATGCAGTAAAGCAAGCTTTGAGTTAGAGGGAGCATGTGCAACGATAAGTATGTGTCAAAATTACAATCCCATTCATGAAAGAGATTGAGAACAGGTGAAGGTCGAGAATTAACCAGCTATGAATAATTGTCTTCAGAGATCCAGGCATGGCACATGGACTCTGAATGTCGGGTAAATGCTTCAGTGATACAGCTAGCTGGGAACTGAGCTTTCCTGGGGAGGAGGCTTCATCGTTCAGAGAGGTCCAGGCATGCAAGGTCAGTCTAGACCTGAAGGAGATTTGTACAACAGATGGAGGTGTCTGCTGATTGCTCTGGCCTCAGCAGTGAAAGCTCTGAAGACGTTCTCGGACAACATGGAAATGAGAATGCAGAAATGGATGCTGCCTGTATTCTGATTACTCTGGAAGACCATCAGCAAATTTATTGCAAGAGTAGTACAGAGGCGCTACCAGGGTAAAAACAATATTTCTTTAAAATGGATAAAATGAAGTAGGTAGCGGTGGACTTACCCCTCCAAAACAGACACAAAAAATTGCTGTTTTAAGCAAAAAATCCGTTTATTTACATACTCTGAACAAGGTGCAACACATTTTGCAGCTATATCCCACTTCCTCAGGCAATAAATAGGAGCATATCACTGTTGACAGAAGACAGTATGCTAAGTACTCATACAGACAGCCAAATTTACAGTACATACTACACTATACTGGGCTCTCAGCGTCTTCCCTTATATTTTATTATATCAGCAAATTTATAACCAGGAACTCAAGTTGTGTCTTGGGCTTCACTGTACCTCAAGTCAGGTGAAAGAGTAAATAAAAGGTCGGGCACACCGATGCTACAAGCAATATATGTATCGTCCCATAATGTGCACATACACATACAATCCTCATCAATCAACAATCATTTGGTCCTCCTTTATTAAGGTATCTCGGACAGAAGGTACCTCAAGCTGGAAGAGCACAAGATGTCTGTCTGACTGGATCCAGGTGGGTGGATCACTTTCCCACACCAAGCAGTCATAACTGTAGGTGCATCCACTGCAAGGAAAGAATACAAGCTCTTTACAAATGCATAACTACTTCCTGTGGGGAGATTTCAAATGCATAACTACTTCCTGTGGGGAGATGACAAATGCATAACTACTTCCTGTGGGGAGATTACAAATACTTAACTACTTCCTGTAGGGACATTACAAATGCATAACTACTTCCTGTGGGAAGATTACAAATGCATAACTACTTCCTGTGGGGAGATTACAAATGCATAACTACTTCTTGTGGGGAGATTAAAAATGCATAACTACTTCCTGTAGGGAGATTACAAATGCATAACTATTTCTGTGGGGAGATTACAAATGCATGACTACTTCTGTGGGGAGATTACAAATGCATGACTACTTCCTGTGGGGAGATTACAAATGCATAACTACTTCCAGTGGGGAGATTACAAATGCATAACTACTTCCAGTGGGGAGATTACAAATGCATAACTACTTCCTGTAGGGAGATTACAAATGCATAACTACTTCCTGTGGGGAGATTACAAATGCATAAGCACTTCCTGTAGGGAGATCACAAATGCATAACTACTTCCTGTAGGGACATTACAAATGCTTAACTACTTCCTGTAGGGAGATTACAAATGCATAACTACTTCCTGTGGGGAGATTACAAATGCATAACTACTTCCTGTAGGGAGATGACAAATGCATAACTACTTCCTGTGGGGAGATTACAAATGCATAACTACTTCCTGTAGAGAGATGACAAATGCATAACTACTTCCTGTAGGGACATGACAAATGCATAACTACTTCCTGTGGGGAGATTACAAATGCATAACTACTTCCGGTGGGGAGATTACAAATGCATAACTACTTCTTGTGGGGCGATTAAAAATGCATAACTACTTCCTGTAGGGAGATTACAAATGCATAACTATTTCTGTGGGGAGATTACAAATGCATGACTACTTCTGTGGGGAGATTACAAATGCATAAGCACTTCCTGTAGGGAGATTACAAATGCATAACTACTTCCTGTGGGGAGATTACAAATGCATAACTACTTCCAGTGGGGAGATTACAAATGCATAACTACTTCCTGTAGGGAGATTACAAATGCATAACTACTTCCTGTGGGGAGATTACAAATGCATAAGCACTTCCTGTAGGGAGATTACAAATGCATAACTATTTCTGTGAGGAGATTACAAATGCATGACTACTTCTGTGGGGAGATTACAAATGCATAAGCACTTCCTGTAGGGAGATTACAAATGCATAACTACTTCCTGTGGGGAGATTACAAATGCATAACTACTTCCAGTGGGGAGATTACAAATGCATAACTACTTCCTGTAGGGAGATTACAAATGCATAACTACTTCCTGTGGGGAGATTACAAATGCATAAGCACTTCCTGTAGGGAGATCACAAATGCATAACTACTTCCTGTAGGGACATTACAAATGCTTAACCACTTCCTGTAGGGACATTACAAATGCTTAAAGTGGACCCAAATTAAAAATTCAAGATTTTGAGAAATCAAATCTATTTTCTAAATTATAATAATAATTAGCAGACTTTTTTCAGTTGCATGATGACAAATATAAAATATTTTACATTTATTGGAGCAATCACCCCCCCCCCCCCTACTTTCATATTGCCGGGACAGAATCCGGCAGACTGGTGGAGTAGGAGGTGTCCGGCAAAGGAGGAATTGCTAATGGCTGCCCCTGTATAACCCTAGTTATGGAAAGAGAAGGGTGAAAAGCATGCACTGAAATGCTCATAGGCTTGAAGGAGTGTTTATTTATCTTTGTATGTGTCAGAGTGGTGCAACTAAATATTTTGAATAAAAAAAAGTTTGGTTTGGGTCCTCTTTAACTACTTCTGTGGGGAGATTACCAATGCATAACTACTTCCTGTAGGGAGATTACAAATGCATTACTACTTCCTGTGGGGAGATTACAAATGCATAAGTACTTCCTGTAGGGAGATTACAAATGCATAACTACTTTCTGTGGGGAGATTACAAATGCATAACTACTTCCTGTGGGGAGATTACAAATGCATAACTACTTCCTGTGGGGAGATTACAAATGCATAACTACTTCCTGTAGGGAGATTTTCCACCCTTGCTGTGCAGAACCCCTCTCTAAGCAGATGGTAGGGCGGTAACATTTTTTTTCCTTCATGAAGTCCTCTTGTTCTTTGTATGGACCCCAGGATACAAAGTTCATCAGCCAAACTTTTTTATTGCCCTCTGATGTATTTGCTTAAAACTCAAGTTCAGCCTCCCATGTTTTGAATTTATATGATAAAACATTTGCATTAATTCATAATATACAAAGTTTTTATTTTTGTAATATTTCTAAAATGCCCAGCGGATCTGTCCTGTAGTTCCTTCTTGCTAGCAGACTGGGAGTTCCTCCCCAGCACAGAGCAGATCACCTGACTCCTTCCTGTGCTGTTTTGACTCTTAGTGGCCAGCACTGCAGCTATAGTTTCTCCCTGCTCAGCATGTGATAACCCTTCGCACACTCTTCCTCAGTGTGTGATACCACTCATGCTTTGTGAGTGTGCAGCCACTTCCTGTGGAGAGATACAAATGCATAACTACTTCCTGTGGGGAGATTACAACTGCATTAACTACTTCCTGTAGGGAGGAGATTACAAATGCATAACTACTTCCTGTGAACAGGTAGCGGTTCAGTCAGGATGGTGACACGCCTCTTCTGTGATGTCACTTTTATATGGACAATATTGCGTTCCTCAGGAACGTGCTTTATAAGCTGTGGATGAGTGAAGCATTCTGATGGAGGAATAACTTGTAGAATAAGCGGCGTTTTCTTTGCCATTACTTGACATCCTCTGAAAGGCTAATTCATTTTCTGCGCAGTGATCAATACCAGCTTGTCACCGCTCAGAAATGAGACTTTCTCGGGGACTCGCGTTTTACTCTCGCCATTAATGGATCCGACCTTTCTTCTTAGTTTGCGTGACCTCTTCCCGTGACAGTCGCCATTTTCCACAGTTAGAGAGGATGAGAAAAGCAAAAGTATATATTATTATTAAAGCAGAGATGGAAAGATTTCTCTGTAGAAGCTCTGCCTGCCAGACTTTAATTAAAATAAAGAGATATAATTGAATTTGTGAGGATAGGATGACCGGGGGAGGGGAATGACTTATTCCGTGGTTGATATTCCTTACGTTAATAGGAGTCCAGACCGGATAGGAAATCTACAGAGCGATTTATGTAATTGTCCTGAATTCAGAGCTGAAGGCCCAGAGCAGAGAGATGGCATTAGAGAAGCGATCTGTGGCTCTTGTGTGAAGTGATATGATGGCAGGAGGAAATGGCGGCCCTCATTACAGCACTGAGAATTGTCTGCTGGATATCCCATCACCGCCTTCATCTTGTCTGAAGATTACATTTCATTTTCCATAATAGTCGGTCCACAGGATAGTCACTCTCCTCTGTGCCCCAGGATAGTCGGTCTCCCCTTTGCCCCAGGATAGTCGGTCTCCTCTGTGCCCCAGGATAGTCAGTCTCCTCTGTGCCCCAGGATAGTCAGTCTCCCATGTGCCCCAGGATAGTCGGTCTCCTCTGTGCCCCAGGATAGTCAGTCTCCTCTGTTTCCCCCGGGATAGTCGATCTCCTCTGTGCCCCGGGATAGTCGGTCTCCTCTGTGCCCCAGGATAGTCAGTCTCCTCTGTGCCCCAGGATAGTCTGTCTCCTCTGTGCCCCAGGATAGTCTGTCTCCTCTGTGCCCCAGGATAGTCAGTCTCCCCTGTGCCCTAGGATAGTCAGTCTCCTCTGTGCCCCAGGATAGTCAGTCTCCTCTGTGCCCCAGGATAATCAGTCTCCTCTGTGCTCCAGGATAGTCAGTCTCCTCTGTGCCCCAGGATAGTCTGTCTCCTCTGTGCCCCAGGATAGTCGGTCTCCTCTGTGCCCCAGGATAGTCTGTCTCCCCTGTGCCCCAGGATAGTCGGTCTCCTCTGTGCCCCAGGATAGTCTGTCTCCTCTGTGCCCCAGGATAGTCGGTCTCCTCTGTGCCCCAGGATAGTCAGTCTCCTCTGTGCCCCAGGATAATCAGTCTCCTCTGTGCCCCATGATAGTCAGTCTCCTCTGTGCCCCAGGATAGTCAGTCTCCTCTGTGCCCCAGGATAGTCGGTCTCCTCTGTGCCCCAGGATAGTCGGTCTCCCCTGTGCCCCAGGATAGTCGGTCTCCCCTGTGCCCCAGGATAGTCGGTCTCCCCTGTGCCCCAGGATAGTCTGTCTCCCATGTGCCCCAGGATAGTCAGTCTCCCCTGTGCCCCAGGATAGTCGGTCTCCTCTGTGCCCCAGGATAGTCGGTCTCCCCTGTGCTCCAGGATAGTCGGTCTCCCCTGTGCCCCAGGATAGTCTGTCTCCCCTGTGCCCCAGGATAGTCTGTCTCCTCTGTGCCCCAGGATAGTCTGTCTCCTCTGTGCCCCAGGATAGTCAGTCTCCCCTGTGCCCCAGGATAGACGGTCTCCTCTGTGCCCCAGGATAGTCTGTCTCCTCTGTGCCCCAGGATAGTCTGTCTCCTCTGTGCCCCAGGATAGTCTGTCTCCTCTGTGCCCCAGGATAGTCTGTCTCCCCTGTGCCCCAGGATAGTCTGTCTCCCCTGTGCCCCAGGATAGTCTGTCTCCCCTGTGCCCCAGGATAGTCTGTCTCCCCTGTGCCCCAGGATAGTCTGTCTCCCCTGTGCCCCAGGATAGTCTGTCTCCCCTGTGCCCCAGGATAGTCTGTCTCCCCTGTGCCCCAGGATAGTCTGTCTCCTCTGTGCCCCAGGATAGTCTGTCTCCTCTGTGCCCCAGGATAGTCGGTCTCCTCTGTGCCCCAGGATAGTCTGTCTCCCCTGTGCCCCAGGATAGTCTGTCTCCCCTGTGCCCCAGGATAGTCTGTCTCCCCTGTGCCCCAGGATAGTCGGTCTCCCCTGTGCCCCAGGATAGTCGGTCTCCCCTGTGCCCCAGGATAGTCGGTCTCCTCTGTGCCCCAGGATAGTCGGTCTCCTCTGTGCCCCAGGATAGTCGGTCTCCTCTGTGCCCCAGGATAGTCTGTCTCCTCTGTGCCCCGGGATAGTCTGTCTCCTCTGTGCCCCAGGATAGTCGGTCTCCTCTGTGCCCCAGGATAGTCTGTCTCCCCGGTGCCCCAGGATAGTCTGTCTCCTCTGTGCCCCGGGATAGTCGGTCTCCTCTGTGCCCCAGGATAGTCGGTCTCCTCTGTGCCCCAGGATAGTCTGTCTCCCCGGTGCCCCAGGATAGTCTGTCTCCCCTGTGCCCCCGGATAGTCTGTCTCCTCTGTGCCCCAGGATAGTCTGTCTCCTCTGTGCCCCAGGATAGTCGGTCTCCTCTGTGCCCCAGGATAGTCGGTCTCCTCTGTGCCCCAGGATAGTCGGTCTCCTCTGTGCCCCAGGATAGTCGGTCTCCTCTGTGCCCCAGGACAGTCGGTCTCCTCTGTGCCCCAGGATAGTCTGTCTCCTCTGTGCCCCGGGATAGTCTGTCTCCTCTGTGCCCCAGGATAGTCGGTCTCCTCTGTGCCCCAGGATAGTCTGTCTCCCCGGTGCCCCAGGATAGTCTGTCTCCTCTGTGCCCCGGGATAGTCTGTCTCCTCTGTCTCCCCGGTGCCCCAGGATAGTCTGTCTCCCCTGTGCCCCAGGATAGTCTGTCTCCTCTGTGCCCCAGGATAGTCTGTCTCCTCTGTGCCCCAGGATAGTCGGTCTCCTCTGTGCCCCAGGATAGTCGGTCTCCTCTGTGCCCCAGGATAGTCGGTCTCCTCTGTGCCCCAGGATAGTCGGTCTCCTCTGTGCCCCAGGATAGTCGGTCTCCCCTGTGCCCCAGGATAGTCGGGCTCCTCTGTGCTCCAGGTCTGTAGCCCTGTTAGTCAGTAAAGCTTCGTAAAAGTGGTACAAGCTGGACCTGAAGTTACAACAGAAAGCCTTCATACTTTGGTTTAGCACACTGATAAACAAAGAAGGACAGAGATCATCTAAAGGGAGTCAGAAGAGAACCTACAAAAAGCCTACAGAGCCTCCCCGCTCCTCTCCCGGTCTCCTCATCCCACAGCTGGCTCCTTGTTAGCAGACCAATGAGTCAAAGACTGCTTTCTGCCACTGCGGGAGGCTCCTGAAGTGTTTGAGAGCCCGAGTGCTCCTGAAGACTAGCCGCTCTGTGCTGAGCATATACGAGCACGCTGGCTCTCACACTCGCGTACGCACAGTACAGAGCCGTCCATCTTCAGGAGCACGCTGTCTCTCACACTCGCGTACGCGCAGCACAGAGCCGTCCGTCTTCAGGAGCACACTGTCTCTCACACTCGCGTATGCGCAGTACAGAGCTGTCCGTCTTCAGGAGCAACACTGTCTCTCACACTCGCGTATGCGCAGTACAGAGCTGTCCGTCTTCAGGAGCAACACTGTCTCTCACACTCGCGTATGCGCAGTACAGAGCTGTCCGTCTTCAGGAGCACGCTGTCTCTCACACTCGCGTACGCGCAGTACCGAGCCGTCCATCTTTAGGAGCACGCTGTCTCTCACACTCGCGTACGCGCAGTACAGAGCCATCCATCTTCAGGAGCACGCTGTCTCTCACACTCGCGTACGCGCAGTACAGAGCCATCCATCTTCAGGAGCACGCTGTCTCTCACACTCGCGTCCGCGCAGTACAGAGCCGTCCGTCTTCAGGAGCACACTGTCTCTCACACTCGCGTATGCGCAGTACAGAGCTGTCCGTCTTCAGGAGCACGCTGTCTCTTACACTTGCGTATGCGCAGTACAGAGCCGTCCGTCTTCAGGAGCACGCTGTCTCTCACACTCGCGTACGCGCAGTACAGAACCATCCATCTTCAGGAGCACGCTGTCTCTCACACTCGCGTACGCGCAGTACAGAGCCGTCCGTCTTCAGCAGCACGCTGTCTCTCACACTTGTGTACGCGCAGAGCCGTCCGTCTTCAGGAGCACGCTGTCTCTCACACTCGCGTATGCGCAGTACAGAACCATCCATCTTCAGGAGCACGCTGTCTCTCACACTCGTGTACGCGCAGTACAGAGCCGTCCGTCTTCAGGAGCACGCTGTCTCTCACACTCGCGTATGCGCAGTACAGAACCATCCATCTTCAGGAGCACGCTGTCTCTCACACTCGTGTACGCGCAGTACAGAGCTGTCCGTCTTCAGGAGCACGCTGTCTCTCACACTCGCGTATGCGCAGTACAGAGCTGTCCATCTGGTGTACAGTGCTGGCGGCTCTCCTCTGCTCTGCGGACTCTCTGGTGTACAGTGCTGGCGGCTCTCCTCTGCTCTGCGGACTCTCTGGTGTGCAGTGCTGGCGGCTCTCCTCTGCTCTGCGGACTCTCTGGTGTACAGTGCTGGTGGCTCTCCTCTGCTCCGCGGACTCTCTGGTGTACAGTGCTGGCGGCTCTCCTCTGCTCCGCGGACTCTCTGGTGTACAGTGCTGGCGGCTCTCCTCTGCTCTGCGGACTCTCTGGTGTACAGTGCTGGCGGCTCTCCTCTGCTCTGCGGACTCTCTGGTGTGCAGTGCTGGCGGCTCTCCTCTGCTCTGCGGACTCTCTGGTGTACAGTGCTGGCGGCTCTCCTCTGCTCTGCAGACTCTCTGGTGTGCAGTGCTGGCGGCTCTTCTCTGCTCTGCGGACTCTCTGGTGTACAGTGCTGGCGGCTCTCCTCTGCTCTGCAGACTCTCTGGTGTGCAGTGCTGGCGGCTCTCCTCTGCTCCGCGGACTCTCTGGCGTACAGTGCTGGCGGCTCTCCTCTGCTCTGCAGACTCTCTGGTGTGCAGTGCTGGCGGCTCTTCTCTGCTCTGCGGACTCTCTGGTGTACAGTGCTGGCGGCTCTCCTCTGCTCTGCGGACTCTCTGGTGTGCAGTGCTGGCGGCTCTTCTCTGCTCTGCGGACTCTCTGGTGTACAGTGCTGGCAGCTCTCCTCTGCTCTGCGGACTCTCTGGTGTACAATGCTGTCAGCTCTCCTCTGCTCTGCGGACTCTCTGGTGTACAGTGCTGGCAGCTCTCCTCTGCTCTGCGGACTCTCTGGTGTGCAGTGCTGGTGGCTCTCCTGTGCTGCACGGACTCTCTGGTGTACAGTGCTGGAAGCTCTCCTCTGCTCCGCGGACTCTCTGGTGTACAGTGCTGGCGGCTCTCCTCTGCTCTGCGGACTCTCTGGTGTGCAGTGCTGGCGGCTCTCCTCTGCTCTGCGGACTCTCTGGTGTACAGTGCTGGCGGCTCTTCTCTGCTCTGCGGACTCTCTGGTGTACAGTGCTGGCGGCTCTCCTCTGCTCTGCGGACTCTCTGGTGTACAGTGCTGGCGGCTCTTCTCTGCTCTGCGGACTCTCTGGTGTACAGTGCTGGCAGCTCTCCTCTGCTCTGCGGACTCTCTGGTGTACAGTGCTGGCAGCTCTCCTCTGCTCTGCAGACTCTCTGGTGTACAGTGCTGGCGGCTCTCCTCTGCTCTGCGGACTCTCTGGTGTGCAGTGCTGGCGGCTCTCCTATGCTGCACGGACTCTCTGGTGTACAGTGCTGGTGGCTCTCCTGTGCTGCACGGACTCTCTGGTGTACAGTGCTGGAAGCTCTCCTCTGCTCCGCGGACTCTCTGGTGTACAGTGCTGGCGGCTCTCCTCTGCTCTGCGGACTCTCTGGTGTGCAGTGCTGGCGGCTCTCCTCTGCTCTGCGGACTCTCTGGTGTACAGTGCTGGCGGCTCTCCTCTGCTCTGCGCCCCGTGGACTCTCTGGTGTACAGTGCTGTCGACTCTCCTCTGCTCTGCGGACTCTCTGGTGTACAGTGCTGGCGGCTCTTCTCTGCTCTGCGGACTCTCTGGTGTACAGTGCTGGCAGCTCTCCTCTGCTCTGCGGACTCTCTGGTGTACAGTGCTGGTGGCTCTTCTCTGCTCTGCAGACTCTCTGGTGTACAGTGCTGGCGGCTCTCCTCTGCTCTGCGAACTCTCTGGTGTACAGTGCTGGCGGCTCTCCTCTGCTCTGCGGACTTTCTGGTGTACAGTTCTGGTGGCTCTCCTCTGCTCTGCGGACTCTCTGGTGTGCAGTGCTGGCGGCTCTCCTCTGCTCTGCGGACTCTCTTGTGTGCAGTGCTGGCGGCTCTCCTCTGCTCTGCGAACTCTCTGGTGTACAGTGCTGGCGGCTCTCCTCTGCTCTGCAGACTTTCTGGTGTACAGTTCTGGTGGCTCTCCTCTGCTCTGCGGACTCTCTGGTGTGCAGTGCTGGTGGCTCTTCTCTGCTCTGCGGACTCTCTGGTGTACAGTGCTGGCGGCTCTCCTCTGCTCTGCGGACTCTCTGGTGTACAGTGCTGGCGGCTCTTCTCTGCTCTGCAGACTCTCTGGTGTACAGTGCTGGCGGCTCTCCTCTGCTCTGCGGACTCTCTGGTGTGCAGTGCTGGCGGCTCTCCTCTGCTCTGCGGACTCTCTGGTGTACAGTGCTGGCGGCTCTTCTCTGCTCTGCAGACTCTCTGGTGTACAGTGCTGGCGGCTCTCCTCTGTTCCGCAGACTCTCTGGTGTGCAGTGCTGGCGGCTCTCCTCTGCTCTGCGGACTCTCTGGTGTGCAGTGCTGGTGGCTCTCCTCTGCTCTGCGGACTCTCTGGTGTACAGTGCTGGCGGCTCTCCTCTGCTCTGCAGACTCTCTGGTGTACAGCGCTGTCGGCTCTCCTCTGCTCCGCGGACTCTCTGGTGTACAGTGCTGGCAGCTCTCCTCTGCTCTGCAGACTCTCTGGTGTACAGTGCTGGCGGCTCTTCTCTGCTCTGCAGACTCTCTGGTGTGCAGTGCTGGCGGCTCTCCTCTGCTCCGCGGACTCTCTGGTGTACAGTGCTGGCGGCTCTCCTCTGCTCTGCAGACTCTCTGGTGTACAGCGCTGTCGGCTCTCCTCTGCTCTGCGGACTCTCTGGTGTACAGTGCTGGCGGCTCTTCTCTGCTCTGCAGACTCTCTGGTGTACAGTGCTGGCGGCTCTTCTCCGCTCCGCGGACTCTCTGGTGTGCAGTGCTGGCGGCTCTCCTCTGAAAGGAAGTGGTCACTTCACAGACTCACTGGACCTTCAGGAATGACCTAGGAATAATACTGAGATAATACTTTGTGATATCTTTGCCAGTACTGGCATTGAATCTGGTCAGTCACAAGAAGACACACACACACACGTTGTGACTGATAGACAGATTGAAAATGTATTGCCCTTGATCATTATTTATGCACAATTTTGTACATCTTGCACAGCCGCAGTAGACATAGAAATTCCAACAATATTTACATAATACATGATTTAAATAATACAGATGAGGACTTTCCTAGCATAACATATGACATCTCTGCAGGTGTCAAAGTGGCACAATAAAAGTTTCCTGTAGGACAAAGATAGAACAGAATTGGGGAAGTGAGAATGCAGTGTAGCATGACAGGTTCAGTCTTCAAGATCTGGCTAAACTAAAAGCTTGCTACAATATATATATGGATCCTAAGATGGCTGCTGAGAAGACAAAATGGATGCTGACAGTGTATATACTTATGCATAAAATTCCTTACAATTCCCTCCTTTTTAGACATTTTCCGAAGGAAAAATGGCTACACAGACTATGCTAGTATCGTCCCCCAAGGATTAGTATCCTGGGGGATGCCAATCTAATTGTATCTTTATGAAAAAAGATAATCATATCAATGTCACTTATTTAGTCTTATACAGAGCTACCATATCAGTGGGCAAAATTCTGGTCACAGTCCTCCGATGCGATAACGGACATAACATGAGAAGTTGTCTGCACTTCTCTTTCCTGATGTAATCTAACAAAAATCTTATGCATACTGCATGTGAGGGTACACTCATGTGTATAAATTAGCCTGCAGCAGGAATGTTTCTCTCAGATCAATACAAGAAAGAAACTGTCTTATATCAGCACTTACTCCAAGAGAAGTTTCCATCTGCTCCTGTCTAAAAAAAGGCTTGTCTAAATACTAGGCTTTTAGGTAGGCCAAGGTCAAAAACACCCTTATGATAGCAACTAGCGCATGCATAAGGTGGCTATATTTGTGAGAGGGTGGTCTTGACTTTACAATTTAGTTTACAACCCATTTGTGAGGCATGGCAGACTTCTGACCCTCCATCAGCCACTGTACTCCAAACTATCTTTGTATCCTTTACTCTAGGTCACACACTCCTGTTAACCCAGGGAGTGGACATCCACCCAACTACAATCATACTCAGGCCTTAATGCCCAGAGTACAGAGACTGAGATCAGAAATACAGGAGTACTGCCAGAACTCACCAAGCAGGTCAAAACGTAGCTACAGGCCTCAGTCCAGGACACATTTGTGAAAGGGAATACAGATCACAGCAGAATTCTAGGGAATAAGGCTACATGAGATCCTCAACATCTCTGGCCTTCCACTTATCCCCTACTAAATATACCAATCCAGTTGCCCAAGGCAACTGTGTTGCTGTGATATTGTAGTCCATTGCACCAATCATACTGACCAAAATCCTGTTATGCTTGTTCAGATAAACAGATATAACTCTGATTTAACAAGGAAAGGGAATATTAGCCAATTGGCGTTTTACCACAGTAGTGGTAAATATCTATACAGACACACTACAAACCAAAGCAGACAAAGATGTAACTAATAGCAACCGCTGCCATAGATACTCTTTCAAGATCAGGACTAACAGGACAACTGTAATGATGGCTACCTTCAGATTTGACTATACTAGAAGGACTCTGCTAATCAAACATATGGGCACTCATCAGTTATATTCATCATCAGGATAGGACAAAATATAATACTCTAGTAAAACTTAGCAAGACAATTATGGCCAACTTGAATCTACCAAAGACCAAGGTACCAAAAATAGGAGACTTGTACCCTGAAAATTGCCCACTGAGATCAGGTCTGCTGAATTATATGTGTAGCAACACGTATGCGTGGGTATGTAGATATATATATTCTACTGTCTGATAAATATACAATTTTATAGTTATCTGAGTTGAGGAAAGATGTGTGTACATAAAGTTTAACCAAAAACAAAGTACCACACCGGCCCATTTCACTGCTGGTCCAGAGGAAGGCGAAAAACCCTTGTAAGGCATAGTGTATTTAGCCCCAAAAAGGGAAAATTCCTTCCTGACCCCAAAATGGCGATCAGAAAAAATCCCTGGATTTATCAGCATTTGGCCTTATTTAGTAATTGAGATATCTGCTCATTACATGTCAACCCATTATATAACTTACAAAAACCCTAATTCTAATTTTTTACTTGAAAATAGCAAAATAAAGGCTTTTACTCTTACCAACACACATTGGGGAATGATCTCGTGAATGCGCATAAAATCATATTTCATGCGGTGTAACAAATCAATAGTGTTAACTTTACCCACGTCGTTCCCACCCAAGTGACAAATAAGAATGTCTGGCATAGGAAACTTCCGCATCAAAGAAGTAACCCTACCAAAAAACATATTCCAAATCATCCCTCTAATACTGAACCAATAGATCATGAAGTTATTTCTAGATAACCCAAGGTTTTCCCCATAGTCACTATTAGTAGCTTTCCTACGAGCCCAATACACATAAGAATGTCCCACAATCCATACAATCTTCCTGGGTCTGAGATCCAGATCTTGTTCCATTCTTCAACAGATGACACACGCAACTATGGAGCTGATGAAAAAGTCTCTTTCTGGGATTCAGGCCTTAGTTGAACTATTTCACCCAAAACAGCGGATCCAGTAAGAAATCCTTCTGTAAAGATAGACTCAGGATAGCCTCAGACTCCCTCTGGATGGATGACTTCCGGATGGACTCCGGTCAGGCTGTCTTATCCTCCTCAGGATAGATGTCTGGCAAGTTGTTTCTGAAAGAATAAAAAGACATGTGCGAGCATCAGGTTTTTCCCAAAAATCCAATAAGTCATTTTATTTTTCCTAGTAGTTGTAATACTAATAGGATTCATACTCTCCACCATGAACTTCAACACACACTTAGCGGATCTTTCTATGACCCTAACGGATCTCTCGCAATACCCCGTTCGCATGACGTCGTGTCGCTGTACCCGTGCGAGTATGTGACTCCATACATGGCAGAGAGGATAAATTCCCAATGAATTTTTTACACCATAATGAATTCCCATTTCTCCATTCTTTGATTACAAGTCATACTCTCATTCCATCATACCTTCCACAATCATACCAAACCCTAAATAGTGATGTATTTAAAGACCTTAGGTGGCCCTAGTGCAATATCTCACTACCCCTTCTTACTATACCACTACATGAAATGGCATGACACAGATCACTAGGCCTGGACAAGGCTGGACATGTGTATAGACAACAAACTAACATGACTGTTCCATATACCTCCTTTCCCCCATTTGAGCATACATTAAATTTATTTTAATGTCTGATCAGAGTTAGTAAGCTATCTGGCAGGGTTACAGTACAGTGGAACAGTGGCCAGCACAGTCTCCCTGTAGTAAGGTTGGGTCCCCTTTTAGATTTAAAGCTGCAGACATACACAGAACATTTATAGTGTCCTTTTCCACATAGTGCGCTTTAAGGTACTATACCTATGGTTGTCCCCGAGACACACTTCTATAGGTACATATACAAAAGACAGCACTACAGAGACTAGGCTAAGGCCTCCTTACTAAACAGACACTGAACTACAGATCAAGCAGAACTGAAATTAAAAATCTTGTCAGGGGTAAAGCTTCTAAACAGTACACTATAAAACAGTGTATTTTCCTCTGGAGTCTTCAGAACAGTGAAAAGCCCATAAAATAATTGTCATATTAATATCAAATGATTCTGCAGTTTGTCAAAAAGCTCAAGCAAACTAAAATATTTTCTCCAAGGCCCTGCCTCCATCTATGCGCCTCCGTCCCCTTCCCAGCAACATGTACCAATCTGGAACATTGATGTGCTGATAAAAAGCGGACAGAAGTGGACAGACGGAAACAAGACCCAAGGATGGAAAAATGTTCTCATTTTCCCATGCTGAGTGTAAGGACTTTGGGCTTACAAAAAATCATATATTCTTTACTAAAAACATGAGTGACTTAGAGTCAGAGCCTAAACAGCTCTCTGCTAATATATATATCATTAATTACATACACACAAAGATGTTGTGTTACCCGGAGAGGAGATATTAATTTAAAGGAGATGGATTTATTAACAGGAAGAGGGGTTATTAAGGTCAAAACCCCACTATTGGAAAATAATTCCCATAATCTAAAGGGTGACATGAAATAAACAGCAAGTGTGACCCAGAACTACACATGCGATCTTAATTGACCTAAAACTGTATACCTGTCCTGACTATTTAATATGTCCTCAATGTTTTCCATAAATTTTTCCCAAATGAATATGGATTTCACAGTTTCACAATATCCACTAAAATATAAGTACAGACAATATACAATGCATCATTATTTTTCAAGAGTTGCATGACATTTAGAAATATTGAAGTTACAATAACTGTGCTTTATCAGAGTGGTTTAGAGGAGGAGCAGTTCTCTTATCAACCTCTAGATGGCGAAGAGGCTGAGAAAATTTCTTCCGCTGGTTGACCAGGCCAGGGAAGAATTAAATCAGACACAGCTTAGTTAGGACAGCAAGTAACACTTCAACAATGAGTTGCAAACATCATTAAATGCCTTTTTCTGCTGCGATTGATATAAAAATACAGCCTACCAACTATGATACAATATTCAAGAAGGATTTTATCTATGGAGAACTATTGAGTAAATTATTTGAATCTATATGCTTCAAAGTTACAAGCTATATAAATTCCGTTCAAATATGAACATTATTCTATCAAACTTATGGCAAACTACCATGCCATGGGGAAATGATTTAACTCTACTCACTTGTATAAGTCTGGGTGACAAATGCCATTACTCAATTAATCCACTTTAGACCAAGAGAATTGGGTTGTACTAAAAACTCAATTCACTTTACACTATGAAACTAAGGTAACACGGTGACGTAGCAGCCAGTGCTCTCGCCTTGCAATGTTACCCAAATCTCTGACTGGTCAACATCTGCATGGAGTCTGCATGTTCTCCTCATGTCTGCATGGGTTTCCCCCATGCACTCAGTTTCCTCACCAAAAAAAACCACAGACAAATCAACCAGCTTCCTTCCAAATTGGCCCCAAACTATGATATATGATTTTACTATGCTACCTATGAAAAAATATCAGAACCCCTTTTGGACATGTATAAAAACTCCAAAAATCTATTCTGCACTATGGGAAACTTCATTCACATACATATGGACCTGGGTGACAGTTGGTATCAATTAATTAATCTAGTTTAATTTAAGGACACTAAGTTTCAGGAAAAAAATCATTCCTTTTTTTAAAACTTCCTATACTAGACGTGTGGATTTATTTACAGACTGCCACGTGTGTAATGAACAACACAGTAGCAGGTATATTAAAGAAAGATAGGGACAAAAGAAATATATATAAATTATTCACTGTTCCAAATACTCCAATAATCCAACACATAGGATTCCTTTCTACTCCTATATACGTATATAAGGACAGTACGGTGTATATATCTTTTGTGGGTAGCTCTCTCCGTGCCTGCGTGGGTCTCCTCCGGGCACTCCGGTTTCCTCCCACAAAAAATATATATATATATATTACATGTATACGTGTATACAGCTATATTGCATTATTCAGAAAGACTTTTACATACATTTTTTTTTTTTTTTTTTTTTTTTTTTTTTTTTAGTGAGGAATTACAAAGTAGTACGTTACTTCCTCTTTCTACTTGCTGGTGGTGGAGGTTTCTCAGAGGAAAAAAACCCACATTTAAAAAATGACATTTTTAACCCTTTCTCTTTTCAGACTCCGCCACTATCAAAAATACATCCGTATATATGCAGAAATACTTGATATTTCTCCACATCTACGGACATATATGTTTCTTAATTAATCTAATGTTTTAATGTTAGACCTTATTAGATTAAAAAGCAATACTTTTTACTTCCTCACCACACAGATGTTGGCGGGCGCAGATTAGATCCCTTAAAAATGACGTGTGCTAATTTTTAACCCTTTCAAACTTAAAGGAGAATTCTAACTACGGGCCCTGGTGTAGATTTTACATCAGCCCCCCCCCCCCCCAAGAACTCTATACAGGGCAATTGATACAGCGTGCCAAAACTTACCAAAGACATTTAGAGTGTCAGGGGTGCAAGGAGGGGATTGGGACACACTGGCAACAGTGTGTTAAAGACTACTATTGTTCAGGATCAATTTAGAAAACTAATACGGTGATAGAGGGTGGACCCTTCGGGGCCCTTGTGGACCAAAGGCATGGGTACGGTCAGTCCTTCTGTACCCCTCCCCCCTATTGTTATGTCCCTGCAGTTATCACCTCTCTATCATACATATCACATACATGCACTCAATACAATCTCCCAATTTACACACATATGTGTCAGGTTGTACACAATACATATATGAATACATTATGATACATATTATTGCATACTTAGATCCTAATTTACAGGAAACTGATTACATTATTATATTTCTGAGATGTTTCTTTTTATAGAAAAGCTTATTTTACATGACCCATGGATAATTCAGATAATTTTAATGATCGGTCATCACAAAAACCCAGTACAAACAGACCTTTTCCAAAGGTGGCGTCTGAAACCAGTTTGTACGTACATAGAATTTATACTGGCGATTTCAGTAAATGACCGCTCTTATCCGAATCCCATGTGTGTTCTTAATATTAATTTTACTAACCTTCTCTCAGAAATACAGTAAGAATCTTATAGCAATTTATATCATCGCTGGCGCACCCTATAGACAGACAACAGACATACATAAAACACACATTATTATTCAACTGTCCTGTAATAATAATGTGGGGCAAATTCTAACCAATTCTTTGTTTACATTACTGTATTAGTAGAGAAATATATTATTGAAGTCTAGGGATTCTTATATATATTATTCAAGTCTAGGGATTCTCTTTAAACCCAATCTATTATTTAGTAAGGAACACAATACAGTGGAGCCAAATCACTCTATATAATGATTTGGACTTGAAGTTCCACACAAATACCAACAAATTATCTTATACTTCTATGCAACAGATAAGATAAGCAGACGACCAGACAAACATATATTAGAAATCACAAAGTATTTGAACCCACATAATCAATATACTATGGCGACTATCTAAACCCTTATTCTTAATTCCTTACCAAAAGGAACTCTTTCTTTCCTGAAGAAATTACTACTGAGTTGATCAGACCCAAATAGACAAATTAGATTTTCCCAAAAAATCTAACACCCAATTCATTCAGACTTTTACCTAAAAAGTCCGAAAATTTAGACTTACCAAAAGTCAACCTATTAAACTATTACCTGTTACCTATTACCTGATTACCTGATTACCTGTCCCTCTGTTTTTTTTTTTTTTTCAATTAAGGTCTATATATTGAAAAACTATACCTTTAAAAAATTTTGACCCCAGGTCTCAATACTATTCAATACCCTGAGTTGCCTGCATCAACACCCACGACAATTCATATAAGTAAAAAAAACAGCCTTCAAGACAAAGACCTAATTAATACTTACATGAATTGGAGTAGTGGGGCGTTCGATGAATCCCAGGACGAGATCCCCCAGCTGAAAGGAAGTGGTCACTTCACAGACTCACTGGACCTTCAGGAATGACCTAGGAATAATACTGAGATAATACTTTGTGATATCTTTGCCAGTACTGGCATTGAATCTGGTCAGTCACAAGAAGACACACACACACACGTTGTGACTGATAGACAGATTGAAAATGTATTGCCCTTGATCATTATTTATGCACAATTTTGTACATCTTGCACAGCCGCAGTAGACATAGAAATTCCAACAATATTTACATAATACATGATTTAAATAATACAGATGAGGACTTTCCTAGCATAACATATGACATCTCTGCAGGTGTCAAAGTGGCACAATAAAAGTTTCCTGTAGGACAAAGATAGAACAGAATTGGGGAAGTGAGAATGCAGTGTAGCATGACAGGTTCAGTCTTCAAGATCTGGCTAAACTAAAAGCTTGCTACAATATATATATGGATCCTAAGATGGCTGCTGAGAAGACAAAATGGATGCTGACAGTGTATATACTTATGCATAAAATTCCTTACATCCTCTGCTCTGCAGACTCTCTGGTGTACAGCGCTGTCGGCTCTCCTCTGCTCCGCGGACTCTCTGGTGTACAGCGCTGTCGGCTCTCCTCTGCTCTGCGGACTCTCTGGTGTACAGCTCTGTCGGCTCTCCTCTGCTCTGCGGACTCTCTGGTGTACAGTGCTGGCAGCTCTCCTCTGCGGACTCTCTGGTGTACAGTGCTGTCGACTCTCCTCTGCTCTGCGGACTCTCTGGTGTACAGTGCTGGCGGCTCTTCTCTGCTCTGCGGACTCTCTGGTGTACAGTGCTGGCAGCTCTCCTCTGCTCTGCGGACTCTCTGGTGTACAGTGCTGGTGGCTCTTCTCTGCTCTGCAGACTCTCTGGTGTACAGTGCTGGCGGCTCTCCTCTGCTCTGCGGACTCTCTGGTGTACAGTGCTGGCGGCTCTTCTCTGCTCTGCGGACTCTCTGGTGTACAGTGCTGGCAGCTCTCCTCTGCTCTGCGGACTCTCTGGTGTACAGTGCTGGCGGCTCTCCTCTGCTCTGCGGACTCTCTGGTGTGCAGTGCTGGTGGCTCTCCTCTGCTCTGCAGACTCTCTGGTGTACAGTGCTGGCGGCTCTCCTCTGCTCTGCAGACTCTCTGGTGTACAGTGCTGGCGGCTCTCCTCTGCTCCGCAGACTCTCTGGTGTACAGTGCTGGTGGCTCTCCTCTGGTCTGCGGACTCTCTGGTGTACAGTGCTGGCGGCTCTCCTCCGCTCCTCTGACTCTCTGGTGTGCAGTGCTGGTGGCTCTCCTCCGCTCCGCGGACTCACTGGTGTATAGTGCTGGCCGATCTCCTCTGCTCTGCGGATTCTCTGGTGTACAGTGCTGGCGGCTCTCCTCTGCTCTGCGGACTCTCTGGTGTACAGTGCTGGCAGCTCTCCTCTGCTCTGCAGACTCTCTGTTGTACAGTGCTGGTGGCTCTCCTCTGCTCCGTGGACTCTCTGGTGTGCAGTAGTGTTGGGCGAACAGTGTTCGCCACTGTTCGGGTTCTGCAGAACATCACCCTATTCGGGTCTGGCCTGATGGTGCTCGGCCAAACCATTCGGCCGCATGTCCGAACTAAGAGCGCATGGCCGAACGTTCCCCGAACGTTCGGCTAGCGCTGTGATTGGCCGAACGGGTCACGTGGTTCGGACCCGAACGCGCTCTGATTGGCCGAACGGTCACGTGGTTCGGGTAAATAAATACCCGAACCACGTCATATCTCCGCCATTTCTCTGTGGGTTTAGCTTTGGGTAGGCAGGCAGGGTAGTTCGCTCTCCAGCCACGCTAGCCAGGGTCCCCCCCAGTCATTGTGTGTCGCTGCTGGGAACAGTAGTACACCGCTCGCTCAGCCACACTATATATAGCATTGTTTACTGCCACTGTGTACCTCGCTCAGCCACACTATATATAGCATTGTTTACTGCCACTCTGTGTACACGGCTCAGCCAGACTATATAGCATTGTGTGTACTGCCACTCTGTGTACACCGCTCAGCCAGACTATATAGCATTGTTTACTGCCACTCTGTGTACACCGCTCAGCTAGACTATATAGCATTGTTTACTGCCACTCTGTGTACACCGCTCAGCCAGACTATAGAGCATTGTGTGTACTGCCACTCTGTGTACACCGCTCAGCCAGACTATATAGCATTGTGTGTACTGCCACTCTGTGTACACCGCTCAGCCAGACTATATAGCATTGTGTGTACTGCCACTCTGTGTACACCGCTCAGCCAGACTATATAGCATTGTGTGTACTGCCACTCTGTGTACACCGCTCAGCCAGACTATATAGCATTGTGTGTTCTGCCACTCTGTGTACACCGCTCAGCCAGACTAAATAGCATTGTGTGTACTGCCACTCTGTGTACACCACTCAGCCAGACTATATAGCATTGTTTACTGCCACTCTGTGTCTGCTGGGAACAGTAGTACACCGCTCACCCACCACTGTATAGCATTGTGCTCTGTGTCGCTGCTGGCAATAGTGGTACACCGCTCACCCACCACTGTATAGCATTTCTGTACTGCCACTGTACTGCTGCCAGTCAGCGTGTACTTTAAGGATAAGTGAAATGAGGAAGATATCCGGTGAAAGAGGGAGGGGCAAGGGAAGAGGTGTTTCCCCTGACGGTTCACGTACAGGCCACAGGGGAGCACCCAAGAAAACCCACTCAATACCGCCCATGTTGTCCAGGACAACAACCCTCACAGATCCAAAAGAACAGGACCAGATAATTACTTGGATGACCTCTCAAGCGTCCAGCAGTGGGTTAAGCAGCACCAGCACATCACGCACGAGGTCCGAGTCCTCAGCCAGTTACAAGGAGCCAGTGGGCACAAAGCTGACACAACCGGCAGCGACACCACGCACACAACTGCCAGATAACCAGTCCTATGAATTACCTCAGGACACAATGGGGTATTCGCAGGAGCTATTCCCAGCCCAACAAACTTCCACCTATGAAAGGTCAATGGAGGAACAGCCAGAAATGTTGTGCCCGGATTCACAACCATTAACTGTGGGAAATGCACCGCGCACTGAAATGCAAGGCGAGTCCGAGGAGGACTCGGAAACCCAAATCCCAGAGCAAGTTGGGCAGGAGGGGTTGCAATTGCAGGAGGTCGGCCGAGAAGCTCTGGAAGACGACGTTGGAGTGAGCTGCGCAGAGGTTGTTCTGGGGAGCTCTACTCCACGGCGGCGGCCCCCCACAATGACATATGACGAGTTTCAGGAGATGGAAGAGGAGGGTATGGACAATGTGGAAATAGACCCAGATTTTGTTTGTGAAGGAGAACATCGCCGTCGTAGCAGCAGCACAGATGAGTCTGTTGAAGAACCCACTGCTGCACGAGTTCGCCTTGTGCCACAAGGTAGGCGGCGCGCAATTTCAGGCACCACAAGCGTGGAAGTTCAAGTGAGAGGCAAAAGAGGAGGAAACAGAAATCGCCAGCAAGGCAGGTGCTCCAAAGTCTGGGCTTTCTTTGAAGACTGCACTGAGGATGTTACCATGGCGATTTGCAAGGTGTGCAAGACCCGCCTGAGCAGGGGGAAAAGTATAACCAACCTCTCCACCACCAGCATGAGCCGCCACATGCTATCCAAACATCCCACTCTGTGGGCAAACGCGGCAGGACAGGGTACCAGCAACACTGCCTCCCTTGGGTTCACCAGACTCACTACCAGACCCGCCTCAGCAGTAGTGTTGGGCGAACATCTAGATGTTCGGGTTCGGGCCGAACAGGCCGAACATGGCCGCGATGTTCGGGTGTTCGACCCGAACTCCGAACATAATGGAAGTCAATGGGGACCCGAACTTTTGTGGTTTGTAAAGCCTCCTTACATGCTACATACCCCAAATTTACAGGGTATGTGCACCTTGGGAGTGGGTACAAGAGGGAAATTTTTTTTAGCAAAAAGAGCTTATAGTTTTTGAGAAAATCGATTTTAAAGTTTCAAAGGGAAAACTGTCTTTTAAATGCGGGAAATGTCTGTTTTCTTTGCACAGGTAACATGTTTTTTGTCGGCATGCAGTCATAAATGTAATACATATAAGAGGTTCCAGGAAAAGGGACCGGTAACGCTAACCCAGCAGCAGCACACGTGATGGAACAGGAGGAGGCGCAGGAGGAGAAGGCCACGCTTTGTGAGACACAACAACCCAGGCCTTGCATGAGGGCAAGAAGCGTGCGGATAGCATGCTTTGTACCGCCATGCAGTCATAAATGTAATAAAGATAAGTGGTTCAATAAACAGGGACCACGCGGCAACGCTAACCCAGCAGCAGCACACGTGATGGAACAGGAGGAGGCGCAGGAGGAGAAGGCCACGCTTTGTGAGACACAACAACCCAGGCCTTGCATGAGGGCAAGAAGCGTGCGGATAGCATGCTTTGTACCGCCATGCAGTCATAAATGTAATAAAGATAAGTGGTTCAATAAACAGGGACCACGCGGCAACGCTAACCCAGCAGCAGCACACGTGATGAAACAGGAGGAGGCGCAGGAGGAGAAGGCCACGCTTTGTGAGACACAACAACCCAGGCCTTGCATGAGGGCAAGAAGCGTGCGGATAGCATGCTTTGTACCGCCATGCAGTCATAAATGTAATAAAGATAAGTGGTTCAATAAACAGGGACCACGCGGCAACGCTAACCCAGCAGCAGCAGACGTGATGGAACAGGAGAAGGCGCAGGAGGAGAAGGCCACGCTTTGTGAGACACAACAACCCAGGCCTTGCATGAGGGCAAGAAGCGTGCGGATAGCATGCTTTGTACCGCCATGCAGTCATAAATGTAATAAAGATAAGTGGTTCAATAAACAGGGACCACGCGGCAACGCTAACCCAGCAGCAGCAGACGTGATGGAACAGGAGCAGGCGCAGGAGGAGAAGGTCACGGTTTTTGAGACACAACAACCCAGGCCTTGCATGAGGACAAAAAGCGTGCGGATATAGCAGCAATGCTTTTTGCCGCCATGCAGTCATAAATGTAATACAGATGAGAGGTTCAATAAACAGGGACCGGAAACGCTACACCATCCCAGATGTTCATTGGTCATGTTACTTGGTTGGGGTCCTGGAGTGTTGCGTAGTCATTTCCAATCCAGGATTGATTCATTTTAATTTGAGTCAGACGGTCTGCATTTTCTGTAGAGAGGCGGATACGCCGATCTGTGACGATGCCTCCGGCAGCACTGAAACAGCGTTCCGACATAACGCTGGCTGCCGGGCAAGCCAGCACCTCTATTGCGTACATTGCCAGTTCGTGCCAGGTGTCTAGCTTCGTTACCCAATAGTTGAAGGGTGCAGATGGATTGTTCGACACAGCTACGTCATCTGACATG
Organism: Hyperolius riggenbachi; assembly: GCF_040937935.1. Classification (NCBI taxonomy): domain Eukaryota; kingdom Metazoa; phylum Chordata; class Amphibia; order Anura; family Hyperoliidae; genus Hyperolius; species Hyperolius riggenbachi. Next base: position 2,510,302 of record NC_090651.1, read on the forward strand.
TAGTCCTTGACCATCTTCTCCAGGCGATCGGTGTTGGAGGTGGATCTGCACGCTTGCTGTTCAGTGGGCTGCTGCTGCATGGGTGTCAGAAAATGTTCCCACTCCAAGGACACTGCCGATACCGTTCCCTTTTGGGTACTAGCTGCGGCTTGCGTTGTTTGCTGCCCTCCTGGTCGTCCTGGGTTTGCGGAAGTCAGTCTGTCTGCGTACAACTGGCTAGAGGAGGGGGAGGATGTCAATCTCCTCTCTAAAGTCTCCACAAGGGCCTGCTGGTATTCTTCCATTTTGACCTGTCTGACTCTTTCTTCAAGCAGTTTTGGAACATTGTGTTTGTACCGTTGATCCAGAAGGGTATAAACCCAGTAATTGGTGTTGTCCAGAATGCGCACAATGCGTGGGTCACGTTCAATGCAGTCTAGCATGAATTGAGCCATGTGTGCCAGAGTCCTACCAGAATCCTCATCATCCTCTTGTGAGCGTTGTGATAGTTGTTGTGATGCATCATAGTCGTCACCTTCCTCCTGGTCTGCTTCTGCTGACCATTCGCGTTGAATTGTGGAAGTCCAACGTGCACCGCTCTGGCCCTCGTCAGTGGTGGCATGAAATTCCTGCTCCAACTCCAGCTGTTCCTCCTCCTCTTCTTCGTCATAGCTGCTGGGGCCAGCGTTCCCTGAGGCGGATGGCCTGATGTTGGTACCATCACGCTGATCGTTTTCTCCTTCAGATTCCCCCAGTTGCATCATGACAGCTGTTTCCTTGATTTTTAACATCGACCTCTTCAGTAAACACAGCAGTGGTATGGTAATGCTGACTGAAGAGTTGTCACTGCTCACAAGCAACGTGGATTGCTCAAAATTTTGGAGGACTTGGCAGAGGTCCAACATGTTGGCCCAATCGGATCCACAGAAGCTTGGCAGCTGTCCGGATGCGCCTCGGTACTGCGCCGTCATGTACTGGACCACTGCACTCTTCTGCTCACAAAAGCGTGCTAGCATGTGCAGCGTAGAATTCCAGCGCGTAGGGACATCACACAGCAAGCGATGGTGGGGGAGATTGAAGCGCTCCTGCATCTTGGCGAGTGCCCCCGAAGCAGTACTGGAATTTCTACAATGTTTGGCCACTCGACGCACCTTCAACAGAAGATCGGCCACGCCTGGGTATGTCCTCAGGAACCGCTGAACTACTAGGTTCATCACGTGCGCCAGGCAAGGGATGTGTGTCAGCTTAGCCAACCTTAAAGCGCGAATGAGATTACTCCCATTATCACACACAACCATGCCCGGTTTCAGGTCCAGCGGTGCCAGCCACAAATCCGTCTGTTCCTTTATTCCCCTCCAAATTTCCTCCCCTGTGTGCTGCTTATCCCCAAGGCAGATCAGCTTCAGCAACGCTTGCTGACGCATGCCAACAGCTTTGCTGCACTGCTTCCACGATCCTACTGCTGCTGGGTTAGCGTTTCCGGATGAGGTACAGCTTTGAGATGCGTTGGAGGAGAAGGAGTCAGAGAGGTAGGTGCTGCTGTTGTTATCCAGTGGGAGGGACGGCGGTGCAGCTGTTTGCGGCGTGGGCAACACCCGCGCCGTAGCAGGTGAGGAATCGCTGCCAGGCTCCACAAGGTTCACCCAGTGCGCGGTAAGGGAGATGTATCGACCCTGGCCGAACGCACTCGTCCAGGTGTCAGTGGTGAGGTGAACCTTGCAGGCAACGGCATTCTTCAAGCTTCGGGTTATTTTGCTGACCACGTGCTCATGCAACTCAGGCACTGCAGAGCGCGCAAAGTGGTAGCGGCTGGGAACCACGTAACGTGGGATGGCCACTGACATCATGCCCTTGAAGCTGTTTGTCTCCACCACTCGATATGGCAGCATTTCGCAGGCCAGAAGCTTGGCTATGCTGGCTGTTACTGCCACGGCCCGGGGGTCATTTGCTGGCAATTTCCTCTTGTGCTCAAACATCTCCGACACAGACAACTGAACCGTAGCGCTGCACACGGAAGGGCTGTTGGTTGTTGTGTTTGATGAACACTGGGAGACCTCAAGAGCACTACTCCGGAAAGTGACAGTGTCAGCGTCGTCTGATGTTTGTGAATGTTGTGAACCACGCAATGGCTGGGCTACTGCTGCTGCTGAGGCGGGTCTGGTGGTGAGTCTGGTGAACCCAAGGGAGGCAGTGTTGCTGGTACCCTGACCTGCCGCGTTTGCCCACAGAGTGGGATGTTTGGATAGCATGTGGCGGCTCATGCTGGTGGTGGAGAGGTTGTTAATACTTTTCCCCCTGCTCAGGCGAGTCTTGCACACCTTGCAAATCGCCATGGTAACATCCTCAGTGCAGTCTTCAAAGAAAGCCCAGACTTTGGAGCACCTGCCTCCTTGCTGGCGATTTCTGTTTCCTCCTCTTTTGCCTCTCACTCTAACTTCCACGCTTGTGGTGCCTGAAATTGCGCGCCGCCTACCTTGTGGCACAAGGCGAACTCGTGCAGCAGTGGGTTCTTCAACAGACTCATCTGTGCTGCTGCTACGACGGCGATGTTCTCGTTCACAAATAAAATCTGGGTCTCTGTCCACATTGTCCATACCCTCCTCTTCCATCTCCTCAAACTCGTCATATGTCATTGTGGGGGGCCGCCGCCGTGGAGTAGAGCTCCCCAGAACAACCTCTGCGCAGCTCACTCCAACGTCGTCTTCCAGATCTTGTCGGCCGACCTCCTGCAATTGCAACCCCTCCTGCCCAACTTGCTCTGGGATTTGGGTTTCCGAGTCCTCCTCGGACTCGCCTTGTATTTCAGTGCGCGGTGCATTTCCCACAGTTAATGGTTGTGAATCCGGGCACAACATTTCTGGCTGTTCCTCCATTGACCTTTCATAGGTGGAAGTTTGTTGGGCTGGGAATAGCTCCTGCGAATACCCCATTGTGTCCTGAGGTAATTCATAGGACTGGTTATCTGGCAGTTGTGTGCGTGGTGTCGCTGCCGGTTGTGTCAGCTTTGTGCCCACTGGCTCCTTGTAACTGGCTGAGGACTCGGACCTCGTGTGTGATGTGCTGGTGCTGCTTAACCCACTGCTGGACGCTTGAGAGGTCATCCAAGTAATTATCTGGTCCTGTTCTTTTGGATTTGTGAGGGTTGTTGTCCTGGACAACATGGGCGGTATTGAGTGGGTTTTCTTGGGTGCTCCCCTGTGGCCTGTACGTGAACCGTCAGGGGAAACACCTCTTCCCTTGCCCCTTCCTCTTTCACCGGATTTCTTCCTCATTTCACTTATCCTTACAGTACACGCTGACTGGCAGCAGTACAGTGGCAGTACAGAAATGCTATACAGTACCACTATTCCCAGCAGCAACACAGAGCACAATGCTATACAGTGGCGGGTGAGCGGTGTACTACTGTTCCCAGGCCCAGCAGACACAGAGTGGAAGTAAACACAATGCTATATAGTCTGGCTGAGCGGTGTACACAGAGTGGCAGTACACACAATGCTATATAGTCTGGCTAAGCCGTGTACACAGAGTGTCAGAAAACACAATGCTATATATAGCGTGGCTGAGCGAGGTGCACAGTGGCAGTACACACAATGCTATATTAGTCAGGCTAAGCCATGTACACAGAGTGTCAGAAAGCACAATGCTATATATAGCGTGGCTGAGCGAGGTGCACAGTGGCAGTACACACAATGCTATATAGTCAGGCTAAGCCGTGTACACAGAGTGTCAGAAAACACAATGCTATATATAGCGTGGCTGAGCGAGGTGCACAGTGGCAGTACACACAATGCTTTATAGTCAGGCTGAGCCGTGTACACAGAGTGTCAGTAAACAATGGTATATAGTCTGGCTGAGCGGTGTACACAGAGTGTCAGTAAACAACGGTATATAGTCTGGCTGAGCGGTGTACACAGAGTGGCAGTAAACACAATGCTATATATAGCGTGGCTGAGCGAGGTGCACAGTGGCAGTACACACAATGCTATATATAGCGTGGCTGAGCGAGGTGCACCGTGGCAGTACACACAATGCTATATATAGCGTGGCTGAGCGAGGTGCACAGTGGCAGTACACACAATGCTATATTAGTCAGGCTAAGCCGTGTACACAGAGTGTCAGAAAACACAATGCTATATATAGCGTGGCTGAGCGAGGTGCACAGTGGCAGTACACACAATGCTATATATAGCGTGGCTGAGCGAGGTGCACCGTGGCAGTACACACAATGCTATATATAGCGTGGCTGAGCGAGGTGCACAGTGGCAGTACACACAATGCTATATTAGTCAGGCTAAGCCGTGTACACAGAGTGTCAGAAAACACAATGCTATATATATAGCGTGGCTGAGCGAGGTGCACAGTGGCAGTACACACAATGCTATATATAGCGTGGCTGAGCGAGGTGCACAGTGGCAGTACACACAATGCTATATATAGCGTGGCTGAGCGAGGTGCACAGTGGCAGTACACACAATGCTATATATAGCGTGGCTGAGCGAGGTGCACAGTGGCAGTACACACAATGCTATATTAGTCAGGCTAAGCCGTGTACACAGAGTGTCAGAAAACACAATGCTATATATATAGCGTGGCTGAGCGAGGTGCACAGTGGCAGTACACACAATGCTATATATAGCGTGGCTGAGCGAGGTGCACAGTGGCAGTACACACAATGCTATATATAGCGTGGCTGAGCGAGGTGCACAGTGGCAGTACACACAATGCTATATTAGTCAGGCTAAGCCGTGTACACAGAGTGTCAGAAAACACAATGCTATATATATAGCGTGGCTGAGCGAGGTACACAGTGGCAGTAAACAATGCTATATATAGTGTGGCTGAGCGAGCGGTGTACTACTGTTCCCAGCAGCGACACACAATGACTGGGGGGGACCCTAGCTAGCGTGGCTGGAGAGCGAACTACCCTGCCTGCCTACCCAAAGCTAAACCCACAGACAAATGGCGGAGATATGACGTGGTTCGGGTATTTATTTACCCGAACCACGTGACCGTTCGGCCAATCAGAGCGCGTTCGGGCCCGAACCACGTGACCCGTTCGGCCAATCACAGCGCTAGCCGAACGTTCGGGGAACGTTCGGCCATGCGCTCTTAGTTCGGCCATGTGGCCGAACGGTTTGGCCGAGCACCGTCAGGTGTTCGGCCGAACTCGAACATCACCCGAACAGGGTGATGTTCTGCAGAACCCGAACAGTGGCGAACACTGTTCGCCCAACACTACTCAGCAGCAGCAGCAGTAGCCCAGCCATTGCGTGGTTCACAACATTCACAAACATCAGACGACGCTGACACTGTCACTTTCCGGAGTAGTGCTCTTGAGGTCTCCCAGTGTTCATCAAACACAACAACCAACAGCCCTTCCGTGTGCAGCGCTACGGTTCAGTTGTCTGTGTCAGAGATGTTTGAGCGCAAGAGGAAATTGCCAGCAAATGACCCCCGGGCCGTGGCAGTAACAGCCAGCATAGCCAAGCTTCTGGCCTGCGAAATGCTGCCATATCGAGTGGTGGAGACAAACAGCTTCAAGGGCATGATGTCAGTGGCCATCCCACGTTACGTGGTTCCCAGCCGCTACCACTTTGCGCGCTCTGCAGTGCCTGAGTTGCATGAGCACGTGGTCAGCAAAATAACCCGAAGCTTGAAGAATGCCGTTGCCTGCAAGGTTCACCTCACCACTGACACCTGGACGAGTGCGTTCGGCCAGGGTCGATACATCTCCCTTACCGCGCACTGGGTGAACCTTGTGGAGCCTGGCAGCGATTCCTCACCTGCTACGGCGCGGGTGTTGCCCACGCCGCAAACAGCTGCACCGCCGTCCCTCCGACTGGATAACAACAGCAGCACCTACCTCTCTGACTCCTTCTTCTCCAACGCATCTCAAAGCTGTACCTCATCCGGAAACGCTAACCCAGCACCAGCAGCAGTAGGATCGTGGAAGCAGTGCAGCACAGCTGTTGGCATGCGTCAGCAAGCGTTGCTGAAGCTGATCTGCCTTGGGGATAAGCAGCACACAGGGGAGGAAATTTGGAGGGGAATAAAGGAACAGACGGATTTGTGGCTGGCACCGCTGGACCTGAAACCGGGCATGGTTGTGTGTGATAATGGGAGTAATCTCATTCGCGCTTTAAGGTTGGCTAAGCTGACACACATCCCTTGCCTGGCGCACGTGATGAACCTAGTAGTTCAGTGGTTCCTGAGGACATACCCAGGCGTGGCCGATCTTCTGTTGAAGGTGCGTCGAGTGGCCAAACATTGTAGAAATTCCAGTACTGCTTCGGGGGCACTCGCCAAGATGCAGGAGCGCTTCAATCTCCCCCACCATCGCTTGCTGTGTGATTTCCCTACGTGCTGGAATTCTACGCTGCACATGCTAGCCCGCTTTTGTGAGCAGAAGAGTGCAGTGGTCCAGTACATGACGGCGCAGTACCGAGGCGCATCCGGACAGCTGCCAAGCTTCTGTGGATCCGATTGGGCCAACATGTTGGACCTCTGCCAAGTCCTCCAAAATTTTGAGCAATCCACGTTGCTTGTGAGCAGTGACAACTCTTCAGTCAGCAATACCATACCACTGCTGTGTTTACTGAAGAGGTCAATGTTGAAAATCAAGGAAACAGCTGTCATGATGCAACTGGGGGAATCTGAAGGAGAAAACGATCAGCGTGATGGTACCAACATCAGGCCATCCACCTCAGGAAACGCTGGCCCCAGCAGCTATGACGAAGAAGAGGAGGAGGAACAGCTGGAGTTGGAGCAGGAATTTCATGCCACCACTGACGAGGGCCAGAGCGGTGCACGTTGGACTTCCACAATTCAGCGCGAATGGTCAGCAGAAGCAGACCAGGAGGAAGGTGACGACTATGATGCATCACAACAACTATCACAACGCTCACAAGAGGATGATGAGGATTCTGGTAAGACTCTGGCACACATGGCTCAATTCATGCTAGACTGCATTGAACGCGACCCACGCATTGTGCGCATTCTGGACAACACCAATAACTGGGTTTATACCCTTCTGGATCCACGGTACAAACACAATGTTCCAAAACTGCTTGAAGAAAGAGTCAGACAGGTCAAAATGGAAGAATACCAGCAGGCCCTTGTGGAGACTTTAGAGAGGAGATTGACATCCTCCCCCTCCTCTAGCCAGTTGTACGCCGACAGACTGACTTCCGCAAACCCAGGACGACCAGGAGGGCAGCAAACAACGCAAGCCGCAGCTAGTGCCCAAAAGGGAATGGTATCGGCAGTGTCCTTGGAGTGGGAACATTTTCTGACACCCATGCAGCAGCAGCCCACTGAACAGCAAGCGTGCAGATCCACCTCCAACACCGATCGCCTGGAGAAGATGGTCAAGGACTACATGTCAGATGACGTAGCTGTGTCGAACAATCCATCTGCACCCTTCAACTATTGGGTATCGAAGCTAGACACCTGGCACGAACTGGCAATGTACGCAATAGAGGTGCTGGCTTGCCCAGCAGCCAGCGTTATGTCGGAACGCTGTTTCAGTGCTGCCGGAGGCATCGTCACAGATCGGCGTATCCGCCTCTCCACAGAAAATGCAGACCGTCTGACTCAAATTAAAATGAATCAATCCTGGATTGGAAACGACTACGCAACACTCCAGGACCCCAACCAAGTAACATGACCAATGAACATCTGGGATGGTTTAGCGTTTCCGGTCCCTGTTTATTGAACCTCTCATCTGTATTACATTTATGACTGCATGGCGGCAAAAAGCATTGCTGCTATATCCGCACGCTTTTTGTCCTCATGCAAGGCCTGGGTTGTTGTGTCTCAAAAAGCATGGCCTTCTCCTCCTGCGCCTGCTCCTGTTCCATCACGTGTGCTGCTGCTGGGTTAGCGTTGCCGGTCCCTGTTTATGGAACCTCTTATCTTTATTACATTTATGACTGCATGGCGGTACAAAGCATGCTATCCGCACGCTTCTTGTCCTCATGCAAGGCCTGGGTTGTTGTGTCTCACAAAGCGTGGCCTTCTCCTCCTGCGCCTCCTCCTGTTCCATCACGTGTGCTGCTGCTGCTGCTGCTGGGTTAGCGTTGCCGGTCCCTGTTTATGGAACCTCTCATCTGTATTACATTTATGACTGCATGGCGGCAAAAAGCATTGCTGCTATATCCGCACGCTTTTTGTCCTCATGCAAGGCCTGGGTTGTTGTGTCTCAAAAAGCATGGCCTTCTCCTCCTGCGCCTGCTCCTGTTCCATCACGTCTGCTGCTGCTGGGTTAGCGTTGCCGCGTGGTCCCTGTTTATTGAACCACTTATCTTTATTACATTTATGACTGCATGGCGGTACAAAGCATGCTATCCGCACGCTTCTTGTCCTCATGCAAGGCCTGGGTTGTTGTGTCTCACAAAGCGTGGCCTTCTCCTCCTGCGCCTCCTCCTGTTCCATCACGTCTGCTGCTGCTGGGTTAGCGTTGCCGTGTGGTCCCTGTTTATTGAACCACTTATCTTTATTACATTTATGACTGCATGGCGGTACAAAGCATGCTATCCGCACGCTTCTTGTCCTCATGCAAGGCCTGGGTTGTTGTGTCTCAAAGCGTGGCCTTCTCCTCCTGCGCCTCCTCCTGTTCCATCACGTGTGCTGCTGCTGCTGCTGCTGCTGGGTTAGCGTTGCCGGTCCCTGTTTATGGAACCTCTTATCTTTATTACATTTATGACTGCATGGCGGTACAAAGCATGCTATCCGCACGCTTCTTGTCCTCATGCAAGGCCTGGGTTGTTGTGTCTCACAAAGCGTGGCCTTCTCCTCCTGCGCCTCCTCCTGTTCCATCACGTCTGCTGCTGCTGGGTTAGCGTTGCCGCGTGGTCCCTGTTTATTGAACCACTTATCTTTATTACATTTATGACTGCATGGCGGTACAAAGCATGCTATCCGCACGCTTCTTGTCCTCATGCAAGGCCTGGGTTGTTGTGTCTCAAAGCGTGGCCTTCTCCTCCTGTTCCTCCTCCTGTTCCATCACGTGTGCTGCTGCTGCTGCTGCTGGGTTAGCGTTGCCGGTCCCTGTTTATGGAACCTCTTATCTTTATTACATTTATGACTGCATGGCGGTACAAAGCATGCTATCCGCACGCTTCTTGTCCTCATGCAAGGCCTGGGTTGTTGTGTCTCACAAAGCGTGGCCTTCTCCTCCTGCGCCTCCTCCTGTTCCATCACGTGTGCTGCTGCTGGGTTAGCGTTGCCGCGTGGTCCCTGTTTATTGAACCACTTATCTTTATTACATTTATGACTGCATGGCGGTACAAAGCATGCTATCCGCACGCTTCTTGTCCTCATGCAAGGCCTGGGTTGTTGTGTCTCAAAAAGCATGGCCTTCTCCCCCTGCGCCTCCTCCTGTTCCATCACGTGTGCTGCTGCTGGTGCTGGGTTAGCGTTACCGGTCCCTTTTCCTGGAACCTCTCATCTGTATTACATTTATGACTGCATGGCGAAAAAAAGCATGTTACCTGTGCAAAGAAACATGACATTTTCCACATTTAAAAGACAGTTTTTCCTTTGGAACTTTACAATCAATTTTCTCAAAAACTATAAGCTCTTTTTCAAATATTTTTTTTCCTCTTGTACCCACTCCCAAGGTGCACATACACTGCTAATTTGGGGTATGTAGCATGTAAGGAAGCTTTACAAAGCACGAAAGTTCGGGTCCCCATTGACTTCCATTATGTTCGGAGTTCGGCGCGAACACCCGAACATCGCGGCGATGTTTGGCGAACGTTCGCGAACCCGAACATCTAGGTGTTCGCCCAACACTAGTGTGCAGTGCTGGCGGCTCTCCTCTGCTCTGCGGACTCTCTGGTGTACAGCGCTGTCGGCTCTCCTCTGCTCTGCGGACTCTCTGGTGTACAGTGCTGGCGGCTCTTCTCTGCTCTGCAGACTCTCTGGTGTGCAGTGCTGGCGGCTCTCCTCTGTTCCGCAGACTCTCTGGTGTGCAGTGCTGGCGGCTCTCCTCTGCTCTGCAGACTCTCTGGTGTACAGTGCTGGCGGCTCTCCTCTGCTCTGCGGACTCTCTGGTGTACAGTGCTGGCGGCTCTCCTCTGCTCCGCAGACTCTCTGGTGTACAGTGCTGGCGGCTCTCCTCTGCTCTGCGGACTCTCTGGTGTACAGTGCTGGCGGCTCTTCTCTGCTCAGCAGACTCTCTGGTGTGCAGTGCTGGCGGCTCTCCTCTGCTCCGCGGACTCTCTGGTGTACAGTGCTGGCGGCTCTCCTCTGCTCTGCGGACTCTCTGGTGTACAGTGCTGGCGGCTCTCCTCTGCTCTGCGGACTCTCTGGTGTACAGTGCTGGCGGCTCTCCTCTGCTCTGCGGACTCTCTGGTGTACAGTGCTGGTGGCTCTCCTCTGCTCCGCGGACTCTCTGGTGTACAGTGCTGGCGGCTCTCCTCTGCTCTGCAGACTCTCTGGTGTACAGTGCTGGCGGCTCTCCTCTGCTCTGCGGACTCTCTGGTGTACAGTGCTGGCGGCTCTCCTCTGCTCTGCGGACTCTCTGGTGTACAGTGCTGGCAGCTCTCCTCTGCTCTGCGGACTCTCTGGTGTGCAGTGCTGGCGGCTCTCCTCTGCTCTGCGGACTCACTGGTGTACAGCGCTGTCGGCTCTCCTCTGCTCTGCGGACTCTCTGGTGTACAGTGCTGGCGGCTCTCCTCCGCTCCTCGGACTCACTGGTGTACAGTGCTGGCGGCTCTTCTCTGCTCTGCAGACTCTCTGGTGTACAGTGCTGGCGGCTCTTCTCTGCTCTGCAGACTCTCTGGTGTACAGCGCTGTCGGCTCTCCTCTGCTCTGCGGACTCTCTGGTGTACAGTGCTGGCGGCTCTCCTCTGCTCTGCGGACTCTCTGGTGTGCAGTGCTGGCGGCTCTCCTCTGCTCTGCGGACTCTCTGGTGTACAGTGCTGGCGGCTCTCCTCTGCTCCGCGGACTCTCTGGTGTACAGTGCTGGCCGCTCTCCTCTGCTGCACGGACTCTCTGGTGTACAGTGCTGGTGGCTCTCCTCCGCTCCGCGGACTCTCTGGTGTGCAGTGCTGGCGGCTCTCCTCCGCTCCTCGGACTCTCTGGTGTACAGTGCTGGCGGCTCTCCTCTGCTCCGCGGACTCTCTGGCGTACAGTGCTGGAAGCTCTCCTCTGCTCTGCGGACTCTCTGGTGTACAGTGCTGGCGGCTCTCCTCTGCTCTGCAGACTCTCTGGTGTGCAGTGCTGGCGGCTCTCCTCTGCTCCGCGGACTCTGTGATGTGCAGTGCTGGCGGCTCTCCTCTGCTCTGCGGACTCTCTGGTGTACAGTGCTGGCGGCTCTCCTCTGCTCTGCGGACTTTCTGGTGTGCAGTGCTGGCGGCTCTCCTCTGCTCTGCGGACTCTCTGGTGTACAGCGCTGTCGGCTCTCCTCTGCTCTGCAGACTCTCTGGTGTATAGTGCTGGCGGCTCTTCTCTGCTCTGCAGACTCTCTGGTGTGCAGTGCTGTCGGCTCTCCTGTGCTTTGCGGACTCTCTGGTGTACAGTGCTGTCGGCTCTCCTCTGCTCTGCGGACTCTCTGGTGTACAGCGCTGTCGGCTCTCCTCTGCTTTGCGGACTCTCTGGTGTACAGTGCTGTCGGCTCTCCTCTGCTCTGCGGACTCTCTGGTGTACAGTGCTGGCCGCTCTCCTCTGCTGCACGGACTCTCTGGTGTACAGTGCTGGCGGCTCTCCTCTGCTCTGCAGACTCTCTGGTGTACAGTGCTGGCGGCTCTCCTCTGCTCTGCGGACTCTCTGGTGTACAGTGCTGGTGGCTCTCCTCTGCTGCACGGACTCTCTGGTGTGCAGTGCTGGTGGCTCTCCTCCGCTCCGCGGACTCACTGGTGTATAGTGCTGGCCGATCTCCTCTGCTCTGCGGACTCACTGGTGTGCAGTGCTGGCGGCTCTCCTCTGCTCTGCGGACTCTCTGGTGTGCAGTGCTGTCGGCTCTCCTCTGCTCTGCGGACTCTCTGGTGTAAAGTGCTGTCGGCTCTCCTCTGCTCCGTGGACTCTCTGGTGTGCAGTGCTGGTGGCTCTCCTCCGCTCCGCGGACTCTCTGGTGTGCAGTGCTGGTGGCTCTCCTCCGCTCCGCGGACTCTCTGGTGTACAGTGCTGTCGGCTCTCCTCTGCTCTTGTTCATCACAGGCAAAGAAAAACGTGGGCACCAGTAAAATGCACACCTCTGTGTTTCATGATGCAGTGCAGCAAACCTTCCAACAGATTTGACAGCAAAAAGGCAATACTTCCCCCCATCCAGGTGCACCCGCATAGAGAACCCTCGGTCAACAATTGTTTCACATCAAAGATGCATCATCAAGGACCCTTCAGATCTTGGCATAGGAGCTCCACGCCAGCAAGACAGCGCTTCCCTTTTAAAGAACTTCCGGGTGCGCTCACATGATCCCGTCGGCCAATCAGATTCTCCTGTACGCATGACGCGGCCGCATGCGTACAAAAATACGCATGCGACATATAGGGGTTAGCTGCCTCCCACGGCTGAACGTCGCATGCCATGCGTCCATTCATCCGCGTGGGATACATTATGCTGCCAATCCCTAGCAAACGGGGCGGATCAAGACCAAGTTGCGCCTGGGGCAAGGTCAGGTTTTGGCGCCTAAACTGCCATTCATTTTGCCGCCTTTTTAAGAATTCAACAAACTGTGCCTGAGGCAAGATACCCGCTTGCCCGTCCCCCCCCCCCCCCCCCCCCTAGATCCGTCCCTGCTAGCAAAATACTTGTTGCTCTTTGTACAGGGTTACTGACCAGCCAGGGGGAGCAATGGCCAGGCGGCCTGTGCATCCAACCTGGATGAATACTCTAGATAGGAGACACGGTAACTCATACATGTAAGTAATTACCAAAACCATTCGCGAAAAGTGAGGAAAGGTCACCAAGTGTAATGAAATAAGAAAGACAACGCCACAGATTCAGCCCATGAAGGAAATATATCAAGGAGATCCATATTAGGATTAGCTCGACTATTCGCTTTACCCTCCCACTTAAATAACCCCTCCCATACATAAACCCTCCCTCAAATATTCAGCAAATCTATAGATACATATCTAGTATTTACATAAGGAGCAGAAAAGCCTACGTCATCTTATGTCTACCTTTCAAGGAACACAGCAAGGTCATTTTTATCATTGAAACCTAACGGACCCATGACCTCGGTTTTAGAGATTAGATAAGCTTCTCGCTGCAACAATATTTTCTCACGGTCCCCTCCCCGTTTGGGATTCTGGACATGCACCAAGCCTACCATCCTCAGTAGTGAAGGGTTGCTGGCGTGCGCCGCACTAAAATGCTCGACCAGCCTAGGTACTCCTCCTTCACCTTTTCTTATAGACCTGATGTGTTCCACAAGTCTTTCACGCCTAGGACGCGTGGTTTCACCGATATAATATCGAAGACAGGGACAGAAGAGCAAATACACCACAAATGCGGTTCTACATTAGAGTTGGGCCGAACGGTTCGCCGGCGAACGTGGTTCGCGCGAACGTAGGTGGTTCGCGTGCGGGTACCGCACGCGAACCTTTTGCGGAAGAAGTTCGGTTCGCCCCATAATGCACTGAGGGTCAACTTTGACCCTCTACATCACAGTCAGCAGGCCCAGTGTAGCCAATTAGGCTACACTAGCCCCTGGAGCCCCACCCCCCCTTATATAAGGCAGGCAGCGGCGGCCATTACGGCCACTCGTGTGCCTGCATTAGTGAGAGTAGGGCGAGCTGCTGCAGTCTCTCATATAGGGAAAGATTAGTTAGGCTTAACTTCTTCCTGGCTGCATACCTGTTCTGTTCAGTGAGCCCTCAGCCCACTGCATACCTGTACTGTGATCCTGCCACTGCATACCTGTACTGTGATCCTGCCACTGCATACCTGTTCAGTGATCCTGCCACTGCATACCTGTTCAGTGATCCTGCCACTGCATACCTATTCTGTTCAGTGAGCCCTCAGCCCACTGCATACCTGTACTGTGATCCTGCCACTCCATACCTGTTCAGTGATCCTGCCACTGCATACCTGTTCTGTTCAGTGAGCCCTCAGCCCACTGCATACCTGTACTGTGATCCTGCCACTGCATACCTGTTCAGTGATCCTGCCACTGCATACCTGTTCAGTGATCCTGCCACTGCATACCTGTTCTGTTCAGTGAGCCCTCAGCCCACTGCATACCTGTACTGTGATCCTGCCACTCCATACCTGTTCAGTGATCCTGCCACTGCATACCTGTTCTGTTCAGTGAGCCCTCAGCCCACTGCATACCTGTACTGTGATCCTGCCACTCCATACCTGTTCAGTGATCCTGCCACTGCATACCTGTTCAGTGATCCTGCCACTGCATACCTGTTCTGTGGACCCGCCACTGTATACCTGTTCTGTTCAGTGGACCCGCCACTGTATACCTGTTCTGTGAACCCGCCACTGTATACCTGTTCTGTTCAGTGGACCCGCCACTGTATACCTGTTCTGTTCAGTGGACCCGCCACTGTATACCTGTTCTGTTCAGTGGACCCGCCACTGTATACCTGTTCAGTGAACCCGCCACTGCATACCTGTTGTGTTCAGTGAACCTGCCACTGCATACCTGTTGTGTTCAGTGAACCTGCCACTGCATACCTGTTTAGTGAACCCGCCACTGTATACCTGTTCTGTTCAGTGGACCCGCCACTGTATACCTGTTCAGTGAACCCGCCACTGTATACCTGTTCTGTTCAGTGGACCCGCCACTGTATACCTGTTCTGTTCAGTGGACCCGCCACTGTATACCTGTTTAGTGAACACGCCACTGCATACCTATTGTGTTCAGTGATCCTGCCACTGCATACCTGTTCTGTGAACCCGCCACTGTATACCTGTTCTGTTCAGTGGACCCGCCACTGTATACCTGTTCTGTGAACCCGCCACTGTATACCTGTTCTGTTCAGTGGACCCGCCACTGTATACCTGTTCTGTTCAGTGGACCCGCCACTGTATACCTGTTCTGTTCAGTGGACCCGCCACTGTATACCTGTTTAGTGAACACGCCACTGCATACCTATTGTGTTCAGTGATCCTGCCACTGCATACCTGTTCTGTGAACCCGCCACTGTATACCTGTTCTGTTCAGTGGACCCGCCACTGTATACCTGTTCTGTGAACCCGCCACTGTATACCTGTTCTGTTCAGTGGACCCGCCACTGTATACCTGTTCTGTTCAGTGGACCCGCCACTGTATACCTGTTCTGTTCAGTGGACCCGCCACTGTATACCTGTTCTGTTCAGTGGACCCGCCACTGTATACCTGTTTAGTGAACACGCCACTGCATACCTATTGTGTTCAGTGATCCTGCCACTGCATACCTGTTCTGTGAACCCGCCACTGTATACCTGTTCTGTTCAGTGGACCCGCCACTGTATACCTGTTCTGTGAACCCGCCACTGTATACCTGTTCTGTTCAGTGGACCCGCCACTGTATACCTGTTCTGTTCAGTGGACCCGCCACTGTATACCTGTTCTGTTCAGTGGACCCGCCACTGTATACCTGTTTAGTGAACACGCCACTGCATACCTATTGTGTTCAGTGATCCTGCCACTGCATACCTGTTCTGTGAACCCGCCACTGTATACCTGTTCTGTTCAGTGGACCCGCCACTGTATACCTGTTCTGTGAACCCGCCACTGTATACCTGTTCTGTTCAGTGGACCCGCCACTGTATACCTGTTCTGTTCAGTGGACCCGCCACTGTATACCTGTTTAGTGAACACGCCACTGCATACCTATTGTGTTCAGTGATCCTGCCACTGCATACCTGTTCTGTGAACCCGCCACTGTATACCTGTTCTGTTCAGTGGACCCGCCACTGTATACCTGTTCTGTGAACCCGCCACTGTATACCTGTTCTGTTCAGTGGACCCACCACTGTATACCTGTTCTGTTCAGTGGACCCGCCACTGTATACCTGTTCTGTTCAGTGGACCCGCCACTGTATACCTGTTTAGTGAACACGCCACTGCATACCTATTGTGTTCAGTGATCCTGCCACTGCATACCTGTTCTGTGAACCCGCCACTGTATACCTGTTCTGTTCAGTGGACCCGCCACTGTATACCTGTTCTGTGAACCCGCCACTGTATACCTGTTCTGTTCAGTGGACCCGCCACTGTATACCTGTTCTGTTCAGTGGACCCGCCACTGTATACCTGTTCTGTTCAGTGGACCCGCCACTGTATACCTGTTCTGTTCAGTGGACCCGCCACTGTATACCTGTTCTGTTCAGTGGACCCGCCACTGTATACCTGTTTAGTGAACACGCCACTGTATACCTGTTCTGTTCAGTGGACCCGCCACTGTATACCTGTTCTGTTCAGTGGACCCGCCACTGTATACCTGTTCTGTTCAGTGGACCCGCCACTGTATACCTGTTTAGTGAACACGCCACTGCATACCTATTGTGTTCAGTGATCCTGCCACTGCATACCTGTTCTGTGAACCCGCCACTGTATACCTGTTCTGTTCAGTGGACCCGCCACTGTATACCTGTTCTGTGAACCCGCCACTGTATACCTGTTCTGTTCAGTGGACCCGCCACTGTATACCTGTTCTGTTCAGTGGACCCGCCACTGTATACCTGTTTAGTGAACACGCCACTGCATACCTATTGTGTTCAGTGATCCTGCCACTGCATACCTGTTCTGTGAACCCGCCACTGTATACCTGTTCTGTTCAGTGGACCCGCCACTGTATACCTGTTCTGTGAACCCGCCACTGTATACCTGTTCTGTTCAGTGGACCCGCCACTGTATACCTGTTCTGTTCAGTGGACCCGCCACTGTATACCTGTTCTGTTCAGTGGACCCGCCACTGTATACCTGTTTAGTGAACACGCCACTGCATACCTATTGTGTTCAGTGATCCTGCCACTGCATACCTGTTCTGTGAACCCGCCACTGTATACCTGTTCTGTTCAGTGGACCCGCCACTGTATACCTGTTCTGTGAACCCGCCACTGTATACCTGTTCTGTTCAGTGGACCCGCCACTGTATACCTGTTCTGTTCAGTGGACCCGCCACTGTATACCTGTTCTGTTCAGTGGACCCGCCACTGTATACCTGTTTAGTGAACACGCCACTGCATACCTATTGTGTTCAGTGATCCTGCCACTGCATACCTGTTCTGTGAACCCGCCACTGTATACCTGTTCTGTTCAGTGGACCCGCCACTGTATACCTGTTCTGTGAACCCGCCACTGTATACCTGTTCTGTTCAGTGAACCCACCGCATCAGTGCGCATACCTGTGCAGTTAAGTGAACCCACCTACCTACGTGAGTGCACGCAGTGTGATATACCACTCCGTGCATACCCAATATGGACAAAACAGGTAGAGGAAGAGGAAGAGGTAGTGGCAGAGGCAGAGGAAGGCCACCCGGCAGGTCTGCGCGAGGTCGTGTAAATGTAATTTCGTGTGGATCTGGCCCACAGTACAGTGCTCGGAAGAAGGCACGTCCCATCACCTCCCAAGATTGTCAGGACGTGGTTGAGTATTTAGCGACACAGAACACCTCATCTTGCTCAGCCACCAGCGCTACTACTAGCACCACTTCCGCTGCATTTGACACTTCGCAAGAATTATTTAGTGTTGAAATCACTGATGCACAGCCATTGTTGTTACAGCCAGATGAATTTTCACCAGCTAATATGTCTGAGTTACGCGGCAACACTATGGATGTAACGTGTCAGGAGGATGAAGGACCTACTGATGGTGCAAGTTTGGATTTGTCTGAGGCAAGCGAAGCTGGGCAGGATGATTACGATGATGACGATGATAGGGATCCTCTGTATGTTCCCAATAGAGGAGATGAAGAGGGGGACAGTTCAGAGGGGGAGTCAGAGAGTAGTAGGAGGAGAGAAGTTGCTGAAAGAAGCTGGGGCAGCTCTTCGTCAGAAACAGCTGGTGGCAGAGTCCGGCACCATGTATCGCCACCTATGTACAGCCAGCCAACTTGCCCTTCAGCATCAGCTGCTGAGGTCCCCATAGTGCCCACATCCCAGGGTGGCTCAGCGGTGTGGAAATTTTTTAATGTGTGTGCCTCAGATCGGACCAAAGCCATCTGTTCGCTCTGCCAACAAAAATTGAGCCGTGGAAAGGCCAACACTCACGTAGGGACAAGTGCCTTACGAAGGCACCTGGAGAAAAGGCACAAACAGCAATGGGATGGCCACCTGAGCAAAAGCAGCAGCAGCACACAAAAGAAAAGTCACCCTCCTTCTCCTCTTCCTCCTTCAGGTGCATCATCTGCTTCTGCCGCTTTCTCCTTTGCACCTTCACAGGCACCCTCCTCCACTCCGCCTCTGCCCTTGAGCGGTTCCTGCTCCTCTGCCCACAGCAGCAGTCAGGTGTCCGTGAAGGAAATGTTTGAGCGGAAGAAGCCACTTTTGGCCAGTCACCCCCTTGCCCGGCGTCTGACAGCTGGCGTGGCGGAACTGTTAGCTCGCCAGCTGTTACCATACCGGCTGGTGGACTCTGAGGCCTTCCGTAAATTTGTGGCCATCGGAACACCGCAGTGGAAGATGCCAGGCCGCACTTATTTTTCGAGAAAGGCCATACCCCAACTGCACCGTGAAGTTGAGAGGCAAGTGGTGTCATCTCTTGCGAAGAGCGTTGGGTCAAGGGTACACCTGACCACGGATGGCTGGTCTGCCAAGCACGGGCAGGGCCGCTACATTACCTACACAGCCCATTGGGTGAACCTGGTGGTGAACGATGGCAAGCAGAAAGCAGCGGACCAAATTGTGACACCTCCACGGCTTGCAGGCAGGCCTCCTGCCACCTCCTCTCCTCCTGCTACATGCTCTTCGCTGTCCTCCTCCTCCTCCTTGGCTGAGTGGCAGTTCTCCTCTCCAGCTACACAGCCCCAGCTCCGCAGGGCCTATGCTGCATGCCAGGTACGACGGTGTCACGCCATCTTAGACATGGCTTGTCTCAAAGCGGAGAGTCACACTGGAGCAGCTCTCCTGGCTGCTCTTAAGAAACAGGTGGATGAGTGGCTGACCCCGCACCACCTGGAGATAGGCAACGTGGTGTGCGACAACGGCAGCAATCTGCTTGCCGCTTTGCATATGGGGAAGCTGACACACATACCCTGCATGGCACATGTCATGAATCTAGTGGTTCAAAGATTTGTGGCAAAGTACCCTGGCTTAGCGGATGTCCTGAAGCAGGCCAGGAAGTTCTGTGGGCATTTGAGGCGCTCTTACACAGCCATGGCACGATTTGCAGAAATTCAGCGTAAAAACAACATGCCGGTGAGACGCCTCATTTGCGATAGCCCCACTCGATGGAACTCGACCCTGCTCATGTTCTCCCGCCTGCTAGAACAGAAGAAAGCCGTCACCCAGTACCTCTACAACTGGAGTAGAACGAAACAGTCTGGGAAGATGGGGATGTTCTGGCCCGACAACTGGACACTGATGAAAAATGCATGCAGGCTCATGCGGCCGTTTGAGGAGGTGACCAACCTGGTGAGCCGCAGTGAGGGCACCATCAGCGACTTAATTCCCTACGCGTACTTCTTGGAGCGTGCTGTGCGTAGAGTGGCGGATGAAGCTGCGAATGAGCGTGACCAGGAACCGTTACGGCAGGAACAGGCATGGGACCAATTTTCATCAGACCCAGCTGTTTCCTCAACACCTGCGGCAGCACAGAGGGGGGAGGAGGAGGAAGAAGAGAGGTCGTGTGCAGAAGACGAGTCAGACTCAGAGGATGATGAGCAAGGTGTTTCTTTGGGGGAGGAGGAGGAGGAGGAGGAGGGGACAGCGGCAGGACAACAACCGCAGCAGGCGTCGCAGGGGGCTTGTGCTGCTCAACCTTCCCGTGGTATTGTTCGCGGCTGGGGGGAGGAGGTTGACTTACCTGACGTCACTGAGGAAGAGCAAGAGGAGATGGAGGGTACTGGATCCGACTTTGTGCAGATGTCGTCTTTTATGCTGTCCTGCCTGTTGAGGGACCCCCGTATAAAAAACCTCAAGGGGAATGAGCTGTACTGGGTGGCCACACTACTAGACCCTCGGTACAGGCACAAAGTGGCGGACCTGTTACCAACTCACCGGAAGGTGGAAAGGATGCAGCATATGCAGAACCAGCTGTCAACTATGCTTTACAATGCCTTTAAGGGTGATGTGACGGCACAACGCCAGCAAGGTACCACTGCCACTAATCCTCCTCCCGTGTCCACGCAGTCAAAGACAGGACGCTCCAGCGATCTCATGGTGATGTCGGACATGCGGACGTTCTTTAGTCCAACGCCTCGCCGTAGCCCTTCCGGATCCACCCTCCACCAACGCCTCGACCGGCAGGTAGCCGACTACCTGGCCTTAAGTGTGGATGTAGACACTGCTGTGAACAGCGATGAGGAACCCTTGAACTACTGGGTGCGCAGGCTTGACCTGTGGCCAGAGCTGTCCCAATTTGCCATCCAACTTCTCTCCTGCCCTGCCGCAAGCGTCCTGTCAGAGAGGACCTTCAGCGCAGCTGGAGGCATTGTCACAGAGAAGAGAAGTCGCCTAAGTCACAAAAGTGTTAAGTACCTCACCTTTATCAAAATGAATGAGGCATGGATCCCGGAGGGCTGCTGCCCGCCCCAAGACTAAGTCAGTCCCCGCACACACAGCATCTCTGCCTGCACGCCGTGTGACTGGCTGCCTGGCCTGCCCCAAAAAGACTAAGTCGCTCCCAGTCCCTCCACACAGCATGTCTGCCTGCAGGCCGCTTCACTACCTTCTCCGCCACCACCAACAGGGTCCGGGACTCCAGGCGGATTGCTGAATTTTTTAGGCCGCTGCTAGCAGCGGCCGCTGTAATAATTTTTATGGTGCGTGTACATGACTGCCTAATTTTTCTGGCTGCACTGAGGGCAGCTGCAACAACAAAAGAAAAGGCATGTACATGCGCCCATTCCCCTTCGTGATCATTACCTTGCCGTGGTGAAGGGGCTTGCGTATCACAATGAAGCAATGACCGGCGCCTAGATGAGTGTCTCGGGGGGCACACAAAAGATAATAAGGTCGTTGCTTCATTGTGGTCAGACCAAATTTGATCAGCTGGACAGTCACTGTTCTGTCATTCAGCTACATCAGCCAGGCCGACCATATGGGCTGTAAAGCCACAAAAACCTGCACTCTCGCCATGGTGCGCACCACTCCAGCACGGCCGTCACTAGTACAAACAGCTGTTTGCGGTGCGTTACACGGTGAGTTTGGTGTGTCAGTGTGAAGCAGTACCTTAATTACACTACCTGATTGATGTATACACATGCAAGATGTTTTAAAGCACTTTAGGCCTGTCATTTAGCATTCAATGTGATTTCTGCCCTTAAAACGCTGCTTTGCGTCAAATCCAGATTTTTCCCGGGGACTTTTGGCGTGTATCCCACTCCGCCATGCCCCCCTCCAGGTGTTAGACCCCTTGAAACATCTTTTCCATCACTTTTGTGGCCAGCATAATTATTTTTTTTTTTCAAAGTTCGCATCCCCATTGAAGTCTATTGCGGTTCGCGAACTTTAACGCGAACCGAACGTTCCGCGAAAGTTCGCGAACCCGGTTCGCGAACCTAAAATCGGAGGTTCGGCCCAACTCTATTCTACATGTAATAAAGTGTTTGATCTGGACGTCCAGATGTCCCAACCTAACGTTTGATGCTCTTAGCATGTGGCTACATGTAGGACAAAAACCACATGGGAAACTTCCCATAATTCTTCTACTGTTTAGCCAATTCTCCTGATGCTGCTGAATCTGCTCGCTTTGGGTAACCACAGAACCCAGGGTAAACCCCTTTCTGTAAGCTATAGTAGGTATCTCCTAATCCTGTGTCACGTTCTAAGATGGGCCAATTTTTAGAAGATTTCCTTAATTTTTCCTGACATCGGTGTGTAATCAAACACAAAGATAAAGTTATACTTGTCTTTTACTCTCACTTCTGGGGATTTTTGGTCTTCCGCCCCCTCCAGCAACTGGTTCCTATCCTGCTCTCTTACTCTCTCCAGAGCCCTATCAAGGACTGCAGCCTCGTAACCTCGCTCTACAAATCTCTGGTACATCTCACCCGACTGTAATTCAAAGTCCTGTTCATTCGTGTTATTTCTTTTTAACCTCAAAAATTGGCGATATGGGATGGCCGATTTCACATGGGGGGGATGATAACTGTCGTTGTGTAGCACCGAATTTGTCGCTGTGCTCTTCCTATACCCCTTGGTTATTAGGGTGTCCCCCTGTACTTCCAGTGTTAAATCAAGGAAAGCGACCCGATCACCTCCCCATTCACCTGTGAACCGCATATTCAACACATTATCATCCAGGTACGGCATAAACCGGTCGAACCTGTCCCTGGTGGACGCCCAAATCACAAGCACATCGTCCACATACCTCGACCATGTCCTCAGATCATATCTATAGGGATTTCTTTCCCCATAGATATACTCTGCTTCCCATTTCGCCAAAGACAAATTAGCGAAAGTTGGAGCTACCGCTGTTCCCATTGCTGTACCAGCTATCTGTTCGTACCGGGGTCAGTGACAAATGGCGCCCAGCACCGTTAGATAAAAATGGCGCCCCATTCACTTACATTATCAAACGATATTTATAGTTTTAAAAGGTTAAAAAACGCCGCCGACCTTTTGAACGAAATTTATCATTTTAAAACTTTTTGTTTTTGTCCTGCCTGAACGATATTTTTCGTTTTAACCATTGCTTTGCTACAGTTTGGAAAATATCTGCCCGCCGCCTTTAATGTTTAATAGCAAAGCCCCCTTAATCGCTAAAAACACCAAATTTACAGGGAATGTTAAGAAAAAAATTGTGAACAAGAAGAAATTTTTTTTTTCAAAAAGACATTATAGTTTTTGAGAAAATTGATTTTAAATATACTTCTTCTGACCGTGGGAAAATTAAACGCCCGCCGACTTTAGCGGTTAATAGCAAAGCCCCTTTAAATGCCAGAAACACCAAATGCGTAGGGAATGTTAAGAATAGTGGGAACACGAAGAAAAAAAAATTGTTCAAAAAGACCTTATAGTTTTTGAGAAAATCGATTTTAAATCTTCAAAGAGGAAAATGTATCTATTTAAATCGTGTACTGACATTTCCGCGGCGGAAACAATTTCCGCTGACTTTAGCAGTTAATAGCAAAGTCCCCTTAAATCCTAGCAACACCAAATTTGCAGGATATATTAAAAAGATACTGGGAAACAATATTTAAAAAAAAATTGAAAAATTTTATTAATTTATTTTTTTATTTAAATTTTTGGGTTATGTTCAGAGTGTGGGAAATGTTTTGAAAAAAATGACATTTGGTCCCCCCTCCCGAGCCTCTGTAACCCCTTGTCCCCCATGCAGGCTGGGATATCCAGAATGCGGAGCCCTGGCCACGTGGGGCTTCACACCCTGAGCTATACCAGCCCGCATGGTCCGTGGTATGGGGGGGGGGCTCTGGGGGGGAGGGGCAGCCAAGCCTCCCCCCTCCCCCCCCGGAGCCCTTGTCCAATCCATGGCGACGACTCCCTGGGGGGGTTCATGGTGGCATCTGGGAGTCCCCTTTAAGAAGGGGACCCCCAGATGCCCACCCCCCTCCCAGGAGAAATGAGTATAGGGGTACAAAGTACCCCATACCCATTTCCACAAAGGGTCAAATGAAATAAAAACACAACCACGAGAAAAGTCCTTTAATGTTCTAAATTAACCACAAATACTTACCTGTACCTTTAAGAAAAAAATCCCACGCCAATCAGGTCCCACGACAGTATCCTCTATCTTGCGATCTTCTGATACATCTTGATTAAAGATCTCCGCCGCCCCGATGCCACACACGCCGCCTCCGCCGCACTGCTCTCAGCTATACTTAGTATAGCTGAGAGTGCGTCTATACAGATGCATTACCACTGGCTGCCGCTGCCCTCCCTGCCTCCCCCCACCTGTCACCCTCACCCATGCTGGCACCCAATGCACCCATGGGTGCCAGCATGGGTGAGGGTGACAGGTGTAAGAGAGGCAGGGAGGGCAGCGGCTGCTAGCGCTAATGCGTCTGTATAGACGCACTCTCAGCTATACTTTGTATAGCTGAGAACAAAACGCATCTTTAAACTTTGGCTCCAAGGCTCCCCATTGGTTCCTTATCGACCAATGGGGATCCTCCTGATCCTGCTGATCCCCATTGGTCTGTTAAGGAACCAATGGAGACCATTGGAGCTAAAATTTAAAGATGCTTTTTGCTCTTAAGGTGGCCATACATGGTACAATTTTTCAATTAGATAATTTAGTTTGATTATTCCGTTAGATTGAATATAAAGATTTTTCCAGCATGTTCGATAATTTTTCCAGAAAAAACGGGATAATCGTTCGAATTTCTTGATCGAAAAAAAAAAAAAGTTCAACTTTCATTCAATTCGATCATTTAGATCGAATAAACGGGAAAATCGAACGTTTTTATTGTACCATGTATGGCCACAATTAGCTATACTTAGTATAGCTGAGAGCAGTGCAGCGGGGGCGGCGTGTGTGGCGTCGAGGCGGCGGAGATCTTCAATCAACATGTATCAGAAGGTCGCAAGATAGAGGATACTGTCGTGGGACCTGATTGGCGTGGGATTTTTTTTCTTAAAGGTACAGGTAAGTATTTGTGGTTAATTTAGAACATTAAAGGACTTATCTTGTGGTTGTGTTTTTACTTCATTTAACCCTTTATGGAAATGGGTATGGGGTACTTTGTACCCCTATACTCATTTCTCCTGGGAGGGGGGTGGGCATCTGGGGGTCCCCTTCTTAAAGAGGACTCCCAGATGCCACCATGAACCCCCCCCAGGGAGTCATCGCCATGGATTGGAAAAGGGCTCCGGGGGGGAGGGGAAGGCTTGGCTGCCCCGCCCCCCCATACCACGGACCATGCGGGCTGGTATAGCTCAGGGTGTGAAGCCCCAGTCGGCCGGGGCTCCGCATTCTGGCTATCCCAGCCTGCATGGGGGACAAGGGGTTACAGAGGCTCGGGAGGGGGGACCCATGTCATTTTTTTTCCAAAAATTTCCCACACTCTGAACATAACCCAAAAATTTAAATAAAAAAATAAAATAAAGTTTTTTTTAAAAAAAATATTGTTTCCCAGTATCTTTTTAACATATCCTGCAAATTTGGTGTTGCTAGGATGTAAGGGGCCTTTGCTATTAACTGCTAAAGTCGGCGGGAATTGTTTCCGCCGCAGGAATGTCAGTACGCGATGTAAATAGATACATTTTCCTCTTTGAAGATTTAAAATCAATTTTCTCAAAAACTATAAGGTCTTTTTGAACAATTTTTTTTCTTCGTGTTCCCACTATGCTTCTGAACATTCCCTGCACATTTGGTGTTTCTGGCACTTAAAGGGGCTTTGCTATTAACCGCTAAAGTCGGCGGGCGTTTAATTTTTCCCACGGTCAAAAGAAGAATATTTAAAATCGATTTTCTCAAAAACTATAATGTCTTTTTGAAAAAAAAAAAATTCCTCTTGTTCACAATTTTTTTCTTAACATTCCCTGCAAATTTGGTGTTTTTAGCTTTTAATGGGGCTTTGCTATTAAACATTAAAGGCGGCGGGCAGATATTTTCCAAACGGCAGCAAAGCAGGGGTTAAAACGATAAATATCGTTCAGGCAGGATTAAAAAAAATATTTTAAAACGATAAATTTCGTTCAAAAGCTTTGCACTATTTTAACCTTTAAAACGATAAATATCGTTTTAAACATATATCGGGCAGAAGGGGGCGCCATTATTTAGCCGGCACCATTTTTCACTGGACGCCCACAGACAGTCCTCACACAGGACGGGAGCAGCACAGCGGCCTGTACAGAGGCACCACAGACAGTCCTCACACACAGGACGGGAGCAGCACAGTGGCCTGTACAGAGACACCACAGACAGTCCTCACACAGGACGGGAGCAGCACAGCGGCCTGTTCAGAGGCACCACAGACAGTCCTCACACACAGGACGGGAGCAGCACAGCAGCCTGTACAGAGGCACCACAGACAGTCCTCACACAGGACGAGAGCAGCACAGCGGCCTGTACAGAGGCACCACAGACAGTCCTCACACAGGACAGGAGCAGCACAGCGGCCTGTACAGAGGCACCACAGACAGTCCTCACACACAGGACGGGAGCAGCACAGCGGCCTGTACAGAGACACCACAGACATTCCTCACACACAGGACGGGAGCAGCACAGCGGCCTGTACAGAGGCACCACAGACAGTCCTCACACAGGACAGGAGCAGCACAGCGGCCTGTACAGAGACACCACAGACAGTCCTCACACAGGACGGGAGCAGCACAGCGGCCTGTACAGAGACACCACAGACAGTCCTCACACAGGACGGGAGCAGCACAGCGGCCTGTGCAGAGGCACCACAGACAGTCCTCACACACAGGACAAGAGCAGTACAGCGGCCTGTACAGAGGCACCACAGACAGTCCACACACAGGACGAGAGCAGTACAGCGGCCTGTACAGAGGCACCACAGACAGTCCTCACACACAGGATGGGAGCAGCACAGTGGCCTGTACAGAGGCAGCACAGACAGTCCTCACACACAGGACGGGAACAGCACAGCGGCCTGTACAGAGGCACCACAGACAGTCCTCACACACAGGATGGGAGCAGCACAGTGGCCTGTACAGAGGCACCACAGACAGTCCTCACACACAGGACGGGAACAGCACAGTGGCCTGTACAGAGGCACCACAGACAGTCCTCACACACAGGACGGGAGCAGCACAGCGGCCTGTACAGAGGCTCCACAGACAGTCCTCACACAGGACGGGAGCAGCACAGCGGCCTGTACAGAGGCACCACAGACAGTCCTCACACACAGGATGGGAGCAGCACAGTGGCCTGTACAGAGGCAGCACAGACAGTCCTCACACAGGACGGGAGCAGCACAGCGGTCTGTACAGAGGCACCACAGACACACAGGACAGGAGCAGCACAGCGGCCTGTACAGAGGCACCACAGACAGTCCTCACACACAGGACGGGAGCAGCACAGCGGCCTGTACAGAGGCACCACAGACAGTCCTCACACAGGACGGGAGCAGCACAGCGGCCTGTACAGAGGCACCACAGACAGTCCTCACACACAGGATGGGAGCAGCACAGTGGCCTGTACAGAGGCAGCACAGACAGTCCTCACACAGGACGAGAGCAGTACAGCGGCCTGTACAGAGGCACCACAGACAGTCCTCACACACAGGATGGGAGCAGCACAGTGGCCTGTACAGAGGCAGCACAGACAGTCCTCACACAGGACGGGAGCAGCACAGCGGCCTGTACAGAGACACCACAGACAGTCCTCACACAGGACGGGAGCAGCACAGCGGCCTGTACAGAGGCAGCACAGACACACAGGACGGGAGCAGTACAGTGGCCTGTACAGAGGCAGCACAGACAGTCCTCACACAGGACGAGAGCAGTACAGCGGCCTGTACAGAGGCACCACAGACAGTCCTCACACACAGGATGGGAGCAGCACAGTGGCCTGTACAGAGGCAGCACAGACAGTCCTCACACAGGACGGGAGCAGCACAGCGGCCTGTACAGAGACACCACAGACAGTCCTCACACAGGACGGGAGCAGCACAGCGGCCTGTACAGAGGCAGCACAGACACACAGGACAGGAGCAGCACAGCGGCCTGTACAGAGGCACCACAGACACACAGGACGGGAGCAGCACTGCGGTCTGTACAGAGGCACCACAGACAGTCCTGGAAGACACACAGAAAGGGCAAGCACCATCTACCTCTCAATATATTATTGTAATAAAAATATTCTCAGAGTGTGCAGAAAAGGAACTAAAAATGCAACAGCAATAAACAAGAACAGTAGTTCCCTAAATCACCGCACCACTCCAAACCGTGTATCAATAATAATGATCTTTATTCACAAATGAATTAAAAACACCTAAAAACACATATTAAACGCCATGTACATATGTTACAATTATATATTAGTCTCCAATAAATAACTCCACAAACAATATTGAATGAGCAGTGGGAAACAATAAATAGTTTACGCTTCCCCTGCCTCACAAAAATGACAATAGTGGCAATTCAAACCAAGATCTGTACATAAGTAGTATCAACCAGCAATACATGTTGTACAAAAGTGCTAAAGTGCAATAGATATATCAGTGGGCCAAGGTCAGATACAGACAATGTGTGAAAACAGAATGAATGTAAGTGCAGTGTGCAAGAAGGACTGGTCGTAGAGTATAGAAAGTGTGTGAAACTGGAATAGAAATAAAGTGCAATGTGCAAGAAAGGCCGGCGTACAAAACCGCCAGTGAACAGTGCGGAATATAAAGTGTGCTGTGCAAAGGGATGAAACTATCCAACCAAGGATGTACCGCTGGAGCTTACCACAAGGAAGGTTAGTGGAGAAGGAGGGACATGGCGTCCAAACACCGCCGTCGCGATTCGCCGCTATCCAAATACAGCGGCTTCCACAGGGCTTAAGGATCAAATGGCGTCCTCGGCAGATTAAATAAAGGAACCTAAATGGGCGGGTGAATGGGCGTACCTAACAGTTCATAGTGTGCGCGGCCGCGCACAACGGGGAAGCCTCAGCAGCGCTGAACAGCGCTGCATCACTTCCCTATCCTGCCTCTAAGGGTTCTGGGACTTGTAGTAGCCAAGGTACAATTAAAAGAGATGCGAACATAGATCAGTAAGCACGGCTACAGCAGCCGGAATAGAAATAGGAATAGGATGAAAAAGAAGGCTCACAAATAAGCAGTCATAATTTATATATGAATACATACAAAAAATAAATAAAATAATAATATTAAGTATATAGTTAAACATTTCCCCTCAAATTCATCAATGGAGTGAACAGATGTCGCCACCATGTGGTCAACCATCATAATTACATAAAAAAAGCTAATATCAACCATAAATCACAAAAGGGATATATCCAAAGGTTTAAGAACAGTTATAAAGAGCCAATGGGGTAAAAAGGGATCCAGGAAAGTCAGAGAAAATCCGCTCATAGAAGGAGACACATCGTTCAACTCGGTTTCTGTCACTGGAGTGTACACTCAACAAAGTTCTGTATGGATAGCTAAAAAGCACAAGAGACAAAA
This sequence comes from Hyperolius riggenbachi, assembly GCF_040937935.1. NCBI lineage: Eukaryota > Metazoa > Chordata > Amphibia > Anura > Hyperoliidae > Hyperolius > Hyperolius riggenbachi. The sequence goes on from NC_090651.1 coordinate 2,539,433, forward strand.
GACACAAATAAAAGAAAATTACAATCATCTCTGGAAACACACATATACAAGAGGACATCAAACCACGTCAATCCACACAATAAGAAGGGACCAATCCACAACAAATGTGGTGACATAAGCCACAAGCTATGAGGACTACTCACAAATCCTCAGCTCGGAAATCACTGCAAGATACATGAGTAAGACGTCAAACACATGTTCTCCCCATTCACAAACAAGTGATGCAGGCAACACCAGGGATAAGGGAAAGGAAGGGGGCCCCCTCACCATAGGTCCCCCTCCCCCCACAAAATTATCACTCAACACTCAGTGTAAAAATCCCACAAACGAAAAGTCCTCATTTAGACCCACCGGTGACCTGGACCCCAGGTCATAGATCCATTTGGTTTCTTGTCTCAGTAGTGAGGTCACCACATTACCGCCCCTGGAAGACAAAATGACATGTTTAAGACCACAAACAGTCCATCCAACAGTAGAGCCCGCATGGGCTTTTAATGCATGGTCCGCCACTGACGTCAACATTTTCCCCTCTGCAGCATCCCTCTCTGCCAAACGAATGGTCGAGAGGTGCTTTTGTATCCTTGTCTTAAGTTTATTCTTAGTTTGTCCTACATAGAATAAGTTACAGGGGCATCTCAGCAAATACACCACTGCCTCCGTTTGGCAGTTAATGAATTCTCTAACTTGGTGCGATCTATTGGTCCTCAGGCTGCGGACCTCTCTTGTCGGTGTCATGAGTGGGCAGATGCTACAACGGCCACAGGGATAACTACCTGTTACTCCATGACCTCTGTTAGAGGACCTCTGGAAGTGGCTCCTGCACAGCTGGTCTTTCAAATTGGGAGCCCTTTTAGCTGTTAAAGCTGGCCTATCTGTGATATAGTTCTTTAAAATTGGGTCTGTATGCAAGATTGGCCAATGTTTAGATAACACTGTCCTCAAGTCGTTCCAATGAGTGTTAAATGGTGTACACATTCTCACCAAGTTATCAGTTTTTCTTTTTTTGCCATACAATAAAGACTCCCTTTTGGAGTATAATGCTCTCTGGTATGCTTTCTTAACTATACCTTTTGGATATCCCCGCTGTAGAAATCTCGTCTCTAACTCGATAGCCTGTCGTCTGAATTCCTGATCATCTGAGCAATTCCTTCGAAGTCGTAAAAATTGACCCATCGGGATATTGTTTTTAAGTTGTGTGGTATGGAAGGACCCATAATGAAGTAGGCCATTTACTGCTGTTGATTTCCGAAATAAGGTGCTTCCAATCTGACCGGTTTCTGTAAAATAAAGGTGTAGGTCCAAAAAGTCAACTGAGTTTTTTGAGTAGTGTGAAGCAGTGGTGCTCAGCAGAGCTCGAATATTCGAGTAGCTCGAATATTCGAGCTCTTTTTCAGCTATTCGAGCTCGGTATTCGAGCTCCGAATAGCTGGAGCTATTCGAATGGGCTATCCGAGTACACTCGAATAGCCCATTCACTATTCGAGCTATTCGAGCAACTCGGCGCTATTCGAGCTCGGTACCGAGCTCGAATAGCGTCATAGCCCAGATTGATGTCCTTAGAGCCAATCAGAGGGCTCCCAGGCCCTCTGACGGCAGCCAATCACAGAGGGGGACCCTGGCCAGCCCCTACCCTATAAATAGCGGCCGCCATGTTACGTTTCTCCATGCTTGCCTGAGACTTGTACAGAGAGAGAGTTGCTCCTTTGTGCTTTGGCTTAGCAAGTGCTCTATTGTGATCATTTACCTAGCGTTTTTGCTCACCTACACCTGCCATATACACCTATATTGTTGTTAGTTAGATAGACATTGTATTTTAGTTAGTAGCTTGTGTGTTACATTAGAGACAGGCAGCTGCTGCAAGCTTACAGGTTTAGGCCTCAGGGGGGCCTTGCCTCTGTGGGCAGCTGTCCTCTGTTTATTTCTCTCATCTATACCAGTATTTCTGCTGTCCTTTACTAATAGTATTGTAGTTATACTGTACTAGGAGTAGGACACTCACTGACTGTCACTGTTTATAGGCTACTAGCTAGCTCCTGCGTGTGTGCACTCACTCACTGTCTGTGTTTACACACACTCTATTTCCTTCTGATTACTGATAGATTATTGTTAGTTAGTTGTACTTACTGTTACTACTTACTCTTACTGTACTAGGAGTCTAGGACACTCAGTCAGACAGTCACTGTGTTCATAGGCTACTAGCTCCTGCGTGCGGTCACTCACTGTCTGAGTGTACACACACCACCCACACTCCATTTCCTTCTGATCGCTGATTGATTATTGTAATTAGTTAGTTGTACTTACTGTTACTACTTACTCTTACTGTACTAGGAGTCTAGGACACTCAGTCACTGTGTTCATAGGCTACTAGCTCCTGCGTGCGGTCACTCACTGTCTGAGTGTACACACACCACCCACACTCCATTTCCTTCTGATCGCTGATTGATTATTGTAATTAGTTAGTTCTACTTACTGTTACTACTTACTCTTACTGTACTAGGAGTCTAGGACACTCAGTCACTGTGTTCATAGGCTACTAGCTCCTGCGTGCGGTCACTCACTGTCTGAGTGTACACACACCACCCACACTCCATTTCCTTCTGATCGCTGATTGATTATTGTAATTAGTTAGTTCTACTTACTGTTACTACTTACTCTTACTGTACTAGGAGTCTAGGACACTCAGTCACTGTGTTCATAGGCTACTAGCTCCTGCGTGCGGTCACTCACTGTCTGAGTGTACACACACCACCCACACTCCATTTCCTTCTGATCGCTGATTGATTATTGTAATTAGTTAGTTGTACTTACTGTTACTACTTACTCTTACTGTACTAGGAGTCTAGGACACTCAGTCACTGTGTTCATAGGCTACTAGCTCCTGCGTGCGGTCACTCACTGTCTGAGTGTACACACACCACCCACACTCCATTTCCTTCTGATCGCTGATTGATTATTGTAATTAGTTAGTTCTACTTACTGTTACTACTTACTCTTACTGTACTAGGAGTCTAGGACACTCAGTCACTGTGTTCATAGGCTACTAGCTCCTGCGTGCGGTCACTCACTGTCTGAGTGTACACACACCACCCACACTCCATTTCCTTCTGATCGCTGATTGATTATTGTAATTAGTTAGTTCTACTTACTGTTACTACTTACTCTTACTGTACTAGGAGTCTAGGACACTCAGTCACTGTGTTCATAGGCTACTAGCTCCTGCGTGCGGTCACTCACTGTCTGAGTGTACACACACCACCCACACTCCATTTCCTTCTGATCGCTGATTGATTATTGTAATTAGTTAGTTGTACTTACTGTTACTACTTACTCTTACTGTACTAGGAGTCTAGGACACTCAGTCACTGTGTTCATAGGCTACTAGCTCCTGCGTGCGGTCACTCACTGTCTGAGTGTACACACACCACCCACACTCCATTTCCTTCTGATCGCTGATTGATTATTGTAATTAGTTAGTTGTACTTACTGTTACTACTTACTCTTACTGTACTAGGAGTCTAGGACACTCAGTCACTGTGTTCATAGGCTACTAGCTCCTGCGTGCGGTCACTCACTGTCTGAGTGTACACACACCACCCACACTCCATTTCCTTCTGATCGCTGATTGATTATTGTAATTAGTTAGTTCTACTTACTGTTACTACTTACTCTTACTGTACTAGGAGTCTAGGACACTCAGTCACTGTGTTCATAGGCTACTAGCTCCTGCGTGCGGTCACTCACTGTCTGAGTGTACACACACCACCCACACTCCATTTCCTTCTGATCGCTGATTGATTATTGTAATTAGTTAGTTCTACTTACTGTTACTACTTACTCTTACTGTACTAGGAGTCTAGGACACTCAGTCACTGTGTTCATAGGCTACTAGCTCCTGCGTGCGGTCACTCACTGTCTGAGTGTACACACACCACCCACACTCCATTTCCTTCTGATCGCTGATTGATTATTGTAATTAGTTAGTTCTACTTACTGTTACTACTTACTCTTACTGTACTAGGAGTCTAGGACACTCAGTCACTGTGTTCATAGGCTACTAGCTCCTGCGTGCGGTCACTCACTGTCTGAGTGTACACACACCACCCACACTCCATTTCCTTCTGATCGCTGATTGATTATTGTAATTAGTTAGTTGTACTTACTGTTACTACTTACTCTTACTGTACTAGGAGTCTAGGACACTCAGTCACTGTGTTCATAGGCTACTAGCTCCTGCGTGCGGTCACTCACTGTCTGAGTGTACACACACCACCCACACTCCATTTCCTTCTGATCGCTGATTGATTATTGTAATTAGTTAGTTCTACTTACTGTTACTACTTACTCTTACTGTACTAGGAGTCTAGGACACTCAGTCACTGTGTTCATAGGCTACTAGCTCCTGCGTGCGGTCACTCACTGTCTGAGTGTACACACACCACCCACACTCCATTTCCTTCTGATCGCTGATTGATTATTGTAATTAGTTAGTTCTACTTACTGTTACTGTCACAGACCGCGAGCCGGTCTGCGGGTGGGGTAAATCGATCAGCGTCAGAAATCCTCTTACACGGTCATTTGTTCATCACGAAGGGTAACCCGCATTCGCAATTTGATGAACTGACTCGCGAAGGGAGCGTTCTGATACCAACCGAATCACTCCACACACATATACAATTCAAAGATCTGCCACCAAGCGAGTTACACAGCCCGCTACTGTAATTTTACTAGGACTTGGAGAACGCTATATTAACCCTTAGCAGTATGCAAGAATCTGGGTCAGATCGTTATGTCTGGGCCGGGTTCTCGCATACGGGTTATAAATGTATACTTCTATTAAACACAGGGTAGCGAGTTCAGGAGAATAGGTACGATTGTGTATGTTCAGCAACAGGTCATAACCGCTAAACGATTTTTAAACGTTTAATAACACAAATGCATTACATACAGTTATATACACCTATTAACATATAAAACACAGAGCTTAAAAATAAAAGGAATAAAACAGAAAGTTCTTACTTAGTTAGCTGAGCAGTCCATTTGAATCATGAAGAAAATAGTCCAGTTTAAACGTAGGCATTCAGCTTAAAAGTCCTTTGTACACAACATGCGCCCGGTTCTTCCGTGAGCACATGTCTGGACTTCCCTAGTCGATGTAAATTGAAGAACTGGGTGGAGTTCCTTGCAAACGCTTTTTACTGACCAGAGTTTTGGGGCGGTCACTACCTGGAAAGTAGGTGTGTTGGAGGCAGGGTTACCTCCTGGCAAGTCAGGTTACCACCCACAGACTTGGAGCAAGGAATGTACCAATTATTAATAATTTGTGTAATTCCGCCCCAGATGGGTGCATCGCAGATCCGAGACCATATTCATAAGCAGCATGCGACTCTGTATTAAATGAGACTATACACGCCTAGTCTAACGAATTTGCTCTACGCATGCCGGATAAAGCGGTTTCTCAATTGATTCCTGATAGCTAGAGAAGGATAATTCATGTGAATTATAGACCTGTTTCCTAGGTATCAGGAAATGTAATTTTGGTCTTGCTGTGACAAACCTATTTTGAATTATTAATAAGTTAACGTTCCCTTTGTGTGAAGCTATACGCTTGGAGGGAAATTTTGAATCTCAACCAGTTTGAGCTGGTTTTCCTTTTGGGGAAAGATGAGCTATGTACCAAATGCTGCTCCCCAGGTGGTCTGGCTACTTGTGAAATTCTTTCCTGACACAGGATGTGGGGGAGGTTACTGTACTCAGTAAGAGAGAGGGAAATTGACATCTATTGTGCATTTACCCAAGACTGACAGGAACTGTGCACGACCATGCGAAAGTCGATGGCGCTTACGCGCACGACTTTCGTAATATTCGTCACATCTCTCCCCTACCAGACGGACGCACAGAGTGGGTCTGCATGACCCGCTCTACGTGCCGCGTAGCTACTGAACGGGTTCTCCGCAGCGCGACAGACCGTCGGCATTCTGGTGCCGACTCCCCGCCTTATGCTGGATTGTGAAGTCATACTGCTGCAGGGACAGACTCCAACGCATGAGTTTGCCATTGGTTCCAGCAGCACGATTCAGCCAGGTAAGGGGGTTGTGATCCGTGATGATCGTGAAAGAGCGACCGTACAGGTACGATTGTAGTTTATGTAGGGCCCATACAATCGCCAAGCACTCTTTCTCAGTGGTTGAATACGCTACCTCTCGGGGAAGCAGCTTCCTGCTCAGGTAGAGGATAGGGTGTTCCCCGCCCTTCTCGTCTACCTGGCTGAGAACTGCCCCGAGTCCGTAGTCAGAGGCGTCGGTTTGCACCAGGAACCGACGTCTGAAGTCCGGGGCTTGAAGCACAGGAGCGCTGACTAGCGCCTGCTTCAAGGCCTGGAAAGCGGCCTCACACTCCGGGGTCCAACGGACTACCTTGGGGTGCTTTTTACTAGTGGCATCGGTCAGGGGCTTGGCCAGGGTACTATAGGCTGGGACAAACTTCCTATAGTAGCCTGCTGTGCCTAGAAAGGCCTGGACCTGCTTCTTGGTGATAGGCCGAGGCCATGCTAGGATGGCGTCAACCTTCCCAATGTCAGGTCTCAGGGTGTTGCCTCCCACCCGGTGTCCTAAATACTGTACCTCTGTCATGCCAACTTGGCACTTACTGGGTTTAACTGTCAAATTGGCAGAGGACAGCCTCTCTAGAACCTGCGACAAGTGATTGAGATGTTCATCCCAGGTGGTACTGAACACGGCAATATCGTCCAGGTAGGCTACGGCAAAGTCTTGCATCCCTGCCAGCAGGTCGTTTACAGCCCGCTGAAACGTGGCAGGCGCATTTTTCATGCCAAACGGCATCACCGTGAACTCGAAGAGGCCGAATGGCGTGACAAATGCAGATTTTTCCCGCGCGTCGGGTGCAAGAGGAATTTGCCAATACCCCCGGCTCAGGTCCATGATCGTTAGATAGCTCGCAGCAGCCAGCTTATCCAACAATTCATCGATGCGAGGCATGGGGTAGGCGTCAGTGGTGGTGATGGCGTTCAGCCTTCGGTAATCCACGCAGAACCGAGTTGTCTTGTCCTTTTTGGGGACAAGGACCACTGGGGCGGCCCATGCACTGCAGGATTTCTGAATCACCCCTAACTCTAACATCTCCTCTATCTCTCTCTTCATATCTGCCTGTACCTCAGGAGAGATGCGATAGGCAGATTGCCGGAGGGGCGGATGGGCTCCTGTGTCTACTCTGTGAACAGCGAGATTGGTTCGCCCGGGGGTACTGGTGAACGTCTGGCCATGCCTTCCTAACACCTCTTGCAGCTGCGCTTTCTGTGAAGGGGTGAGTTGGGGGTTGACATTGACCCCACCTTCGAACCCCCGTGTGTCGGCCAGTAAATCTAAAAGGGGATCTGTCTCTCCTGGTTCCAGCTGGCTACACACTGGCAAAGCATACTGCGTTCTGTCTCTGTGGGCCTTCAACATGTTCACGTGGAAGCTTTTTTGCCTTCTACCTCCCATGTTCACTAGATAGGTAACAGGGGTCACCCGCTTCACTACAGTGTACGGTCCCTCCCAGGCGGCGTGCAGCTTATTATGCTTTACCGGGAGTAACGCATACACTTTGTCATTTACCTCATATGCTCGGTCTCTGGCATTGCGGTCATACCACATTTTTTGATTGGCCTGTGCCCGGGCCATGTTTTCCGTTACCACCTCCATGAGTGATTCCATTTTGTCCCTGAATTTAAGGACATAATCAATCACGGACGAGTCGGTGGGGTCACCTTTTCCTTCCCACGTCTCCCGGATCAGCTTCAAGGGACCTCTGACATTCCTTCCGTACAGGAGTTCAAAGGGTGAGAACCCGGTGGACTCCTGTGGCACCTCTCGGTACGCAAATAACAGGTGAGGCAAATATCGCTCCCAGTCCCCCCCTTGCGACTCGACGAACGTTGAAAGCATCTGCTTCAGCGTCCCGTTGAATCGCTCGCAGAGGCCGTTGGTCTGCGGATGGTAGGGGCTGGAGACGATGTGCGTCATTTGGATTTTTGTACAGAGAGCCCCCATAAGGTCAGACATGAATTGTGGTCCCTGGTCTGAGAGCATCTCAGCAGGGAAGCCTACTCGTGAAAAAATGCCAAGTAGTGCATCTGCCACTTTGTCTGCCCTTAGGGAGGAGAGTGCGGCAGCCTCTGGATAGCGGGTGGCATAATCCACCACCGTCAAGATGTATTTTTTCCCAGAGCTGCTTGGAATGGGCAGGGGTCCTATTATGTCAACTGCCACCCTCTGGAAGGGTTCACCAATGACTGGCAGCGGACAAAGAGGAGCCCTGCAGGTTCTTCCCTTCTTAACCTTCTGGCACACCGCACATGACCGGCAATAATTAGTCACATCGGACCGAACTCCAGGCCAGTAGAAATGCCGTTGAATGCGGTCAAATGTTTTGTGGATCCCTAAGTGTCCTGCCAGGGGAATGTCATGTGCAGCTTTCAGCACATGCCCTCGGTAGGCCCTTGGTACCACAAGCCACTTGGCATCCAGGCCTGTCTCCTCTGTGGTGGGCTGTATCGGTTCACTATACAGCTTCCCACCTTCCCAGTACACTTTAAAACTGGCACCGTCTGCGAGTGGCTCAGAGGCCTGCCTTCTGAGCGACTCCAGACTGGGATCGTCCCTCAGTGCCTGAACAAAACCGTTAGTCTCAGCCAGCTGGCCTGTGGTATAGGTGGCCAGCTGTTGAGGGGTGCTATCCCTGGGGTTGGAGCAAGGAGGGGGGGCTGCAGCGCCTCCTGCTTGCTCCGAGCTCAGGCGCTTAGCAGTGCTGCTGCGAGTCACTGCTAACACAGGTATAACATCATCACCATCATTGTCATCATTTACATTAGTTACACATATATTGAGAGCATCATTGTCAAGTTCTGTAGTAGAAAAGCCAGGATTGGATGGCTGTACACTCAAACCCAGTACCTCTGTAGAAGGTACTACCACATCCCCTCCCCTCTCCCGTTCAGTCCCAAGGGTGCACAGTACCTGAGGGTTGGCAGGGGTTTCCTGTTGGCTGGCGGCAGGCTCATAATACGACACTAACCTGCCCAGGTCAGTTCCCAGCAACACGGGAACAGGGATATTATCCCAGATGCCGACTACTTTCTCTTGGGGGCCTACACCCCAATCAATCTCCACACGAGCCTGGGCAATGTGGGAAAGGGTGCCCCCCACTCCTGTGAGGGTGAGGTGCTTATCAGGGATAATGTCCTTTTCCGCAACAAGGTGGGAACGAATCAAGGTGATGTCGGCGCCGGTATCTCGGAGGCCAGTGACAATCTGGTCGTTCACCCGTACAAGCTGATGGTTATCGGAGCTGCGATGGGTGCCCTCCTGGCCGACAACCAGAGCCGATGGGGAGGAAAAGGGGTTGCTAGGCAGCCTCTGACTGGGCCCTGGCGCTGTCATCTTTGCCTTTGGACAGGCGGACTTGAGGTGTCCTCGATCCCCACACTGGTAGCACTTGGGAACATAGGTCGCATCTGACGAATGAGCAGCAGGTGTAGCCCCCGGCCTCTGTGGCTGTGGGACCCGGTTCCCACGGTTCGCAGGGGGAGGAGAGCTGGGTTGCATAGGTCTCCCCCCTCTCCAGCTCGGGACTGGAGGTTTGCGGCTGTCCGGCACACGGGTGGCCACAAAAGTGTCTGCAAGTTCTGCGGCAGCTTTGGCGGATTCAGGCTTCCGCTCCAAGACAAACTGCCGAACATCTGGAGTGCAGCAGTTCAGCAACTGCTCCTGTACGATGAGGTCCTCCAGACCTTGGTGAGAGTCTTTTTTGAGGCCCCGCGACCACTGCCTGAACACAGTCAGCAGGCGACTCTCCAGGTCGGTGTAAGAGTCAGTGTGGCCTTTCTGCAGGGAGCGAAACTTTTTGCGATAGACCTCTGGGGTCAGCTGGTATTTGGCGATAATTGCAGCTTTTATCGCCTCATAGTCATTGTCTTTCTCAGCGGGTAAGTCCACAAACGCCTCAAGCGCTTTGTCCCGCAAGTTGGGTGTCAGATATCTCGCCCACTGCTCCTGGGGCAGATGATGCTGACGACAAGTCTTTTCAAAGGAGTGTAAATAAGTGTCCGGGTCGGTTCCCTTCTCCATTTCTGGGAATTTAAACTTTGGAGTCCCAAACGGGCCTGCTGTGGGCCGGGGTTCCGGAGCACTTTGCGAGGGATTTTGGCCTTGCGCTCGCAGGTTGGCCATTTCAAGGTCATGTCTGCGTGCGGCTGCTCTCTCCTCTCTTTCCGCTTCTCTCTCAGCAAGCCACCGGCGCTCTGCCCGTTCCGCTTCTCGCTCTGAGGCTTCCATTTCCGCCTGGCGCTGGCGTTCTGCACGGTCAGCATTTTCTCTGACAATCTGCATGTACAGCTCAGGATTTGTCTCCAACAGCCTTTGTAATCCAGGTTGCATTCCAGCATCAGGAACACAGAACAGGTTGGCATGGGCGGGCTCCTGCCGGCCACCATGCTCCTCAGCAGTTACAGCGACCGGTTCAGACGCGGTACCGTTTTCCTCTGGGTCGGGAAGTGGGTTGCTTTGCTCCAACCGCTCACTTTCCTCTGCCCCAGTTACAGCACCGTCTGAACCAGGAGTGTGCTCTCCCAGCATCTGCTCCGGCTGGGTATTCAGTCGCAACAAGTCCTCGATCAATTGCGATTTCTTTTTTCTATAAGTCACAATGCCTTTTTCCTCACACAAGTTTACTAGGTCTGCCACTGACATTTTCTTGTATCTTGCTGCAGCCATTTTTGCCAAATAAAAGATAGGATAGCAAAAGAGATTGGGGGGGGAACTCTGTGCTACACGTTTAGTCTATATAAATGGTAATGCACCGGTTATCGACCACAGATTTTTGATCTGTTCTGGCAGGTTAATCAAATAACGTTGCCGTTGATGTTCTGAACATACACAAATCCCAAAAAGCTGCCAACCAAATGTCACAGACCGCGAGCCGGTCTGCGGGTGGGGTAAATCGATCAGCGTCAGAAATCCTCTTACACGGTCATTTGTTCATCACGAAGGGTAACCCGCATTCGCAATTTGATGAACTGACTCGCGAAGGGAGCGTTCTGATACCAACCGAATCACTCCACACACATATACAATTCAAAGATCTGCCACCAAGCGAGTTACACAGCCCGCTACTGTAATTTTACTAGGACTTGGAGAACGCTATATTAACCCTTAGCAGTATGCAAGAATCTGGGTCAGATCGTTATGTCTGGGCCGGGTTCTCGCATACGGGTTATAAATGTATACTTCTATTAAACACAGGGTAGCGAGTTCAGGAGAATAGGTACGATTGTGTATGTTCAGCAACAGGTCATAACCGCTAAACGATTTTTAAACGTTTAATAACACAAATGCATTACATACAGTTATATACACCTATTAACATATAAAACACAGAGCTTAAAAATAAAAGGAATAAAACAGAAAGTTCTTACTTAGTTAGCTGAGCAGTCCATTTGAATCATGAAGAAAATAGTCCAGTTTAAACGTAGGCATTCAGCTTAAAAGTCCTTTGTACACAACATGCGCCCGGTTCTTCCGTGAGCACATGTCTGGACTTCCCTAGTCGATGTAAATTGAAGAACTGGGTGGAGTTCCTTGCAAACGCTTTTTACTGACCAGAGTTTTGGGGCGGTCACTACCTGGAAAGTAGGTGTGTTGGAGGCAGGGTTACCTCCTGGCAAGTCAGGTTACCACCCACAGACTTGGAGCAAGGAATGTACCAATTATTAATAATTTGTGTAATTCCGCCCCAGATGGGTGCATCGCAGATCCGAGACCATATTCATAAGCAGCATGCGACTCTGTATTAAATGAGACTATACACGCCTAGTCTAACGAATTTGCTCTACGCATGCCGGATAAAGCGGTTTCTCAATTGATTCCTGATAGCTAGAGAAGGATAATTCATGTGAATTATAGACCTGTTTCCTAGGTATCAGGAAATGTAATTTTGGTCTTGCTGTGACAAACCTATTTTGAATTATTAATAAGTTAACGTTCCCTTTGTGTGAAGCTATACGCTTGGAGGGAAATTTTGAATCTCAACCAGTTTGAGCTGGTTTTCCTTTTGGGGAAAGATGAGCTATGTACCAAATGCTGCTCCCCAGGTGGTCTGGCTACTTGTGAAATTCTTTCCTGACACAGGATGTGGGGGAGGTTACTGTACTCAGTAAGAGAGAGGGAAATTGACATCTATTGTGCATTTACCCAAGACTGACAGGAACTGTGCACGACCATGCGAAAGTCGATGGCGCTTACGCGCACGACTTTCGTAATATTCGTCACAGTTACTACTTACTCTTACTGTACTAGGAGTCTAGGACACTCAGTCACTGTGTTCATAGGCTACTAGCTCCTGCGTGCGGTCACTCACTGTCTGAGTGTACACACACCACCCACACTCCATTTCCTTCTGATCGCTGATTGATTATTGTAATTAGTTAGTTCTACTTACTGTTACTACTTACTCTTACTGTACTAGGAGTCTAGGACACTCAGTCACTGTGTTCATAGGCTACTAGCTCCTGCGTGCGGTCACTCACTGTCTGAGTGTACACACACCACCCACACTCCATTTCCTTCTGATCGCTGATTGATTATTGTAATTAGTTAGTTCTACTTACTGTTACTACTTACTCTTACTGTACTAGGAGTCTAGGACACTCAGTCACTGTGTTCATAGGCTACTAGCTCCTGCGTGCGTGCACTCACTGTCTGAGTGTACACACACTAAATTTACTTGTGATTACTACTGATTATTGTAACTGCTAGTTGTACTTCCTGACTGTTACTACTTACTTACTGTACTAGGGGACACTCACTCAGTCACCTCACCAACCAACCCACTCCATTAAAGTACCCCACTTTTCACCCGCCCTTTTACAAAACTTTTGTCTATACGCCCAAAACATTTAAGATGTCTGGAAGTGGCAGCCAGCGCGGTTTGGGCAAGGGGAAGGGCAGCAAGGGAATCAGGAGGAGAGGGAGCAGCATTGTGGCAGGCCGCGGCCGCGCCACCATGCACAGTTCCGCAGCAGCAGCAGCAGCGTCAGTGGCTAACATTCCTCCCATAGCCACTGGCCGTGGACGCCTTGGGCGCCGCCCAGCAGGAGCATCTGCAACTCACGCTGCAGAGACACAGCAGCAGCAGCGTGTAGCACCTGCTCCGATTTTCCTCCAGCCGGGTCGGAAACGTCCCATTGAGGAAAAGGATGCAGACACTGTGGTGCAACTCATGACGGAGGATGAGCAGCCCGCCATCAGCTCTGCATCCGAGGCCTCCACCCTCACCACCACCACCACCACCACCCCTGTTCGCAGCAGCCGCCCAGCAGGGTCTGGGGAGGAGGCCAGTTCACCGTCAGTCGCCGACCTCTCATTCAGCACTCTTTTGACCCCAGGCATGATGAGTCAATTGTCTGCTGTTGTTGGCGATTTTGAGGAGGAGATGCTGATGGGCACTTTGGGGGATGAGGGATTGGACAGCAAGACTGTGGCGACAGTCAAGCAGCCCATCCATGCATCAGGAGAGGAGTTTGGGGGGTCATCATCCCAGCAGGACATGTTTGAGGAGGGGGAGGATGATGTTGATGACCCGGTGACAGACAGAGACTGGGTGCCACCACCTCCAGGGGATGTCGTCCTCAGCAGCTCGGAGGAGGAGGAGGATGCGCTTGTGGGCCTTGCAAGGAGGCGCATCATTGCAAGCATTGGCAGCGACCCACAGCCTGCTGGTGTCTCAGGCTCAGCAGCAGCAGCAGCAGCATCAGCCAGTACCACCACCAGCCGCACCCAAGCCCCCCCCCCAACCACCACAGGGAGACAGGCAGCAGCGCTTCCATGCCGTAGGGGGATGTTTCTGTCACCAATCTGGCGCTTTTTCACCATGCCCACTGTGTACAGCAAGTACGCCACTTGCAACCACTGTCAGCGGAAGTTGAGCAGAGGTGCAGACCCCTTAAAGTTCAGCACCAGCTCGCTGATCAACCACCTTGCGGCTAAACATTTCCACCAGCATGAGGAGTTCCAGAGGCTGAAGGCATCTGGTGCTGGCAGTGGCACCACACCCATCACTGCACAGCCTTCAGCAGCAGCAACAGCAGCCACCCGCCCTCCTGCTCCTCCAGCAGCACCAGCAGGAGTGTGGAAACGCACTGCTCCTCCCCCCTCTGCAACTCCTGCCGCCGACACTGAGGCCTGTTCTGGCAGCCAGTCCTCAGTGGCCTCCTCCGCTGTGTCTGGTGATTCCCGTGTCAGCAAAAGGCCACGCCAGAGCCTTTTGAGCGAGTCCTTCCAGGGGGTGGTTAGGGCTCTGCCTCCCAGCAGCCGTCGCGTGCGGCAGCTGAACGGCTTGCTGGCACGGGCCATGTGCTCCCAACTCCTGCCGTACACGCTCGTGCAGGAGGGGAGCGACATGCGGGCGCTGCTTGCTTGTGCAGCCCCAGACTGGCAGCTCCCCAGCAGACACTTTTTCTCCCGCAAGGCCATTCCAGCACTGCACCGCTTTGTGATGGCCAATGTGGAGCGAGGGCTGGAGCACGCGGTTGGTGAAAGGGTCCACGTCACCATGGACTCCTGGAGCAGCCGCTTCGGGACAGGCCGCTACCTGTCCTTCACTGTCCACTGGGTCAGCTTGGTGGAAGGGGGTGAGGATGGGAGAGCAGCAGCGGGCACAGCAGCAGCAGCAGCAGCAACACAGTGGGTGGTGCCACCCCGCAGGGTCAGGGGAACTGCAGCGGGTTCCTCCGATCCTCTGCCATCCTCCGCCACACCTGGCCAAACCCCCCGCCTCAGCAGCAGCGTGAAGGCCCGCCACTGCCAAGCGCTGCTGCACTTGGTCAGCCTTGGCAAGACCAAGCTGACGGCAGCCCACGTGTTGGCCAAACTCCAGGAGCAGGAGAGGATTTGGCTGACCCCCAGAGGCCTCAGAGTCGGAGAGGTGGTGTCCGACAATGGGGCCAATCTGGTTGCTGCCATAGACAGGGGAAACCTGACCCACATCCCCTGTCTTGCCCACGTGCTGAACCTGGTGGTGCAGAAGTTCCTGCGCACCTACCAGGGGATGGGCGAACTGCTGGAAACGGCAAGGAATGTTGTGCGTCACTTCCGGCGCTCGGCTGCAGCCTGTGCGAGCCTGGAAGACGTGCAAAAGGAGCTGGATCTGCCACGCCATCGGCTGATCATTGACGTTCCGACTCGCTGGAACTCCACCCTGGCGATGTTGGAGCGTATGGTTGAACAGAGGCACGCTGTCAACCAGTACCTTGCCCTGGCCACTGTTTCCGCAGCTCGGAGAAGGGACAAGACCAGCAACATCCCGTCCATCGTCCCCGATGATGACTGGAGGCACATGCAGCAGGTGTGCTTTGTGCTGGCTCCCTTCCTGCAGGCCACAAACATGGTGAGCAGGGACCATGCTATGGTCTGCGAGTGGGTGCCCCTGGTTTCTCTGCTGAACAGGGCCCTCGATGGTTTGCTGGAACAGGGAGCGGCAGCCTTGGACCAGCAGGAGCGGCAACCAGCTGCGCAGTCCACCTCTGAGGGGGAGGAGGAGGAGGACTTGGTGGAGGTCCCTGACCTGGCTGCTGATGAGGGGGATCAGCACAGCGCAGCTGAGTTGGTGCGGGGGTGGAGAGAGGATGAGGCGGCAGAGGAGGAGGATGAGGACAGCACTGACGTCGATGTGCCAGCAGACGTGGCCCGCCTCTTCCCAATGGCAGCGCACATGCTGGCGTGCCTGCGCAGGGACCCCAGGGTGATCCAGATGAAGCAGAGGGAGGACATCTGGATCAGCATGATGTTGGACCCACGCCTCAAGGGGAAGTTGAGCCAGTTCCTGCCGCCTGCAGGAGGAGACCCAGCGCAACAAATAAGGAGCTTGCAGCAGGCCCTTGTTGAGCGCTTGGAGGAAGCCTTCCCCCAGCCTTCCACCCCCACTGTCCAGCAGCCAGCACAGAGGCAGCAGCAGGTGCCTGCATCCAGCAGCAGCAAGCGCCCCACAGACCTGCTGTCTCTCAGCCACGAGCTCTACAGGACTGTAGAGGCTCCGGCAGCAGTGACTAGAGAGGAGATGCATGCAGCAGCATCCTCCTCCGGTCACAGCCAGCGCCTGACCCGCATGGTGGCTGACTACATGGGGTCGTACAGCGGGCTTGACAGCGATGCCCCTGTTGATCCCATGGAGTATTGGGTCAAGCGCATGGAGATCTGGAGCGAGCTAGCGCAGTACGCCCTGGAAGTGCTGTCCTGCCCCCCTTCCAGCGTGCTGTCCGAGCGCTGCTTCAGTGCAGCTGGTGGCGTGGTCACCGAGAAACGCTCACGTCTGTCTCACAAGTCTGTGGACAGACTGACGTTTCTCAAGATGAACCAGGCGTGGGTGGAAGGCGAGTTCCTGGCCCCTGTTGTCGGCGAGAGGGGGACATGAACTGGCTGCCGGAACCATCGTTAATGTGCCTTACCACCCTTTACCACCTCCTGGCTCCTGCTCACTAAGCCAGCCTGGTTCACTTTGACTATTACGTCGCCTGCAGCCACACATTTTACACCTACAGTGGGCTGCTGTGTACTGCCCTTCTGCTGTCTGTCTGTGTTTCCCACTGCCAGGGTACACAGAATGACCTTCTTCTGCTGCCACTCTGCCACCAGCTATTACGTCAAACAATAGCTATATTGGTTGCAAAACCGAAACCAAACAAACCATTAAAAAAAAAAAAGGTTTAATTTTTCTGAGGTGCCCGGGTTGAAAACTGTGTTGTTCCAGTTGTGTATTGGACACAATGTGGGCTGCACGACCGCTGTCTGGGACCTCCTGTTGTGTTTATTTACGGCCCTGGTATCACCGCTAGGTACCAGGGCTATTATGTCACGCTGCCTACCTGCTGCCACACTCACACTGCTCCTCCATACCTCCTCCTGCTGCTGCTGCTGCTGTCTGTCTGTGTTTCCCACTGCCAGGGTACACAGATGATTTACCTTCTGCTGCCACTCTGCCACCAGCTATTACGTCAAACAATAGCTGCTCGCCTACTCCTCCATTCCTCCTCCTGCTGCTGCTGTCTGTCTGTGTTTCCCACTGCCAGGGTACACAGAATTACCTTCTTCTGCTGCCACTCTGCCACCAGCTATTACGTCCAAAAATAGCTAAATTGGTTGTAAAACCAAAAACCAAAAAACCATTAAAAAAAAAAAAGGTTTAATTTTTCTGAGGTGCCCGGGTTGAAAACTGTGTTGTCCCAGTTGTGTATTGGACACAATGTGGGCTGCACGACCGCTGTCTGGGACCTCCTGTTGTGTTTATTTACGGCCCTGGTATCACCGCTAGGTACCAGGGCTATTATGTCACGCTGCCTACCTGCTGCCACACTCACACTACTCCTCCATTCCTCCTGCTGCTGCTGTCTGTCTGTGTTTCCCACTGCCAGGGTACACAGAATTACCTTCTGCTGCCACACTGCCACCAGCTATTACGTCAAACAATAGCTGCTCACATAATTACTCTCCTCCATTCCTCCTCCTGCTGCTGCTGCTGTCTGTCTGTGTTTCCCACCGCCAGGGTACACAGATTTACCTTCTGCTGCCACTCTGCCACCAGCTATTACGTCAAAAAATAGCTATATATCTGTGTAATTGGTTGTAAAACCAAAACTACAAAACCATTACAAAAAAAGGTTTAATTTTTCTGAGGTGCCCGGGTTGAAAACTGTGTTGTCCCAGTTGTGTATTGGACACAATGTGGGCTGCACGACCGCTGTCTGGGACCTCCTGTTGTGTTTATTTACGGCCCTGGTATCACCGCTAGGTACCAGGGCTATTATGTCACGCTGCCTACCTGCTGCCACACTCACACTGCTCCTCCATACCTCCTCCTGCTGCTGCTGCTGCTGTCTGTCTGTGTTTCCCACTGCCAGGGTACACAGATGATTTACCTTCTGCTGCCACTCTGCCACCAGCTATTACGTCAAACAATAGCTGCTCGCCTACTCCTCCATTCCTCCTCCTGCTGCTGCTGTCTGTCTGTGTTTCCCACTGCCAGGGTACACAAAATTACCTTCTTCTGCTGCCACTCTGCCACCAGCTATTACGTCCAAAAATAGCTAAATTGGTTGTAAAACCAAAAACCAAAAAACCATTAAAAAAAAAAAAAGGTTTAATTTTTCTGAGGTGCCCGGGTTGAAAACTGTGTTGTCCCAGTTGTGTATTGGACACAATGTGGGCTGCACGACCGCTGTCTGGGACCTCCTGTTGTGTTTATTTACGGCCCTGGTATCACCGCTAGGTACCAGGGCTATTATGTCACGCTGCCTACCTGCTGCCACACTCACACTACTCCTCCATTCCTCCTGCTGCTGCTGTCTGTCTGTGTTTCCCACTGCCAGGGTACACAGAATTACCTTCTGCTGCCACACTGCCACCAGCTATTACGTCAAACAATAGCTGCTCACATAATTACTCTCCTCCATTCCTCCTCCTGCTGCTGCTGCTGTCTGTCTGTGTTTCCCACCGCCAGGGTACACAGATTTACCTTCTGCTGCCACTCTGCCACCAGCTATTACGTCAAAAAATAGCTATATATCTGTGTAATTGGTTGTAAAACCAAAACTACAAAACCATTACAAAAAAAGGTTTAATTTTTCTGAGGTGCCCGGGTTGAAAACTGTGTTGTCCCAGTTGTGTATTGGACACAATGTGGGCTGCACGACCGCTGTCTGGGACCTCCTGTTGTGTTTATTTACAGCCATGGTATCACCGCTAGGTACCAGGGCTATTATGTCACGCTGCCTGCCTCATTGACTGCATGCTGCCACACACTCATCCTCCTCCTCCTGCTGCTAAATTTACCTCCTGCTGTCTGTGTGTTTCCACTGCCAGGGAGCACATACAATGGCGCTTCCAACATGCGTGCGCCACCAGCTATTTGTTGTTACGCTCAAAAATAGCTGCATTTCTTTAAAAAAAAAAAAATGAAAAGAGAAATAAGTGACGAAGAAGACGATATAGAAGAAGATGAAGAAGAAGAAGAAGATGAAGAAGATGAAGAAGAAGATGAAGAAGATGAAGAAGAAGATGAAGAAGATGAAGAAGAAGATGAAGAAGAAGATGAAGAAGATGAAGAAGAAGATGAAGAAGAAGAAGAAGAAGAAGAAGAAGAAGAAGATGAAGAAGATGAAGATGAAGAAGATGAAGAAGAAGATGAAGAAGATGAAGATGAAGAAGAAGATGAAGAAGATGAAGATGAAGATGAAGATGAAGAAGATGAAGAAGAAGATGAAGAAGATGAAGAAGAAGATGAAGAAGAAGAAGAAGAAGAAGAAGAAGAAGAAGATGAAGAAGAAGATGAAGAAGATGAAGATGAAGATGAAGATGAAGAAGATGAAGATGAAGAAGATGAAGAAGAAGATGAAGAAGATGAAGAAGAAGATGAAGAAGAAGAAGAAGAAGAAGAAGAAGATGAAGAAGATGAAGATGAAGAAGATGAAGAAGAAGATGAAGAAGATGAATATGAAGAAGATGAAGAAGATGAAGAAGAAGATGAAGAAGATGAAGATGAAGAAGATGAAGAAGATGAAGATGAAGAAGATGAAGAAGAAGATGAAGAAGATGAAGAAGAAGATGAAGAAGAAGAAGAAGAAGAAGAAGATGAAGAAGATGAAGATGAAGAAGATGAAGAAGAAGATGAAGAAGATGAAGATGAAGAAGATGAAGAAGATGAAGAAGAAGATGAAGAAGATGAAGATGAAGAAGATGAAGAAGAAGATGAAGAAGATGAAGAAGAAGATGAAGAAGAAGAAGAAGATGAAGAAGATGAAGATGAAGAAGATGAAGAAGAAGATGAAGAAGATGAAGATGAAGAAGATGAAGAAGATGAAGAAGAAGATGAAGAAGATGAAGATGAAGAAGATGAAGAAGATGAAGATGAAGAAGATGAAGATGAAGAAGATGAAGAAGAAGAAGAAGAAGATGAAGAAGAAGAAGAAGATATAGAAGAAGAAGAAGAAGATATAGAAGATAAAGAAGAAGAAGAAGTATATACAGTACTGAACAAAATTCTGGACACAACTTCTCTTTTCACCTTTTTTTTTTTTTAAAGGAACATCCCCACATAATCACTTGCTGTTGTCACTTGGAAAAAAATATGTTTCTTGCATCATTAACCCTCAAAACAAGTGTTGGGAAGCTATTTAAGGCCAATTCGAATAGTCAGCTCGAATAGTTAGCTCGAATACCGACTCAAATAGTGAGCTCGAAGTCCGAGGTCGAATCGAATAGTAAAAATTATTCGACTCGAATATTCGACTGACCTCGAATAATTTACTATTCGAATTCGACCAAACTCGAATTTTAAAAAGGGGTATTTGTTAGCACAATGTTCTTATCATTGCTTCCTAATCTAGAGACAAATAGTGACAGAAACCGAGTTGAACGATGTGTCTCCTTCTATGAGCGGATTTTCTCTGACTTTCCTGGATCCCTTTTTACCCCATTGGCTCTTTATAACTGTTCTTAAACCTTTGGAAATATACCTATTGTGATTTATGGTTGATATTAGCTTTTTTTATGTAATTATGATGGTTGACCACATGGTGGCGACATCTGTTCACTCCATTGATGAATTTGAGGGGAAATGTTTAACTATATACTTAATATTATTATTTTATTTATTTTTTGTATGTATTCATATATAAATTATGACTATGCTTATTTGTGAGCCTTCTTTTTCATCCTATTCCTATTTCTATTCCGGCTGCTGTAGCCGTGCTTACTGATCTATGTTCGCATCTCTTTTAATTGTACCTTGGCTACTACAAGTCCCAGAACCCTTAGAGGCAGGATAGGGAAGTGATGCAGCGCTGCTGAGGCTTCCCCGTTGTGCGCGGCCGCGCACACTATGAACTGTTAGGTACGCCCATTCACCCGCCCATTTAGGTTCCTTTATTTAATCTGCCGAGGACGCCATTTGATCCTTAAGCCCTGTGGAAGCCGCTGTATTTGGATAGCGGCGAATCGCGACGGCGGTGTTTGGACGCCATGTCCCTCCTTCTCCACTAACCTTCCTTGTGGTAAGCTCCAGCGGTACATCCTTGGTTGGATAGTTTCATCCCTTTAACACTTTATATTCCGCACTGTTCACTGGCGGTTTTGTACGCCGGCCTTTCTTGCACATTGCACTTTATTTCTATTCCAGTTTCACACACTTTCTATACTCTACGACCAGTCCTTCTTGCACACTGCACTTACATTCATTCTGTTTTCACACATTGTCTGTATCTGACCTTGGCCCACTGATATATCTATTGCACTTTAGCACTTTTGTACAACATGTATTGCTGGTTGATACTACTTATGTACAGATCTTGGTTTGAATTGCCACTATTGTCATTTTTGTGAGGCAGGGGAAGCGTAAACTATTTATTGTTTCCCACTGCTCATTCAATATTGTTTGTGGAGTTATTTATTGGAGACTAATATATAATTGTAACATATGTACATGGCGTTTAATATGTGTTTTTAGGTGTTTTTAATTCATTTGTGAATAAAGATCATTATTATTGATACACGGTGATTTAGGGAACTACTGTTCTTGTTTATTACCACAGACAGTCCTCACACAGGATGGGAGCAGCACAGCGGCCTGTACAGAGGCACCACAGACAGTCCTCACACAGGACGGGAGCAGCACAGCGGCCTGTACAGAGGCACCACAGACAGTGATCACACACAGGACGAGAGCAGTACAGCGGCCTGTATGGAGGCACCACAGACAGTCCTCACACACAGGACGGGAGCAGCACAGCAGCCTGTACAGAGGCACCACAGACAGTCCTCACACAGGACAAGAGCAGTACAGCGGCCTGTACAGAGGCACCACAGACAGTCCTCACACAGGATGGGAGCAGCACAGCGGCCTGTACAGAGGCACCACAGACATTCCTCACACACAGGACGGGAACAGCACAGCGGCCTGTACAGAGGCACCACAGACATTCCTCACACACAGGACGGGAACAGCACAGCGGCCTGTACAGAGGCACCACAGACATTCCTCACACACAGGACGGGAACAGCACAGCGGCCTGTACAGAGGCACCACAGACAGTCCTCACACAGGACGGGAGTAGCACAGCGGCCTGTACAGAGGCACCACAGACAGTCCTCACACAGGACAGGAGCAGCACAGCAGCCTGTACAGAGGCACCACAGACAGTCCTCACACACAGGACGGGAGCAGCACAGCAGCCTGTACAGAGGCACCACAGACAGTCCTCACACAGGACAAGAGCAGTACAGCGGCCTGTACAGAGGCACCACAGACAGTCCTCACACAGGATGGGAGCAGCACAGCGGCCTGTACAGAGGCACCACAGACATTCCTCACACACAGGACGGGAACAGCACAGCGGCCTGTACAGAGGCACCACCGACATTCCTCACACACAGGACGGGAACAGCACAGCGGCCTGTACAGAGGCACCACAGACATTCCTCACACACAGGACGGGAACAGCACAGCGGCCTGTACAGAGGCACCACAGACAGTCCTCACACACAGGATGGGAGCAGCACAGCGGCCTGTACAGAGGCACCGCAGACAGTCCTCACACACAGGACGGGAACAGCACAGCGGCCTGTACAGAGGCAGCACAGACACACAGGACAGGAGCAGCACAGCGGCCTGTACAGAGGCACCACAGACAGTCCTCACACACAGGACGGGAGCAGCACAGCGGCCTGTACAGAGGCAGCACAGACAGTCCTCACACAGGACGGGAGCAGCACAGTGTCCTGTACAGAGGCAGCACAGACAGTCCTCACACACAGGATGGGAGCAGCACTGCGGTCTGTACAGAGGCACCACAGACAGTCCTCACACAGGACGGGAGTAGCACAGTGGCCTGTACTGAGGCAGCACAGACAGTCCTCACACACAGGACGGGAGCAGAACAGCGGCCTGTACAGAGGCAGCACAGACAGTCCTCACACACTGGACGGGAGCAGCACAGCGGCCTGTACAGAGGCAGCACAGACAGTCCTCACACACAGGATGGGAGCAGCACAGTGGCCTGTACTGAGGCAGCACAGACCGTTCCTCACACACAGGACGGGAGCAGCACAGCGGCCTGTACAGAGACACCACAGACACACAGGACGGAAGCAGCACAGCGGCCTGTACAGAGGCACCACAGACAGTCCTCACACAGGACGGGAGCAGTACTGCGGCCTGTACAGAGGCACCACAGACAGTCCTCACACAGGATGGGAGCAGCACAGCGGCCTGTACAGAGGCACCACAGACAGTCCTCACACAGGACGGGAGCAGCACAGCGGCCTGTACAGAGGCACCACAGACAGTGATCACACACAGGACGAGAGCAGTACAGCGGCCTGTATGGAGGCACCACAGACAGTCCTCACACACAGGACGGGAGCAGCACAGCAGCCTGTACAGAGGCACCACAGACAGTCCTCACACAGGACAAGAGCAGTACAGCGGCCTGTACAGAGGCACCACAGACAGTCCTCACACAGGATGGGAGCAGCACAGCGGCCTGTACAGAGGCACCACAGACATTCCTCACACACAGGACGGGAACAGCACAGCGGCCTGTACAGAGGCACCACAGACATTCCTCACACACAGGACGGGAACAGCACAGCGGCCTGTACAGAGGCACCACAGACATTCCTCACACACAGGACGGGAACAGCACAGCGGCCTGTACAGAGGCACCACAGACAGTCCTCACACACAGGATGGGAGCAGCACAGCGGCCTGTACAGAGGCACCGCAGACAGTCCTCACACACAGGACGGGAACAGCACAGCGGCCTGTACAGAGGCAGCACAGACACACAGGACAGGAGCAGCACAGCGGCCTGTACAGAGGCACCACAGACAGTCCTCACACACAGGACGGGAGCAGCACAGCGGCCTGTACAGAGGCAGCACAGACAGTCCTCACACAGGACGGGAGCAGCACAGTGTCCTGTACAGAGGCAGCACAGACAGTCCTCACACACAGGATGGGAGCAGCACTGCGGTCTGTACAGAGGCACCACAGACAGTCCTCACACAGGACGGGAGTAGCACAGTGGCCTGTACTGAGGCAGCACAGACAGTCCTCACACACAGGACGGGAGCAGAACAGCGGCCTGTACAGAGGCAGCACAGACAGTCCTCACACACTGGACGGGAGCAGCACAGCGGCCTGTACAGAGGCAGCACAGACAGTCCTCACACACAGGATGGGAGCAGCACAGTGGCCTGTACTGAGGCAGCACAGACCGTTCCTCACACACAGGACGGGAGCAGCACAGCGGCCTGTACAGAGACACCACAGACACACAGGACGGAAGCAGCACAGCGGCCTGTACAGAGGCACCACAGACAGTCCTCACACAGGACGGGAGCAGTACTGCGGCCTGTACAGAGGCACCACAGACAGTCCTCACACAGGATGGGAGCAGCACAGCGGCCTGTACAGAGGCACCACAGACAGTCCTCACACAGGACGGGAGCAGCACTGCGGCCTGTACAGGGGCACTACAGACAGTCCTCACACAGGACGGGAGCAGCACAGCGGCATGTACAGAGGCACCACAGACAGTCCTCACACAGGACAAGAGCAGTACAGCGGCCTGTACAGAGGCACCACAGACAGTCCTCACACAGGACAAGAGCAGTACAGCGGCCTGTACAGAGGCACCACAAACAGTCCTCACACAGGACGGGAGTAGCACAGCGGCCTGTACAGAGGCACCACAGACAGTCCTCACACACAGGACGGGAGCAGCACAGCGGCCTGTACAGAGGCACCACAGACATTCCTCACACACAGGACGGGAACAGCACAGCGGCCTGTACAGAGGCACCACAGACAGTCCTCACACACAGGATGGGAGCAGCACAGCGGCCTGTACAGAGGCACCACAGACAGTCCTCACACACAGGACGGGAACAGCACAGCGGCCTGTACAGAGGCAGCACAGACACACAGGACAGGAGCAGCACAGCGGCCTGTACAGAGGCACCACAGACAGTCCTCACACACAGGACGGGAGCAGCACAGCGGCCTGTACAGAGGCAGCACAGACAGTCCTCACACAGGACGGGAGCAGCACAGTGTCCTGTACAGAGGCAGCACAGACAGTCCTCACACACAGGATGGAAGCAGCACTGCGGTCTGTACAGAGGCACCACAGACAGTCCTCACACAGGACGGGAGTAGCACGGCGGCCTGTACTGAGGCAGCACAGACAGTCCTCACACACAGGACGGGAGCAGCACAGCGGCCTGTACAGAGGCAGCACAGACAGTCCTCACACACTGGACGGGAGCAGCACAGCGGCCTGTACAGAGGCAGCACAGACAGTCCTCACACACAGGACGGGAGCAGCACAGTGGCCTGTACTGAGGCAGCACAGACCGTTCCTCACACACAGGACGGGAGCAGCACAGCGGCCTGTACAGAGACACCACAGACACACAGGACGGAAGCAGCACAGCGGCCTGTACAGAGGCACCACAGACAGTCCTCACACAGGACGGGAGCAGTACTCCGGCCTGTACAGAGGCACCACAGACAGTCTTTACACACAGGATGGGAGCAGCACAGCGGCCTGTATAGAGGCAGCAAAGACAGTCCTCACACACAGGGCGGGAGCAGCACAGCGGCCTGTACAGAGGCACCACAGACAGTCTTCACACACAGGACGGGAGCAGCACTGCGGCCTGTACAGAGGCACCACAGACAGTCCTCACACACAGGACGGGAGCAGCACAGCGGCCTGTACAGAGGCACCACAGACAGTCCTCACACAGGGCGGGTGCAGAACAGCGGCCTGTACAGAGGCACCACAGACAGTCCTCACACACAGGACGGGAGCAGCACTGCGGCCTGTACAGAGGCACCACAGACAGTCCTCACACACAGGACGGGAGCAGCACAGCGGCCTGTACAGAGATACCACAGACAGTCCTCACACAGGACGGGAGCAGCACAGCGGCCTGTACAGAGGCACCACAGACAGTCCTCACACACAGGACGGGAGCAGCACAGCGGCCTGTACAGAGACACCACAGACAGTCCTCACACAGGACGGGAGCAGCACAGCGGCCTGTACAGAGGCACCACAGACAGTCCTCACACAGGACGGGAGCAGCACTGCGGCCTGTACAGAGGCACCACAGACAGTCCTCACACAGGACGGGAGCAGCACAGCGGCCTGTATAGAGGCAGCACAGACAGTCCTCACACAGGACGGGAGCAGCACAGGGCCTGTACAGAGGCACCACAGACAGTCCTCACACAGGACAGGAGCAGCACAGCGGCCTGTACAGAGGCACCACAGACAGTCCTCACACACAGGACGGGAGCAGCACAGCTGCCTGTACAGAGGCACCACAGACAGTCCTCACACACAGGACGGGAGCAGCACTGCGGCCTGTACAGAGGCACCACAGACAGTCCTCACACAGGACGGGAGCAGCACAGCGGCCTGTACAGAGGCACCACAGACAGTCCTCACACAGGACGGGAGCAGCACAGCGGCCTGTACAGAGGCACCACAGACAGTGATCACACACAGGACGAGAGCAGTACAGCGGCCTGTATGGAGGCACCACAGACAGTCCTCACACACAGGACGGGAGCAGCACAGCAGCCTGTACAGAGGCACCACAGACAGTCCTCACACAGGACAAGAGCAGTACAGCGGCCTGTACAGAGGCACCACAGACAGTCCTCACACAGGACGGGAGTAGCACAGCGGCCTGTACAGAGGCACCACAGACAGTCCTCACACACAGGACGGGAGCAGCACAGCGGCCTGTACAGAGGCACCACAGACATTCCTCACACACAGGACGGGAACAGCACAGCGGCCTGTACAGAGGCACCACAGACAGTCCTCACACACAGGATGGGAGCAGCACAGCGGCCTGTACAGAGGCACCACAGACAGTCCTCACACACAGGACGGGAACAGCACAGCGGCCTGTACAGAGGCAGCACAGACACACAGGACAGGAGCAGCACAGCGGCCTGTACAGAGGCACCACAGACAGTCCTCACACACAGGACGGGAGCAGCACAGCGGCCTGTACAGAGGCAGCACAGACAGTCCTCACACAGGACGGGAGCAGCACAGTGTCCTGTACAGAGGCAGCAGAGACAGTCCTCACACACAGGATGGGAGCAGCACTGCGGTCTGTACAGAGGCACCACAGACAGTCCTCACACAGGACGGGAGTAGCACAGCGGCCTGTACTGAGGCAGCACAGACAGTCCTCACACACAGGACGGGAGCAGCACAGCGGCCTGTACAGAGGCAGCACAGACAGTCCTCACACACTGGACGGGAGCAGCACAGCGGCCTGTACAGAGGCAGCACAGACAGTCCTCACACACAGGACGGGAGCAGCACAGTGGCCTGTACTGAGGCAGCACAGACAGTCCTCACACACAGGACGGGAGCAGCACAGCGGCCTGTACAGAGACACCACAGACACACAGGACGGAAGCAGCACAGCGGCCTGTACAGAGGCACCACAGACAGTCCTCACACAGGATGGGAGCAGCACAGCGGCCTGTACAGAGGCACCACAGACAGTCCTCACACAGGACGGGAGCAGCACTGCGGCCTGTACAGGGGCACCACAGACAGTCCTCACACAGGACGGGAGCAGCACAGCGGCATGTACAGAGGCACCACAGACAGTCCTCACACAGGACAAGAGCAGTACAGCGGCCTGTACAGAGGCACCACAGACAGTCCTCACACAGGACAAGAGCAGTACAGCGGCCTGTACAGAGGCACCACAGACAGTCCTCACACAGGACGGGAGTAGCACAGCGGCCTGTACAGAGGCAGCACAGACAGTCCTCACACAGGACGGGAGCAGCACAGCGGCCTGTACAGGGGCACCACAGACAGTCCTCACACACAGGACAGGAGCAGCACAGCGGCCTGTACAGAGCCACCACAGACAGTCCTCACACAGGACAGGAGCAGCACAGCGGCCTGTACAGAGGCACCACAGACAGTCCTCACACAGGACAAGAGCAGTACAGCGGCCTGTACAGAGGCACCACAGACAGTCCTCACACAGGACGGGAGTAGCACAGCGGCCTGTACAGAGGCAGCACAGACAGTCCTCACACAGGACGGGAGCAGCACAGCGGCCTGTACAGGGGCACCACAGACAGTCCTCACACACAGGACAGGAGCAGCACAGCGGCCTGTACAGAGCCACCACAGACAGTCCTCACACAGGACGGGAGCAGCACAGCGGCCTGTACAGAGGCACCACAGACAGTCCTCACACACAGGACGGGAGCAGCACAGCAGCCTGTACAGAGGCACCACAGACAGTCCTCACACAGGACGGGAGCAGCACAGCGGCCTGTACAGAGGCACCACAGACAGTCCTCACACACAGGACGGGAGCAGCACAGCGGCCTGTACAGAGGCACCACAGACAGTCCTCACACACAGGACGGGAGCAGCGCAGCAGCCTGTACAGAGGCACCACAGACAGTCCTCACACACAGGACGGGAGCAGCGCAGCAGCCTGTACAGAGGCACCACAGACAGTCCTCACACAGGACGGGAGCAGCACAGCGGCCTGTACAGAGGCACCACAGACAGTCCTCACACACAGGACGGGAGCAGCACAGCGGCCTGTACAGAGGCACCACAGACAGTCCTCACACACAGGACGGGAGCAGCACAGCAGCCTGTACAGAGGCACCACAGACAGTCCTCACACACAGGACGGGAGCAGCACAGCAGCCTGTACAGAGACACCACAGACAGTCCTCACACAGGACGGGAGCAGCACAGCGGCCTGTACAGAGGCACCACAGACAGTCCTCACACACAGGACGGGAGCAGCACAGCAGCCTGTACAGAGGCACCACAGACAGTCCTCACACACAGGACGGGAGCAGCACAGCAGCCTGTACAGAGGCACCACAGACAGTCCTCACACAGGACGGGAGCAGCACAGCGGCCTGTACAGAGGCACCACAGACAGTCCTCACACACAGGACGGGAGCAGCACAGCAGCCTGTATAGAGGCAGCACAGACAGTCCTCACACACAGGACGGGAGCAGCACTGCGGCCTGTACAGAGGCAGCACAGACAGTCCTCACACACAGGACGGGAGCAGCACTGCGGTCTGTACAGAGGCACCACAGACAGTGATCACACACAGGACGGGAGCAGCACTGCGGTCTGTACAGAGGCACCACAGACAGTCCTCACACAGGACGGGAGCAGCACAGCAGCCTGTACAGAGGCAGCACAGACAGTCCTCACACACAGGACGGGAGCAGCACTGCGGCCTGTACAGAGGCAGCACAGACAGTCCTCACACACAGGACGGGAGCAGCACTGCGGTCTGTACAGAGGCACCACAGACAGTGATCACACACAGGACGGGAGCAGCACTGCGGTCTGTACAGAGGCAGCACAGACAGTCCTCACACACAGGACGGAAGCAGCACAGCGGCCTGTACAGAGGCACCACAGACAGTCCTCACACAGGACGGGAGCAGCACAGCGGCCTGTACAGAGGCACCACAGACAGTCCTCACACAGGACGGGAGCAGCACAGCGGCCTGTACAGAGGCACCACAGACAGTCCTCACACAGGACAGGAGCAGCACTGCGGCCTGTACAGAGGCAGCACAGACAGTCCTCACACAGGACGGGAGCAGCACAGCGGCCTGTACAGAGGCACCACAGACAGTACTCACACAGGACGGGAGCAGCACAGCGGCCTGTACAGAGGCACCACAGACAGTCCTCACACAGGACAAGAGCAGTACAGCGGCCTGTACAGAGGCACCACAGACAGTCCTCACACAGGACAAGAGCAGTACAGCGGCCTGTACAGAGGCACCACAGACAGTCCTCACACAGGACGGGAGTAGCACAGCGGCCTGTACAGAGGCAGCACAGACAGTCCTCACACAGGACGGGAGCAGCACAGCGGCCTGTACAGGGGCACCACAGACAGTCCTCACACACAGGACAGGAGCAGCACAGCGGCCTGTACAGAGCCACCACAGACAGTCCTCACACAGGACAGGAGCAGCACAGCGGCCTGTACAGAGGCACCACAGACAGTCCTCACACAGGACAAGAGCAGTACAGCGGCCTGTACAGAGGCACCACAGACAGTCCTCACACAGGACGGGAGTAGCACAGCGGCCTGTACAGAGGCAGCACAGACAGTCCTCACACAGGACGGGAGCAGCACAGCGGCCTGTACAGGGGCACCACAGACAGTCCTCACACACAGGACAGGAGCAGCACAGCGGCCTGTACAGAGCCACCACAGACAGTCCTCACACAGGACGGGAGCAGCACAGCGGCCTGTACAGAGGCACCACAGACAGTCCTCACACACAGGACGGGAGCAGCACAGCAGCCTGTACAGAGGCACCACAGACAGTCCTCACACACAGGACGGGAGCAGCACAGCAGCCTGTACAGAGGCACCACAGACAGTCCTCACACACAGGACGGGAGCAGCACAGCAGCCTGTACAGAGGCACCACAGACAGTCCTCACACAGGACGGGAGCAGCACAGCGGCCTGTACAGAGGCAGCACAGACAGTCCTCACACACAGGACGGGAGCAGCACAGCAGCCTGTACAGAGGCAAAACAGACAGTCCTCACACACAGGACGGGAGCAGCACAGCAGCCTGTACAGAGGCACCACAGACAGTCCTCACACACAGGACGGGAGCAGCACAGCAGCCTGTACAGAGACACCACAGACAGTCCTCACACAGGACGGGAGCAGCACAGCGGCCTGTACAGAGGCACCACAGACAGTCCTCACACACAGGACGGGAGCAGCACAGCAGCCTGTACAGAGGCACCACAGACAGTCCTCACACACAGGACGGGAGCAGCACAGCAGCCTGTACAGAGGCACCACAGACAGTCCTCACACAGGACGGGAGCAGCACAGCGGCCTGTACAGAGGCACCACAGACAGTCCTCACACACAGGACGGGAGCAGCACAGCGGCCTGTACAGAGGCACCACAGACAGTCCTCACACACAGGACGGGAGCAGCGCAGCAGCCTGTACAGAGGCACCACAGACAGTCCTCACACACAGGACGGGAGCAGCGCAGCAGCCTGTACAGAGGCACCACAGACAGTCCTCACACAGGACGGGAGCAGCACAGCGGCCTGTACAGAGGCACCACAGACAGTCCTCACACACAGGACGGGAGCAGCACAGCGGCCTGTACAGAGGCACCACAGACAGTCCTCACACACAGGACGGGAGCAGCACAGCAGCCTGTACAGAGGCACCACAGACAGTCCTCACACACAGGACGGGAGCAGCACAGCAGCCTGTACAGAGACACCACAGACAGTCCTCACACAGGACGGGAGCAGCACAGCGGCCTGTACAGAGGCACCACAGACAGTCCTCACACACAGGACGGGAGCAGCACAGCAGCCTGTACAGAGGCACCACAGACAGTCCTCACACACAGGACGGGAGCAGCACAGCAGCCTGTACAGAGGCACCACAGACAGTCCTCACACAGGACGGGAGCAGCACAGCGGCCTGTACAGAGGCACCACAGACAGTCCTCACACACAGGACGGGAGCAGCACAGCAGCCTGTATAGAGGCAGCACAGACAGTCCTCACACACAGGACGGGAGCAGCACTGCGGCCTGTACAGAGGCAGCACAGACAGTCCTCACACACAGGACGGGAGCAGCACTGCGGTCTGTACAGAGGCACCACAGACAGTGATCACACACAGGACGGGAGCAGCACTGCGGTCTGTACAGAGGCACCACAGACAGTCCTCACACAGGACGGGAGCAGCACAGCAGCCTGTACAGAGGCAGCACAGACAGTCCTCACACACAGGACGGGAGCAGCACTGCGGCCTGTACAGAGGCAGCACAGACAGTCCTCACACACAGGACGGGAGCAGCACTGCGGTCTGTACAGAGGCACCACAGACAGTGATCACACACAGGACGGGAGCAGCACTGCGGTCTGTACAGAGGCAGCACAGACAGTCCTCACACACAGGACGGAAGCAGCACAGCGGCCTGTACAGAGGCACCACAGACAGTCCTCACACAGGACGGGAGCAGCACAGCGGCCTGTACAGAGGCACCACAGACAGTCCTCACACAGGACGGGAGCAGCACAGCGGCCTGTACAGAGGCACCACAGACAGTCCTCACACAGGACAGGAGCAGCACTGTGGCCTGTACAGAGGCAGCACAGACAGTCCTCACACAGGACGGGAGCAGCACAGCGGCCTGTACAGAGGCACCACAGACAGTACTCACACAGGACGGGAGCAGCACAGCGGCCTGTACAGAGGCACCACAGACAGTCCTCACACAGCACGGGAGCAGCACAGCGGCCTGTACAGAGGCACCACAGACAGTCCTCACACACAGGATGGGAGCAGCACAGTGGCCTGTACAGAGGCACCACAGACACACAGGACGGGAGCAGCACAGCGGCCTGTACAGAGGCACCACAGACAGTCCTCACACAGGACGGGAGCAATACAGCGGCCTGTACAGAGGCACCACAGACACACAGGACGGGAGCAGCACAGCGGCCTGTACAGAGGCACCACAGACACACAGGACGGGAGCAGCACAGTGGCCTGTACAGAGGCACCACAGACAGTCCTCACACAGGACGGGAGCAGCACAGCGGCCTGTACAGAGGCACCACAGACACACAGGACGGAAGCAGCACAGCGGCATGTACAGAGGCACCACAGACACACAGGACGGGAGCAGCACAGTGGCCTGTACAGAGGCACCACAGACAGTCCTCACACACAGGACGGGAGCAGCACAGCAGCCTGTACAGAGGCACCACAGACAGTCCTCACACACAGGACGGGAGCAGCACAGCAGCCTGTACAGAGACACCACAGACAGTCCTCACACAGGACGGGAGCAGCACAGCAGCCTGTACAGAGGCAGCACAGACAGTCCTCACACAGGACGGGAGCAGCACAGTGTCCTGTACAGAATCAGCACAGACAGTCCTCACACAGGACGGGAGCAGCACAGCGGCCTGTACAGAGGCAGCACAGACAGTCCTCACACACAGGACGGGAGCAGCACTGCGGTCTGTACAGAGGCAGCACAGACAGTCCTCACACAGGACGGGAGCAGCACAGCAGCCTATATGGAGGCACCACAGACAGTCCTCACACAGGACGGGAGCAGCACAGCAGCCTGTACAGAGGCAGCACAGACAGTCCTCACACAGGACGGGAGCAGCACAGCGGTCTGTACTTAGTCCCCACAGACAGTCCTCACACAGGCCGGGAGCAGCACAGCAGCCTGTACAGAGGCACCACAGACAGTCCTCACACACAGGACGGGAGCAGCACTGCGGCCTGTACAGAGGCACCACAGACAGTCCTCACACAGGACGGGAGCAGCACAGCAGCCTATATGGAGGCACCACAGACAGTCCTCACACAGGACGGGAGCAGCACAGCAGCCTGTACAGAGGCAGCACAGACAGTCCTCACACAGGACGGGAGCAGCACAGCGGCCTGTACAGAGTCACCACAGACAGTCCTCACACAGGCCGGGTTTGGCGGGGGTAGGTGACAGGTGTCGCGGTTGTTTTGTCATCGCTCTTCTCCACCAGGAATAAGTTACACGCCGTCACCTCCTGAGTGCAGAAACATTCGTTATTCGATCCGGCTGCTGCTCCCCGTGGACTTGCAGGGAATTATGGGACAGGTGGAAGTGCAGATTAACATGCAAGCCATGTGGCAGCAGGCCTCATCTTCCAGCTTGTCAGAGATCATAAAATAAATAGCGGAATAAAATAGCGGAATGACAGAATAATGAGCTTTTCATCTGAAATGCGGAATAAACAGGTAAATCTCCGCTGGGCCGCTGCCGTAAATGGCATTTGGATGACATTTGGTGATTAATTAAACAGTAATGAACTGGTGAGTAATGGCCTAGCACAATCGCCTTTCCAGCTCCGACACTGGAGCAAATTGAAAACTTTGCTGGGAACGCGACTCCCATCCAAATTCTGTCTGAAAAAATCCTGATGCTGAAAACGGCATTCTAAATGTGAAACCATCGTATGTGGATCCCGAGGACAACATACACAATCTGCTCCAGATCATCGTGTGTGGACTCCGGATCCAGCAACACGTCTACAGAATGGAAGACAACACATAGAATCTGCCCCAGATCATCGTGTGTGGACCCCGGATCCAGCAACAAATCTACAGAACAGAAGACAATACACACAATCTGCTCCAGATAATCGTGTGTGGACTCCGGATCCAGCAACACGTCTACAGAATGGAAGACAACACACACAATCTGCCCCAGATCACCGTGTGTGGACCCCGGATCCAGAAACAAGTCTACAGAATGGAAGACAACACACACAATCTGCTCCAGATCACCGTGTGTGGATCCAGGATCCAGCAACAAGTCTACAGAATGGAAGACAACACACACAATCTGCCCCAGATCACCGTGTGTGGACCCCGGATCCAGAAACAAATCTACAGAACAGAAGACAACACACACAATCTGCCCCAGATCATCGTGTGTGGACCCCGGATCCAGCAACGACGTGTCTACAGAATGGAAGACAACACACACAATCTGCCCCAGATCACCGTGTGTGTGGACCCCGGATCCAGCAACAAGTCTACAGAATGGAAGACAACACACACAATCTGCCCCAGATCACCGTGTGTGGACCCCGGATCCAGAAACAACATGTCTACAGAATGGAAGACAACACACACAATCTGCCCCAGATCACTGTGTGTGGACCCCGGATCCAGAAACAAGTCTACAGAATGGAAGACAACACACACAATCTGCTCCAGATCACCGTGTGTGGATCCAGGATCCAGCAACAAGTCTACAGAATGGAAGACAACACACACAATCTGCTCCAGATCACCGTGTGTGGATCCAGGATCCAGCAACAAGTCTACAAAATGGAAGACAACACACACAATCTGCCCCAGATCACCGTGTGTGGACCCCGGATCCAGCAACAAGTCTACAGAATGGAAGACAACATTCACAATCTGCACCAGATCATCATGTGTGGACCTCGGATCCAGAAACAAGTTTACAGAATGGAAGACAACACACACAATCTGCCCCAGATCACCGTGTGTGGACCTCGGATCCAGCAACAACGTGTCTACAGAATGGAAGACAACACACACAATCTGCCCCAGATCATCGTGTGTGGACCCCGGATCCAGCAACACGTCTACAGAATGGAAGACAACATACACAATCTGCTCCAGATCATCGTGTGTGGACCCCGGATCCAGAAACAAGTCTACAGAATGGAAGACAACATACACAATCTGCTCCAGATCATCGTGTGTGGACCCCGGATCCAGCAACAAGTCTACAGAATGGAAGACAACACACACAATCTGCTCCAGATAATCGTGTGTGGACCCCGGATCCAGCAACACGTCTACAGAATGGAAGACAACACACACAATCTGCTCCAGATCATCGTGTGTGGACCCCGGATCCAGCAACAAGTCTACAGAACAGAAGACAACACACACAATCTGCCCCAGATCACCGTGTGTGTGGACCCCGGATCCAGCAACAAGTCTACAGAACAGAAGACAACACACACAATCTGCACCAGATCATCGTGTGTGGACCCCGGATCCAGCAACAAGTCTACAGAACAGAAGACAACACACACAATCTGCACCAGATCATCGTGTGTGGACCCCGGATCCAGCAACAAGTCTACAGAATGGAAGACAACACACACAATCTGCTCCAGATCATCATGTGTGGACCCCGTATCCAGAAACAAGTTTACAGAATGGAAGACAACACACACAATCTGCCCCAGATCACCGTGTGTGTGGACCCCGGATCCAGCAACAACGTGTCTACAGAATGGAAGACAACACACACAATCTGCCCCAGATCATTGTGTGAGGACCCCGGATCCAGCAACAAGTCTACAGAATGGAAGACAACATACACAATCTGCCCCAGATCACCGTGTGTGTGGACCCCGGATCCATGAACAAGTCTACAGAATGGAAGACAACACACACAATCTGCACCAGATCATCGTGTGTGGACCCCGGATCCAGCAACAAGTCTACAGAACAGAAGACAACACACACAATCTGCTCCAGATCATCGTGTGTGGACCCCGGATCCAGCAACAAGTCTACAGAATGGAAGACAACACACACAATCTGCCCCAGATCACCGTGTGTGTGGACCTCGGATCCATGAACAAGTCTACAGAATGGAAGACAACACACACAATCTGCACCAGATCATCGTGTGTGGACCCCGGATCCAGCAACAACGTGTCTACAGAATGGAAGACAACACACACAATCTGCCCCAGATCATTTTGTGAGGACCTCGGATCCATGAACAAGTCTACAGAACAGAAGACAACACACACAATCTGCACCAGATCATCGTGTGTGGACCTCGGATCCAGCAACAAGTCTACAGAATGGAAGACAACACCCAATCTGCCCCAGATCACCGTGTGTGTGGACCCCGGATCCAGCAACAAGTCTACAGAACAGAAGACAACACACACAATCTGCACCAGATCATCGTGTGTGGACCCCGGATCCAGCAACAAGTCTACAGAACAGAAGACAACACACACAATCTGCTCCAGATCATTTTGTGAGGACCTCGGATCCATGAACAAGTCTACAGAACAGAAGACAACACATACAATCTGCCCCAGATCACCGTGTGTGTGGACCCCGGATCCAGCAACAAGTCTACAGAATGGAAGACAACACACCCAATCTGCCCCAGATCACCGTGTGTGTGGACCCCGGATCCAGCAACAAGTCTACAGAATGGAAGACAACACACCCAATCTGCCCCAGATCACCGTGTGTGTGGACCCCGGATCCAGCAACAAGTCTACAGAATGGAAGACAACACACACAATCTGCTCCAGATCATCGTGTGCAATCACCGACATGCTCAGCTTTTATGAAGTGGGAAATGCACCGTTAGATCTTGGGAAAACTATAGATGTAGTGTGCTTGAAGTTTACAAAGGTTTTTGACTCGTTTCCCCACAATAGCCTGGTGCAGAAGCTGAGGATACAGGGACAGGAGGAAATGTGTGTATGTGGATAGAGAACTCGTTAAGTCACAGATGGCAAAGACAGCGGTAAATGGGTCCTATTCAAAATGGGAAGTTGTTAGCAGTGGGGTTCCATAGGGGTCAGTACTTGGTCCAATCCTTTTCAAGCTATTTAATTAATGATCTTGCAGATGGAATACAGAGTATTGTTACCATCTTTGGAGATGATACAAAAATGATGCAGTATTATAAACACTAAGCAGGATTTTACAACAGGATCTCACCAGCCTGGCTAGGCTATATGGGTAGACAGATGGCAAATTTAATGTAGATAAATGTGAGGTCATGTATCTTGGACATGCCAATGGTAGAGCAACTTCTAAGATAAATGGCTTCCAGTTGGGAACATCAGACTTGGAGAAGGACTTAGGAATACTGGTTAATAACAAGTTAAGCACCCATATTGAATACCAAACAGCAGCAGCTAAAGCAAATACAATTAGGGATGCATAAAACAGGAAATAAAATCATGAGATACTGGTATACTACTCCCTCTGTATAAATCACTTGTGAGGCCACATCTGGTGTATGGGATAATGCAGGGGGGAGGGGCATGATGCAGGGGGAGGGGACATGATGCATGGGGAGGGGACATGATGCAGGGGGAGGGGCACACACTACTCCCTCTGTATAAATCACTTGTGAGGCCACATCTGGTGTATGGGATAATGCAGGGGGGAGGGGCATGATGCAGGGGGAGGGGACATGATGCATGGGGAGGGGACATGATGCAGGGGGAGGGGCACACACTACTCCCTCTGTATAAATCACTTGTGAGGCCACATCTGGAGTATGGGATAATGTGGGGGAGGGGACATGATGCAGGGGGAGGAGACATGATGCAGGGGGAGGGGCACACACTACTCCCTCTGTATAAATCACTTGTGAGGCCACATCTGGAGTATGGGATAATGTGGGGGAGGGGACATGATGCAGGGGGAGGAGACATGATGCAGGGGGAGGGGCACACACTACTCCCTCTGTATAAATCACTTGTGAGGCCACATATGGTGTATGGGATGATGCGGGGGTAGGGGACATGATGCAGGGGGAGGGGACATGATGCAGGGGGAGGGGACATGATGCAGGGGGAGGGGCACACACTACTCCCTCTGTATAAATCACTTGTGAGGCCACATATGGTGTATGGGATGATGCGGGGGTAGGGGACATGATGCAGGGGGAGGGGACATGATGCAGGGGGAGGGGACATGATGCAGGGGGAGGGGACATGATGCAGGGGGAGGGGCACACACTACTCCCTCTGTATAAATCACTTGTGAGGCCACATCTGGTGTATGGGATGATGCAGGGGGGAGGGGCATGATGCAGGGGGAGGGGACATGATGCAGGGGAGGGGACATGATGCAGGGGGAGGGGCAAACACTACTCCCTCTGTATAAATCACTTGTGAGGCCACATCTGGAGTATGGAATACAGTTTTGGGCACCACACTATAGAAAGGACATTGACCTTCTGGAACGGGCATAAAAACAGACCATTAAATTAATCAGAGGGATGGAAGATCTCACTTACCAAGAAAGGTTGAACACACTGGGCTTCTTTAGCTTGAAAATAGGCAACTGAGAGGTGACCTGATGAACATGTATAAATACATCAGAGGGCAGTACAGAAGCTTGGCAGATGAGCTTTTTGTCCCTAGGTTTGTACGATGGCCAAGGGGACACGATCTATGTATGGAGGTAACATTTTTTGTCATCTATTTAGAGAGAGGTCCTTCACAGTGGGAGTGGTTACAATCTGGAACATCCTACCTCAGGAAGTAGTTATGGCAAACTCTATATCTGCATGTAAAGAGGCCTTGGATGCTTTCCTTGCATTTGAAGGGTATCCACGGCTATCATTAGGGAATTCCTGGGAAAGTTGATCCAGGGATTTATCTAACTGCTGTCTGGAGTTAGGATGATTGTCCCCAGCCTAGTAAGGGTTTTATCTTCCTTCTGCTGGACCATCTGGAATATGGGAGGGTCTGATTTGTATTCAGTTTTGATGGATTGTGAGTTTGGCTCCTGGATATATGAATGGCGTTTGGAGCAATTTGTTCAGCTTGTGGATTTGGGTCCGTCCAGCGCTGAAGCGCTCTATGGAGGCTGATGGGCAACGTACCTGGTTTTTACTTATCTATTTATCACGTATTGATGGATTGGGAATTTTCTTGTGGATATATGAATGGCTTCTCCCCATGTAGGAATAAATCAGATTGGCCTCTGAAAATAAGTACTGCAGAAACCCAAACTACAGCCCATAAAGGATCAAGAAACAAGGAACATCAAAACCATCTAAAAACAAGGCACGGTCACCGGACCCCTCTACAGAATCGCCTCGTAATCTGAGCAACAAAGTGCCACACTGTCCAAGTAAATATCATGACTGTCCTGATGAAAAAATATCAGGAAATTGTGGCTGTCTTTGGAGAAATGCTCAGAAAGTGATATAGTGCAATGAGGTACTTAGAATTCAGAAAACAGAATTCCAGAATATAGCGTATCCACAAGGATAAGTCCAGTAAGGTGCTTATCAGTATTTCAGAAAAAGTGATAAAGTGCAACAAGATATTCCAAGATAGGAAAATGGTGTCCCAGCATATAGTGTATGTACTAGAAAAAAATATATACAATTAGGTGCTTGTCATGGGAGCGAGAAAAATTCAAAAACATGAACTGGTAGATGAAAAAACATGAACTGCCATATGAAAGCAAGGTGCAAAGAGGAAGTCACTAGTAATTAGAGATGTAGCGAACGGTTCGCCCGCGAACGGTTCCAGGCGAACTTTAGGTGGTTCGCGTTCGCTGGCGAAGGCAAACTTTTGCGGAAGTTCGATTTGCCCCATAATGCTCCATTAAGGTCAGCTTTGACCCTCTACATCACAGCCAGCAGGTACATTGTCGCCAATCAGACTGCACTCACTCCTGGAGCCCCCCCCCCTTATAAAAGGCTAGGTTCTCCTGTCGTTTTACTCACTCGTCTGCCTACAGTAATTAGTTAAGGGACAGCTGCTGACAGACTCTGCTAGGGAAAGCTTAGTTAGGCTCTTGTAGGCTTGTTAGCTTGCTCCTGGCTGATTGTTATTCCTTGTATTGCACCCCACCACAGCTCCCTTGCTCCCGCCTCCTCCTCCTTCTCCTCCTCTGGAGGAGGGTTTTGTCTTCCAGGGAATTGCAGGATTTCAAAAGCCAGCTTACATACCTTGGCTGGGAATCGAACCCAGGTCTAGTGCTTGGTAGGCAGCTCTCCTCACCACTATACCACCACCAACACTACATGCTGAAGCCAGCCTAGCATGTACCATTATGATATATCCAAGAGAAAAATGAGCTTGCTTAGGGATTTGTAGGATGTCAAAAGCCAACTCACATACATTAGCCAGGAATCGAACCCAGGCCTACTGCGTGGTAGGCTGCTATCCTAGCCATTATACCACCAACACAACACACTACAATGCTACATGCTGAAGCCAGCCTAGCATGTACCATTAAGATATATCCAAGAGAAAAATGGTGTGGATAGCAGCCTACCAAGTTGTAGGCCTGGGTTCGATTCCTGGCCAATGCATTTGAGTTGGCTTTTGACATCCTACAATTCCCTAAGCAAGCTCATTTTTCTCTTGGATATATCATAATGGTACATGCTAGGCTGGCTTCAGCATGTAGTGTTGGTGGTGGTATAGTGCTGAGGAGAGTTGCCTACCAGGCACTAGACCTGGGTTCGATTCCCGGCCAATGTATGTAAGCTGGCTTTTGAAATCCTACAATTTCCTGGAAGACAAGACCCTCCAGGGAGGAAGGGAGGATTACACTTCCTGATGTTGTAAAGCAGTGGTGCTCACCGCCAGGTCGTGATCACGCTTACGCGTGGATTCACGACCATTTTGACGCATTCCGCCTCGGACACGCTAAGCCGTGAATAGATTTTCAACCACGAAAATCTGCTTCGGCTTCGCGTGAATGTGGACAGAAATCCGCATTCACGCTCGTGAAACCCGGCGCTGAAGTCGTGGTTAGCGGAAATGCGTCAAACTATGCGGAAGTGACACATTGCAGGCCAATCAGAGGGCTCCAGCCAGGCCCTAGCAACCAATCACAGGAGGGGAGCTATGCCCTCCCCTCCTCAATATAAAGCGGCGGCCATGATGGAAAAGCTCTGTCCTTGCTAGACTGTGGTGCTGAGAGGATTATCTCCAGGCCATTGTTGTTTGAGCAAGTGCATTTATTGTGTTAAAAACAAAGCTTTTTTTTGCTAACACTGCTCTTATACTGTACACAGTTAGCTAGTCAGTGAGTGATTGCTGTAGTTAGTTGTAGTCAGTGTAGTGTAGTGGGAGTGTGGGAGTCTAGTGATTATTTAACTGTGTGTAGTGCAGGCAGGTTCAGTGCTGCAGTGTAGTCAGTGTAGTGGGAGTGGGGATCATCTGTGTGTAGTGCAGGCAGGCAGGTTAGTGCAGCTGCAGTGTTCACTTGTATATTCCAGTGACAGTTATACACTTGTACTATTTGCAGGCAGCCAGTCACACCGCCGGCGCCGCCACTCTCTGCCAGCGCTGTTCATTCATTCTGTCAGTGACCTTGTGCCGTGCCCAGTGCCCACTGCTCGCTCGCTGGCATATAAGCATCTCATTACACAG
Organism: Hyperolius riggenbachi; assembly: GCF_040937935.1. NCBI lineage: Eukaryota > Metazoa > Chordata > Amphibia > Anura > Hyperoliidae > Hyperolius > Hyperolius riggenbachi. Next base: position 2,581,319 of record NC_090651.1, read on the forward strand.
TGTGACATCCTTGTGTGCCCACTGCATCCTTCAGTGACCTAGTTGTATATCCAGTGCCCACTGCTGTGCCCACTGCATCCTTCAGTGACCTTGTACTGTGCCCACTGCATCCTTCAGTGACCTAGTTGTATATCCAGTGCCCACTGCTGTGCCCACTGCATCCTTCAGTGACCTTGTACTGTGCCCACTGCATCCTTCAGTGACCTAGTTGTATATCCAGTGCCCACTGCTGTGCCCACTCTATCCTTCAGTGACCTTGTACTGTAGCCACTGCATCCTTCAGTGACCTAGTTGTATATCCAGTGCCCACTGCTGTGCCCACTGCATCCTTCAGTGACCTTGTACTGTGCCCACTGCATCCTTCAGTGACCTTGTACTGTGGCCACTGCATCCTTCAGTGACCTAGTTGTATATCCAGTGCCCACTGCTGTGCCCACTGCATCCTTCAGTGACCTTGTACTGTGCCCACTGCATCCTTCAGTGACCTAGTTGTATATCCAGTGCCCACTGCTGTGCCCACTCTATCCTTCAGTGACCTTGTACTGTAGCCACTGCATCCTTCAGTGACCTAGTTGTATATCCAGTGCCCACTGCTGTGCCCACTGCATCCTTCAGTGACCTTGTACTGTGCCCACTGCATCCTTCAGTGACCTTGTACTGTGGCCACTGCATCCTTCAGTGACCTAGTTGTATATCCAGTGCCCACTGCTGTGCCCACTGCATCCTTCAGTGACCTTGTGCTGTGCCCACTGCATCCTTCAGTGACCTTGTACTGTGCCCACTGCATCCAGTGATTCATTACTAGCAACATGTCTGGCAGGGTTTCGCGGGGTGAGAGGAAAGGGAGTTCAATTGCCTCAGCCACTTCTGGGACTGCTCCACGTCCAGGGAGAGGACGCCCAGCTGTACGTGGTCGTGATGCAGCAGAAAAGGGGGCAGCAAAGCCTGGGCCGAGTCAGCGGACGCCATTGTCCAAATATTTTAAAGTTTCTGGTCCCCGTGTGGTGGTTGAGCAAATGGAACCTGACGTACTCATGGACATCATGACTTCCTCCCAGACCTCTACTGTGAGCACCACTCCAAGCAGCAGCAGCAGCAGCAGCAGCCAACGTCCCACGCTTGTTGTGACATCCACCCCAGCACCCACTGGTCAGCAGCCCTCCCAGGATGACAGCGTTCTGTCCCTCAGTCCGGCATCTGGGAACCTGCTGATGCAAGAAGCTCAGGAATTACTGGGGACTGATGTGGCAGAGATTGAGATCGGGCCACAATCACAAGCGTTGTTGAGTTCTGGTGATGAAGAAGAGGGCTGTGTGTCTGGGGATGTAGGGACAGAAGAGGAGGCGGGGGAGTCAGAGGAAGAGCTGGATTATGATGATGCTGCTGATGATGACGACGTTGTGGACCCTAACTATGCGCAGCCTGCTGAGTCCGTGGAAGAATGGTCAGAGGCAGAGCAGGATGACGAGTCACCTCGGCCTAGGCAAGGATATCGCCATATGTCAGGCAGGGGCAGGGGCATCGGCAGCAGTGGGCGTGGAGGAAGTAGACAGGACACTGCTTCAGCCGGCACCACCACCATGCAACCCCCGGCAACTACTACCACACATTGTTCCGCTGCACCCTCTGCTAGTGGGGGCCGCAGTAAATTAAAGTCACCAGTGTGGGATTGCTTTGAGGAATGTACTGATGACAAAAGGTATGCGGTGTGCAGGTTATGCAGCAAAAGATTGAGCCGTGGGAAAAGTCTGAGCAAGATGGGTACCTCATCCCTCCAGGGCCACCTGAGAAGCCGCCACTGCCGCGAGTATGCGGAGTTTAAGAGGAAGCAGGCACTGCTGGCAGGGGTTCCTGAGAGCAGAAGGCCCACCAGCGCAGCAGCATCATCCCTCCCTCAGGGTCGTGAATCCCCCACAGCAGCAGCAGTAGTAGCACGCAAGCGCTCTTCCACCTCGGCTACTCAGGACACAGACATTGAGGCTGGCAGCCAGTGGTCGTCTCTCTCCTCTGTCTCCCCTGCATCCCAGCGTCGTCAGACCCTGCTGAGCGACACCTTTCAGGGTCTGACCAAGCCTCTGCCTCCAAGCCACAGGCAGATCCGCAAACTAAATGGCTTGCTGGCCCGGGCCATGGCATCACAGCTGCTTCCCTATTCCCTGGTGCAGGAGGGGAGCGCCATGCGGACGCTGCTCCAATTTGGCATCCCCGAGTGGCAAGTCCCCAGTCGCCACTATTTCAGCAGGAGCGCGATCCCAGCACTCCACAAGTTTGCGGTGGAAAACGTGGCCCGTTCCCTGGACTACTCTGTGGGCAAGCGGGTCCACGTGACCATGGACTCGTGGAGTAGCAGATTTGGGACAGGTCGCTACCTGTCCTTTACGGCCCACTGGGTGACACTGATGGAAGGGAGGGAGGACAAGAGCGCATCAGCCAAGCTAGTGGTGCCACCACGCGGGATCAGGGGGGATGCAGAAGGGTCCTGTCACGAAACTCCCTCTGCACCCGGAAAGCAAGCCCGCCTCGGCAGCAGCAGCGCCAAGCCTCGGCACTACCAAGCCCTTTTAAAATTGGTGACCCTGGGGAAGGAGAGGCTTACGGCCACCAACGTCCTGGCCGCCCTCAGGAAGCAGGAGCGGAGGTGGCTGACCCCCAGAGGCCTGGAAGTGGGGTATGTGGCAGCCGATAACGGGGCCAACCTGGTGGCAGCAGTGCAGCAGGGAAACCTCCAGCACATCCCCTGCTTGGCCCACGTGCTCAATCTTGTGGTGCAGCGCTTCTTGTGCACCTACCAGGGGATGAGCGAGCTGCTGCAGGATGCCCGGGCGGTGGTACGCTTTTTCCGCCTGTCAGCCACTGCCTCTGCACTCTTGTCCACCTTACAGCAGCAGTATGGAAGGCCACAACACCGGATGATCATCGACATGCCAGTTCGCTGGAATTCGACTCTGGCCATGTTGGAGCGGCTGTGTCAGCACAGGCTGGCTGTTAGGGCCTACATGCTAGACCCAAGTGTCCCCAGCAAGTGCCCATGATTACTGCCACTCAGTGGACACTAATGCAGCAAGTATGCCTGGTGCTGAGTCCCTTCCTGGAGGCAACCAAGATGGTCAGTGAGGAGCGGGCCTCTGTGTGCCAGTGGGTGCCCTTGGTTTGTCTACTGGAGCAGGCAATGGACAATTTAATTGAGCGTGGGGATGAAGCCCTGAGGCAGTTGGAAGAACAGGAGCAGATGGCAGCACAGTCCAGCTCAGAGGAGGGCTCACAGCAGGTAGTGGAAGAGTTGGAGGTCCCTAACCTGAATGAGGAGGAGGAGCAGAGTGCAGCAGGCATTGTACGTGGATGGCGGTTTGAGGAGGACAACGACATGGCACAGGAAGAGGACAGGCATGCGTTATGGGACAATGGCGAGGACGAGGAAGATCTTGCTGGCAGGGCCCACTTGTTTCCCATGGCTGTGCACATGTTGCGCTGCCTTCGCAGGGACCCCCGGGTGATCCAGATGCGTTCAAGGGAGGACATCTGGATTACCTTGATGCTTGATCCCCGTCTGAAGGGGAAGCTGGGAGACTTCATGATGCCATCCACCACCGAGCAACGCACAAGGGAGTTGAAGGAGGCCCTTGTGCGCAGACTACTGGAAGCATTCCCCCAGCCTTCCACCCGCACTGTAACTGCTCTGCCAAGCCAGCAAGAGGTGCCTGCCATTGCCACTAGCAGCACAACAACAACCACCAGCAGCAGCAGCAGCAACTGGCGCCCCGGAGACCTGAAGAGCCTAAGCAAGAGCCTGTATGCAGTGCAGCAGCCCAGAACAGAGGTGCCCGCCACAGCATCCACCACCAACCAGCACAAGCAACGACTGACCACCATGGTGTCTGACTATATGGGGTCATCCAGCGGGCTCAATGACACCGACAGCCCCGTGGACCCCTTGGAGTACTGGGTCAAGAGACTGGACATCTGGAGCGAGCTTTCCCAGTACGCCCTGGAACTCCTATCCTGCCCTCCTTCCAGTGTCCTCTCAGAGAGATGCTTTAGTGCGGCCGGTGGCGTGGTCACAGAGAAGCGCTCTCGGCTCTCCCACGCCTCTGTGGACAAACTCACCTTCCTGAAAATCAACCAGGCTTGGGTGGAAGGTGAGTTCCTGGCCCCTATTGTCGGACACTATGCCTGCCTTTATAAAGACAGTTACTACCTGCCTAGTGCCTACCTTGGTTAATTTTTTGGTGTTATGGTACTACTACCAGTAAGTTGCCATGGTCCTCCTTCTGAGCTGCTGAACTGACCGCCCGCTTTGTCCTCCTGACTCAGTCGCTACTACACTCTGCGTTCACACTGCCCGGGTCACCGGGTGCATTTAATTTTTTGGCCAGCACTATGACGCTGTGCTGCTACTACTACCACCAGTATGTTGCTGTGGTCCATCTGTGCTGCTGAACTGACCGCCCGCATTGTCCTTCTCCTGACTCAGTCGCTACCACCACTGCACTCTGCGTTCATACTGCCCGTGTCCACTGACAACTCTGCTGCGATGTCATTGCTAATTGCTGCAAAAAAAAAACAAAAAAAAATTACAAAAACCTCTCTGGAGCCTTTTTGCCGTCAGCCACTCATCCTCCTCCAGCGGTACCTTCGCCGCCAAGTGCCATTGGAACTCGCCTTCACCTCTTTGACTGCTTAACGCGTATATCCCTTTTTAAAACCACTTATTACCAATTAATAGCCCCATTTACAGTGGTGATTTGTCTTTAAAAGCCATTAAAAAAAATAAAATAAAAGATAATCCATGCAATTTGGGGGATTGTAGCATGTATGGGGGCTTTGTTATTAACGTTAAAAGAAAATCCGCCTCCGGGCGGGAATCCACCATTCACGGCAGAAAATCCGCGTGGTTGCGTGGACGCGGAACGAAAATCCGCATGCGGCGGGGCCGAATGCTGATTTTTTTTTTCAACCACGCGAATTGCCGAATTCGTGGATGAGGCACATCCGAGCACCCCTGTTGTAAAGCAGTGTAGGCCTGCAATTGAACATTCAATGAGATTTCTGACCTTAAAACACAGCTTTGTGACAAATCTAGATTTTTTTTTTCTGGGACTTTTGATGTCTATTCCACTCAACCATGTCTCCCTCCAGGTATTAAACCCCTAGAAACATCTTTTGCATCACTTTTATGGCCAGCATAATTTTTTCTAATATTCTAAGTTCGCCTCTCCATTGAAGTCTATTGCGGTTCGCGAACGTTTGCTCGAACCGAACTGTCGCGGTAGGTTCGCGAATAGGGTTTGCGAACCTAAAATCGGAGGTTCGGGGCATCTCTACTAGTAATAGAAAAAGAAAAGTAGCTTTGAAGCTGAAAGATGATATAGATAACTGTTGGTGAAGTGGAGCGGTTACCCAGTATGTAGCGGGATATGTCCGCTGGCCACGTGGTATGTAGTATGCAGCCCAAATGGCCTCAGGAACACTTGGTTCAGTTTGTGGATTTGCGTCCATCCAGCACTGTAGCACGCTATGGAGGCTGATGGGAACTGCACCTGGTTTTTATGTATTTACAGGATTTGCGCTCACATATTGATGGATAGTGAGTTTTCTTGTGGATATATGAATGGCGCCCGGGACAGTTGGTTCAGTCTGTTGATTTGCATTCATCCAGCACTGAAGCGCTCTATGGAGGCTGATGGGAACTGCACCTGGTTTTGACGTATTTATTTGCGCTCACAGATGGATTGTGAGTTTTCTTGTAGATATATGAATGGCGCCCGGGACACTTGGTTTATTTGTTTACTTGGACTCCCGTATTGATGGATTGTGAGTTTGGCTCCTGGATATATGAATGGCGTTCGGGAACAATTTGTTCAGTCAGTGGATTTTCGTCCGTCCAGCGCTGAAGCGCTCTGTGGAGGCTGATGGGAGATCTGCTCATTTCTGCTGATTGATGTTGGCACTGGAGTCGTGTTCACAAGCTGGAGACAAGGACAATTATCTATTAGCCGGCAGCAGCAGCAGTCGCCCTCCGGCAGTGATTGGCAGATTACCCTACAGACAGTAAATGACATCCAGGAACATCAGTTCTAGTGAGGAGCTGTGTGGAATTCAGGCCACTATATTACTGGAGACACTGAGGCCGGAGGATCTGACCAGAAGCCCAGAAAGAAGTACCAGAAGCCTGAGGGTGTGACTGATAAGACTGAGGGTGTGACTGATAAGACTGAGGGTGTGACTGATAAATGTAACCCAACAAACACACGAAAGCCTCCTATAGAACCAGCTGTTTGTTTTATAAAGTGGTAGATCCTTTATAGAGCCACATATTTCTACAAAACCCCGAAACACCACTGAAAAGCTCCTCCTGGTGCCGGCTCTCCCAATAGGCTGTTACAGTGGACCTGATCTCTTGCACTGGACAGAAGCAAAACCGAGAGTAACCCACCCTGTATGTATTTAGAGAATTTAGCCTGTTTAATTCCCCCTCATTTGTGTCTAATCACAAGTTTTAGTTTGATCTCTCATCTGTGTCACATGACTGCCATGGCAGAGATGGCAGATAAGCTCATTTGAAAGCACAGGATGTTAACCTTATGTCTGCTGCCATGAAAACAGGAAGTAGACACAATGCAGGTTTATTGCAGGATTTGTACCAGCTGTAATAAAGAAATGTTTATTGTTTAACAACTTCCATACCGGCAGTCTCTGGCCCCTTAAGGACCACTGACTCCTGGTGCCATAAAACGCCACCTCCCGACAAATCGCCACACATGTCCGCCGCTCTAGCCGGTCACATCACTCTTTCATCGCAGCAGGTCCCTCTCTCTACTGTCGCTATGACAACAAATCCCTGTGCGCTTAAGAGGCAGAAGAGTCTCAATCTTCTAACTGTAATATTAAATACTTAACGCAGGAAGAAGTGAAGGCAAGACTAAATAAATTAAAAATAGACAAGGCACCTGGCCCGGATGGCATGCATCCTCGGGTCCTAAGGGAATTAAGTTCAGTTATAGACAAACCCCTTTATCTTATCTTTTGTGACTCTCTTGCAACTGGCAGAGTCCCAGTGGATTGGCGTACAGCCCACGTTTTCCCATTATTTAAGAAGGGCAAAAAATCTGATCCAGGAAATTATAGAACTGTAAGCTTAACATCAGTTGTATGCAAACTATTTGAGGGGTTACTAAGAGATACTATACATGACTTCATAGTAGAAAATAATCTTATTTCTCAGCATCAACATGGGTTTACTAAAGACAGGTCCTGTTTGACTAACATGCTCAGCTTTTATGAGGTAGTGAATGCCAATATGGATATTGGGAATGCTGTAGATGTGATATACTTGGACTTTGCAAAGGCCTTCGACACTGTTCCCCACAAAAGTCTGGTGCAAAAGTTTAGGATGCAAGGACTGGGGAAGAGTCTGTGTGCATGGATAGGGAACTGGCTAATGGACAGAAAACAAAGAGTTGTGGTCAATGGATCGTACTCACAATGGGAGACTGTTAGCAGTGGGGTCCCACAGGGGTCTGTTCTGGGTCCAGTGCTCTTCAATTTATTTATTAATGACCTAGTAGATGCAGTAGTGAGCAATGTTGCTATTTTTGCTGATGTGCAGAATCATCAACTCTCGGGAAGATAATGTCATATTGCAACAGGATCTGGATAAGATGGCTATATGGGCACATACATGGCAGATGAAATTCAATGTTGAAAAATGTAAAGTCATGCATTTTGGTCGTACCAATGGTCTACTAGCACCATACAAAATAAATGGAATACAGTTGGGGACATCAAACTTGGAGAAGGACTTAGGAGTACTCATCGACAACAAGTTAAATAATCGTACTCAATGCCAAGCCGCTGCAGCTAAAGCTAACAAAAATTTTGGGACACATTAAAAGGGAAATAAAAACTCGAGATGCTAGCATAATATTGCCCCTGTTTAACTCTAGTAAGGCCACATCTGGAATATGGAATTCAGTTCTGGGCACCACATTACAGGAAAGATATTGCAGTTTTAGAGCAGGTGCAGAGACGAGCAACAAAATTGATACGTGGGATGGAAGGTCTCACTTATCAAGAAAGGTTAGATAAACTGGGTTTATTTAGTCTAGAGAAAAGACGCCTTAGAGGAGATCTAATGAACATGTATAAATACATCAGAGGGCAATATAATAGCTTGGCGGATGAGCTTTTTGTCCCTAGGCCTTCTCAAAGGACTAGAGGACATGATCTGCGCATGGAGGAAAAACGTTTTAGCCATTTATTTAGGAAAGGGTTATTTACAGTAAGAGTGATTAAGATGTTGGAATGCATTGCCACAGGAAGTCGTTATGGCAAACTCTATACCTGCATTTAAAGGGGGCTTAGATGCTTTCCTTGGGTTGAAAGACATCCATGGCTACAATTACTAGGTAAGGCCTAATGATGTTGATCCAGGGATTTTATCTGATTGCCATCTGGAGTCAGGAAGGAATTTTTCCCTCTTGGGGCTAATTGGACCATGCCTTGTAAGGGTTTTTTCGCCTTCCTCTGGATCAACAGGGATATGTGAGGGAGCAGGCTGGTGTTGTACTTTATACTGGTTGAACTCGATGGACGTATGTCTTTTTTTCAACCAAAATAACTATGTAACTATGTAACTATGGTCAGGAGCCGCTTTCATTCGCTCCTGACCGTGTCCCTCAATGTAAGAGAATGGGATTGGCTCAAAGTGATGACAGGTTCCGGAGTCAATGAAATCAGATACTGACCGCCTCACACAGCTCTGCCATCATACTGACAGCAGGGCGAGTGATCTGCGGCGGAGGCAGAGTGCCGTGATCGGCGGGAATGGCAGGACCGCGCGGCGACGATTGTTGAGATCTATGTCCTGTCAAAGCCACGCAGCCACAAGCAGGGCGTAGATTTCAGCTGCGCTGATCCGGAAACTGTTAAAGGCTATTCTGCTGCTGCGTATCTTTTAGAACAGAGGGGACAGTCTGAGTTCAGGTCCACTGTAAGGGTCACATGACATGGCCAAGGGTCACATGACATGGCAATGATTGTATGGCCAAGGGTGAGACCATCTCCTGCCTCACAATTCAGGAAATGGTTGTAATTGTTGGTCTGGAGGATCCGTTCCCCCAAATAGGATACGTTTTAGTGATGAGCGATGACCTAATTACGATTATGCGAAATTGTGCGACATTCACAAAAGTACGATTATGGCGGCAATCAAAGATTCATAATTTCGTGAAATTTTGCGTTTATGCGGAATTTCGTAATTACAGTCATTTTCCATAATTACGATTGTTTTCGTAACGGAAATGAATTGGAATTTCGTGTTTTAAACACAAAAATGTATCCGTTCTCGAAATTGTGTTCTAGTCCAGAGCCTCCTCATACATTTAAAGGGAACCAGAGATGAACGATTCACACAAAATGAACATATCAGTTGATAGCTTGTAAAGAATAAATGCTCTACCCGATAATTTCACCACTCTGGTGTGCCTTTTTGAGTGCTTTTTATCTATTATTCCTCCAGGAAATATCCAATATGGCCGCCGGCTCGTATCCCTTCTGCTTCCGGGTTATGAGGTGTTCTGGATGTGCTGTCTAGGCTATATGAGACTATAGACAAGCAGGGCTGCTGTAGGCTTTCATCTGTGTGCTTTCAACTTCATATTCTGGTATGCTTTGTGGCTGCCTGTAGGAAGTGTCTCTCATAGTAATGAAACTGCATACAGTAGATAATAATGATGACTGGCTGCACAGACAGAGCACACAGATCACACAGCCACACTTGTCTGTTAGACAGAGATTTTTCCTGCAGCATCAGCCCCTCCCATGTCATCACAGCTCTCAGTATGCAAAGCAGGAAATCTAAGCCAGGAGGGGGCAGGCTTGGGCTTGAAAAGACTTCACAGAAGAGTGACTCAGCTATAATGATTCCAGGTCAAACCTCGACTGAATAGTCAGTGGATTCTTATCACAGTTGATAACAGATAGATTAGACTGAGAAGAATAAAACTAAAAGCAGGGTAGGTGTTTACTGTCATGTTCCCACTGATAAATGTAATAAAATACATGAGGGTGCTTCGTCTCTGGTTCTCTTTAAAGTGACAACGCATGCAGGGACCTTTGCATTATCAGATATTGCAAGGCCCAAAACCAAGTGTCTCAGCATGACCGCTAAGGGTTTGTTTACAGTAAGGGCGCTTTCGGGGTTTTTTAATTGCCCTAAAAGCGCTTGTGGAATGATTCCCTATGGGAGTGTTCATATCAGCGCGTTTTGACTGCTTTCCGCTCAGCAAAGTGCTGCCTGCACCATTTTCAGGGGGATTTGGCTATAATAGAAGGTATAGGAAAAGCAGAAAGAGCTCACATAATCACTTAATGCAGCGATTTTGTGAGCTCTTTTTGTTCCGTGAATATGTAAATGTGAAGTGTTTCCGGGTCAGCCTGCACTTCCTGTTTGGAGAGAGAAAAAAATCTGCAATCAGTCACAGGAGCTGGTTCACCACGGAGGACCTCATCTCTAATGGCCCATACTCACGGGCTACAATTGTCGCCGCAACACGCGGCGCGCGTGTTGCGGCAACAGGTCGCCCGTGAGTATGGGCCCTTGAACGGGCGCGCACCCCGAACTGTCGCCTGTCGCTGATGTCGCCAGGCGATTGAAATGTTCAATCGCCTGGCGACAGTCGCCGCCGCACCTCCGCCGCAGCTGTCGCTAGTCCGTGTGAGTACGCGGACTAGCGACAGCAACCTCCATTGAGGTATGCAGAGCTTCCGGCTGGGGGAGGAGGAACATCGGCGACAGTTTCCGTCGCGCCGCTGGTCCCTCTTCAGCGTGTGTACGCGGAGGGACCTGGCGAGGAGCTGTCGCCGGCCTGTCGCCCACACGCTCACGTGTGCTGGCGACAGGCCACTTTTGCCGCCCGTGAGTATAGGCCATGAAATTCAGGACCACCCAGAATTGTTTGACAAGAATAATCCTGACTCTAAAGACACCCCCAAGACCACTATATAGTGTGGGCTGATATACCTGCAGAGCTTTCTGAGCACCTATGGGACAAATTGTCTGATAGAAGCAAAGCAGATAAAAGTTGACTCTTATGCTGACATGAATCTTATTTTTGCTTGTATCAGTGTGTTATTTTAGTATTTTACCTATGTAATGCTATGTCTTAATGAAAAAGGCAATACTCTTCATCTAATACGCATAACTAGCAAACTAGGTCTCATAGAAACGCTGACATGTGTGCCTTCTAATGCTGTGTGTTTTTAGCATCATTGCTTCTACCTATGTCATTTTTAGCACACAAAATTATATATCTGTGTTTGAAAGGATATATTTACACAAATTAAATTGCGGATACTTCTCCAATCATAGAATAACAAGATAATGATTTAAAAAAACCACAAGCTAATGCTAGTAATGCTTTTTAAAGTGGCATTGCACCCTCTGTAGGGATGAAATATTGAGCCATCCACTCTCTAATATTTAGTGCACTCTGGGTTCCTCTTCACATAGCACCACCAAAGTGTGGGAGGGTTGGAGGGATGATGACATCCTCTTCAGCTATGTCTCCTTCCATAGTTCACACTTAGTTATGTAGGAGGCAGGTAGGCCTCACAGCAGTCACTGCAATGGTTGGTAGTATTTCCATGGCAGTGTAGTAAATGCGCCACTTGTTAGCTAGGATGCCAAAGGTGCATTCCACCACTTTCCTGGCTTTGCTTGCTACTCATAAATTAACATTTATTTTTTCTGCCGCCATGGCTCTTTGGTAAAAAGGCCTCATCACATTCTCAGTAGGGGGAAAGGCCTCATCACCAGTAACGGTGCAGGGATAGGCAGGTGCATGGGTTTTGGGCCAAGGGCGTGGTCCAGGGATGTGAAGTTGGACCAGTTGCAGTTTCATCCTAAACCGGCTGTGGCGAAAGACTGCAGAGTCACTACTGCTCCCATAGGCACCCACATCAATATGATCAAATTTATATTCTGCATCAGCCATTAGCACTATTGAGAAGAATCTACGATAGTTAAAGTATTGGCTGTCAGATAATGCTGGCATTACCATCCTGACATGCTTGCCATCCACCACCACCAGGCAGTTTGGGAAATGGTGCTTCTCCCAGAACAGCTCTATGTTCTTTCCCCATTTTGCATGATCTGGGGGAGGCATGAAGTCCTGTTGTAGTTCCAGCTAGATGTTCCTGCAGGTATCCTAAACAATGCTCTGTATAGTGGACTTCCCCAACCTATATTCAAAATGTAGGGCTGCATTGGTATGAACCAAAAACAACATTTATGTATTGTTCTTTTGCAGTTGTTCAATTGAGAACAAGATGGAAATCTGTTTGTGACAATTACAAAAGGGAGTTGGAGAAGCAAAACAAAGTGGAAAGAAGAGGTGTCGGGACCACAAACCAGCAAAAATACAAGTTTACACCATTTCTGGACTTCAAGCCACATACAGATACTGGACGTAAGTATTGACACTGATGACTGACAAATAGAGATGGCCCGAACGGTTCGCCGGTGAATGGGAACCGACAAACTTCCGGGGTTTGCAATCGCAGAGAACAGCGAACTTTTCCGGAAGTTGGGTTCGCCCCCATAGTGCATCATGAGGGTCAACTTTGGCCCTCTACATCACAATCAGCAGGCACATTGTAGCCAATTATTTCTGGAGCCACTCCCCCCCTTATAAAAGGCAGGCAGTGTCAGGCATTGGACTCAGTCGTGTGCCTGCAGTAATTAGAGAAGGGAGAGCTGCTGCAGACTGTCTCTCATAGGGAAAGATTAGTTAGGCTCTTGTAGGCTTCTTAGCGTACTCCTTGCTGATTTCTTATTGCTTTACTACTAGCACCCCACAACAGCTCTTTTGAGAGTTAATCTTGTTCTTGTGATCTATTTTTTTTTCTGTGTGTCCCACTGACACTTGTGTTGCATAGATAACCTTGGTAATCCATACTGTGTGTGCCACTGCCAGGCCCAGCACATTCAGTGACTACCTGTGTGTGTGACAGGTGCACATTGTAATACCCAGTACTGCATATACCTACCTGTTGTTCACAGTGCACCCACCTACCTCCGTGAGCGCACACAGTGTCACTGAGCCTGTCCGGTACCTGTCTGTGTGTGACAGGTGCACATTGTAATACCTACCTGACAGTCACTGTTGTTCTATCATTGAGCTACCACAGCCCGGCGACCATATGGGCTTGAAAACCGCCACGGCCTACACTCTGGCCATGGTGCGCACCAGTCCAGTACGGCCGTCACTACGCAAACAGCTGTTTGCGGTGCGTTACACAGTGAGTTTGGTGTGTCAGTGTGAAGCAGTACCTTAATTACACTACCTGATTGATGTATACACATGCAAGATGTTTGAAAGCACTTTAGGCCTGTCATTTAGCATGCAATGTGATTTCTGCCCTTAAAACGCTGCTTTGTGTCACATCCAGATTTTTCCCCGGGACTTTTGGCATGTATCCCACTCTGCCATGCCCCCCTCCAGGTGTTAGACCCCTTGAAACATCTTTTCCATCACTTTTGTGGCCAGCATAAGTGTTTCTAGTTTTCAAAGTTTGCTTTCCCATTGAAGTCTATTGCGGTTCGCGGACGTTCACACGAACCGAACTTTTGTGGAGGTTCGCAAACCGAAAATCGGAGGTTCGGGCCATCTCTACTGACAAAGCCATGATACTTATTCAGAATAGGGTGAGCTTTATTTTTATTATCCTTCCTTAACAGTACTGAAGACAATCTACCTGCTGAAGAACACACAGAAACACCAAGTGCAGATGTCGCCATTACTGAGCCTTCCTCTGTGGATACAAGTGTGCAACATCTGTACGAGAATCTGAGGAGAACATCCCTCTGCACTCCCCAGAGAATCCATCCACTCATTTTAGTCCACCAAGTTCCCATAATGTGTCATAGAGGTGCAGACAAAGGTCTAATGTGAGAAGTGCAGGTAGAGGAATCAAAAACACTGTAGGAGGCGCCCTTGTATCTTGTAATAGCTCGTGATCAATAGATTGGTAAGTGTAGTGTGTCTTACCTGTTACGCCCACGCTACACTACTTCTAGCTCACAGCACTGTATTTGACCTGAGGAAGCGACTTGTGGTCGCGAAACGCGTTATCTACTTCGTTGTGCTACAATTAAACCCAATTTTATGACTTATGTGTGTACGTGCCTCCGTAACAGGTAAGACACACTACACTTACCAATCTATTGATCACGAGCTATTACAAGATACAAGGGCGCCTCCTACAGTGTTTTTGATACCGTAATTACCCCACCACGTGGGGGATCACTTACTGTAATTTATTATAGTAGTAGTTTTTGGGAGCTGCGACCAGGACAAGGCCGAGTGGAGACGGTACTTCTCCACATGTTTGAATAGTGGTTGCCTTAATAGCAACCCGGAATTGTGAGTATAATCGTTATTGTTTTTAATCTACTATCTCACACAACGATAATACACGATATTGGGCTCCCGGTGTCCCTGTGTTTTTCACCTCTTCTAGTCCTACAGGTAGAGGAATGTCAAAGGCTGAATATGATCATAATGTGATATATTCCATTGAGAAGGCTGTCACCAACATGAAATAAAATGAGATCAAGGCAGAGCCAATTTAATGCACCCTCTACCCGGTTTCTCCTGAGTTTAGTTCCATCTTTCAAAAAATTCCACCAGGGAAAGTATTGTCAGCCAAACATGCTGTCATTGCGGCTATAGAGAACTTTCTCACACCAGAACCAGCTGAGGAACCACAAGAGCCATACTATCATGGGCAGACTCCTATGGCTCAAACTCCTGCTCCATACCATACAGACTGCCAGTACAGCAACCATATTATGGTCAACAAATATAGGATCATCACAAGTATTATTCTTATCCAAGGATTATGGTCAGACAGAGGCCTGCAAACCGCTACCATCCTAACATGCCACCACCTGTGCCTCAAAGACCATCAAGTTCACAGGACAACTCTCACGAGACTCATTCATAAAGCGTTCCCGCATGTGGTAATGCTGAAAACAGCTGACTTTATCGACCACTTAACAAAATGTCAATTCATAAAAGCTGTTACCGCATGAAAAGCTGACATTCCCGAGCAGTGAGGTAAATTACCACCTTGTGGGGTGATTATCTCAACACGTCAGTAAATGTCAATTCATAAAGATAAGAGCAGGCGGCAGAGCCGGGCCGAGGCATAGGCTGGAGAGGCTCCAGCCTCAGGGCGCAGTGTAGGAGGGGGCGCACAATTCATTCAGCTGTCATTCCTAATTGTGTATGAAGCAGAAAGAAATAAGAAAAGGGGATACATGGCAGCGACTGCAGCCAGATAACTAGAGATGAAGGTGTTGGGGGCCCTGGGGCACCTCTTAGTGTAATAGCAATCAGTGTGTGACGGCTGGGGTGGGAGGGATGGAGGGGTGTACTTTGGTGTGTCAGCCTTGGGTGCTGGAGGACCTTGTCCCTGCTCTTTGGGACAGAGAATACTGCTGCTTTGAAGAGGTGATAAGGGAGCGGATAAGAGCTAAGTTAATGGAGACAGACCTCCCAGGCAGCAGCAGTGAGAGCAGAAAAAGCAAAGCTTCCAGAATACCCAGGCTGTGTTTTTTAACCTCTTGGGTACCTGTTTTCAGATACATGTCACACCAGAAAGCCTGCATGTGTAATATTTCTTGAAGTTCTTCTAAGCTGTGGCAATTAAATAGATTGTTTAGAAATACTAATAGACAGATTCAGGGCAAGCAGAGGCAGTATAACAAAACATGCACATCTACAGGGAAGTTGGGGATGCCTCTTTTATTGTAACACCGTCTCTGCAGGAGAAAATGTAACAACTCAGGCAGCTCCTCATGTTACCGCCAGCCTAGAGCCAGCCTAGTTTGGGAAATCCCCGAACTTCTATCGCAACTGGAAACATTTTTATGAATGAGCACACAGAAGTCTAAAATACAGAATGCAGTATTTTCCCGCCTGGATTTTTTTACAGAACATCCTTTTATGAATGATGGCCTTTGGGCTTGATTCATGAAGCTGCGCTGTGAGGGAGCGCCCGCTAAAAAGAAGGAGTGGCCGCTATGCATGGCTTACATAGCAATGTGCGTTGCTATGTAAGGAGCATGCCTTCCTTAGTTACGTGCGCTGCTTACATAGCAACGTGCAAAACTTTGAATGTAGGCAGTCCTGTGAAGTACCGCGACCGCAATACTTCACTCACGGCCGCTACTATGTCAAATAATATACAGTAACCAAGCCTACTATAGCATGGCCATTATTCTTTATAAAGACACTCCTTGGAAAAGATTTATACAATGATGCTGGGCGGCCTCCCTGCTCACCGTACACTTTTTGCCACGTGGACGAAGCAACTGCCAGTCACTAAGCGATTTTGAAAATAAAGAAAACCCTGAGAATCCCCCATGAAGAGATGGACTAGTCCAAAACCTGTCAGTTCGGTCAGATTTCTATTACCTACTGTAAGTGACAGCAACATAGGAGAAAAGTCATGTATTGGCTCATTTTACTCTGGAAGAAACGTACTTCTTATCTGCATCTTATGTTTATATATATTTAAAATTTTAACCACTTGCCGACCGCTCCATGCCGATTAGCATGTACGCAGCATCAGCCCCAAAACCACTTTATGGGGGGTGTTTTGCAGGAGATCGCTCCGTCATCAGTCTCCCAGCGGCGATCGCTGCTAGGAGACTGTTAGATGGCGAAACTCCCGTCTATTTCCATGGTACAGCGCTGCGATCTAAGTCAGCGCTGTGCTGAGACAGTCGTGTCACTCAGCTGTCCCCCTGGGGAGGCTCAGGAGCGATCGGCTCTCATTAGCTGATGTCTGTGACAGCCGATCGCAGTGATTGCCTGGCGGGGGGGCGGGAGGGAGGGGGGAAAAATTAAAAATAGGGAAATTTAATTGAAAAAAAGCACAAATAAATATATAAATAAACAAATAAACATGCCAGCAGGGATCAGAGCCCACCAATAGAAATCTCTGTTGGTGGGCAGAAAAGGGGGGGGGGGGGAATCACTTGTGTGCTGACTTGCACGGCTCAGCAGCGAGCACTTAAAGCTGCAGAGCCCTAATTAGTAAAAAAAATAGCCTGGTCACTAGGGGGTGTAAGCCTACGGTCCTGATGTGGTTAAGATTTTTGCGACAGTGGTCCTTTAAAGAGGAACTCCAGTGAAAATAATGCAATAAAAAAAGTGCTTCATTTTTTACCATAATTATGTATAAATGATTTAGTCAGTGTTTGCTCATTGTAAAATCTTTCCTCTCCCTGATTTACATTCTGACATGTATTACATGGTGACATTGTTACTGTGGGCAGGTTATGTAGCTGCTGCTAGCTGTTCTGGCTGTTACAGACAGCTGTAACAGCCATTTCCTGTCTGTGAACATTGTTACATTGTGGCAGTTTGCCCAGAGTACTGCGGTACTCAGAGCTTCTTGTGGGAGGGGTTTCAGCACAAAATCAGTCATGCAGCGCCCCCTGATGGTCTGTTTGTGAATCATTATATTTCTTATGTAAAAGGGGGTATCAGCTACTGATTGGGATAAAGTTCAATTCTAGGTTGGAGTTTCTCTTTAAAGAATTAAGCCCATTCTGCATAGCCAGCCATGGTCAGAATCTGAGTGTTTGCAAAGTGAAGATGAGATGAATACTTGAAGCAAACACAAGCAATAAAAGATTCATCTCTGTCCTTGCGCTGCTTCCTGCGACCGCGCACCCGGCCTGCTCTGGGAATTTCTCCATTTGCTGTTTTGGAATAATAATTTCCACTTCACAAGTCATCGGCTGCACGAACCAGCCAATAATTAATGAGCGTTGCTGGAAAAAATAATTATTCTGTGCTCTCAAAGGAAACTTTTCAGAGCGGCGACACAAAGGGACGCGTTCAGGGCGACTGGTGGCGTATACGGCTAAGCCGCTCTTAATAAAGATGTTTAGCACAAATTACTTCTCTGGCCTGTTGAAAAATTAGAATTAGGCTCTTAAAGGAATTCTCAAAAAATTACTATAAAACGGCGGGGTGCGTTCGCCGCTGGAGGGCTTAACAATTCATACTCCGGGGTCGAGAGACGCACCAGGAAGTCAGCGGTGTACGGTGCCGGGTGATTGTGCGATTGTTTCATGTACCTAATGCAAATAGGTTGTATATATTTACTGCCAGTTTAGTTGTGTAGGGTGCACCACCAGTTTGTTACTAAATGAGGCACATGTGGTATAATTTTAACTCTAACGAGTTGTAAAATACATTTAGGAGTGTCTTAAAGCTTGGACCCATGTCATATAAAAAATAGGTAGGGACAAACTCAATCAAAACACAAAAAGTCATTTTCAAAATTATGATCAAACTTGGGAAAATTTTAGCAAAACTACACAAGACATATGTGGTAACATTTTGACCGTGATAAGTAGTACAAAAGATTTTACAGTGTTTTAGGGTGTACTTGAGGCACATGTCTTGTGTATTTTTTTTTGTGTGACAAACTTAATCAACAGCAATAAAATGTTTGCATATTCTTTATCAAAATAATAGTGTAACGATCGGTGAAGCACAGAGAGGATCTGATTACCAGTGATCTGCAGTATCACGGGGAATACAGATGTATACCAGATTATACGTGATCTGCAGTATCACTGATAATCCGATATACTAGCTAACCTCTGTTCACCTGAGTAGAGTGTAGTGTTTGGTGTAACAGTAACACTGAGAGGACTAGGCCTCAGTGCAGTGAGGGCTGCGGCCTGTCAGCCATTCCGGAGCGGGGAGAAGGAGAGGAGCCAGGACGCCGGCGTGGGACCTCCCGACCAGCACTGGGCTGGAGAAAGCCCCTGGTGAGTACAACTTTCTTTTTTTGGGTGAGCTCGGAGTCTCTTTAAAACAATATATAGATCATTTGGGTGTGGTAAGTAGTAATAAAGTTATTGGCAAATGATTGGGAGCAGCGCTGATATGTGAAAATTGCTCGCGGGCTGAAGTAGTTCATACCATGTGTATCCTGCGTCCCCCATGGTCTCTGAGGAGTGGGATGCTTTGCCCAGTCATGCAGAGAAGATACAGGCAGAAGACTGATCCAAGCAGGTAGAATGGGCGCGATGATCACCTGATGCTTTGGGGGCGTGGCTAAAGGCTGCTATGCAGTGATGATTAGAATGATGTGCAAATTATGATTTAGCGAAATTTCATGTTATTGTGATAACGATCGTAATAGAAAGATTGTAATCGCAAAAATACATTAAGTTTCACATAATTACAGTACATTGATGGGTGTGGTTAAATTACTACTATTTTGTTTTCTGGATCTAGAGGCAGTTTTAAAATCTGCGTTTTTCTCCCAGTGAAGCGCCCCCCTGGTCCTCCCTGTGCCATCCTTCTTCATCCTCTGCTGCCGTTAAGTAAAACATGTTGATGTGTGTCAGTCATTCGATTTGCCAGAAGTGTCTGAAAATGTGCTAAAATGAGTTTGGGTTAAACAAGATATTCCGGAGTACATTGAATCAATGACCTTCCCACCTGCCCGGGAATTGTGGTAATGACTGTGAGGAGGCTTCCAGGTAATGATATCACTTACAGCTTCTCAGCTATCTGACGGCGCATACAAGCGGCCCAGCAGGCGAGACGCCCCGGGGTCAGGAAACAAGGGGAGCGCACAGGAAGGAGCCGCGGTCTCCAGAGCGACGGCGAGAGGCGGGTAAAGAAACAGAAATTACATCTGAAGGAGAGCATTCTATAGGTTGTGCATCCGCAAATTAATGAACAAAATTGTTACGGAGATTTAATCAGAGGATGTGAAATGCACATCCCCCATTCCTAAATGTGTGAGATCACAGAAATCATGTGTACAATGAAGCTCTACAAACATCAACAGGGTTCACCTCTTCCCATTCATTCACAGAGGCCTCACATGCCACAAAGGGCCTCACAGGTCACAGAGGGCCTCACAGGTCGCAGAGGACCTCACAGGTCACAGAGGGCCTCACAAGCCACAGAGGCCTCACAAGTCACAGAGAGCCTCACAGGTCACAGAGGGCCTCACAGGCCACAGAGGACCTCACAGGTCACAGAGGACCTCACAGGTCACAGAGGGCCTCACAAGCCACAGAGGCCTCACAAGTCACAGGGAGCCTCACAGGTCACAGAGGGTTTCATAGGTCATAGAGGGCTTTACAGGTCACAGAGGGCCTAGCAAGACACAGAGGGCCTAACAGTTCACAGAGGGCTTCACCAGTCACAGAGGGCATCACAAGCCACAGAAGGCTTCACAGGTCACAGAGGTCTTCATAGGTCACAGAGGGCCTCACAGGTCACAGAGGGCTTCACAGGTCACAGAAGGCCTCACAAGCCACGGAGGGCTTCACAGGTCACAGAGGGCTTCACACGTCACAGAGGTCTTCATAGGTCACAGAGGGCCTCACAAGCCACAAAGGGCTTCACAAGCCACAGAGGGCTTCACAGGTCACAGAGGGCCTCAAAGGTCACAGAGGGCCTCACAGGTGCATTCTCTGTGACCTTTCGCAGCTTAGTATGATACATTCTCTGTGGACCTGTCCTGGTTTGCATGATGCATTCTCTGTGGACCTGTCCTGGTTTGTATGATGCATTCACTGTGGACCTGTCCTGGTTTCTATGATGCATTCTCTGTAGACCTGTCCTGGTTTCTATGACGCATTCTCTGTGAACCTGTCCTGGTTTGTATGATGCATTCTCTGTGGACCTGTCCTGGTTTGTGTGATGCATTCTCTGTGGACCTGTCCTGGTTTGTATGATGTATTCTCTGTGGACCTGTCCTGGTTTGTATGATGCATTCACTGTGGACCTGTCCTGGTTTATATGATGCATTCTCTGTGGACCTGTCCTGGTTTCTATGATGCATTCTCTGTGAACCTGTCCTGGTTTGTATGATGCATTCTCTGTGGACCTGTCCTAGTTTCTATGATGCATTCTCTGGGGACCTGTCCTGGTTTGTATGATGCATTCTCTGTGGACCTGTCGCCGGTTTGTATGATGCATTCTCTGTGGACCTGTTGCCAATTAGTATGATACATTCTCTGTGGACCTGTCCTGGTTAGTATGATGCATTCTCTATGGACCCGTCACCGGTTTGTATGATGCATTCTCTGTGGACCTGTCGCTGGTTTGTATGATGCATTCTCTGTGGACTTGTCCTGGTTTGTATGATGCATTCTCTGTGAACCTGTCCTGGTTTGTATGATGCATTCTCTGTGGACCTGTCCTGGTTTGTATGATGCCTTCTCTGTGGACCTGTCGCTGGTTTGTATGATGTATTCTCTGTGGACCTGTCCTGGTTTGTATGATGCAGTCTCTTTGGACCTGTCCTGGTTTGGATGATGCAGTCTCTGTGGACATGTCCTGGTTTATATGATGCATTCTCTGTGGACCTGTCGCTTGTTTGTATGATGCATTCTCTGTGGACCTGTCCTGGTTAGTATGATGCATTCTCTGTGGACCTGTCCTGGTTTGTATGATGCATTCTCTGTGGACCTGTCCTGGTTAGTATGATGCAATCTCTGTGGACCTGTCCTGGTTTGTATGATGCATTCTCTGTGGACCTGTCCTGGTAAGTATGATGCATTCTCTGTGCACCTGTCCTGGTTTGTATGATGCAGTCTCTGTGGACCTGTCCTGGTTAGTATGATGCAATCTCTGTGGACCTGTCCTGGCTAGTATGATGCATTCTCTGTGGACCTGTCCTGGTTTGTATGATGCATTCTTTGTGGACCTGTCACTGATTTGTATGATGCATTCTCTGTGGACCTGTTGCTGGTTTGTATGATGCATTCTATGAGGACCTGTCCTGGTTTGTATGATGAATTCTTTGTGGACCAGTCCTGGTTTGTATGATGCATTCTCTGTGGACCTGTTGCTGGTTTGTATGATGCATTCTCTGTGGACCTGTCCTGGTTTGTATAATGCATTCTCTGTGGACCTGTCGCTGGTTTGTATGATGCATTCTCTGTGGACCTGTCCTGGTTTGTATGATGCATTCTCTGTAGACCTGTCCTGGTTAGTATGATGCATTCTCTGTGGACCTGTCCTGGTTTGTATGATGCATTCTCTGTGGACCTGTCCTGGTTTGTATGATGCATTCTCTGTGGACCTGTCCTGGTTTGTATGATGCATTCTCTGTGGACCTGTCGCTGTTTTGTATGATGCATTCTCTGTGGACCTGTCCTGGTTTGTATGATGCATTCTCTGTGGACCTGTCCTGGTTTGTATGATGCATTCTCTGTGGACCTGTCCTGGTTTGTAGGATGCATTCTCTGTGGACCTGTCACTGGTTTGTATGATGCATTCTTTGTGGACCTGTCCTGGTTTGTATGATGCATTCTCTGTGGACCTTTTGCTGGTTTGTATGATGCATTCTCTGTGGACCTGTCCTGGTTTGTATGATGCATTCTCTGTGGAACTGTCGCTGGTTTGTATGATGCATTCTCTGTGGACCTGTCCTGGTTTGTATGATGCATTCAATGTAGACCTGTCCTGGTTTGTATGATACATTTTCTGTGGACCTGTCCTGGTTTGTATGATGCATTCTCTGTGGACCTGTCCTGGTTTGTATGATGCATTCTCTGTGGACCTGTCCTGGTTTGTATGATGCATTCTCTGTGGACCTGTTGCTGGTTTGTATGATGCATTCTCTGTGGACCTCTCCTGGTTTGTATGATGCATTCTCAGTGGACCTGTCCTGGTTTGTATGATGCATTCTCTGTGGACCTGTTGCTGGTTTGTATGATGCATTCTCTGTGGACCTGTCCTGGTTTCTATGATGCATTCTCTGTGGACCTGTCGCTGGTTTGTATGATGCATTCTCTCTGGAACTATCCTGGTTTCTATGATGCATTCTCTGTGGACCTGTACATGTTAGTATGATGCAGTCTCTGTGGACCTGTCGCTGGTTTGTATGATGCATCTCTGTGGACCTGTTCTGGTTTGTATGATGCATTCTCTGTGGACCTGTCCTGGTTTGTATGATGTGTTATCTGTGGACCTGTCCTGGTTTGTATGATGCATTCTCTGTGGACCTGTCGCTGGTTTGTATGATGCATTCTCTGTGGACCTTTCCTGGTTTATATGATGCATTCTTTGTGGACCTGTCGCTGGTTTGTATGATGCATTCTCTGTGGACCTGTCGCTGGTTTGTATGATGCATTCAATGTGGACCTGTCCTGGTTAGTATGATGCATTCTTTGTGGACCTGTCCTGGTTTGTATGATGCATTCTCTGTGGACCTGTTGCTGGTTTGTATGATGCATTCTCTGTGGACCTGTCCTGGTTTGTATGATGCATTCTCTGTGGACCTGACGCTGATTTGTATGATGTATTCTCTGTGGACCTGTCGCTGGTTTGTATGATGCATTCTCTGTGGACCTGTCGCTGGTTTGTATGATGCATTCTATGTGGACCTGTCCTGGTTTGTATGATGCATTCTCTGTGGACCTGTCGCTGGTTTGTATGATGCATTCTCTGTGGACCTGTACTGGTTTGTATGATGCATTCTCTGTGGACCTGACGCTGGGTTGTATGATGTATTCTCTGTGGACTTGTCACTGGTTTGTATGATGCATTCTCTGTGGACCTGTCCTGGTTTGTATGATGCATTCTCTGTGGACCTGTCCTGGTTTGTATAATGTATTCTATGTGGACCTGTCCTGGTTTGTATAATGCATTTTCTGTGGACCTGTCCTGGTTTGCATGATGCATTCTCTGTGGACCTGTCCTGGTTTGTATGATGCATTCTCTGTGGTCCTGTCCTGGTTTGTATGATGTATTCTCTGTGGACCTGTCACTGGTTTGTATGATGCATTCTCTGTGGACCTGTCCTGGTTTGTATGATGTGTTCTCTGTGGACCTGTCACTGGTTTGTATGATGCATTCTCTGTGGACCTGTTCTGGTTTGTATGATGTATTCTATGTGGACCTGTCCTGGTTTGTATGATGCATTCTTTGTGGACCTGTCCTGGTTTGTATGATGCATTCTCTGTGGACCTGTCCTGGTTTGTATGATGCATTCTCTGTGGACCTGTCCTGGTTTGTATGATGCATTCTCTGTGGACCTGTCCTGGTTTGTATGATGCATTCTCTTTGGACCTGTCCTGGTTTGTATGATGCATTCTCTGTGGACCTGTCCTGGTTTGTATGATGCATTCTCTGTGGACCAGTCACTGGTTTGTATGATGCATTCTTTGTGGACCTGTCCTGGTTTGTATGATGCATTCTCTGTGGACCTGTTGCTGGTTTGTATGATGCATTCTCTGTGGACCTGTCCTGGTTTGTATGATGCATTCTCTGTAGACCTGTCCTGGTTTGTATGATACATTCACTGTGGACCTGTCCTGGTTTGTATGATGCATTCTCTGTGGACCTGTCCTGGTTTGTATGATGCATTCTCTGTGGACCTGTCCTGGTTTGTATGATGCATTCTCTGTAGACCTGTCCTGGTTTGTATGATACATTCTCTGTGGACCTGTCCTGGTTTGTATGATGCATTCTCTGTGGACCTGTCCTGGTTTGTATGATGCATTCTCTGTGGACCAGTCACTGGTTTGTATGATGCATTCTTTGTGGACCTGTCCTGGTTTGTATGATACATTCACTGTGGACCTGTTGCTGGTTTGTATGATGCATTCTCTGTGGACCTGTCCTGGTTTGTATGATGCATTCTCTGTAGACCTGTCCTGGTTTGTATGATATATTCACTGTGGACCTGTCCTGGTTTGTATGATGCATTCTCTGTGGACCTGTCCTGGTTTGTATGATGCATTCTCTGTGGACCTGTCCTGGTTTGTATGATGCATTCTCTGTAGACCTGTCCTGGTTTGTATGATACATTCTCTGTGGACCTGTCCTGGTTTGTATGATGCATTCTCTGTGGACCTGTCCTGGTTTGTATGATACATTTTCTGTGGACCTGTCCTGGTTTGTATGATGCATTCTCTGTGGACCTGTCCTGGTTTGTATGATGCATTCTCTGTGGACCTGTCCTGGTTTGTATGATGCATTCTCTGTGGACCTGTTGCTGGTTTGTATGATGCATTCTCTATGGACCTCACCAGGTTTGTATGATGCATTCTCTGTGGACCTGTCCTGGTTTGTATGATGCATTCTCTGTGGACCTTTTCTGGTTTGTATGATGCATTCTCTGTGGACCTGTTGCTGGTTTGTATGATGCATTCTCTGTGGACCTTTCGCTGGTTTGTATGATGCATTCTCTGTGGACCTGTTGCTGGTTTGTATGATGCATTCTCTGTGGACCTGTCCTGGTTTGTACGATGTATTCTCTGTGGATCTGTCCTGGTTTGTATGATGCATTCTCTGTGGACCTGTCCTGGTTTGTATGATGCATTCTCTGTGGACCTGTCCTGGTTTGTATGATGCACTCTCTGTGGACCTGTCGCTGGTTTGTATGATGCGTTCTCTGTGGACCTGTCCTGTTTTGTATGATGCATTCTCTTTGGACCTGTCCTGGTTTGTATGATGCATTCTCTGTGGACCTGTCCTGGTTTGTATGATGCATTCTCTGTGGACCTGTTGCTGGTTTGTATGATGCATTCTCTGTGGACCTGTCCTGGTTTGTATGATGTATTCTCTGTGGATCTGTCCTGGTTTGTATGATGCATTCTCTGTGGACCTGTCCTGGTTTGTATGATGCATTCTCTGTGGACCTGTCCTGGTTTGTATGATGCACTCTGTGTGGACCTGTCGCTGGTTTTTATGATGCATTCTCTTTCACCTGTCCTGATTTGTATGATGCATTCTCTGTGGACCTGTCCTGGTTAGTATGATACATTCTCTGTGGACCTGTCCTGGTTAGTATGATGCATTCTCTGTGGACCTGTCCTGGTTAGTATGATGCATTCTTTGTGGACCTGTCCTGGTTTGTATGATGCATTCTCTGTGGACCTGTTGCTGGTTTGTATGATGCATTCTCTGTGGACCTGTCCTGGTTTGTATGATGCATTCTCTGTGGACCTGTCCTGGTTTGTATGATGCATTCTCTGTAGACCTGTCCTGGTTTGTATGATACATTCTCTGTGGACCTGTCCTGGTTTGTATGATGCATTCTCTGTGGACCTGTCCTGGTTTGTATGATGCATTCTCTGTGGACCTGTCCTGGTTTGTATGATGCATTCTCTGTGGACCTGTCCTGGTTTGTATGATGCATTCTCTGTAGACCTGTCCTGGTTTGTATGATACATTCTCTGTGGACCTGTCCTGGTTTGTATGATGCATTCTCTGTGGACCTGTCCTGGTTTGTATGATGCATTCTCTGTGGACCTGTCCTGGTTTGTATGATGCATTCTCTGTGGACCTGTCCTGGTTTGTATGATGCATTCTCTGTGGACCTGTCCTGGTTTGTATGATGCATTCTCTGTGGACCTGTCCTGGTTTGTATGATGCATTCTCTGTGGACCTGTCCTGGTTAGTATGATGCATTCTCTGTGGACCTGTCCTGGTTAGTATGATGCATTCTCTGTGGACCTGTCCTGGCTAGTATGATGCATTCTCTGTGGACCTGTCCTGGTTTGTATGATGCATTCTCTGTGGACCTGTCCTGGTTTGTATGATGCATTCTCTGTGGACCTGTCCTGGTTAGTATGATGCATTCTCTGTGGACCTGTCCTGGTTAGTATGATGCATTCTCTGTGGACCTGTCCTGGCTAGTATGATGCATTCTCTGTGGACCTGTCCTGGTTTGTATGATGCATTCTCTGTGGACCAGTCACTGGTTTGTATGATGCATTATTTGTGGACCTGTTGCTGGTTTGTATGATGCATTCTCTGTGGACCTGTCCTGGTTTGTATGATGCATTCTCTGTGGACCTGTCCTGGTTTGTATGATGCACTCTGTGTGGACCTGTCGCTGGTTTTTATGATGCGTTCTCTGTGGACCTGTCCTGGTTTGTATGATGCATTCTCTTTCACCTGTCCTGATTTGTATGATGCATTCTCTGTGGACCTGTCCTGGTTAGTATGATACATTCTC
Source organism: Hyperolius riggenbachi (assembly GCF_040937935.1). Lineage (NCBI taxonomy): Eukaryota > Metazoa > Chordata > Amphibia > Anura > Hyperoliidae > Hyperolius > Hyperolius riggenbachi. Next base: position 2,608,349 of record NC_090651.1, read on the forward strand.
TGTGGACCTGTCCTGGTTAGTATGATGCATTCTCTGTGGACCTGTCCTGGTTAGTATGATGCATTCTTTGTGGACCTTTCCTGGTTTGTATGATGCATTCTCTGTGGACCTGTTGCTGGTTTGTATGATGCATTCTCTGTGGACCTGTCCTGGTTTGTATGATGCATTCTCTGTGGACCTGTCCTGGTTTGTATGATGCATTCTCTGTAGACCTGTCCTGGTTTGTATGATACATTCTCTGTGGACCTGTCCTGGTTTGTATGATGCATTCTCTGTGGACCTGTCCTGGTTTGTATGATGCATTCTCTGTGGACCTGTCCTGGTTTGTATGATGCATTCTCTGTGGACCTGTCCTGGTTTGTATGATGCATTCTCTGTGGACCTGTCCTGGTTTGTATGATGCATTCTCTGTGGACCTGTCCTGGTTAGTATGATGCATTCTCTGTGGACCTGTCCTGGTTAGTATGATGCATTCTCTGTGGACCTGTCCTGGCTAGTATGATGCATTCTCTGTGGACCTGTCCTGGTTTGTATGATGCATTCTCTGTGGACCTGTCCTGGTTTGTATGATGCATTCTCTGTGGACCTGTCCTGGTTAGTATGATGCATTCTCTGTGGACCTGTCCTGGTTAGTATGATGCATTCTCTGTGGACCTGTCCTGGCTAGTATGATGCATTCTCTGTGGACCTGTCCTGGTTTGTATGATGCATTCTCTGTGGACCTGTCCTGGTTTGTATGATACATTCTCTGTGGACCTGTCCTGGTTTGTATGATGCATTCTCTGTGGACCTGTCCTGGTTTGTATGATGTATTCTCTGTGGATCTGTCCTGGTTTGTATGATGCATTCTCTGTGGACCTGTCCTGGTTTGTATGATGCATTCTCTTTGGACCTGTCCTGGTTTGTATGATGCATTCTCTGTGGACCTGTCCTCGTTAGTATGATGCATTCTCTGGGGACCTGTCCTTGTTAGTATGATGCATTCTCTGTGGACCTGTCCTGGCTAGTATGATGCATTCTCTGTGGACCTGTCCTGGTTTGTATGATGCATTCTCTGTGGACCTGTCCTGGTTTGTATGATTCATTTTCTGTGGACCAGTCACTGGTTTGTATGATGCATTCTTTGTGGACCTGTCCTGGTTTGTATGATGCATTATCTGTGGACCTGTTGCTGGTTTGTATGATGCATTCTCTGTGGACCTGTCCTGGTTTGTATGATGCATTCTCTGTAGACCTGTCCTGGTTTGTATGATACATTCTCTGTGGACCTGTCCTGGTTTGTATGATGCATTCTCTGTGGACCTGTCCTGGTTTGTATGATGCATTCTCTGTGGACCTGTCCTGGTTAGTATGATTTATTCTCTGTGGACCTGTCCTGGTTTGTATGATGTATTCTCTGTGGACCTGTCGCTGGTTTGTATGATGCATTATTTGTGGACCTGTCCTGGTTTGTATGATGCATTCTTTGTGGACTTGTCCTGGTTTGTATGATGCATTCTCTGTGGACCTGTCGCTGGTTAGTATGATGCATTCTCTGTGGACCTGTCGCTGGTTTGTATGATGTATTCTCTGTGGATCTGTCCTGGTTTGTATGATGCATTCTCTGTGGACCTGTCCTGGTTTGTATGATGCCCTCTCTGTGGACCTGTTGCTGGTTAGTATGATGCATTCTCTGTGGACCTGTCCTGGTTAGTATGATGCATTCTCTGGGGACCTGTCCTGGTTAGTATGATGCATTCTCTGTGGACCTGTCCTGGCTAGTATGATGCATTCTCTGTGGACCTGTCCTGGTTTGTATGATGCATTCTCTGTGGACCTGTCCTGGCTAGTATGATGCATTCTCTGTGGACCTGTCCTGGTTTGTATGATGCATTCTCTGTGGATCTGTCCTGGTTTGTATGATGCATTCTCTGTGGACCTGTCACTGGTTTGTATGATGCATTCTCTGTGGACCTCTCCTGGTTTGTATGATGTATCCTCTGTGGACCTGTCCTGGTTTGTATGATGCATTCTCTGTGGACCTGTCCTGGTTTGTATGATGCATTCTCTGTGGACCTGTCCTGGTTCGTATGATGCATTCTTTGTGGACCTGTCCTGGTTAGTATGATGTATTCTCTGTGGACCTTTTCTGGTTTGTATGGTGCATTCTCTGTGGACCTGTCCTGGTTTGTATGATGCATTCTCTGTGGACCTGTCGCTGGTTTGTATGATGCATTCTCTGTGGACCTGTCCTGGTTTGTATGATGCGTTCTCTGTGGACCTGTCCTGGTTTGTATGATGCATTCTCTTTGGACCTGTCCTGGTTTGTATGATGCATTCTCTGTGGACCTGTCCTGGTTAGTATGATGCATTCTCTGTGGACCTGTCCTGGTTTGTATGATGCATTCTCTGTAGACCTGTCCTGGTTTGTATGATACATTCTCTGTGGACCTGTCCTGGTTTGTATGATGCATTCTCTGTGGACCTGTCGCTGGTTAGTATGATGCATTCTCTGTGGACCTGTCCTGGTTTGTATGATACATTCTCTGTGGACCTGTTCCTGGTTTGTATGATGCATTCTCTGTGGACCTGTCCTGGTTAGTATGATGCATTCTCTGTGGACCTGTCCTGGTTTGTATGATGCATTCTCTGTGGACCTGTCACTGGTTTGTATGATGCATTCTCTGTGGACCTGTCCTGGTTTGTATGATGCAGTCTCTGTGGACCTGTCCTGGTTTGTATGATGCAGTCTCTGTGGACCTGTCGCTGGTTAGTATGATGCATTCTCTGTGGACCTGTCCTGGTTTGTATGATGCATTCTCTGTGGACCTGACCTGGTTAGTATGATGCATTCTCTGTGGACCTGTCCTGGTTCGTATGATGCATTCTCTGTGGACCTGTCCTGGTTTGTATGATGCATTCTCTGTGGACCTGTCCTGGTTTGTATGATGCATTCTCTGTAGACCTGTCCTGGTTTGTATGATACATTCTCTGTGGACCTGTCCTGGTTTGTATGATGCATTCTCTGTGGACCTGTCGCTGGTTAGTATGATGCATTCTCTGTGGACCTGTCCTGGTTTGTATGATACATTCTCTGTGGACCTGTTCCTGGTTTGTATGATGCATTCTCTGTGGACCTGTCCTGGTTAGTATGATGCATTCTCTGTGGACCTGTCCTGGTTTGTATGATGCATTCTCTGTGGACCTGTCACTGGTTTGTATGATGCATTCTCTGTGGACCTGTCCTGGTTTGTATGATGCAGTCTCTGTGGACCTGTCCTGGTTTGTATGATGCAGTCTCTGTGGACCTGTCGCTGGTTAGTATGATGCATTCTCTGTGGACCTGTCCTGGTTTGTATGATGCATTCTCTGTGGACCTGACCTGGTTAGTATGATGCATTCTCTGTGGACCTGTCCTGGTTCGTATGATGCATTCTCTGTGGACCTGTCCTGGTTTGTATGATGCATTCTCTGTGGACCTGACCTGGTTTGTATGATGCATTCTCTGTGGACCTGTCCTGGTTCGTATGATGCATTCTCTATGGACCTGTCCTGGTTTGTATGATGCATTCTCTATGGACCTGTTGCTGTTGTATGACTTATTCTCTGTGGACCTGACCTGGTTAGTATGATGCATTCTCTGTGGACCTGTCGCTGGTTTGTATGATGCATTCTCTGTGGACCTGTCACTGGTTTGCATGATGCATTCTCTGTGGACCTGTTCTGGTTTGCATGATGCATTCTCTGTGGACCTGTTCTGGTTTGTATGATGCATTCTCTGTGGACCTGTTCTGGTTTGCATGATGCATTCTCTGTGGACCTGTTCTGGTTTGTATGATGCATTCTCTGTGGACCTGTCCTGGTTTGCATGATGCATTCTCTGTGGACCTGTTCTGGTTTGTATGATGCATTCTCTGTGGACTTGTCCTGGTTTGTATGATGCATTCTCTGTGGACCTGTTCTGGTTTGTATGATGCATTCTATTTGGACCTGTCCTTGTTTGGAGCAAAAACAAGGGAGAGAGTGGGATGTAGCCAACCTTGTGGCCTCACCTATATCGACAATACGGAACAGATCCTCTTACCGAATTATGTAGGATTGGTGGAACTCGCCCTCTGATTGTACAAGGATTGGGATAATCGTATTAACCCAGGCAGACAGAAATTGTTATGCAACCTTAGCTCCGCCTCTTCACCTCTGTGTCGCACTCAGGAAGGAAAATGCCCCATCTTCCGTCAGCCTCATCGGTAAACATCAGAATCATTCCGTTACTTAATGTCACTAATTGGGACAAACGGCGCTTTTTACATCCTGATCAGCTGAACGTCTCACGGCGGCCCAATCTCTGCCACTAATTGAACGCGAGAAGACAGAGAGTGATTTCAGACAGGAAATAGACGGAGATGAGTGTTTCCTCATTACCGGTCTCACATTTCCTGATAATAAGCCCGGCAGCCCTTCCGAAATGCCATCTCCACAGCCCAGTGACACGGCGCGCTACACATAAATTCTGCGCATAATCAAGATTCACCAAGTGCTGGGCTGTCTGGCAACACAAGTTCACAGATCTCATATTCTGCATATTATGAAGCTGCTCCACCACTAGCACAGGATAAATCTACTGAAGAACCAGGTATGGAGTCTAGGCAGAGTCACACCTGGAACAAGCATGCAGCCAGCGGAGTCACACCTGTAACAAGCATGCAGCCAGCAGAGTCACACCTGGAACAAGCATGCAGCCAGCAGAGTCACACCTGGAACAAGCATGCAGCCAGCGGAGTCACACCTGTAACAAGCATGCAGCCAGCAGAGTCACACCTGGAACAAGCATGCAGCCAGCAGAGTCACACCTGGAACAAGCATGCAGCTAGTGGAGTCATACCTGGAACAAGCATGCAGCCAGTGGAGTCATACCTGGAACAAGCATGCAGCCAGCAGAGTCACACCTGGAACAAGCACGCAGCCAGTGGAGTCATACCTGGAACAAGCATGCAGCCAGCAGACTCACACCTGGAACAAGCATGCAGCCAGTGGAGTCATACCTGGAATAAGCATGCAGCCAGCAGAGTCACACCTGGAACAAGCATGCAGCCAGCAGAGTCCCACCTGGAACAAGCATGCAGCCAGTGGAGTCACACCCGGAACAAGCATGCAGCCAGTGGAGTCCCTCCCGGAACAAGCACGCAGCCAGCAGAGTCCCACCTGGAACAAGCATGCAGCCAGCGGAGTCACACCTGGAATAAGCATGCAGCCAGTGGAGTCACACCCGGAACAAGCACGCAGCAAGCAGAGTCCCACCTGGAACAAGCATGCAGAGTCACACCTGGAACAGGAATGCAGCCAGCAGAGGCCCACCTGGAACAAGCATGCAGCCAGCAGTCACACCTGGAACAAGCATGCAGCCAGTGGAGTGACACCTGGAACAATCATGCAGCCAGTGGAGTCACACCCGGAACAAGCACGCAGCCAGCGGAGTCACACCTGGAACAAGCATGCAGAGTCACACCTGGAACAGGAATGCAGCCAGCAGAGGCCCACCTGGAACAAGCATGCAGCCAGCAGTCACACCTGGAACAAGCATGCAGCCAGCAGAGTGACACCTGGAACAAGCATGCAGCCAGTGGAGTCACACCCGGATCAAGCATGCAGCCAGTGGAGTCACACCCGGAACAAGCATGCAGCCAGTGGAGTCACACCTGGAACAAGCATGCAGCCAGCAGAGTCACACCTGGAACAAGCATGCAACTAGTGCATTCACACCTGGAACAAACATGCAGCCAGCGGAGTCACACCTGGAACAAGCATGCAGCCAGCAGAGTCAAACCTGGAACAAGCATGCAGCCAGCAGAGTCACACCTGGAACAAGCATGCAGCCAGCAGAGTCACACCTGGAACAAGCATGCAGCCAGCTGAGTCACACCTGGAACAAGCCTGCAGCCAGCAGAGTCACACCTGGAACAAGCATGCAGCCACACCTGGAACAAGCATGCAGCCAGCAGAGTCACACCTGGAACAAGCATGCAGCCAGCAGAGTCACACCTGGAACAAGCATGCAGCCAGTGGAGTCACACCCGGAACAAGCATGCAGCCAGTGGAGTCACACCTGGAACAAGCATGCAGCCAGCAGAGTCACACCTGGAACAAGCATGCAGCCAGTGGAGTCACACCCGGAACAAGCATGCAGCCAGTGGAGTCACACCTGGAACAAGCATGCAGCCAGCAGAGTCACACCCGGAACAAGCATGCAGCCAGTGGAGTCACACCTGGAACAAGCATGCAGCCAGCAGAGTCACACCTGGAACAAGCATGCAGCCAGCGGAGTCACACCTGGAACAAGCAAGCAGCCACCGGAGTCCCACCTGGAACAAGCACGCAGCTTGTCAAAGCATGGCACGGAGGAGGAATGCACATTGACAATCACTGCACACTACATCACAGCATGCCACAGACTGAGAGGAGGAATCCACAGTGACAATCACTGCACACTACATCACAGCATGCCACAGACTGAGAGGAGGAATCCACAGTGACAATCACTGCACACTATATCACAGCATGCCACAGACTGAGAGGAGGAATCCACAGTGACAATCACTGCACACTACATCACAGCATGCCACAGACTGAGAGGAGGAATCCACAGTGACATCACTGCACACTACATCACAGCATGCCACAGACTGAGAGGAGGAATCCACAGTGACAATCACTGAACACTACATCACAGCATGCCACAGACTGAGAGGAGGAATCGACAGTGACTATCACTGCACACTATGTCACAGCATGCCACAGACTGAGAGGAGGAATCCACAGTGACATCACTGCACACTACATCACAGCATGCCACAGACTGAGAGGAGGAATCCACAGTGACAATCACTGCACACTACATCACAGCATGCCACAGACTGAGAGGAGGAATCGACAGTGACTATCACTGCACACTATGTCACAGCATGCCACAGACTGAGAGGAGGAATCGACAGTGACTATCACTGCACACTACATCACAGCATGCCACAGAGTGAGAGGAGGAATCCACAGTGACAATCACTGCACACTACATCACAGCATGCCACAGACTGAGAGGAGGAATCGACAGTGACTATCTATCACTGCACACTATGTCACAGCATGCCACAGACTGAGAGGAGGAATCGACAGTGACAATCACTGCACACTACATCACAGCATGCCACAGACTGAGAGGAGGACTCCACAGTGACTATCACTACACACTACATCACAGCATGCCACAGACTGAGAGGAGGACTCGACAGTGACAATCACTGCACAGTACATCACAGCATGCCACAGACTGAGAGGAGTAATCCACAGTGACAATCACTGCACACTACATCACAGCATGCCACAGACTGAGAGGAGGAATCCACAGTGATAATCACTGCACACTACGTCACAGCATGCCACAGACTGAGAGGAGGAATCCACAGTGACAATCACTGCACACTATATCACAGCATGCCACAGACTGAGAGGAGGAATCCACAGTGACAATCACTGCACACTACATCACAGCATGCAACAGACTGAGAGGAGGAATCCACAGTGACAATCACTGCACACTACATCACAGCATGCCACAGACTGAGAGGAGGAATCCACAGTGACAATCACTGCACACTACATCACAGCATGCCACAGACTGAGAGGAGGAATCCACAGTGATAATCACTGCACACTACGTCACAGCATGCCACAGACTGAGAGGAGGAATCCACAGTGACAGTCGCTGCACACTATGTCACAGCATGCCACAGACTGAGAGGAGGAATCCACAGTGACAATCACTGCACACTATGTCACAGCATGCCACAGACTGAGAGGAGGAATCCACAGTGACAATCACTGCACACTACATCACAGCATGCCACAGACTGAGAGGAGGAATCCACAGTGACAGTCGCTGCACACTATGTCACAGCATGTCACAGACTGAGAGGAGGAATCCACAGTGACAATCACTGCACACTATGTCACAGCATGCCACAGACTGAGAGGAGGAATCCACAGTGACAATCGCTGCACACTATGTCACAACATGTCACAGACTGAGAGGAGGAATCCACAGTGACTATCTATCACTGCACACTATGTCACAGCATGCCACAGACTGAGAGGAGGAATCCACAGTGACAATCGCTGCACACTATGTCACAACATGTCACAGACTGAGAGGAGGAATCTACAGTGACAATCACTGCACACTACATCACAGCATGCCACAGACTGAGAGGAGGAATCCACAGTGACAATCACTGCACACTACATCACAGCATGCCACAGACTGAGAGGAGGAATCCACAGTGACAATCACTGCACACTACATCACAGCATGCCACAGACTGAGAGGAGGAATCCACAGTGACAATCACTGCACACTACATCACAGCATGCCACAGACTGAGAGGAGGAATCCACAGTGATAATCACTGCACACTACGTCACAGCATGCCACAGACTGAGAGGAGGAATCCACAGTGACAATCACTGCACACTACATCACAGCATGCCACAGACTGAGAGGAGCAATCCACAGTGATAATCACTGCACACTACGTCACAGCATGCCACAGACTGAGAGGAGGAATCCACAGTGACAATCACTGCACACTACATCACAGCATGCCACAGACTGAGAGGAGGAATCCACATTGACAATCGCTGCACACTATGTCACAGCATGCCACAGACCGAGAGGAGGAATCCACAGTGACAATCACTGCACACTACGTCACAGCATGCCACAGACCGAGAGGAGGAATCCACAGTGACAATCACTGCACACTACGTCACAGCATGCCACCGACTGAGAGGAGGAATCCACAGTGATAATCACTGCACACTATGTCACAGCATTTCACAGACCGAGGAGGAATGCACAATGACAATCGCTGCACACTATGGGCCTGATTCACAAAGCTGTGCTAACAGTTAGCACGCTGGTGAAAAGCCCTTTATCATGCCTAAACTCAGTTTAGGCATGATAAGCTTAGGTGTGATAAGTTTAGGTGTGATAAGTTTAAGCACCAACTCGGTTAGCACCGCAGTGCACAGCTGATCAAAAGTTTTGCGCTAGCAAAGTCTGGTGCACTTCGCATAGAGTTTAATGGCGCTGCTTTGCGTGCGGGACTTTGCGCGCGATCTAAACTTATCTAAACGTATCACTCCTAAACTTATCATGCCTAAACTTGATATGGTTATCACGCCTAAAGTCTTTAACTGGGTTATCACCGCTTTGTGAATCGAGCCCAATGTCACAGCAAGCCACAAACTGTTTTACAGAGGGACAGTCCCTCTTCTCGAACTCAATCCCTATGTCCCTCTTTTTTTGTCACTTGTCCTTCTTTCAGAACTGATGTGTTAATATACAGTATGTATTTGGGGATTCTGTTTGAATTCTGGTAAAATTTTGGTTGGATTTTGAAAATTGATAGTTTAAAAAACAAATTAAAAACAATGGTGCATGAGCCAGCCTGGGGCCCCGGGAACTCTCACTGCCCGGGCCCCAGAACCAGCATCTAACACCATATGTGAGCGCAGCCAAACCCTTGGAGCTGCCACCTCCAAGGCCTGTCTCCTACTGCTCTAAAACTTACCAAACACACAAATGGAGAAACTCACTCCCAAACAGTTCTCTGCTGCTTTATAAAGCCTGCAGGCTGCTTATAAGCCAATGAGAAGTGCATACATATGTTACACCTAGCTTGCAGTGATAATCAAACAGAAGCTGAGCAAGTCAGCCAGTCAGTTGGAGAGGGCTTCAGTTGCATATAGACAATGGCTATATGACCAGCAGGGGGCACCAGCATGCAGGATATTCCCTCTCATCTGCCCCCCTCCTAACTAAACTGCATGGGATACTACAATAAAATTAAAAACAATGGTGCATGAGCCAGCCTGGGGCACCGGGAACTCTCACTGCCTGGGGCCCCAGAACCAGCATCTAACACCATATGTGAGCGCAGCCAAACCCTTGGAGCTGCCACCCCCAAGGCCTATCTCCTACTGCTCTAAAACTTACCAAACACACAAATGGAGAAACACACTCCCAAACAGTTCTCTGCTGCTTTATAAAGCCTGCAGGCTGCTTATAAGCCAATGAGAAGTGCACACATAATACACCTAGCTTGCAGTGATTAATCAAGCAGAAGCTGAGCAAGTCAGCCAGTCAGTTGGAGAGGGCTTCAGTTGCATATAGACAATGGCTATATGACCAGCAGGGGGCACCAGCGTGCAGGATATTCCCTCTCATCACTGGCTGACTTGCTCAGCTATTAATCACTGCAAGCTAGGTGTTACACATGTGTGCATTTCTCATTGGCTTATAAGCAGCCTGCAGGCTTTATAAAGCAGCAGAGAACTGTTTGGGAGTGAGTTTCTCCATTTGTGTGTTTGGTAAGTTTAAAAAAACATTTTTCCTTTGCATTTTTTAAATCGATTTTCTCAAACTAAAAGGTTTTTTGTTTTTTTCTATTTTTTTTTTTTTGGGTTACTCCCCCTATTGTCCCAAACATAATTGTGTTCCCTATATCCTGTATGGGGTCTTTGCTATTAACTGCTTAAGTTGGCACAAAAGTGCAAGAGAATCAGAATCAGAATCATCTTTATTATCGCCAAACACACCGAGTGGTGTGCCTGGAATTGCTTGTGGTTCACATGGCATATACATATAACAACACATAACAACGCATGGTAGAGATAGCAAAGGCAAGCAGGACGTACATACATACATGCATGCATACATACATACATTTAGAGCATCTCAGTATTAAATGGAGTCCTGGGGGGGGGGGGGGGGGCGGGGGGGAGTGATCGCTACTGTGGGAGTCCATGTTTCAGTCAGAGTTTACAGCTGAGAGGGAGGGATGCCTTGGGGCTGTGGTGACCCCGTGATGTAGGCCGGGAAAGGGGGGGAGGGAGTTTTGAGTTCAGTGAGTTAAGCAGAAGAACTGCTTGTGGGAAGAAGGTGTTCATGCGCCTAGTGGTCTTGGCGGGGATGGATCTAAGACGGCGTCCCAGTGGAAGGGTCTCGAAGTATCGTCTGCCCGGGTGGGAGGGGTCGAGTAAGATCTTGGAGGCCCTTGTCTTCATTCTTGTGGATTAGAGGAGATCTAGGGAGGGCAGGCGGGCGCCAATGATCTTTTCTGCAGCTTTTATCACTCTGTGGAGTTTGTATTTGTCTGTAGCGGTTGCTCCTGCGTACCAGACGATGATGGAGCAGCAGAGGATGGATTCGATGGTCGCAGAGTAAAAGCTGGTGAGCAGATCCCGTGACACTCCGAATTTTTTCAGTTGGCGTAGGAAGAAGAGCCGCTGCTGAGCTTTCTTCTGGGTTCTGGTGGTGTTCTGCTCCCATTTGAGGTCGCTTGTTAGCGTTGAGCCTAGGAACCGTACGCTTTGGACTCTGGAGACCTCGGACCCGTCGATGAACACTGGTAGGGGGGCCGGAGGGAGTTTCCGGAAGTCCACGATAAGTTCCACGGTCTTTGCTGTGTTGAGAACAAGATTGTTGTCCTTGCACCAGTTGCAGATCCTCGCAACTTCGTTTCGGTAAGCGTCCTCCCCGTTTCTGCCGATGAGGCCGATAAGCGTGGTATCGTCTGCGAATTTGATAACTTTGACGGTGTCGGAGGCCGAGGTACAGTTGTTAGTGTACAGAGAAAACAGGAGAGGGGACAGCACGCAGCCCTGCGGGGCACCGACGTTGGTGGATCTCTCGCTGGAGATGCAACTGCCAAGCTTGACCCGTTGAGTTCTGTTGGAGAGAAAGTCCTTTACCCACCTGCAGAGGAGGGAATCCGCCCCAAGATGCGCAAGGTTGTCGATCAGAATGTCCGGACAGATGGTGTTGAAAGCCGAGCTGAAGTCTAGGAAAAGGACCCTAGCATAGGCTCTTGGACTGTCTAGGTGCTCCGAGATGTATGCCAGGCTAACATTGATGGCATCGTCAACTGATCGGTTTTCCCTGTAGGCAAACTGGAGTGGGTCAAGGAGGGTGCGGGTGGAGTGCTTCAGGTGGGCCAGCACTAGCCTCTCGAATACTTTCATGGTGATGGGGGTCAGGGCCACAGGTCTGAAGTTGTTGAGTTCAGTGTTCCCTGGTTTTTTGGGGACGGGGATAATTGTGGACCTTTTGAAGCAGGAAGGGACCTTTCCTTCTGATAAGGATTTGTTGTAGAGGGAGGTGAGGATGGGGGCTAGTTGGATTGCGCAGGTTCTCAAGCAGAGTGAGGACACCCCATCCGGGCCTGAGGCTTTTCTAGGGTTGAGTCTGCGGAGGTGTCGAAGCACATCCCCCTCCTGTACTGCGGTCAGAGCGGGGATGCCCCTGGCCCCTGAGGGGCCCTGGTCGTCTTCCATCGCGGATGCCTGGTGCCTGAAGTCTGGAGCTGACTGGGATGCCGGGGCCCCAGGCTGCTTGGGTTGGAGATCAAATCTGCAGTAGAACTCGTTGAGTTCCTCCGCCAATTGTGAACTGGGGGCTGCTTGATGAAGGGGAGGTTTGAAGTTCGTTGCCGCCTTGAGTCCCTTCCAGACTTCCCACGAGTTGTTGGACTGTAGGCTGAGGCCTACCTTATTAGAGTAGGTCCTTTTTGCGGCTTTCAGATCTCTATTCAGGGTATTCCTGGCTTCCCTGTACTCTTCTAGGGTGCCCGACTTATGTGCCTCCTCCTTGATCTTCCGGAGACGTCGTAGGTTGCTGTTGAACCAGGGCTTATCATTTGGGAAGACTTTGAAGGTTTTGGTTGGAATGCATGCATCCTCGCAGAAGCGGACGTAGGAGAGGATGTTTTCAGACCATTCCTCCAAGGTGGGTGCCTCCAGGGTCGACCAGTCGGTGCATTCCAGGCACGCCTGCAGCCTCAGTTTTGCGTCCTCTGTCCACTTTTTGACAGTTCTAGTGATGGGCTTTGATGTCTCAAGCTGCCTTCTGTAAGTGGGGATCAGGTGGATCACGCAGTGATCTGAGTTCCCTAGGGGAGCACCTCGAGAGGCCTTGTAGGCGTTTCTGAGGGTTGTGTAGCATTTGTCTAGGGTGTTGTGGTTCCTGGTGGGGCAGGTGATGTGCTGCTGGTAGTGGGGCAGCTCCTGTCGCAGGTTTGCGCTGTTGAAGTCCCCTAAGGTGATGATGAGGGCCTCCGGGAAGGCAGTTTCCCACTCCGAGATATAATCACTCAGTGTTCTCAGGGCACTCCTGGTGTTGGAATCCGGGGGGATGTAGACCCCAATCATAATGAAGGAGGAGAACTCCCTAGGTGAGTACCTGGGCCTACAGTTGATGGCTAGGAGTTCGACGTCAGGGGAGCAGAACTTGCTGAGGAGTGAGATGTTGGTACACCAGTCGGAGTTCGCGTAGAGGCATATGCCGCCTCCTCATTTTCCCGGAGAGGTCTCGATTCCGGTATGCACGGAAGAGGGAGTAGCCTGGCATCTGTACAGCGTTGTCCGGGACATTTTCGTTGAGCCAGGTCTCCGTGAAGCAGAGCACAGGGGTGTTCTTGCTAAGCGAGGGTTTGCGGCCGAGCAGTAGGAGCAGTTCATCCACCTTGTTTTGGAGTGAGCAGACGTTCGCTAGGAGTATGGCCGGTATGGGAGTGAGTAGTCCTCTTCTCTTCAGCCTCACCTGAGCCCCCGCCCTTCTCCCCCTATGGTGGCGATTCTTTGGAGGGCCCCTGGCGCTACTAGTTAGGAGCGCGATGTGGGAGTTGACTGTCTTTCGCAGGGTGGCTTCAAAGGGCCGGTCACAGCCAGCAAGGGGCTCCCATTCCTGGAGTTCAGTGCGGGATAGGGAGCGTACAGTTCTAGTCTTCCTTGTGAGTGGTTTCCCCGCGCTCCCACCTGGGAGGGCAGCAGCTGGAGCAGTGGAGCCTGGGGAGGCAGGGCGGGCAGCAGGCATAGTTTCCAGGAGCAGACAGGGGCAAGTTGAAGCAAGCACAGGTGGGAGCAGGCACAGATGGGGGAGCCCGGAGAGGCTTCACAGTGGCAGCAGAGTAATAGCATCCCAGTGGCAGCAGAGTAATAGCATCCCAGTGGCAGCAGAGTAATAGCATCCCAGTGGCAGCAGAGTAATAGCATCCCAGTGGCAGCAGAGTAATAGCATCAAAGTGGCAGCAGAGTAATAGCATCCCAGTGGCAGCAGAGTAATAGTAACAGTTGCAGTGGTTTGGCAGGCTCACCGTATCCTGGTCGCTGGAGTGGCAGGCAGGGCTGCGGGAGTGGGGACCCCTTGGTGGTGGTAGGTAGGCAGGGGCTTGCAGGCAGGGCGTCAGGCAGCCACGTGGTGGGACGGCTGGATGCCGGCAGTGGAGGGCCCGGCGTGCCTGTCGGAACTTGTGGATCTTCTGCGGGCACTTGTGGATGTTCTGCGGGCAGTGTCCCAGGGCCCCCGTGCTGGATGAGCGCTCCTGATGCCAGAGCGGAGTGCTGCTGACTGGTGGGGGGGAGCAGGCCTGGAGATGGTGCCGCTACTGGGAGCGAGAGGTCCGGGGGGCAGGCCTGGGGCCTGAGCGGTGCGCTGCTGTCCGCGGCTGGAGGGGGACAAGCAGGCCTGGAGATGGGGCCACTGCTGGGGTGTGGAGACCGGGAGGCGGGGCCGGAGCGGTGCGCTTCTGTCCGCGCTGGAGGGGGACAAGCAGGCCTGGAGATGGGGCCACTGCTGAGAAGAGCAAAAACTATGCAAAAATGATGCGAATGTACGATTGGAATACACAAAATCAATGTAACTACTTGCTGTCCGCTCTACGCTTACGGGGGTATTGCAGGAGATGGCGTGCACCAAAGCACGCATTTCCGTTTGAACGAGGGAGCTCCACTCCGCCATCAGTCTCACGGTGGCGATCGCCGCTTGGAGACTATTAGACGGCGAAACCACCGTCTATTTACACTGTACAGCGCTGCGATCTATGGCAGCGCTGTACTGGGGACAGCCGTGTCACTCGGCTGTCCCCTCTGGAGGCACGGAGAGCTTTTGGCTCTCGTAGGCTGATGTCTATGGGAGCCGATCGCTGTGATTGGCTGGTGGGGGGAGGGTGGGAGTTAAATAAAAATAATAAAAATTAAATTAAAAAAATTATTTTTTTTTTTTTTAAAAGTGTAAAAAAAAAAAACATCCTAGCAGGGATCAAAGCCCACCAACAGAAATCTCTGTTGGTGGGCAGAAAGGGGGGGGGGAGAGGAATCACTTGTGTGCTGAGTTGTGTGGCCCTGCATCGAGGCCTTTAAGCTGCAGGACCTAATTGGTAAGAGATAGCCTGGTTACCAGGGTTGGGGGGGGGGGGGGTGTAAAGCCTGCGGTCCTCAAGTGGTTAATGTCCAAATCTATGGCTGTAATTGCGAAAATGTATGCAAATTTTTGCGCAATTGTAATATGCAGATAACAATAATCAGTAAAGCACAGGTGACAGTTTCGTGAATCTGTCCCTCGTTAGCGCAGTCCCTGAGATACGGACGCCATCATGTGACTAAGTGATGACTCCAGACACAAAGCTGAAGGCTCAGCAGGTGGGAAAGTTACTCTATAATAACTTATATTCTTATTTCTGGGAAGAGGAATGGCCGGTAACATTCTCTCCATGCTCATAAACATTTTGCTGCTGTCAGAAGAACGCTTCGTCAGGCAAAGTTTTTTGCTTTGTGCATCTGGACTCTTCCATTACCAGCATGATTTATGTATTCCCACACAATTTACAGCCGCTAAAATATTCAGCACCGTCTGTGCGATACGAAGAAAGGAAAGTGACTCCATATTACCCACAAATCCGGAGAGAGAAAGAGAGAGAGAGAGAGAGAGAGAGAAAGAGAGAGAGAAAGAGAGAGAAAGAGAGAGAGAGCTATAAAACCCCCAACAAATCCCCAGAGAAACCAAATAATGCACCCCCCAGATCCAGAGAGATGGAGGAATAAGCCTGCCACAGATCCCAGAGACAGCGAGGAATAAGCGTTACAGATCCCAGAGAGAGAGGAATAAGCCCACCACAGATCCCAGAAAGAGCGAGGAATAAGCCCGCCACAGATCCCAGAGAGAGCGAGGAATAAGCCTGCCACAGATCCCTGAGAGAGCAAGGAATAAGCTTGCCACAGATCCCAGGGAGATCAAGGAATAAACCCCACAGATCCCAGAGAGAGCGAGGAATAAACCCGCCACAGATCCCAGAGAGCGAGGAATAAACCCGCCACAGATCCCAGAGAGAGCGAGGAATAACCCGCCACAGATCCCAGAGAGAGCGAGGAATAAGCCCACCACAGATCCCAGAGAGAGCGAGGAATAAGCCTTACAGATCCCAGAGAGAGCGAGGAATAAACCCGCCACAGATCCCAGAGAGCGAGGAATAAACCCGCCACAGATCCCAGAGAGCGAGGAATAAACCCGCCACAGATCCCAGAGAGCGAGGAATAAGCCTGCCACAGATCCCAGAGAGAGCGAGGAATAGGCCCCACAGATCCCAGAGAGAGCGAGGAATAAACCCGCCACAGATCCCAGAGAGAGCGAGGAATAAGCCCGCCACAGATCCCAGAGAGAGCGAGGAATAAGCCCGCCACAGATACCAGAGAGAGCGAGGAATAAGCCCACCACAGATCCCAGAGAGAGCGAGGAATAAGCCCGCCACAGATCCCAGAGAGAGCGAGGAATAAGCCGGCCACAGATCCCAGAGAGAGCGAGGAATAAGCCGGCCACAGATCCCAGAGAGAGCGAGGAATAAACCCGCCACAGATCCCAGAGAGAGCGAGGAATAAGCCCACCACAGATCCCAGAGACATCGAGGAATAAGCCCTACAGATCCCAGAGAGAATGCGAGGATTAAGCCCACCACAGATCCCAGAGAGAGCGAGAAATAAGCCCACCACAGATCCAGAGACATCGAGGAATAAGCCCGCCACAGATCCCAGAGAGAGCGAGGATTAAGCCCACTACAGATCCCAGAGAGAGCGAGGATTAAGCCCACTACAGATCCCAGAGAGAGCGAGGATTAAGCCCACTACAGATCCCAGAGAGAGCAAGGAATAAACCCGCCACAGATCCCAGAGAGAGCGAGGAATAAACCCGCCACAGATCCCAGAGAGAGCAAGGAATAAGCCCACTACAGATCCCAGAGAGAGCGAGGATTAAGCCCACTACAGATCCCAGAGAGAGCAAGGAATAAACCCGCCACAGATCCCAGAGAGAGCGAGGAATAAACCCGCCACAGATCCCAGAGAGAGCGAGGAATAAGCCCGCCACAGATCCCAGAGAGAGCGAGGAATAAGCCCACCACAGATCCAGAGAGAGCGAGGAATAAACCCGCCACAGATCCCAGAGAGATCAAGGAATAAGCCTGCCACAGATCCCAGAGAGAGCGAGGAATAACCCACCACAGATCCCAGAGAGAGCGAGGAATAACCCACCACAGATCCCAGAGAGAGCGAGGAATAAGCCCACCACAGATCCCAGAGAGAGCGAGGAATAACCCACCACAGATCCCAGAGAGAGCGAGGAATAAGCCCACCACAGATCCCAGAGAGATCGGGGGATAAGCCCGCCACAGATCCCAGAGAGATCGAGGAATAAGCCCACCACAGATCCCAGAAAGAGCGAGGAATAAACCCACCACAGATCCCAGAGAGAGCTAGGAATAAGCCCGCCACAGATCCCAGAGAGAGCGAGGAATAACCCACCACAGATCCCAGAGAGAGCGAGGAATAAGCCCGCCACAGATCCCACAGAGAGCGAGGAATAACCCGCCACAGATCCCAGAGAGAGCGAGGAATAAGCCCGCCACAGATCCCACAGAGAGCGAGGAATAACCCACCACAGATCCCAGAGAGAGCGAGGAATAAGCCCGCCACAGATCCCAGAGAGAGCGAGGAATAAGCCCGCCACAGATCCCAGAGAGAGCGAGGAATAAGCCCGCCACAGATCCCAGAGACATCGAGGAATAAGCTTGCCACAGATCCCAGAGAGAGCGAGGAATAAACCCGCCACAGATCCCAGAGAGAGCGAGGAATAAGCCCCACAGATCCCAGAGAGAGCGAGGAATAAACCTGCCACAGATCCCAGAGAGAGCGAGGATTAAGCCCACCACAGATCCCAGAGAGAGCGAGGATTAAGCCCACCACAGATCCCAGAGAGAGCGAGGAATAAACCCGCCACAGATCCCAGAGAGAGCGAGGAATAAGCCCACCACAGATCCCAGAGAGAGCGAGGAATAAACCCACCACAGATCCAGAGAGAGCGAGGAATAAGCCCGCCACAGATCCCAGAGAGAGCGAGGAATAAGCCCACCACAGATCCCAGAGAGAGCGAGGATTAAGCCCACCACAGAATCCAGAGACAACGAGGAATAAACCCACCACAGATCCCAGAGAGAGCGAGGAATAAGCCCGCCACAGATCCCAGAGAGAGCGAGGAATAAGCCCGCCACAGATCCCAGAGAGAGCGAGGAATAAGCCCACCACAGATCCCAGAGAGAGCGAGGATTAAGCCCACCACAGAATCCAGAGACAACGAGGAATAAACCCGCCACAGATCCCAGAGAGAGCGAGGATTAAGCCCACCACAGATCCCAGAGAGAGCGAGGATTAAGCCCACCACAGATCCCAGAGAGAGCGAGGAATAAACCCGCCACAGATCCCAGAGAGAGCGAGGATTAAGCCCACCACAGATCCCAGAGAGAGCGAGGAATAAGCCCGCCACAGATCCCAGAGAAAGCGATGAATAAGCCCGCCACAGATCCCAGAGAGAGCAAGGAATAAGCCCACCACAGATCCCAGAGAGAGCGAGGAATAAGCCTGCCACAGATCCCAGAGAGAGCGAGGAATAAGCCCACCACAGATCCCAGAGAGAGCGAGGAATAAACCCACCACAGATCCCAGAGAGAGCGAGGAATAAGCCCACCACAGATCCCAGAGAGAGCGAGGAATAAGCCCGCCACAGATCCCAGAGAGAGCGAGGAATAAGCCCACCACAGATCCCAGAGAGAGCGAGGAATAAGCCCACCACAGATCCCAGAGAGAGCGAGGAATAAGCCCACCACAGATCCCAGAGAGAGCGAGGAATAAGCCCACCACAGATCCCAGAGAGAGCGAGGAATAAGCCCGCCACAGATCCCAGAGAGAGCGAGGAATAAACCCACCACAGATCCCAGAGAGAGCGAGGAATAACCCGACACAGATCCCAGAGAGAGCGAGGAAAAAGCCCGCCACAGATCCCAGAGAGAGCGAGGAATAACCCACCACAGATCCCAGAGAGAGCGAGGAATAACCCGACACAGATCCCAGAGAGAGCGAGGAAAAATGCCCGCCACAGATCCCAGAGAGAGCGAGGAATAATCCGACACAGATCCCAGAGAGAGCGAGGAATAAGCCCACCACAGATCCCAGAGAGAGCGAGGAATAACCCACCACAGATCCCAGAGAGAGCGAGGAATAAGCCCGCCACAGATCCCAGAGACATTGAGGAATAAGCTTGCCACAGATCCCAGAGAGAGCGAGGAATAAGCCCACCACAGATCCCAGAGACATCGAGGAAAAAGCTCGCCACAGATCCCAGAGAGAGCGAGGAATAAACCCACCACAGATCCCAGAGAGAGCGAGGAATAAGCCCGCCACAGATCCCAGAGAGAGCGAGGAATAACCCACCACAGATCCCAGAGAGAGCGAGGAATAAGCCCGCCACAGATCCCAGAGACATCGAGGAATAAGCTTGCCACAGATCCCAGAGAGAGCGAGGAATAAGCCCCACAGATCCCAGAGAGAGCGAGGAATAAACCCGCCACAGATCCCAGAGAGAGCGAGGAATAAACCCGCCACAGATCCCAGAGAGAGCGAGGAATAAGCCCCACAGATCCCAGAGAGAGCGAGGAATAAACCCGCCACAGATCCCAGAGAGAGCGAGGAATAAACCCGCCACAGATCCCAGAGAGAGCGAGGAATAAGCCCGCCACAGATCCCAGAGAGAGCGAGGAATAAGCCCACCACAGATCCCAGAGAGAGCGAGGAATAAGCCTGCCACAGATCCCAGAGAGAGCAAGGAATAAGCCCGCCACAGATCCCAGAGAGAGCAAGGAATAAACCCGCCACAGATCCCAGAGAGAGCGAGGATTAAGCCCACCACAGATCCCAGAGACAACGAGGAATAAGCCCACCACAGATCCCAGAGAGAGCGAGGAATAAACCCGCCACAGATCCCAGAGAGAGCGAGGATTAAGCCCACCACAGATCCCAGAGAGAGCGAGGATTAAGCCCACCACAGATCCCAGAGAGAGCGAGGAATAAACCCGCCACAGATCCCAGAGAGAGCGAGGATTAAGCCCACCACAGATCCCAGAGAGAGCGAGGAATAAACCCACCACAGATCCCAGAGAGAGCGAGGAATAAGCCAACCACAGATCCCAGAGAGAGCGAGGAATAAGCCCGCCACAGATCCCAGAGAGAGCGAGGAATAAGCCTTACAGATCCCAGAGAGAGCGAGGAATAAACCCGCCACAGTTCCCAGAGACATCGAGGAATAAGCCCACCACAGATCCCAGAGAGAGCGAGGAATAAACCCGCCACAGATCCCAGAGAGAGTGAGGAATAAGCCCGCCACAGATCCCAGAGAGAGCGAGGAATAAGCCCACCACAGATCCAGAGACATCGAGGAATAAGCCCGCCACAGATCCCAGAGAGAGCGAGGAATAAGCCCGCCACAGATCCCAGAGAGAGCGAGGAATAAGCCCGCCACAGATACCAGAGAGAGCGAGGAATAAGCCCGCCACAGATCCCAGAGAGAGCGAGGAATAAACCCGCCACAGATTCCAAAGAGAGTGAGGAATAAACCCGCCACAGATCCCAGAGAGATCGAGGAATAACCCACCACAGATCCCAGAGAGAGCGAGGAATAAACCCGCCACAGATCCCAGAGAGCGAGGAATAAACCCGCCACAGATCCCAGAGATCAAGGATTAAGCCCACCACAGATCCCAGAGACATCGAGGAATGAGCCCGCCACAGATCCCAGAGAGATCGAGGAAAAAACCCGCCACAGATCCCAGAGAGAGCGAGGAATAAGCCTGCCACAGATCCCTGAGAGAGCAAGGAATAAACCCGCCACAGATCCCAGAGAGAGCGAGGATTAAGCCCACCACAGATCCCAGAGACAACGAGGAATAAGCCCACCACAGATCCCAGAGAGAGCGAGGAATAAACCCGCCACAGATCCCAGAGAGAGCGAGGATTAAGCCCACCACAGATCCCAGAGAGAGCGAGGATTAAGCCCACCACAGATCCCAGAGAGAGCGAGGAATAAACCCGCCACAGATCCCAGAGAGAGCGAGGATTAAGCCCACCACAGATCCCAGAGAGAGCGAGGAATAAACCCACCACAGATCCCAGAGAGAGCGAGGAATAAGCCCACCACAGATCCCAGAGAGAGCGAGGAATAAGCCCGCCACAGATCCCAGAGAGAGCGAGGAATAAGCCCGCCACAGATCCCAGAGAGAGCGAGGAATAAGCCTTACAGATCCCAGAGAGAGCGAGGAATAAACCCGCCACAGATCCCAGAGACATCGAGGAATAAGCCCACCACAGATCCCAGAGAGAGCGAGGAATAAACCCGCCACAGATCCCAGAGAGAGCGAGGAATAAGCCCGCCACAGATCCCAGAGAGAGCGAGGAATAAGCCCACCACAGATCCAGAGACATCGAGGAATAAGCCCGCCACAGATCCCTGAGAGAGCGAGGAATAAGCCCGCCACAGATCCCAGAGAGAGCGAGGAATAAGCCCGCCACAGATACCAGAGAGAGCGAGGAATAAGCCCGCCACAGATCCCAGAGAGAGCGAGGAATAAACCCGCCACAGATTCCAGAGAGAGTGAGGAATAAACCCGCCACAGATCCCAGAGAGATCGAGGAATAACCCACCACAGATCCCAGAGAGAGCGAGGAATAAACCCGCCACAGATCCCAGAGAGCGAGGAATAAACCCGCCACAGATCCCAGAGATCAAGGATTAAGCCCACCACAGATCCCAGAGACATCGAGGAATGAGCCCGCCACAGATCCCAGAGAGATCGAGGAATAGACCCGCCACAGATCCCAGAGAGAGCGAGGAATAAGCCTGCCACAGATCCCTGAGAGAGCGAGGAATAAGCCCGCCACAGATCCCAGAGAGAGCGAGGAATAACCCACCACAGATCCCAGAGAGAGCGAGGAATAAGCCCACCACAGATCCCAGAGAGAGCGAGGAATAAGCCTGCCACAGATCCCAGAGAGAGCGAGGAATAACCCGCCACAGATCCCAGAGAGAGAGAGGAATAAGCCCGCCACAGATCCCAGAGAGAGCGAGGAATAAACCCGCCACAGATCCCAGAGAGAGCGAGGAATAAGCCCGCCACAGATCCCAGAGAGAGCGAGGATTAAGCCCGCCACAGATTCCAGAGAGAGCGAGGAATAAACCCGCCACAGATCCCAGAGAGAGCGAGGAATAACCCACCACAGATCCCAGAGACATCAAGGAATAAGCTCGCCACAGATCCCAGAGAGAGTGAGGAATAAGCCCGCCACAGATCCCAGAGACATTGAGGAATAAGCTTGCCCCAGATCCCAGAGACATCGAGGAAAAAGTTCGCCACAGATCCCAGAGAGAGCGAGGAATAAACCCGCCACAGATCCCAGAGAGAGCGAGGAATAAGCCCGCCACAGATCCCAGAGAGAGCGAGGATTAAGCCCGCCACAGATTCCAGAGAGAGCGAGGAATAAACAGCCCCAGATTTCAGAGAGAGCGAGGAATAAGCCCGCCACAGATCCCAGAGAGAGCGAGGAATAAGCCCACCACAGATCCCAGAGAGAGCGAGGAATAACCCGACACAGATCCCAGAGAGAGCGAGGAAAAAGCCAGCCACAGATCCCAGAGAGAGCGAGGAATAATCCGACACAGATCCCAGAGAGAGCGAGGAATAACCCACCACAGATCCCAGAGACATCGAGGAATAAGCTCGCCACAGATCCCAGAGAGAGTGAGGAATAAGCCCGCCACAGATCCCAGAGACATTGAGGAATAAGCTTGCCCCAGATCCCAGAGACATCGAGGAAAAAGTTCGCCACAGATCCCAGAGAGAGCGAGGAATAAACCCGCCACAGATCCCAGAAAGAGCGAGGAATAAGCCCACCACAGATCCCAGAGAGAGCGAGGAATAAGCCCACCACAGATCCCAGAGAGAGCGAGGAATAACCCACCACAGATCCCAGAGAGAGCGAGGAATAAGCCCGCCACAGATCCCAGAGACATCGAGGAATGAGCCCGCCACAGATCCCAGAGAGATCGAGGATTAAGCCCACTACAGATCCCAGAGAGAGCGAGGAATAAACCCGCCACAGATCCCAGAGAGAGCGAGGAATAAGCCCGCCACAGATTCCAGAGAGAGCGAGGAATAAACCCGCCACAGATCCCAGAGAGAGCGAGGAATAACCCACCACAGATCCCAGAGACATCAAGGAATAAGCTCGCCACAGATCCCAGAGAGAGTGAGGAATAAGCCCGCCACAGATCCCAGAGACATTGAGGAATAAGCTTGCCCCAGATCCCAGAGACATCGAGGAAAAAGAATGCCACAGATCCCAGAGAGAGCGAGGAATAAACCCGCCACAGATCCCAGAGAGAGCGAGGAATAAGCCCGCCACAGATCCCAGAGAGAGCGAGGATTAAGCCCGCCACAGATTCCAGAGAGAGCGAGGAATAAACAGCCCCAGATTTCAGAGAGAGCGAGGAATAAGCCCGCCACAGATCCCAGAGAGAGCGAGGAATAAGCCCACCACAGATCCCAGAGAGAGCGAGGAATAACCCGACACAGATCCCAGAGAGAGCGAGGAAAAAGCCAGCCACAGATCCCAGAGAGAGCGAGGAATAATCCGACACAGATCCCAGAGAGAGCGAGGAATAACCCACCACAGATCCCAGAGACATCGAGGAATAAGCTCGCCACAGATCCCAGAGAGAGTGAGGAATAAGCCCGCCACAGATCCCAGAGACATTGAGGAATAAGCTTGCCCCAGATCCCAGAGACATCGAGGAAAAAGTTCGCCACAGATCCCAGAGAGAGCGAGGAATAAACCCGCCACAGATCCCAGAAAGAGCGAGGAATAAGCCCACCACAGATCCCAGAGAGAGCGAGGAATAAGCCCACCACAGATCCCAGAGAGAGCGAGGAATAACCCACCACAGATCCCAGAGAGAGCGAGGAATAAGCCCGCCACAGATCCCAGAGACATCGAGGAATGAGCCCGCCACAGATCCCAGAGAGATCGAGGATTAAGCCCACTACAGATCCCAGAGAGAGCGAGGAATAAACCCGCCACAGATCCCAGAGAGATCGAGGAATAAGCCCGCCACAGATCCCAGAGAGAGCGAGGAATAAGCCCACCACAGATCCCAGAAAGAGCGAGGAATAAGCCTGCCACAGATCCCAGAGAGAGCGAGGAATAAGCCTGCCACAGATCCCTGGGAGAGCGAGGAATAAGCCCACCACAGATCCCAGAGAGAGCGAGGAATAAGCCCACCACAGATCCCAGAGAGAGCGAGGAATAAGCCCGCCACAGATCCCAGAGAGAGCGAGGAATAAGCCCCACAGATCCCAGAGAGAGCGAGGAATAAGCCTGCCACAGATCCCAGAGAGAGCGAGGAATAAGCCCCACAGATCCCAGAGAGAGAGAGGAATAAGCCTTACAGATCCCAGAGAGAGCGAGGAATAAGCCTTACAGATCCCAGAGAGAGCGAGGAATAAGCCCACCACAGATCCCAGAGAGAGCGAGGAATAAGCCCGCCACAGATCCCAGAGAGAGCAAGGAATAAGCCCGCCACAGATCCCAGAGAGAGCAAGGAATAAGCCCGCCACAGATCCCAGAGAGAGCGAGGAATAAGCCCGCCACAGATCCCAGAGAGAGCGAGGAATAAGCCTGCCACAGATCCCAGAGAGAGCGAGGAATAAGCCCGCCACAGATCCCAGAGAGAGCAAGGAATAAGCCCGCCACAGATCCCAGAGAGATCGAGGAATAAGCCTGCCACAGATCCCAGAGAGATCGAGGAATAAGCCCGCCACAGATCCCAGAGAGATCGAGGAATAAGCCTGCCACAGATCCCTGGGAGAGCGAGGAATAAGCCTGCCACAGATCCCAGAGAGAGCGAGGAATAAGCCCACCACAGATCCCAGAGCGAGGAATAAGCCCACCACAGATCCCAGAGAGAGCGAGGAATAAGCCCGCCACAGATCCCAGAGAGAGCGAGGAAAAAGCCCGCCACAGATCCCAGAGAGAGCGAGGAATAAGCCTGCCACAGATCCCAGAGAGAGCGAGGAATAAGCCCGCCACATATCCCAGAGAGAGCAAGGAATAAGCCCGCCACAGATCCCAGAGAGAGCGAGGAATAAGCCCACCACAGATCCCAGAGAGATCGAGGAATAAGCCTGCCACAGATCCCTGGGAGAGCGAGGAATAAGCCCGCCACAGATCCCAGAGAGAGCGAGGAATAAGCCTGCCACAGATCTCAGAGAGAGCGAGGAATAAGCCCGCCACAGATCCCAGAGAGAGCGAGGAATAAACCCGCCACAGATCCCAGAGACATCGAGGAATAAGCCCTACAGATCCCAGAGAGAGCGCGAGGATTAAGCCCACTACAGATCCCAGAGAGAGCGAGGAATAAACCCGCCACAGATCCCAGAGAGAGCGAAGAATAAGCCTTACAGATCCCTGAGAGATTAAGGAATAAGCCCACCACAGATCCCAGAGAGAGCGAGGAATAAGCCCACCACAGATCCCAGAGAGAGCGAGGAAAAAGCCTGCCACAGATCCCAGAGAGAGCGAGGAATAAACCCGCCACAGATCCCAGAGAGAGCGAGGAATAAGCCCGCCACAGATCCCAGAGAGAGCGAGGAATGAACCCGCCACAGATCCCAGAGAGAGCGAGGAATAAGCCCGCCACAGATCCCAGAGAGAGCGAGGAATGAACCCGCCACAGATCCCAGAGAGAGCGAGGAATAAGCCCTACAGATCCCAGAGAGAATGCGAGGATTAAGCCCACCACAGATCCCAGAGAGAGCGCGAGGATTAAGCCCGCCACAGATCCCAGAGAGAGCGAGGAATGAACCCGCCACAGATCCCAGAGAGAGCGAGGAATGAACCCGCCACAGATCCCAGAGAGAGCAAGGAATAAGCCCTACAGATCCCAGAGAGAATGCGAGGATTAAGCCCACCACAGATCCCAGAGAGAGCGCGAGGATTAAGCCCACCACAGATCCCAGAGAGAGCGAGGAATAAGCCCACCACAGATCCCAGAGAGAGCGAGGAATAAGCCCGCCACAGATCCCAGAGAGAGGGAGGAATAAGCCCGCCACAGATCCCAGAGAAAGTGAGGAATAAACCCGCCACAGATCCCAGAGAAAGTGAGGAATAAGCCCGCCACAGATCCCAGAGAAAGTGAGGAATAAGCCCGCCACAGATCCCAGAGAGAGCGAGGAATAAGCCTTACAGATCCCAGAGAGAGCGAGGAATAAACCCACCACAGATCCCAGAGAGAGAAAGGAATAAGCCCACCACAGATCCCAGAGAGAGCGAGGAATAAGCCCGCAACAGATCCCAGAGAGAGCGAGGAATAATCCGACACAGATCCCAGAGAGAGCGAGGAATAACCCACCACAGATCCCAGAGACATCGAGGAATAAGCTCGCCACAGATCCCAGAGAGAGCGAGGAATAAACCCGACACAGATCCCAGAGAGAGCGAGGAATAAGCCCGCCACAGATCCCAGAGAGAGCGAGGAATAACCCACCACAGATCCCAGAGAGAGCGAGGAATAAGCCCGCCACAGATCCCAGAGACATTGAGGAATAAGCTTGCCCCAGATCCCAGAGACATCGAGGAATAAGCCCGCCACAGATCCCAGAGACATCGAGGAAAAAGCTCGCCACAGATCCCAGAGAGAGCGAGGAATAAACCCGCCACAGATCCAGAGACATCGAGGAATAAGCCCGCCACAGATCCCAGAAAGAGCGAGGAATAAGCCCACCACAGATCCCAGAGAGAGCGAGGAATAACCCGACACAGATCCCAGAGAGAGCGAGGAATAAACCCACCACAGATCCCAGAGAGAGCGAGGAATAAGCCCGCCACAGATCCCAGAGAGAGCGAGGAATAAGCCCACCACAGATCCCAGAGAGAGCGAGGAATAAGCCCACCACAGATCCCAGAGAGAGGGAGGAATAAGCCCGCCACAGATCCCAGAGAGAGCGAGGAATAAGCCCCACAGATCCCAGAGAGAGCGAGGAATAAACCCGCCACAGATCCCAGAGAGAGCGAGGAATAAACCCGCCACAGATCCCAGAGAGAGCGAGGAATAAGCCCCACAGATCCCAGAGAGAGCGAGGAATAAACCCGCCACAGATCCCAGAGAGAGCGAGGAATAAATCCGCCACAGATCCCAGAGAGAGCGAGGAATAAGCCCACCACAGATCCCAGAGAAAGCGAGGAATAAGCCCGCCACAGATCCCAGAGAAAGCGAGGAATAAGCCCGCCACAGATCCCAGAGAGAGCGAGGAATAAGCCCGCCACAGATCCCAGAGAAAGAGGAATAAGCCCACCACAGATCCCAGAGAGAGCGAGGAATAACCCGCCACAGATCCCAGAGAGAGCGAGGAATAAGCCCGCCACAGATCCCAGAGAGAGCGAGGAATAAGCCTGCCACAGACCCCAGAGACATCGAGGAATAAACCACCACAGATCCCAGAGAGAGCGAGGAATAAGCCCGCCACAGATCCTAGAGAGATCGAGCAATATTCCCGCCACAGATCCCAGAGAGATCGAGGAATAAGCCTGTCACAGATCCCTGAGAGATCGAGGAATAAGCCTGCCACAGATCCCAGAGAGATCGAGGAATAAGCCTTACAGATCCCAGAGAGATCGAGGAATAAGCCCGCCACAGATCCCAGAGAGAGAGAGGAATAAGCCCGCCACAGATCCCTGAGAGATCGAGGAATATTCCCGCCACAGATCCCAGAGGGATCGAGGAATAAGCCCGCCACAGATCCCAGAGAGAGCGAGGAATAAACCCGCCACAGATCCCAGAGAGATCGAGAAATAAGCCCGCCACAGATCCCAGAGAGAGCGAGGAATAAGCCCGCCACAGATCCCAGAGAGATCGAGGAATAAGCCCTACAGATCCCAGAGAGATCGAGGAATAAGCCCACCACAGATCCCAGAGAGAGCGAGGAATAAGCCCGCCACAGATCCCAGAGACATCGAGGAATAAGCCCACCACAGATCCCAGAGAGAGCGAGGAATGAACCCGCCACAGATCTTAGAGAGATCGAGAAATAAGCCCGCCACAGATCCCAGAGAGAGCGAGGAATAAGCCCGCCACAGATCCCAGAGAGATCGAGGAATAAGCCCTACAGATCCCAGAGAGAGCGAGGAATAAGCCCACCACAGATCCCAGAGAGAGCGAGGAATAAGCCCACCACAGATCGCAGAGAGAGCAAGGAATAAGCCCACCACAGATCCCAGAGAGAGCGAGGATTAAACCCACCACAGATCCCAGAGAGATCGAGAAATAAGCCCGCCACAGATCCCAGAGAAAGAGGAATAACCCGACACAGATCCCAGAGAGATCGAGGAATAAGCCCGCCACAGTTCCCAGAGAGAGCGAGGAATAAGCCCTACAGATCCCAGAGAGATCGAGGAATAAGCCCTACTGATCCTAGGGAGATCGAGGAATAAGCCCGCCACAGTTCCCAGAGAGAGCGAGGAATAAGCCCGCCACAGATGCCAGAGAGAGCGAGGAATAAGCCCGCCACAGATCCCAGAGAGAGCGAGGAATAAGCCCACCACAGATCCCAGAGAGATCGAGGAATAAGCCCACCACAGATCCCAGAGAGAGCGAGGAATAAGCCTGCCACAGATCCCAGAGAGATCAAGGAATAAGCCCACCACAGATCCCAGAGAGAGCGAGGAATAAGCCCACCACAGATCCCAGAGAGATCGAGGAATAAGCCCACCACAGATCCCAGAGAGAGCGAGGAATAAGCCCACCACAGATACCAGAGAAAGAGGAATAACCCGACACAGATCCCAGAGAGATCGAGGAATAAGCCCGCCACAGTTCCCAGAGAGAGCGAGGAATAAGCCCTACAGATCCCAGAGAGATCGAGGAATAAGCCCACCACAGATCCCAGAGAGAGCGAGGAATAAGCCCACCACAGATCCCAGAGAGATCGAGGAATAAGCCCACCACAGATCCCAGAGAGATTAAGGAATAAGCCTGCCACAGATCCCTGAGAGATCGAGGAATAAGCCCGCCACAGATCCCAGAGAGAGCGAGGAATAAGCCCACCACAGATCCCAGAGACATCGAGGAATAAGCCCGCCACAGATCCCAGAGAGAGCGTGAATGAGCCCACCACAGATCCCAGAGAGAGTGCAGAATAAGCCCGCCACAGATCCCAGAGAGAGCGAGGAATAAGGCCGCCACAGATCCCAGAGACATCGAGGAATAAGCCCGCCACAGATCCCAGAGAGATCGAGGAATAAGCCCGCCACAGATCCCAAACAGAGCGAGGAATAAGCCTGCCACAGATCCCAGAGACATTGAGGAATAAGCCCACCACAGATCCCAGATAGAGCGAGGAATGAGCCCGCCACAGATCCCAGAGAGAGCGAGGAATAAGCCCGCCACAGATCCCAGAGAGAGCGAGGAATAAGCCTGCCACAGATCCCAGAGACATCGAGGAATAAGCCCGCCACAGATCCCAGAGAGAGCGAGGAATGAACCCGCCACAGATCCCAGAGAGAGCGAGGAATAAACCTGCCACAGTTCCCAGAGAGATCGAGGCATAAGCCTGCCACAGATCCCAGAGAGAGCGAGTAATAAGCCTGCCACAGATCCCAGAGAGAGCGAGGAATAAGCCCGCCACAGATCCCAGAGAGAGCGAGGAATAAGCCCGCCACAGATCCCAGAGAGAGCAAGGAATAAACCTGCCACAGATCCCAGAGAGAGCGAGGAATAAGCCCGCCACAGATCCCAGAGAGAGCGAGGAATAAGCCCACCACAGATCCCAGAGAGAGAGGAATAAGCCTTACAGATCCCAGAAAGAGCGAGGAATAAGCCCACCACAGATCCCAGAGAGAGCAAGGAATAAGCCCACCACAGATCCCAGAGAGAGCGAGGAATAAGCCCACCACAGATCGCAGAGAGAGCGAGGAATAAGCCCGCCACAGATCCCAGAGAGAGCGAGGAATAAGCCCGCCACAGATCCCAGAGAGAGCAAGGAATAAGCCCGCCACAGATCCCAGAGAGAGCGAGGAATAAGCCCGCCACAGATCCCAGAGAGATCGAGGAATAAACCCGCCACAGATCCCAGAGAGAGCAAGGAATAAGCCCACCACAGATCCCAGAGAGAGCGAGGAATAAGCCTGCCACAGATCCCAGAGAGAGCGAGGAATAAGCCCGCCACAGATCCCAGAGAGATCGAGGAATAAGCCTGCCACAGATCCCAGAGAGATCGAGGAATAAGCCCACCACAGATCCCAGAGACATCGAGGAATAAGCCCGCCACAGATCCCAGAGAGAGCGAGGAATAAGCCCGCCACAGATCCCAGAGACATTGAGGAATAAGCCCACCACAGATCCCAGAGAGAGCGAGGAATAAGCCCACCAAAGATCCCAGAGACATTGAGGAATAAGCCCACCACAGATCCCAGAGAGAGCGAGGAATAAGCCCGCCACAGATCCCAGAGACATTGAGGAATAAGCCCACCACAGATCCCAGAGAGATCGAGGAATAAGCCCACCACAGATCCCAGAGACATCGAGGAATAAGCCCGCCACAGATCCCAGAGAGAGCGAGGAATAAGCCCACCAAAGATCCCAGAGACATTGAGGAATAAGCCCACCACAGATCCCAGAGAGAGCGAGGAATAAGCCCACCACAGATCCCAGAGAGAGCGAGGAATAAGCCCGCCACAGATCCCAGAGAGAGCGAGGAATAAGCCCGCCACAGATCCCAGAGAGAGCGAGGAATAAGCCCACCACAGATCCCAGAGAGAGCGAGGAATAAGCCCACCACAGATCCCAGAGAGAGCGAGGAATATTCCCCTACAAATTCCAGAGAGACCAAGTGATAAACTCCACAAATCCCAGAGAGAAAGCGAGGAACAAACCCCCATAGATCCCAGAGAGAGAGAGAGAGGAAAAAGCACCACAAATCCCAGAGAGATCAAGGAATAAACAGCCCCAGATTTCAAAGAGAGCGAGGAATATTGCCCCACAAATCTAAAGAGAGATTGAGAAATATTCCCTCCTCATACACTAATATACAGCTGGCCTCTCAGCACCAAGGGCACCGCATACACTAATATACAGCTGGTCTATCAGCACCAAGGGCACCGCATACACTAATATACAGCTGGCCTCTCAGCACCAAGGGCACCGCATACACTAATATACAGCTGGTCTATCAGCACCAAGGGCACCGCATACACTAATATACAGCTGGTCTATCAGCACCAAGGACACCGCATACACTAATATACAGCTGCACTATCAGCACCAAGGGCACCGCATACACTAATATACAGCTGGTCTATCAGCACCAAGGACACCGCATACACTAATATACAGCTGCTCTATCAGCACCAAGAACACCGCATACACTAATATACAGCTGCTCTATCAGCACCAAGGACAGCGCATACACTAATATACAGCTGGTCTATCAGCACCAAGGACACCACATACACTAATATACAGCTGGCCTATCAGCACCAAGGACACCGCATACACTAATATACAGCTGGCCTATCAGCACCAAGGACAGCGCATACACTAATATACAGCTGCTCTATCAGCACCAAGGACAGCGCATACACTAATATACAGCTGCTCTATCAGCACCAAGGGCACCGCATACACTAATATACAGCTGCTCTATCAGCACCAAGGGCACCGCCTACACTAATATACAGCTGCTCTATCAGCACCAAGGGCACCGCCTACACTAATATACAGCTGCTCTATCAGCACCAAGGGCACCGCATACACTAATATACAGCTGGCATATCAGCACCAAGGACACCGCATACACTAATATACAGCTGCTCTATCAGCACCAAGGGCACCGCATACACTAATATACAGCTGCTCTATCAGCACCAAGGGCACCGCATACACTAATATACAGCTGCTCTATCAGCACCAAGGGCACTGCATACACTAATATACAGCTGCTCTATCAGCACCAAGGACAGCGCATACACTAATATACAGCTGCTCTATCAGCACCAAGAACACCGCATACACTAATATACAGCTGCTCTATCAGCACCAAGGATACCGCATACACTAATATACAGCTGCTCTATCAGCACCAAGGACACCGCATACACTAATATACAGCTGGCCTATCAGCACCAAGGATACCGCATACACTAATATACAGCTGGCCTATCAGCACCAAGGGCACTGCATACACTAATATACAGCTGGCCTATCAGCACCAAGGGCACCGCATACACTAATATACAGCTGCTCTATCAGCACCAAGGGCACCGCATACACTAATATACAGCTGGCCTATCAGCACCAAGGACAGCGCATACACTAATATACAGCTGCTCTATCAGCACCAAGGGCACCGCATACACTAATATACAGCTGCTCTATCAGCATCAAGGACACCGCATACACTAATATACAGCTGCTCTATCAGCACCAAGGACACTGCATACACTAATATACAGCGGCTCTATCAGCACCAAGGACACCACATACACTAATATACAGCTGGTCTATCAGCACCAAGGGCACCGCATACACTAATATACAGCTGCTCTATCAGCACCAAGGGCACCGCATACACTAATATACAGCTGGCATATCAGCACCAAGGACACCGCATACACTAATATACAGCTGCTCTATCAGCACCAAGGACAGCGCATACACTAATATACAGCTGGTCTATCAGCACCAAGGACAGCGCATACACTAATATACAGCTGCTCTATCAGCACCAAGGACACTGCATATACTAATATACAGCTGCTCTATCAGCACCAAGGGCACCGCATACACTAATATACAGCTGGCATATCAGCACCAAGGACACCGCATACACTAATATACAGCTGCTCTATCAGCACCAAGGACAGCGCATACACTAATATACAGCTGCTCTATCAGCACCAAGGACAGCGCATACACTAATATACAGCTGCTCTATCAGCACCAAGGACAGCGCATACACTAATATACAGCTGGTCTATCAGCACCAAGGACAGCGCATACACTAATATACAGCTGCTCTATCAGCACCAAGGACACTGCATACACTAATATACAGCTGGTCTATCAGCACCAAGGACACCGCATACACTAATATACAGCTGCTCTATCAGCACCAAGGACAGCGCATACACTAATATACAGCTGGTCTATCAGCACCAAGGACAGCGCATACACTAATATACAGCTGCTCTATCAGCACCAAGGACACTGCATACACTAATATACAGCTGGTCTATCAGCACCAAGGACACCGCATACACTAATATACAGCTGGCCTATCAGCACCAAGGGCACCGCATACACTAATATACAGCTGCTCTATCAGCACCAAGGACACTGCATACACTAATATACAGCTGCTCTATCAGCACCAAGGGCACCGCATACACTAATATACAGCTGCTCTATCAGCACCAAGGACAGCGCATACACTAATATACAGCTGGCCTATCAGCACCAAGGGCACCGCATACACTAATATACAGCTGGTCTATCAGCACCAAGGACACCGCATACACTAATATACAGCTGGCCTATCAGCACCAAGGGCACCGCATACACTAATATACAGCTGGCCTCTCAGCACCAAGGGCACCGCCTACACTAATATACAGCTGCTCTATCAGCACCAAGGACAGTGCATACACTAATATACAGCTGCTCTATCAGCACCAAGGACAGTGCATACACTAATATACAGCTGCTCTATCAGCACCAAGGACACCGCATACACTAATATACAGCTGGTCTATCAGCACCAAGGGCACCGCATACACTAATATACAGCTGGCCTATCAGTACCGAGGGCACCGCATACACTAATATACAGCGAGTCTATCAGCACCAAGGGCACCTCATACACTAATATACAGCTGGCCTATCAGCACCAAGGACACCGCATACACTAATATACAGCTGGCCTATCAGCACCAAGGACACCGCATACACTAATATACAGCTGGCCTATCAGCACCAAGGACACAGCATACACTAATATACAGCTGCTCTATCAGCACCAAGGGCACCGGATACACTAATATACAGCTGGTCTATCAGCACCAAGGGCACCTCATACACTAATATACAGCTGCTCTATCAGCACCAAGGGCACCGCATACACTAATATACAGCTGGCCTATCAGCACCAAGGACAGCGCATACACTAATATACAGCTGGCCTATCAGCACCAAGGACACCGCATACACTAATATACAGCTGGCCTATCAGCACCAAGGACAGCGCATACACTAATATACAGCTGCTCTATCAGCACCAAGGGCACTGCATACACTAATATACAGCTGCTCTATCTGCATCAAGGGCACCGCATACACTAATATACAGCTGGCCTATCAGCACCAAGGACAGCGCATACACTAATATACAGCTAGCCTATCAGCACCAAGGACAGCGCATACACTAATATACAGCTGGCCTATCAGCACCAAGGACAGCGCATACACTAATATACAGCTGCTCTATCAGCACCAAGGGCACCGCATACACTAATATACAGCTGCTCTATCAGCACCAAGGGCACCGCATACACTAATATACAGGTGGTCTATCAGCACCAAGGACACCGCATACACTAATATACAGCTGGCCTATCAGCACCAAGGACAGTGCATACACTAATATACAGCTGCTCTATCAGCATCAAGGGCACCGCATACACTAATATACAGCTGGTCTATCAGCACCAAGGACAGCGCATACACTAATATACAGCTGCTCTATCAGCACCATGGACAGCGCATACACTAATATACAGCTGCACTATCAGCACCAAGGACACCGCATACACTAATATACAGCTGCACTATCAGCACCAAGGACACTGCATACACAAATATACAGCTGGCCTATCAGCACCAAGGACACCGCATACACTAATATACAGCTGACCTATCAGCACCAAGGACACCGCATACACTAATATACAGGTGGTCCTGTATAATAATAGTGTATATAGTGGTATACACTAATAATATACAGCTGGTCTATCTATCAGCACTATGGGATTGGAATACAGTGAGAATATACGGCTATTTCTTGCTACAAGGACTCAGCAGGCGCTTTACACTCTCTGTACGCCTCATTCTGACTTTCTGTTGTCCTGAAATTATTGCCTGAACTTAGAAATGACTGTAGTAAAGAAGAGTCTCTCTGAAAAGTGTCCCCAATATTTTCTGGCAGCTCTTGTTGCTGTCACAGCGGCCTGGGCAGGTTAGTGGCCATTACTGCAGATCACACAGCAGTAAAATGTGTACTATTTCTAGGGCCTGAAGGACACATTGGGCTGAAGGATCATAAAAAGTCTGAAGCAGAAATAACGAGTTTAAAAATCTCTCTTTTTGAAACGTTTTCTAACCTTTTAACCAGTGTGTGTGTGTGTGTGTGTACAGTGTGTGTGTGTGTGTGTGTGTGTGTGTGTGTGTGTGTGTGTGTGTGTGTGTGTGTGTGTGTGTGTGTGTGTGTGTGTATGTGTGTGTGTGTGTGTGCGTGCGTGGTGGGCGGGGGGGGGGGGGTAGAGTAGCTGTGCCCCTCAGTGAGAGGTGTGTGGTGTGTGTACGCCTCAGCGTCCTAGGGAAAGAGATCTCTGCTGCACAGCATCCTGGGGAGCCTTCTTCCCCATGGTCTGCCCCCCCCCCCCATAGATCAGCGTTCCACTGGATTCTTCCTCCCCATGTTCTGTCCCTCCATAGATCAGCGTTCCAGGGGAGCTTTCCTCTCCATGTTCTGTCCCTTCCATAGATCAGCGTTCCACGGGAGCCTTCCTGCCCATGTTCTGTCCCTCTATAGATCAGCGTTCCATGGGAGCCTTCCTCTCCATGTTCTGTACGCTCCATAGATCAGCGTTCCACGGGAGCCTTCCTCCCTATGTTCTGTCCGCTCCATAGATCAGCGTTCCACGGGAGCCTTCCTCCCCATGTTCTGTCCCTCCATAGATCAGCATTCAACGGGAGCCTTCCTCCCCATGTTCTGTCCCTCCATAGATCAGCATTCCATGGAAGCCTTTCTCCCCATGTTCTGTCCGCTCTCTAGATCAGCGTTCCACGGGAGCTTTCCACTCAATGTTCTGTCCACTCCATAGATCAGCGTTCCACAGAAGCCTTCCTGCCCATGTTCTGTCCCCTCCATAGATCAGCGTTCCACGGGAGCCTTCCTCCCATGTTCTGTCCCCTCCATAGATCAGCGTTCCACGGGAGGCTTCCTCACTATGTTCTGTCCCCTCCATAGATCAGCATTCCATGGGAGCCTTCCTCCCCATGTTCTGTCCCCTCCATAGATCAGCGTTCCACGGGAGCCTTCCTCCCCATGTTCTGTCCCTTCCATAGATCAGCGTTCCACGGGAGCCTTCCTCCCATGTTCTGTACGCTCCATAGATCAGCATTCCATGGGAGCCTTCCTCCCCATGTTCTGTCCCCTCCATAGATCAGCGTTCCACGGGAGGCTTCCTCACTATGTTCTGTCCCCTCCATAGATCAGCGTTCCACGGGAGCCTTCCTCCCCATGTTCTGTCCCTTCCATAGATCAGCGTTCCACGGGAGCCTTCCTCCCCATATACTGTCCCCTCCATAGATCAGCGTTCCACGGGAGCCTTTCTCCCCATATACTGTCCCCTCCATAGATCAGCGTTACACAGGAGCCTTCCTCACTATGTTCTGTCCCCTCCATAGATCAGCGTTCCACGGGAGCCTTCCTCCCCATGTTCTGTCCCTTCCATAGATCAGCGTTCCACGGGAGCCTTCCTCCCCATATACTGTCCCCTCCATAGATCAGCGTTCCACAGGAGCCTTCCTCACTATGTTCTGTCCCTCCATAGATCAGCGTTCCACGGGAGCTTTTCATAGTGCGGCACCACGCATCTATGGCCCAGTTCCAGCAGTCACAATGTCTCCTGCAACCTTGATACTTATTTATCTCCATAATTACAGCCACAGATCATTAATTCAATAAAGTGTTCTCCTTCCGATCTGCTCTATGGATGGATGTGTTTATTTTCTGTCTGGAGACTGGGGAGCGGCAGTGCAGGCTGCTAGCTCTCCACGCAGGAGACATGAGCTCTATAAAGCAGAAACCCTGGAAGTTCCTACCATAAAAGACAGCTGATGATTGTATTTTCTATATCCAGATGAATCGGAGGTGATGGTGGACAGGCCAGGATTATGCTTCAGAGAGTTTGAACTTTGAATGTAATGAAGTTACAGGACTAGGATGATAGAACTTTGCTTTCTTAAAACAGAAAGTATTTGTCATACTTCAGGTTGGAGTGAGTTCTGAGATGTCTCCCACAATGCATCACTGCTGAATAAATGCAAATCACCCATTGTTGTTTCTAGAAGCTAGCCACACCTCCAGATTCGCTGGCCATATTAATCCATGCCCTGCACTGATGAGGATCAATCAATCCGAAACAGTCTGTATGCATGTTGGATCATTATGGCTCTGTACAAATTAACAAGCTGACACATCATTGCATTCCAGCGGATCTGGAGGCGTGGCTAGCTTCCAAGGGTAACAATGGGTGATTTGCATATGTCAGCAGTGATGCCCTGGGAGACGTCTCAGAGCTCACTCCAACCTGAATTATCGCAAATATTGTTTTGTTTTATGAAGGCAAACTTTGGTTTTCCATAGCATTTTAGTAGGAGGGCTTTTTGGTCCATGGTAGCCCCTCACACACTCCTATGAGTTCTGGTTCACCATGAGCTTGCTGGGTACTCTGTAGGACTAGGGTGTTAACACATTGAATGGCAGCGGTGGGCCACACTAAAGCTTGGTGCACACTTATGAGGTGTATCACCCAGTGGGGATGGAGACCCAACCCCCCAGGCAACATTGCAGAGCTGAGGCTGAACAAACGTGTCACTGGCCTGCAGGCTAGCAGCTTGTACTGTCGCTGGGGGGACAATGGATAGGCATGGAAGTGGCATAATGCGACGGCCATGGTCACTGAGGACTGGAGAACAATGCTCCTCGCTAGTAAAACGATTGGCCAGACCAATCAGTGGCAGAGGCATCGCAGGACATCAGGGCAACCATACAGATGCTGGATTCTCGGCAGAGACGGTTGTTATTGGCTGCTCCTGCCCAGTTTGTGTATTTAAGAGGCTTAACCTCCCTGGCGGTAAGCCCGAGCTGAGCTCGGGCTATGCCGCGCAGGGGGAGATCTCAGCCCCTGGTGGGGCGATTTTCATGCTATAAATTGCTGTGCGCGCAGCCAGCACTTTGCTAGCCGCGCGCACAGCTTGATCGCCGCCGCTCTGCGGCGATCGGCCGCACGCAGCGGCGAAAGAGGGCCCCCTCCCGCCAGAGCCCTGCGCTGCCCGGACCAATGAGTTCCAGGCAGCGCTATGGGCTGGATCGGATGTGTCTGACGTCAGGACGTCGGCTGACGTCCATGACGTCATCCCGATCGTCGCCATGGCGACAGGAGAAGCCAAACAGGGGAACGCGTTATATACGCGTTCCCCTGTTTGCTATAGATGCCGGCGACGATCGCACTAGAGGGACACATGCGCCCTCTAGTGGTGTTTCATGTAGCTACCACTCTGGTAGCTTTACATGAAACAAAAAAAAAAATACAAAAAAAAAGTTTTTTTGCCAATTTGGCAAAAAAATTAACCGGCAGGGAGGTTAAAGGAAACCTGCAATGTAAATAAAGAGTGTATATTACGTACCTGAGGCTTCTCCCAGCCCCTGTAGACTTTTAGGGCCGCCGCTGAGCTCCCGATCCTCTTCCTTGATCCACAGTGCGCCGGGGGAAAGTCCGAGACTTAGCTAAGTCACACACGGCTGCACATGCACTGACCTGGGGGCGTGTCTCCTGGATTGCACTCCTGTGGCCGGGAGGTTTCTGCTCATGCACAGTTATGAGTCATTCGAACATGCGCAGACTGCTCCCGACCATGGATGCATGATCAAGAAAGTGAGTCGCTGGGTCAGAGACTTTACCCGGCCACTCTGTGGATCACGGAAGATCATCAGGTCAGAGGGGGATCTACAAGACTATGGGGTCACTGTTGGGTGGGGGTTTTGGTTTTCTGTAGCCCAGGGAGTATAACTCGAAATCGCTGGGGCCCCCTGCAAAACTTTGGATGGACCTCCCTCATCCCTCTATGTGCCTCAGGGCTGGATTTACTACTCATGGACCTGAAGGCACCGACACACTGGTGCCCTAAATACCGCCCCTCCACACAGGCCACACCCCCAAGTAAAATAATTTGAACTCTGATCCCTGACTTATATCACCGACTGTCCTTAGAGTCTTACACACCCATCACTGGCTCATATCATCCTTAGAGACATGAAAGAAGGATTAGGGTGTAAGTGCCTGAGGTGAGTGATATGAGGCAGGGATTAAACTGTAAGCTCCTGATGTCAGTGATGGGAGTCTGATGAGGCGGGTTGCCTCTCCCACATAAGGCGGCTATAGGCACGTGCCTACATTGCCTTATGGAATATCTGGTCCTGGTGTGCCTGCATCTTGTTTGTCTCCAACGCCCCTGACAGGAAGTAGAGTCAGCGACATTGGAGACATAGAAGGCGTAGATACACAGAGCTCCATCGCTGCCTGGAACGCGGGAGTCAGAGGTGAATCCCCCGCTTGCTGTCCCCACCCACTGCCATCACTTCTGGAGGGGGGAGCCGGGAGCGCTGAAGGGGGGGCCTGAGGTGAGGCTGCCCCCTCTCCTGCACTGCACCCCTCTCCTGCTGCTAAAAACGGCCATGGGTGGGCCCCGTACCAGGCTTAGGGCCCCCCTGCGCCTGCATCCCTTGCAAGGCTATTGCTAAGCTCTTGCTGTAGTCACACAATCAGTCATTGTAGTAGTGTAGTCACTCAATCAGTCGTATTGTGATAATGAACTATACAGAAGTCCTAGCACTGCTCTGTAGCCTCCTCGCTTGTATCTCCTGGCCGAGGACATGGTGGGACGCCGGTAACAGGACCTGAACCGCTGTCCCGCCATTTAAGGAAAGTTATCGAGGTTAGATGAGGATTCTGGGAGTTGCTGTGGACAGATACAGAATTGCCTCCATAGTTGCTCTGAAATTAAATTCTGATGTATTTTTGGGCCGCAGATAAAGTCATAACTGGCTGTGCAATGACGTGGAAAAACACATTTTATGAGATGGAAAAATGACTTGTGTAGCAGTGATAGTTCTGTTATTATTATTTGATGAAAGTCCGCATTCATTAGAAAGAAGATATAATATTTATTAGTGACACAGAAGCCATTTCTGAAATGTAATCTTATTAGCTTTACTTTTCCATTTCCAGCCAGCCCTTATTTTCTACAATTGCGGAATTCTGTTATTATAGTAACCAGAAATGGTCTCAGTCGCTTTATAAGATCTTAGGAAATCTCCGGAGATCTCAGGGTTAGGGATGGGCGGAAATAACGATCGCCAAGTCTAACGATTTTTCAATTTCCGCCAATGCCAATTACCGTTTCCGCAGATTTCCAAAATCCGGTTTCCAATGAAAGTCTTTTTTGTCATTTTGTTAATAAAGTTAGTTAATTATAATTGTGGATGTCTGCTGTTATGCGTACATCCGCCATACACTTCTGAATTCTCTGACTGGTCGGGAATATTGGACCAATCCAAAATTTTAGATCACTTTTGAGTATTTCCGAGTCTTATGTTTGGTCTAAAATGAACATGGCAATTCAATGTTTGCAATTCAGATTGGTCCAATGCTTCTAATTTCAGTGATTGGACTAAAATGTATGAGTTGCGCTAATGCTGCATTTCCACGGAAATCCGTTTTCTGATGCCGCCTTCTGTTTACCACAGCAGGAAGCCAATTTGCAATCGGAAACTCGGAAATTCGTATTCCACTGAAATTTTCCGACCATCTCTACTCAGGATATCTCTGGGAATCTTGAGACAATCTCTTCTGGGAATCAATCTCTGGGGATCTCGGGGATCTCTAGGAAGTTATGGCCCCTCAATATCCATATATACAGTCAGACAGGGCAGGTTATAGACTTTCTGCTGCCTGAGGCAAACTTGAGGATGCACCCCCCCAGACCCCCCATCAATTTCATACAGCACAGCAGGAAGAGGCGGGGCTGGCAAAGAGCAGTCCATATTAAATGAAGGATCCTGTCCTCTCACACACTTACATTAGGCAAGCTCTGTGCTCTGAGTCAGGCAGAAGCAGCAGAGCAGGGGGGAGAGACTGAAAAGGAGCAGCTGAGTGTAGGGCTGATAAAGTCTGCCGCCCCGAATCCTGTGATTCAGTTTGCTTCATGGTAAAGCCGGCCCTGCAGTTAGGTCCATAAATATTTGAACAGAGATAACTTTCTTTTCTAATTTTGGTTCTGTACATGACCACCATGAATTGTAAATGAGATAACTCAAATGCAGGTGAAGTGCAGACTTTCATCTTTAATTCACTGGGTTGAACAAAATGATTGTATAAAAATGTGAGGCAACTAAAGCAGTTTTTATCACAATCTTTTCATTTCAGGGCCTCGAAAGTAATTGGACAAATGAAATATCTGGAAATAAAATGCTAATTTCTAATATTTGATGGAAACCCTCTTGCTGGCAATGAAAGCCTGAAGTCTTGACCTTGTGGACATCACCAGATGCTGGATTCCTCATTGTTAATTTCAGTTGCTGTTTTTGGGCCTTTCTGTCCAAAGTTTAGTCTTCAACAAGTGAATTGGGATAAGATCAGGTGACTGACATGGCCATTCAAGAATTTTCTACCTCTTTGCTTTAATAAACTCCTGGGTTGCTTTGGCTGGATGTTTTGGGTCATTGTCCATCTCCAATCAATCTGACGGCATTTAGCTGGATTTGACGGGGGGGGGGGGGAGCAATTTTTACACCATGGCCCTGGGTGCATTTTAGCCTAGAAACTGCCCTGCTGTAGATTTTGCCACTTGTAATATTGTAGCAACTTCTTGGATGGGTTTTTTTCTGTGTTTGCAGCTTAGTGTTGGCTTCTTTCACCTGCATGGAGAGCTCCTGACCGCATGTTGTCTGTTCACAGCAAAGTCTTCCACATGCAAGCGCCACACCTCAAATCAACTCCAGGCCTTTTATCTGCTTCATTGATTATGATATAATGACTGACTTGCCCACACCTGCCCATGAAATAAGCTCTGAGTCAATTGTTCAATTACTTTTGAGCCCCCCATATTCTGATTCTGTCACTGTAACCTCAACGAGAGATACACAGAAACTACATAGGAGGATCTACAGAACACCCAATATCAGGAGGACACAGCAGTGGTGCTCAGCAGAGCTCGAATATTCGAGTAGCTCGAATATTAGAGCTCTTTTTCAGCTATTCGAGCTCGGTATTCGAGCTCCGAATAGCTGGAGCTATTCGAATGGGCTATTCGAGTGATCTCGAATAGCCCATTCACTATTCGCGCTATTCGAGCTAACAGCGCTATTCGAGCTCGAATACCGAGCTCGAATAGCGTCATAGCCCAGATTGATGTCCTTAGAGCCAATCAGAGGGCTCCCAGGCCCTCTGACGGCAGCCAATCACTGAGGGGGACCCTGGCCAGCCCCTACCCTATAAATAGCGGCCGCCATGTTCCGTTTCTCCGTCCTTGCCTGACTTTGCACCGAGAGAGATCTGCTCCTTTGTGCGTTGGCTTAGCAAGAGCTTTATTGTGGTCATTTACCTAGCGTTTTTGCTCACATACACCTCCTATATACACCTATATTGTTGTTAGTTAGATAGACATTGTATTTTAGTTAGTAGCTTTTGTGTTACATAGAGAGAGACAGCTGCTGCAGGCTTACAGCTTTGGGCCTCAGGGCCTGCCTGTGTGGGCAGCTGTTCTCTCCTGTCCTCTGTTTATTTCTCATCTATACCAGTATTTCTGCTGTCCTTTACTACTGATTGATTGTATTTTGTATTGTAGTTATATACTGTAACTGTACTAGGACACTCACTGTCACTGTTCATAGGCTACTAGCTCCTGCGTGTGCGTGCACTCACTGTCTGTGTACTGTACACACACTCTATTTCCTTCTGAAAAGTTATATACTGTAACTGTACTAGGACACTCACTGTCACTGTTCATAGGCTACTAGCTCCTGCGTGTGCGTGCACTCACTGTCTGTGTACTGTAGTGTACACACACTCTATTTCCTTCTGAATAGTTATATACTGTAACTGTACTAGGACACTCACTGTCACTGTTCATAGGCTACTAGCTCCTGCGTGTGCGTGCACTCACTGTCTGTGTACTGTACACACACTTTATTTCCTTTTGAATAGTTATATACTGTAACTGTACTAGGACACTCACTGTCACTGTTCATAGGCTAGCTCCTGCGTGTGCGTGCACTCACTGTCTGTGTACTGTACACACACTCTATTTCCTTCTGAATAGTTAAATACTGTAACTGTACTAGGACACTCACTGTCACTGTTCATAGGCTACTAGCTCCTGCGTGTGCGTGCACTCACTGTCTGTGTACTGTAGTGTACACACACTCTATTTCCTTCTGAATAGTTATATACTGTAACTGTACTAGGACACTCACTGTCACTGTTCATAGGCTACTAGCTCCTGCGTGTGCGTGCACTCACTGTCTGTGTACTGTACACACACTTTATTTCCTTTTGAATAGTTATATACTGTAACTGTACTAGGACACTCACTGTCACTGTTCATAGGCTAGCTCCTGCGTGTGCGTGCACTCACTGTCTGTGTACTGTACACACACTCTATTTCCTTCTGAATAGTTAAATACTGTAACTGTACTAGGACACTCACTGTCACTGTTCATAGGCTACTAGCTCCTGCGTGTGTGTGCACTCACTGTCTGTGTACTGTAGTGTACACACACTCTATTTCCTTCTGAATAGTTATATACTGTAACTGTACTAGGACACTCACTGTCACTGTTCATAGGCTACTAGCTCCTGCGTGTGCGTGCACTCACTGTCTGTGTACTGTACACACACTCTATTTCCTTCTGAATAGTTATATACTGTAACTGTACTAGGACACTCACTGTCACTGTTCATAGGTTAGCTCCTGCGTGTGCGTGCACTCACTCACTGTCTGTGTACACACACTCTATTTCCTTGTGATTATTACTACTGATTATTTTAACTTCTAGTTGTACTTCCTGACTGTTACTACTTACTTACTGTACTAGACACTCACTCA
The DNA here is from genome assembly GCF_040937935.1 of Hyperolius riggenbachi. NCBI lineage: Eukaryota > Metazoa > Chordata > Amphibia > Anura > Hyperoliidae > Hyperolius > Hyperolius riggenbachi. The sequence goes on from NC_090651.1 coordinate 2,652,801, forward strand.
GTCACTGTTCATAGGCTAGCTCCTGCGCGTGTTTGCGCGTGCGTGCACTCACTGTCTGTAGTGTACACACACTCTATTTCCTTGTGATGATTACTACTGATTATTGTAACTTCTAGTTGTACTTCCTGACTGTTACTACTTACTTACTGTACTAGACACTCACTCATTCACCTCGCCCACCAACCCACTCCATTAAAGTACCCCACTTTTCACCCGCCCTTTTAAAAAACTTTTGTGTTTACGCCCAAAATATCGAAGATGTCTGGAAGTGGCAGCCAGCGCGGTTTGGGCAAGGGGAAGGGCAGCAAGGGAATCAGGAGGAGAGGGAGCAGCATTGTGGCAAGCCGCGGGCGCGCCACCATGTACAGTTCCGCAGCAGCAGCAGCAGCAGCAGCGTCAGTGGCTAACATTCCTCCTATAGCCACTGGCCGTGGACGCCGCCCAGCAGGAGCATCTGCAACTCACGCTGCAGAGACACAGCAGCAGCAGCGTGTAGCACCTGCTCCAATTTTCCTCCAGCCGGGTCGGAAACGTCCCATTGAGGAAAAGGATGCAGCCACTGTGGTGCAACTGATGACGGAGGATGAGCAGCCCGCCATCAGCTCTGCATCCGAGGCCTCCACCCTCACCACCACCACTCCTGTTCGCAGCAGCCGCCCAGCAGGGCCTGGGGAGGAGGCCAGTTCACCGTCAGTCGCCGACCTGTCATTCAGCAGTCTTTTGACCCCAGGCATCATGAGTAAATTGTCTGCTGTTGTTGGCGATTTGGAGGAGGAGATGCTGATGGGCACTTTGGGGGAGGAGGGATTGGACAGCAAGACTGTGGCGACAGTCAAGCAGCCCATCCATGCATCAGGAGAGGAGTTTGGGGGTCATCATCCCAGCAGGACATGTTTCAGGAGGGGGAGGATGATGATGACACGGTGACAGACAGAGACTGGGTGCCACCAGCTCCAGGGGATGTCGTCATCAGCAGCTCTGAGGAGGAGGATGTGCTTGTGGGCCTTGCAAGGAGGCGCATCATTGCAAGCATTGGCAGCAGTAGGCAGGTCCCACAGCCTGCTGGTGTCTCAGGCTCAGCAGCAGCAGCATCTGCCAGTACCACCACCAGCCGCACCCAAGCCCCCCCCCCCCAACCCCCACAGGGAGACAGGCAGCAGCGGTTCCATGCCGTAGGGGGTTGTTTTTGTCACCAATCTGGCGCTTTATCACCATGCCCACAGTGTACAGCAAGTACGCCACTTGCAACCACTGTCAGCGGAAGTTGAGCAGAGGTGCAGACCCCTTAAAGTTCAGCACCAGCTCGCTCATCAACCACCTTGCTGCGAAACATTTCCACCAGCATGAGGAGTTCCAGAGGCTGAAGGCATCTGGTGCTGGCAGTGGCACCACACCCATCACTGCACAGGCTTCAGCAGCAGCAGCAGCAGCAACAGCAGCCACCCGCCCTCCTGCTCCTCCAGCAGCACCAGCAGGAGTGGGGAAACGCACTGCTCCTCCCCCCTCTGCAACTCCTGCCACCGACACTGAGGCCTGTTCTGGCAGCCAGTCCTCAGTGGCCTCCTCTGCTGTCTCCGCTGATTCCCGTGCCAGCAAAAAGCGACGCCAGAGCCTTTTGAGCGAGTCCTTCCAGGGGGTGGTTAGGGCTCTGCCTCCCAGCAGCCGTCGCGTGCGGCAGCTGAACGGCTTGCTGGCACGGGCCATGTGCTCCCAACTCCTGCCGTACACGCTTGTGCAGGAGGGGAGCGACATGCGTGCGCTGCTTGCTTGTGCAGCCCCAGACTGGCAGCTCCCCAGCAGACACTTCTTCGCCCGCAAGGCCATTCCTGCACTGCACCGCTTTGTGATGGCCAATGTGGAGCGAGGGCTGGAGCACGCGGTTGGTGAAAGGGTCCACGTCACCATGGACTCCTGGAGCAGCCGCTTCGGGACAGGCCGCTACCTGTCCTTCACTGTCCACTGGGTCAGCTTGGTGGAAGGGGGTGAGGATGGGAGAGCAGCAGCGGGCACAGCAGCAGCAGCAACACAGTGGGTGGTGCCACCCCGCAGGGTCAGGGGAACTGCAGCAGGTTCCTCCGATCCTCTGCCATCCTCCGGCACACCTGGCCAAACCCCCCGCCTCAGCAGCAGCGTGAAGGCCCGCCACTGCCAAGCGCTTCTGCAGTTGGTCAGCCTTGGGAAGACCAAGCTGACGGCAACCCATGTGTTGGCCAAACTCCAGGAGCAGGAGAGGATTTGGCTGACCCCCAGAGGCCTCAGAGTCGGAGAGGTGGTGGCCGACAATGGGGCCAATCTGGTTGCCGCAATAGACAGGGGAAACCTGACCCACATCCCCTGTCTTGCCCACGTGCTGAACCTGGTGGTGCAGAAGTTCTTGCGCACCTACCAGGGGATGGGCGAACTGCTGGAAACGGCAAGGAACGTTGTGCGTCACTTCCGGCGCTCGGCTGCAGCCTGTGCGAGCCTGGAAGACGTGCAAAAGGAGCTGGATCTGCCACGCCATCGGCTGATCCTTGACGTTCCGACTCGCTGGAACTCCACCCTGGCGATGTTGGAGCGTCTGGTTGAACAGAAGCACGCTGTCAACCAGTACCTTGCCCTGGCCACTGTTTCCGCCGCTCGGAGAAGGGACAGGACCAGCAACATCCCGTCCATCATCCCCGATGATGACTGGAGGCACATGCAGCAGGTGTGCTGGCTCCCTTTCTGCAGGCCACTAACATGGTGAGCAGGGACCATGCTATGGTCTGCGAGTGGGTGCCCCTGGTTTGTCTGCTGAACAGGGCCCTCGATGCTTTGCTGGAACAGGGAGCGGCAGCCTTGGACCAGCAGGAGCGGCAAGCAGCTGCACAGTCCACCTCTGAGGGGGAGGAGGAGGAGGACTTGGTGGAGGTCCCTGACCTTGCTGCTGATAAGGGGGATCAGCACAGCGCAGCTGAGTTGGTGCGGGGGTGGAGAGAGGATGAGGCGGCAGAGGAGGAGGATGAGGACAGCACTGCTGCCGATGTGCCAGCAGACGTGGCCCGCCTCTTCCCAATGGCAGCGCACATGCTGACGTGCCTGCGCAGGGACCCCAGGGTGATCCAGATGAAGCAGAGGGAGGACATCTGGATCAGCATGATGTTGGACCCACGCCTCAAGGGGAAGTTGAGCCAGTTCCTGCCACCTGCAGGAGGAGACCCAGCGCAACAAATAAGGAGCTTGCAGCAGGCCCTTGTTGAGCGCTTGGAGGAAGCCTTCCCCCAGCCTTCCACCCCCACTGTCCATCCAGCACAGAGGCAGCAGCAGGTGCCTGCATCCAGCAGCAAGCGCCCCACAGACCTGCTGTCTCTCAGCCACGAGCTCTACAGGACTGTAGAGGCTCTGGCAGCAGTGACTAGAGAGGAGGTGCATGCAGCAGCATCCTCCTCCGGTCACAGCCAGCGCCTGACCCGCATGGTGGCTGACTACATGGGGTCCTACAGCGGGCTTGACAGCGATGCCCCTGTTGATCCCATGGAGTATTGGGTCAAGCGCCTGGAGATCTGGAGCGAGCTGGCGCAGTACGCCCTGGAAGTGCTGTCCTGCCCCCCTTCCAGCGTGCTGTCCGAGCGCTGCTTCAGTGCAGCTGGTGGCGTGGTCACCGAGAAACGCTCACGTCTGTCTCACAAGTCTGTGGACAGACTGACGTTTCTCAAGATGAACCAGGCGTGGGTGGAAGGCGAGTTCCTGGCCCCTGTTGTCGGCGAGAGGGGGACATGAACTGGCTGCCGGAACTTAGAACCATCGTTAATGTGCCTTACCACCCTTTACCACCTCCTGGCTCCTGCTCACTAAGCCAGCCTGGTTCACTTTGACTATTACGTCACCTGCAGCCACACATTTTACAACTACAGTGGGCTGCTGTGTACTGCCCTTCTGCTGTCTGTTTGTGTTTCCCACTGCCAGGGTACACAGAATTACATTCTGCTGCCACTCTGCCACCAGCTATTACGTCAAACAATAGCTATATATCTGTGTAATTGGTTGTAAAACCAAAACTACAAAACCATTAAAAAAAAAAAAGGTTTAATTTTTCAGAGGTGCCCGGGTTGAAAACTGTGTTGTCCCAGTTGTGTATTGGACACGATGTGGGCTGCACGACCGCTGTCTGGGACCTCCTGTTGTGTTTATTTACAGCCCTGGTATCACCCGCTAGGTACCAGGGCTATTATGTCACGCTGCCTGCCTGCTGCCACGCTCACACTACTCCTCCATTCCTCCTGCTGCTGCTGCTGTCTGTCTGTGTTTCCCACTGCCAGGGTACACAGAATTACCTTCTGCTGCCACTCTGCCACCAGCTATTACGTCAAACAATAGCTATATATCTGTGTAATTGGTTGTAAAACCAAAACTACAAAACCATTAAAAAAAAAAAGGTTTAATTTTTCAGAGGTGCCCGGGTTGAAAACTGTGTTGTCCCAGTTGTGTATTGGACACGATGTGGGCTGCACGACCGCTGTCTGGGACCTCCTGCCTGCTGTGTTTATTTACAGCCCTGGTATCTCCCGCTAGGTACCAGGGCTATTATGTCACGCTGCCTGCCTGCTGCCACACTCACACTACTCCTCCATTCCTCCTGCTGCTGCTGCTGTCTGTCTGTGTTTCTCACTGCCAGGGTACACAGAATTACATTCTGCTGCCACTCTGCCACCAGCTATTAAGTCAAACAATAGCTGCTCACATTACTCCTCCATTCCTCCTGCTGCTGCTGCTGTCGGTCTGTGTTTCCCACTGCCAGGGTACACAGAATTACCTTCTGCTGCCACTCTGCCACCAGCTATTACGTCAAACAATAGCTATATATCTGTGTAATTGGTTGTAAAACCAAAACTACAAAACCATTAAAAAAAAAAAGGTTTAATTTTTCAGAGGTGCCCGGGTTGAAAACTGTGTTGTCCCAGTTGTGTATTGGACACGTTGTGGGCTGCACGACCGCTGTCTGGGACCTCCTGCCTGCTGTGTTTATTTACAGCCCTGGTATCACCGCTAGGTACCAGGGCTATTATGTCACGCTGCCTGCCTCATTGACTGCCTGCTGCCACACACTCATCCTCCTCCTCCTGCTGATGAATTTACCTCCTGCTGTCTGTGTGTTTCCACTGCCAGGGAGCACATACAATGGCGCTTCCAACATGCGTGCGCCACCAGCTATTTGTTACGCTCAAAAATAGCTGCATTTCTTTAAAAAAAAAAATTGAAAAGAGAAATAAGTGAAGAAGAAGAAGACGATATAGAAAAAGAAGGAGAAGAAGAAGAAGGAGAGGAAGAAGAAGAAGAAGATGAAGAAGAAGGAGAAGAAGAAGGAGAAGAAGATGAAGAAGATGAAGAAGATGAAGAAGATGAAGAAGATGAAGAAGAAGATGAAGAAGATGAAGAAGATGAAGAAGAAGAAGATGAAGAAGATGAAGAAGAAGAAGAAGAAGAAGAAGGAGAAGAAGAAGAAGAAGAAGAAGAAGAAGAAGAAGAAGAAGAAGAAGAAGAAGAAGAAGAAGAAGAAGAAGAAGAAGAAGAAGAAGAAGAAGAAGAAGATGAAGAAGAAGAAGATGAAGAAGAAGAAGAAGAAGAAGAAGAAGATGAAGAAGAAGATGAAGAAGAAGAAGAAGAAGGTGAAGAAGAAGAAGATGAAGAAGGTGAAGAAGATGAAGAAGAAGAAGATGATGAAGAAGAAGAAGAAGAAGATGATGAAGAAGAAGATGAAGAAGATGAAGAAGAAGAAGATGATGAAGAAGAAGATGAAGAAGATGAAGAAGAAGAAGAAGATGAAGAAGAAGAAGAAGAAGAAGATGAAGAAGAAGAAGAAGAAGAAGACAATATAGAAGAAGAAGAAGAAGATATAGAAGAAGATATAGAAGAAGAAGATATAGAAGAAGATATAGAAGAAGAAGATATAGAAGATAAAGAAGAAGAAGTATATACAGTACTGAACAAAATTCTGGACACAACTTCTCTTTCCACCATTTTTTTTTTAAAGGAACATCCCCACATAATCACTTGCTGTTGTTACTTGGAAAAAAAGATGTTTCTTGCATCATTCACCCTCAAAACAAGTGTTGGAAGCTATTTAAGGCCAATTCGAATAGTCAGCTCGAATAATGAGCTCGAATACCGACTCGAATAGTGAGCTCGAAGTCCGAGGTCGAATTGAATAGTAAAAATTATTCGACTCGAATATTCGACTGACCTCGAATAATTTACTATTCGAATTCGACCAAACTCGAATTTTAAAATGGGGTATTTGAGCACCACTGGGACACAGACCGCACCTGCTGGATATCTCTCCAATCAGGACACAGAGGGGAGGATATTTGTACAACACATTGTTGTGGGTGTGAGGACGTACAGTGGCGGCAGTACTTGTTATGGGTGGGAGGAGTTACAGTGGCCGAACTTGTTAAGGCTGGGAGGAGTTACAGTGGTCACGCTTGTTATGGGTGGGAGACGTTACAGTGTCTGCACTTGTTATGGGTGGGAGACGTTACAGTGTCTGCACTTGTTATGGGTGGGAGGAGTTACAGTGTCTGCACTTGTTATGGGTGGGAGGAGTTACAGTGGCTGCACTTGTTATGGGTGGGAGGGGTTACAGTGGCCACACTTGTTATGGCTGGGAGGAGTTACAGTGGTCACGCTTGTTATGAGTGGGAGGAGCTACAGTGGTCACACTCTTATGGGTGGGAGGAGTTACAGTGGCTGCACTTGTTATAGGTCGGAAGGGTTATAGTGGCTGCACTTGTTATAGGTGGGAGGGGTTATAGTGGCTGCACATGTTATGAGTGGGAGGAGTTACAGTGACCACACTCATGGGTGGGAGGAGTTACAGTAGCCGCACTGTTATAAATGAGTAATGGTGGCTACAATGATTAAATTGGCTCGGTTCGCACTTGAGCGGATGCAACAAGGGCATGCGGATGTGCTCCGTCCATTTTGCACCCACTCTGTGCCGTCTGCTCTGTATCCGCACTTAAGAAGTGATCGCTGCCCACATGTCCTGCTCCTGAGTCCCCTGCTCCGCCCCTCTGTACTCAGCCTGGAGGGGGCGGGGCTCTCCATAGGATGCATTAGACCAATTCTCCAGAGGGTAAGGAGGGATTTTCACCATGAAGCAATGATGAGGATTCCCATTGGTGTTTTGCAGTCCAGTGGAGATCCTCATGCTACTGCCGGCCACTGGGCTGTGTAGGAGGGACCACTCAGGGGCAGGGCATATAACCCGGGGCAGATGCATCATCCCCAGAGGCAATATGGGGAACGCATACGCCTGGTCCAGGATTATCGGGGACTGCACAGAAGTGTGGCCCGCTTACTGCCACGAATCCCACGGATCCACCGCAGCGTGACAAGTGTGATCGCCTCGTATTTATTATCACACAGGAGCCACTCACTGTCAGTTTAGTGATGAGCGGAGAACGGACAAGAAATGTCTCTCATGTGGGGACTCGGCCTCGGTGTTACAGAACAAAGCAAAGCTCCCTGACTTGTAGTAATCCCTCATGTGTCCTCGGTAAGAGGGTCATTCAGGGTAATTCAGGGTCTCCCCCCCCCCCAGGAGGCCGAGTTTCTTCAGTCATTCCTCCCGTCTGATGTGTCCCCAGTAAGGGGGTCATTCAGGGTCTCCCCCCCGGAGGCCGAGTCTCTTCAGTCATTCCTCCCTCCTGAGGAGCTGCTCCCAGACCTGAGATAACACGAGGCAGACGGTAAACATCAGACGAGGACTCGTGTAGGAGCCGTGTAATCTCCTTGAGACGAGATGTTATTGTCTGAAGTGCCCCATTATTACTGAGGAGGCCGCGTCCTCTGTCTGCTCTGCCCGATGATGACAGCTTTGCCCTTCATAAATTGTGTTTTGGCCGGAGACTCTGCATGGTGAGGTATCAGAGTCACCCGACGTTATCAGGAATAAGGGAATCACAAGCCAGAACTGTGCTGGGATGTCAGGTGTCCCCTGTTACCTAGCAACAACTGCTGGGGGAGCGGCAACCTCAAGATCATTTTTAGTATCTTTAATTATACAGCACTATAAAACACAACATAAGAAGCATAAAAGAGAAACCTACCTAGAGAATGAGTACACGCTGTAACACAAAGGCCGGGTTCACACCGCCAAAAACAGGCATTCTGGGAATACCACATTACTACGCGGTATTCCCCATCTGGCACTGGACCAAGCAGGAAGTGACAAACGCTTGCGGTCACTTCCTGCTTTCGGGGGATGCAGAAGTGCTCGAAGCGTATTGTAAAAATATGCTTATGTGAAATGCGCGCCACAAGGTCGCATCAGAAATTTTTTAACAATCCCTGCATCGCCATAGACTAACATGACTTCCGGACTGACGCAGATCGCCGCAACTCAACAAAGAAGCCGCGCAGTAACAAAGTTCTGGACCTGCGACAGGGATGCAGCAAATACTTCACTTCCGGTGCTGTAACGTGGCAATATGAAAGTCTCCATAGACTTTCATTGCCCAATAGTGGGGTGCGGTAAAAATACCTCAAGGCACCGCCCCAGTGTGAAAGAGCCCAAAGGGACCAAACATTCAAATGGTTCATCTGAAACACGTCTTCCCTTACGTACAATATCATCTTTCAGCACATTCGCCTTATCCTCTGTCTTCAGTATCTCCACCCACTTCCCATCCATGTTCAACCAAACTCTCATCACCCCAATACTCAGCAAGCCTTCACTGGATCCCACCACCCTCCCTACTGCTGGCCTGTGTCTTCTCCTCACTACTGGAGCCGCAGGTCCACTCTGAGGTGTCACCTCACCACTACCAGCTAAATATGTGTAAAGAGCTTTTCTCCTGTAGGACTCACGTGCACAGACTTGCCTCAGACCTATAGATGGTTGTGGTTTGTGATGGTGGAAGGTTATGTGATCATAAATGGCAGACTATACAGGGGGCTTCTCACATTTCATTTCAGTTGCCTCCAGGGTTGGAGTAGTCTTGATTGGAGTGGATAGCCCCCTGTATGATCTCCTGTAATCTGGCTTCTGCCCAAGTCACTCTACTGAGAGGGTCACGGTCAAAGTGACGGCCGCTATATCTAAATGTTTATTCTGTACAGTTATTCTGTTTGACCTCTCGTGAGATCTTGGCACAGTATGTACCACCGGCTACACCTTCAGGCCTGTCTCTCCTGTCTCGGCATGCAGCGTCTCTCTCTCCTGGCTGGCTATGCCACCCTCTCATCTCCTTACCAGCTATAAGAGCAACCTGACATCTCACCTGTGCAAGAAAGGATACACTCCTAACTAGGACACTAATCAGTTACCAACTGCCACACCACCTCCATTTACTCCATGTCTTTCACTGATTGTTTCTATAACTCCACACCTTCCAACTTTTTAAATTAAAGTGATCCCTCCCTCGCTGTACTCCTCCACCTCCTGGAACCTCCGCTTTGGCTCCCGCCGTCCTGGTAATCTGGCCAGTCACGGCGTACTACCACATTTTGGAGAAAGCAGGACACTTTGAGACACACCCCCGCCACACCCCCAGTCGCTGATTTTAAAAGGAATTCAGAAGAAAAAGACAATGTTTTAAAATTCAGACCACACTGGTCCTCTTTATTATCATTTGTTCTCTTTTATTTAAGTGTTAAAAATTAATAAATAAATGATAGAAATAACATTTAGAGTCTATTAAACACATGTTTTTTCAGTAGAAAAATACATATACCATATATACTCGAGTATAAGCCTAATTTTTGGTAAAAGAAAAAGTGTCCCAAAACTGGGGGTCTCGGCTTATACTGGAGTCACTGCTCTTTGAGTAACCCCCACAGTGCCCTCACTATATGCACAGTGGTGCATCATCCGAGAGACACCACACACTGGACATTTCCTTGGGAGGTCCCAGCTAACCTCATCTGAAGTTGTAGCCTTGGAAGGCATACAGGGACAGTGACTACTGAGTGGTGAGAGTCCTGGCATTCTTATATCAAGTTTTACATACATGACTATGTGGCTCTGCACTCCTTGCTTTATCTTTATGCCAGCTTACACTTTACAGCAGGATTTCTCTGCATGTCCATCTCCATTGTAGGCCTATGTTGTGGCTTATTATTGCAATCTGCTGAATATATGCTGCTTTTCTAATATATGGTTGTGGCCGGCCATGGCTGTGAGTGGTGGTGTAGTTGTGGCTTTTGCCACCTCCGGCTTATACTCGGGTCAAACATTTTTTCAGTTGTTTTAAAGGGAACCTGAACTAAGTACAATTATTTAAAATAAACTCATGATGTAGCTGCAAATGAATATTACATACTTACCTCAGTGCCAGTTCCTCTCAGAAGCTCACCATTTTCTTCTTCTTACAGTGATCCCTTCCAGTTCTAACAATATTTTGGCATAAATAAAACATACCAGTTGCTGTCAGTTATATATCAGCTGCTGTCAGTTACAACTGAATGTGCAAGGTAATGTCCATGTTTCCCTATGGCTCAAGTGGGCAATATTACAGTTTAACACTGTGCTGACCAGGAAGCTGTTATGGGGTAATGGCCATCAGTGGTGCTCATCAGGATTCCGGATATCCGTGTAACCTGGATAGCCAAACATTTTTACGCTATCTGATTCGGATTCTGGATTTTTTTTAAAATCCGGCTAGCTATCTGCGGATATTTGGACGAATAACGCGGATTTCCGCGGATGTTGCGGATATCCGGATCCGAAATACTGTAACTAAGGCTAAGGAGATGAAGTCCTGGAGCCAATCAGAGGGCTCCCAGCACAAGCCCTAGCAACCAATCACAGAAGGGAACCCTGGCCAGCCCCACCTGACCTCATTGAGCCAATTAGGGGGCTCCCAGCCTAAACCCTAGCACCCAATCACAGAAAGGAACACTGGCCAGCCCCCCTGTATAATAAGGAGGGCTGCCATGATGAGACATATCGCCATAGCTTGCTGAATGCTCACTGAGAGACATGCTCCAGTGCTGCTGGCCTAGCAAGGGCTGTACACAGTTATAAACCTAAAGCTGTTCAGAGATTAACCCCTTCACTACTATCACTACACTATTGTTAATTCGTTAATTAGCTTGATTGATGTCATTGTATGACAGTCAGAGTGTGTGCTCCAGTGCTGCTGGCCTAGCAGTGATAAACGGAAAGCTGTTCAGTGATTAATCCCTTCACTATCACTACACTATTGTTAAATCATTAATTAGCTTAATGTCATTTGTGTGACAGTCAGAATGTGTGCTGCAGGCAGCTGCTATGTGTCTGTGTGTGTGCTGTGCACAGTCCAGGCCAGCTGCTGCCTGCTGGCCAGCTATTAGACTTAGTTATAGGTTAGGTTAGGGATTAGGGGATAGGATTACTGTGTTATTGTGTAGTTAGTACTGTAGTACTGCAGTCAGTGTGCTAGTAGTTGTTAGAGTAATAGTACTACTGTGTTAGCTTTCTACAGAACTGCTGTGCTGTGAGCAGTGCCAGTGTGACAGTTAGTGTGCACTAGTGTCTTCTCCTCTGCTGACTGTCACTCGGCACGTGGCACCTGGCACTCGGCACTTGGCACGTGTCATGTGGCACTTACCACGTTCCACGTGCTAAGTGCCAATTGCCATGTGCCATGTCCGGCAGGCTCCTGGCACACGTTACACCTGCTGCTGCTGCTGTATTGCCCTGCTCCTGCTGCCTATGCAGCTCCCACCGCCAGGCCAGGGTGCCACAGGCCACTGATACCACCTAACACAATTGCTGCATAATTTTTGAGAGGTGTCCGGCCTGAAAACTGCCATGTCCCAGTTGTGTGGTTGGACTTTGGACACAATGTGGGCTGCACGACCGCTGTCTGCAACCTATCCTGATGTTAATTGGCAGCCATTTTTTTTTTTTTGGGGGGGGGGGGATTTTAAGTCTCCACATCATCAATTAGTGTTCCCCTTTACAAAATAATGATGCTACATGCCTCAGTTACCCTAAAAAACGTTTTTAAAGCAATTTAAAGGCCACTTCCGGTTTTCTACCCGGATATCCGAATCCAGCTGGATACCCCGGACACTGAGGTCGGATATCCGATTCGGATTGGAAAACTTTAAACTTGGATATCCGACCCGGATCGAATATCAGGGTATTCGGATCCAAATCGGATCCGGATTTTGAAAAGGGGTATCCGAGCAGCACTGATGGCCATTTTCTGGAGAATTCCATTGATCATAGAGGACAAACAGGACGCAGGAGAGGAGGAAGAGACTGACGAGCAGACTACATGGAAGGTAAGTATGATGTGTTTATCTTTATTTTGACTTTTAATTTTCAGTTCAGGTTCTCTGTAAGGTAAAACTTGGGGTGGGGGATGGTCAGCTTATAGTCGGGTCGGCTTGTACTCGAGTATGTACGGAATTTATACAGATCTGTACATGAGTCCTGAAAGAGGGACAAGTTCTGACAGCCATCCGATGATCCACGGAGGTTCATCTATAATGGGCTGATTACTGGGATTGTCCTGAGTATCAGAAGATATCCGGCTAACCCAGCCTGAGTTTACTGAACTGAATCTGCTGTAAGATGACAAAGGCTGCGTCATAGCAGATCATAGCAAGGCTTGCTAAAAAGTCATTGAGTCAGCCATTATGTGATTGCTGTGTGACTACAAGCAGCTATGACGACAATCGTTTGTGATGAATATTCATATGTAAATCTGTCCATCGATGCATCGATTGCCCAGAGACAAAGCTGTCCTTAAAGGGGGTTCTAACATCCACAAAAAAATTCCTAAAAATAGTTAGTGCCCCCAATATATATGTAAACACCTTACTTTCTAAACTAGATCCCTGTATGTCCCCTAATTTTTTAATTTTTTTACCTGGCCTTTGCGGAACTGTGCAGTGCCTACAGGATTTGTGGGAAGTATTTTTTTCTTAGCTACAGTAACATGTTCATCTGAAAATGCAAATAACAGAAGCTTCCCATTTCAGATAAGACAAGGACACTATGACCAGACAGTAATTTTGAAGCGTTTACACAGTGATGTTAGCCTGTTATTGAGGTGATGTTTGCTGTGGGAGGGACATTCAGCTGGTTTAAAAAAAGAAAGAAAGAAAAGGGCAGAGTGACATCATTTTTGGCATCACAGAGAGACAGTAAAGATGGAAGCCAGCATAAAAATTCTTGTCTCTCTGAAATGTGACAGTGAACACTAAATACAGCAAAATAGGTACGCATTTTATCTCACTTTGCGCCCAGTACACACAATGCAATTTTGCTGTCAGCTCGACAAGAAATTGGCCGTCTTTCAATCATTTCCAACATTTCCGATCTGCTTCCGATTGAGAAAAGGATCTGTTTTGTGCAGGGCTGATGTCACAATTAAACCCTTCCTTGATTGGAAGCAGATCGGAAATTTCCCATTAATCTGACTGGAAGATTGCATCATGTGTGTCGAGCATTGTGAATGTCGGTAACTGATCATCAGACCGCAGAGAGTCGCTGCTGATGCATAACAATAGACCCTGCAAGGGATTCCTCTGCAGGGGGGCCCAGAAGCCACGGGGGGCCCCATGGGGGGAAAAGTTTGAGAGACTGACAACTAAGGGCATGGAGAGAAAACGTATTCTGCTCTCGTATCATTGTTATATTGACTGCATGTGTCCACCGCACAGATAAGGAATCATACACACTTTGGAATTTGTACACTGTCCCTGCTCCCTAGGGTTCGTAAAAAACATCTGTCTCACACTGCAGCAAAGTTCTGATGACTTCATGTACAACGTTACAAACAAAGGAGTCACAGGTTAAGAAAAAGTTGTAGACTGGCCCTTACCAGATGAGATTCCTAGATTCTTATTACACACAGGCTAGTGACCTTATGGTGTCTGATTACGGACACAGTGGAGTGGGAAAGATTGATGTCTGACTGTCCCTGCCTCATTGAGAGCTTGTTGTCTCATACTGAGTCCCAGATCCTGTAATATAAGAGTATCAATCAGTGACATTCTGAATGTTTTGCCAACGTTACAGTGAATACTATATGTTATGTTCAGCATGTCATTGTTGTTCCTCCATATAGCATGTGCTCTCATGTAGTAAAATAATACAGCTGTGTGTGTATGTATGTATTGGGAGCAGAGCTGCGAGGGAAAGGCTTGTCAGCTGCAGCTGGACAGTGATATCTAGTTATGCCCCTGGCTGTAATTATTCAGTGTCATGGTGATCCTCATCTTCCTTCTCTGAGATCAATCGGTACAGACTCACCGAGTCCTGCAATCCTCCCCTGACACAGACTATAGATCCGTCAGTATCAGGCCAGACAGAGTCACAGATGGGGAGATGATTAATCGTTTCTTCTCATTACTTCTCAGCAGTGATTACAGCTTGTGCACATTTGGCAGAGCAGAGACTGTGAATTATTTATAATTGCATCAATCTGTAGATTGGCAGAAACGTGTTATTAGTTACACGTGTTATAAAGTTATGGCTGCAGAAGTCACACCGCGTGTCTGGGGTCCCCCATACTGAGTAGCAATCAGCCGAAATAATCACCATTTCTATAAATGCCTCCCTATGTCCCCTGATCACTACGATGACAAGGCGGCCATAATTATAGAGTGGAGATCAGATGATCACCAAACACGTGCAGACCGCCATCATTAAAGTGAACCTCCAGACTAAATATCTACTCGGCAGCACTGAAAAGGCCTGGTGTTTCTTTATCAGTTTCACAGCATCAGAACTTTGTTTTTCTTACCCAACCCTCATTTTTAGCTGCACAGAAGAAAACTGCCCGGGCATTTTTCCCTGATGCTGTGCAAAGCATGATGGGATTTCTGATGTTGTTGTTCTCCTTCTGCTGTTTTGGCACAATTTTTTTTTTTTTAATTTTGAATTTGAGATTTGAAGCCTAGGGTGTGCAGCTGGGAGGGGTGATCAGGACACAGGACAGTTGGAACTGTGTCTCCTGCTCGTTGTCACCTCCTTTCAGCCAAAAAGATGGCTGCCCCATGACAAAGATGGCTGCCCTCATAAAGCCACAAACATTTGCCTGTTCTTTTAAAACAGGATGTTTCAGAGATTATATTACCTATCTATTTTAATTAACATAACTAATGTAGTATGTTTGTTTAGGCTGAAGTTCCCCTTTAATGTAATACAGGAAGGCGGACATTGGCCACTCCCACCAACCACCATTCACCGCTGTCGAGCTGGGCACGAAATTCACTAAAGTCAGTAAGAGTCAAAGGAGGCGTGTCTTTTCTGGCGAATGGCGTTAAAGATCGCCACGTGTGGTAATTACATCCAATAATCAGAGCAATGATCATCAAACCTCCTTTATAAATCTCTTGCTTCTGAACTGTTTCTGGCATCATTGATGAGGGGTGTGTCTGGAGGTGTCGTGGGGGAGTGATTAGGGGTGTGGCAGGGGTGTGTCTTAAAGAGAACCAGAGACAAAGCACCCTCATGTATTTTATTACATTTATCAGTGGGAACATGACAGTAAACACCTACCCTGCTTTTAGTTTAAATCTTCTCTGCTTAATCTGTCTATAATCAGCTATGATAAGAATCCCTGACTGAGTCAGTCGAGGTTTGACCTGGAATCATTATAGCTGAGTAACTCTTTTGTGGAGTCTTTTCAAGCCCAAGCCTTCCCCCTCCTGGCTTAGATTTCCTGCTTTGCATACTGAGAGCTGTGATGACATAGGAGGGGCTGCTGCTGCAGGAAAAATCTCTGTCTAACAGACAAGTGTGGCTGTGTGATCTGTGTGCTCTGTCTGTGCAGCCAGTCATCATTATTATCTACTGTATGCAGTTTCATTACTATGAGAGACACTTCCTACAGGCAGCCACACAGCATACCAGAATATGAAGTTGAAAGCACACAGATGAAAGCCTACAGCAGCCCTGCTTGTCTATAGTCTCACATAGCCTAGACAGCACATCCAGAACACCTCATAACCCGGAAGCAGAAGGGATACGAGCCGGCGGCCATATTTGATTTTTCCTGGAGCAATAATGGATAAAAAGCACTCAAAAAGGCACACCAGAGCGGCGAAATTATCGGGTAGAGCATTTTTTCTTTACAAGCTATCAACTGATATGTTTATTTTGTGTGAATCGTTCATCTCTGGTTCCCTTTAAATTGTCCCTCTTTCTTATATCAGAATGTTGTGAGGTATGGAACTGGTTTGGTCGATCCTCACACCTCTGTCCAGCCTGGCTCTTCCCTCAGGGCTTCTTCACACTATGACTTTCTTTCCAATCACAAACCCGGGTCCTGCACCATTTTCTCAGCTTTTGCGCTCCAATGGAAGGTATAGGACAATTGCAAATCGCTTTAAAAATGCTTGTAAAAGCGATTTTGTGAGCGCTTTTCATTATAAATTACATTAAAGATATTCAGTTCCAGGTCAAAGAGTTCACTTCCTGACTGTCTGCAAACAGAAAAGCTCAAATCGCAAAACAAAAGCGCTTACAAAAAACCGCAAACCGCTCAAAAAACGCCGGTAAAATCGCTTCAAAAAGATCTCTTTGCTTGCAATTTATAATGTGAACTAAGCCTTATGCTGGGAATACACGGTTCGTTTTTGCCTTCGTTTAAACCTTCGTTTCGATCGTGCCTTTTGTCCTTTTCGATCCCGAAATAATCGGTCATACGGTTAATATCACCACCCACGGTTTCGTTTTTTTTTTTCGATTCTGATGGTTTCGTTTTTCCAATGATCGAAGGCTGCAAAGAAACGAAACGAAAATCCCTTTTTACAGGGACGGACTAGCATAAACGAATATATAATCGATCTGAACAGCCATCAAGCCTACCAATGGCTCGATTAGATGGATAAAGAGAGATAATATCAAACATGTTCGATCACTAGTCGTTCGTTTTTGGGGTCTATTAATCGAAACTATAATGAGATTATGACTATTTTCACATACGTTTTCAACACTCGATTCGTTTACCGAACGAATCGAAGGTTTAAACGAAGGCAAAAACGAACCGTGTATTCCCAGCATTAGTCATGGTGGAGGTCCTCTCTGGCAGATCCAGCTGTATCCGGGCCTCACTTGCACATCCACAGCGGGGGGGGGGGGGGGGGGGACATGCTAGGGATGGGGGGAACCATTCAGGGATGGAGGGGGAGGAGCTCAGTGAGGCTGGTCCAGCCCACCCTACTGCAGAGACAACATGTTCTAGCCCTTCGCTCCTCCTTTAACACGCGGCGGTGCCAACCAGATCCACCTATCCTGGCGTTTGTTCTGCCGCCGGTAACGCGGTAATTGTTAAGCCAGCCGCAGCCTGAAGTCGTGTTGTCGCCTCTGTGTCGGTGTTTTGCCATTTTTCTCTGTCCTGTAATTGTGATTACAGAGTCCCGTCCCTGTCTCCATTATTATGGCGGCTGATTGCGCATTCTTCAATACACGAGTTAATTGGGGAGCCAGGTCTGATTCTCCGCTGCTCACTTGTGTAAACTAATTATTTTGCCATCATTATACAGAGAGATAAAGAGAAAGCAGCATAATTACAGCAGAAGATTAGAAAAGTGCGGGGCACAAATTACAGCCGCGTTCATTTGTCACACGGCGCGCGCCGCCAAATCTCCGCTTTACGACTGGAATCATTTAGCTGAGGAATATTTTATTTAAGGATATATCGGCCAGCTCTGCGGAGGGACTTTTTTTTCCGCTTCCTTAATTTGTTTTTGGCTGCAGTGTTCATCGCAGGAAATGAAATCTGTGGAGAGAGACGAAATTGATGGTGGTTCCGTGCGCAGCGGATGGACGCCACATCACTTATCTGTCAGCACAGTGAGATTGGTCGCATCGTTGATCGGGCATGCACTTGGCTGCACTGATTTTCATCCGATTTGATGATAATAATTGAATCATATGGTCAAGGAGGAGCAGCATCAGAGGAGCGGGAGGAGAGGTGGATGAGGCAGGCAGCACAGGTCAGTAAGGATTGGCAGAGAGAGGCAGCATCAGAGGAGCGGGAGGAGAGGTGGATGAGATGGGCAGCAGAGGTCAGTAGGGATTGGCAGGGATTGGCAGAGAGGGGCAGCAGCAGAGGAGCGGGAGGATAGGTGGATGAGGCAGGCAGCAGAGGTCAGTAGGGATTGGCAGCGAGGAGCAGCATCAGAGGAGCGGGAGGAGAGGTGGATGAGACGGGCAGCTGAGATCAGTAGGGATTGGCAGAGAGGAGCAGCATCAGAGGAGCAGGAGGAGAGGTGGATGAGGCAGACAGCAGAGGTCAGTAGGGATTGGCAGAGGGGAGCAGCATCAGAGGAGCGGGAGGATAGGTGGATGAGGCAGGCAGCAGAAGTCAGTAGGGATTGGCAGAGAGGAGCAGCATCAGAGGAGCGGGAGGAGAGGTGGATGAGGCAGGCAGCAGAGGTCAGTAGGGAGTGGCAGAGAGAGGCAGCATCAGAGGAGCGGGAGGAGAGGTGGATGAGGCAGGCAGCAGAGGTCAGTAGATATTGGCAGAGGAGCAGGAGGAGAGGTGGATGAGACAGGAAGCAGAGGTCAGTAGGGATTGGCAGAGAGGGGCAGCATCAGAGGATCGGGAGGAGAGGTGGATGAGATGGGCAGCAGAGGTCAGTAGGGATAGGCAGAGAGGGGCAGCATCAGAGGAGCGGGAGGAGAGGTGGATGAGATGGGCAAAAGAGGTCAGTAGATATTGGCAGAGGAACAGGAGGAGAGGTGGATGAGACAGGAAGCAGAGGTCAGTAGGGATTGGCAGAGAGGGGCAGCATCAGAGGATCGGGAGGAGAGGTGGATGAGGTGGGCAGCAGAGGTCAGTAGGGATTGGCAGAGAGGGGCAGCATCAGAGGAGCGGGAGGAGAGGTGGATGAGGTGAGCAGCAGAGGTCAGTTGGGAGTGGCAGAGAGAGGCAGCATCAGAGGAGCGGGAGGAGAGGTGGATGAGGTGGGCAGCAGAGCTCAGTAGGGAGTGGCAGAGAGAGGAAGCATCAGAGGAGCGGGAGGAGAGGTGGATGAGATGGGCAGCAGAGGTCAGTAGGGAGTGGCAGAGAGAGGCAGCATCAGAGGAGCGGGAGGAGAGGTGGATGAGGTGGGCAGCAGAGGTCAGTAGGGATTGGCAGAGAGGGGCGGCATCAGAGGAGCGGGAGGAGAGGTGGATGAGGCAGGCAGAAGAGGTCAGTAGGGAGTGACAGAGAGGGGCAGCCTCAGAGGAGCGGGAGGAGAGGTGGATGAGACGAGCAGCAGAGGTCAGTAGGGAGTGGCAGAGAGAAGCAGCATCAGAGGAGCGGGAGGAGAGGTGGATGAGGCAGGCAGCAGAGGTCAGTAGGGAGTGGCAGAGAGAGGCAGCATCAGAGGAGCGGGAGGAGAGGTGGATGAGGCAGGCAGCAGAGGTCAGTAGGGATTGGCAGAGAGGAGCAGCATTAGAGGAGCGGGAGGAGACGTGGATGAGACGAGCAGCAGAGGTCAGTAGGGATTGGCAGAGAGGAGCAGCATCAGAGGAGAGGGAGGATAGGTGGATGAGGCAGGCAGCAGAGGTCAGTAGGGATTGGCAGAGAGGAGCAGCATCAGAGGAGTGGGAGGATAGGTGGATGAGGCAGGCAGCAGAGGTCAGTAGGGATTGGCAGAAAGGGGCAGCATCAGAGGAGTGGGAGGAGAGGTGGATGAGGCAGGCAGCAGAGGTCAGTAGGGATTGGCAGAGAGGGGCAGCATCAGAGGAGTGGGAGGATAGGTGGATGAGGCAGGAAGCAGAGGTCAGTAGGGATTGGCAGAGAGGGGCAGCATCAGAGGAGTGGGAGGAGAGGTGGATGAGGCAGGCAGCAGAGGTCAGTAGGGATTGGCAGAGAGGGGCAGCATCAGAGGAGCGGGAGGAGAGGTGGATTAGGTGGGCAGCAGAGGTCAGTAGGGATTGGCAGAGAGGGGCAGCATCAGAGGAGCGGGAGGAGAGGTGGATGAGGCAGGCAGCAGAGGTCAGTAGGGAGTGACAGAGAGAGGCAGCATCAGAGGAGCGGGAGGAGAGGTGGATGAGGTGGGCAGCAGAGGTCAGTAGGGATTGGCAGAGAGGGGCAGCATCAGAGGAGCGGGAGGATAGGTGGATGAGGCAGGCAGCAGAGGTCAGTAGGGAGTGGCAGAGAGAGGAGCAGCATCAGAGGAGCGGGAGGAGAGGTGGATGAGGCAGGCAGCAGAGGTCAGTAGGGATTGGCAGAGAGGGGCAGCATTAGAGGAGCGGAAGGAGAGGTGGATGAGGCAGGCAGCAGAGGTCAGTAGGGAGTGACAGAGAAAGGCAGCATCAGAGGAGCGGGAGGAGAGGTGGATGAGGTGGGCAGCAGAGGTCAGTAGGGATTGGCAGAGAGGGGCAGCATCAGAGGATTGGGAGGAGAGGTGGATGAGATGGGCAGCAGAGGTCAGTAGGGATAGGCAGAGAGGGACAGCATCAGAGGAGCGGGAGGAGAGGTGGATGAGATGGGCAAAAGAGGTCAGTAGATATTGGCAGAGGAACAGGAGGAGAGGTGGATGAGACAGGAAGCAGAGGTCAGTAGGGATTGGCAGAGAGGGGCAGCATCAGAGGATCAGGAGGAGAGGTGGATGAGGTGGGCAGCAGAGGTCAGTAGGGATTGGCAGAGAGGGGCAGCATCAGAGGAGTGGGAGGAGAGGTGGATGAGGTGGGCAGCAGAGGTCAGTTGGGAGTGGCAGAGAGAGGCAGCATCAGAGGAGCGGGAGGAGAGGTGGATAAGGTGGGCAGCAGAGCTCAGTAGGGAGTGGCAGAGAGAGGAAGCATCAGAGGAGCGGGAGGAGAGGTGGATGAGATGGGCAGCAGAGGTCAGTAGGGAGTGGCAGAGAGAGGCAGCATCAGAGGAGCGGGAGGAGAGGTGGAGGAGGCAGGCAGAAGAGGTCAGTAGGGAGTGACAGAGAGGGGCAGCCTCAGAGGAGCAGGAGGAGAGGTGGATGAGACGAGCAGCAGAGGTCAGTAGGGAGTGGCAGAGAGAAGCAGCATCAGAGGAGCGGGAGGAGAGGTGGATGAGGCAGGCAGCAGAGGTCAGTAGGGAGTGGCAGAGAGAGGCAGCATCAGAGGAGCGGGAGGAGAGGTGGATGAGGCAGGCAGCAGAGGTCAGTAGGGATTGGCAGAGAGGAGCAGCATCAGAGGAGCGGGAGGAGACGTGGATGAGACGAGCAGCAGAGGTCAGTAGGGATTGGCAGAGAGGAGCAGCATCAGAGGAGAGGGAGGATAGGTGGATGAGGCAGGCAGCAGAGGTCAGTAGGGATTGGCAGAGAGGAGCAGCATCAGAGGAGTGGGAGGATAGGTGGATGAGGCAGGCAGCAGAGGTCAGTAGGGATTGGCAGAAAGGGGCAGCATCAGAGGAGTGGGAGGAGAGGTGGATGAGGCAGGCAGCAGAGGTCAGTAGGGATTGGCAGAGAGGGGCAGCATCGGAGGAGTGGGAGGAGAGGTGGATGAGGCAGGCAGCAGAGGTCAGTAGGGATTGGCAGAGAGGGGCAGAATCAGAGGAGCGGGAGGAGAGGTGGATTAGGTGGGCAGCAGAGGTCAGTAGGGATTGGCAGAGAGGGGCAGCATCAGAGGAGCGGGAGGAGAGGTGGATGAGGCAGGCAGCAGAGGTCAGTAGGGAGTGACAGAGAGAGGCAGCATCAGAGGAGCGGGAGGAGAGGTGGATGAGGTGGGCAGCAGAGGTCAGTAGGGATTGGCAGAGAGGGGCAGCTTCAGAGGAGCGGGAGGATAGGTGGATGAGGCAGGCAGCAGAGGTCAGTAGGGAGTGGCAGAGAGAGGAGCAGCATCAGAGGAGCGGGAGGAGAGGTGGATGAGGCAGGCAGCAGAGGTCAGTAGGGATTGGCAGAGAGGGGCAGCATTAGAGGTGCGGGAGGAGAGGTGGATGAGGCAGGCAGCAGAGGTCAGTAGGGAGTGACAGAGAAAGGCAGCATCAGAGGAGCGGGAGGAGAGGTGGATGAGGTGGGCAGCAGAGGTCAGTAGGGATTGGCAGAGAGGGGCAGCATCAGAGGAGCGGGAGGATAGGTGGATGAGGCAGGCAGCAGAGGTCAGTAGGGAGTGGCAGAGAGAGACAGCATCAGAGGAGCGGGAGGAGAGGTGGATGAGGCAGGCAGCAGAGGTCAGTAGGGATTGGCAGAGAGGGGCAGCATCAGAGGAGCGGGAGGATAGGTGGATGAGGCAGGCAGCAGAGGTCAGTAGGGAGTGACAGAGAGAGGCAGCATCAGAGGAGCGGGAGGAGAGGTGGATGAGGTGGGCAGTAGAGGTCAGTAGGGATTGGCAGAGAGGGGCAGCATCAGAGGAGCGGGAGGATAGGTGGATGAGGCAGGCAGCAGAGGTCAGTAGGGAGTGGCAGAGAGAGGCAGCATCAGAGGAGCGGGAGGAGAGGTGGATGAGGCAGGCAGCAGAGGTCAGTAGGGAGTGGCAGGGAAAGGGCATCATCAGAGGAGCAGGGGGAGAGATTAGTGAGGCAGGCAGCAGAGGTCAGTAGGGATTGGCAGGGAGGGGGGAGGAGAGGTTAGTGAGGCAGGCAGCAGAGGTCAGTAGGGATTGGAGGGGGGAGAGGTTAGTGAGGCAGGAAGCAGAGGTCAGTAGGGATTGGCAGGGAGGGGGGAGGAGAGGTTAGTGGGGCAGGCAGCAGAGGTCAGTAGAGATTGAAGGGGGGAGAGGTTAGTGAGGCAGGCAGCAGTGGTCAGTAGGGATTGGAGGGGGGAGAGGTGGATGAGGCAGGCAGCAGAGGTCAGTAGGGATTGGCAGGGAGGGGGGAGGAGAGGTTAGTGAGGCAGGCAGCAGAGGTCAGTAGGGATTGGCAGGAAGGGGGGGGAGAGGTTAGTGAGGCAGGCAGCAGTGGTCAGTAGGGATTGAAGGGGGGAGAGGTTAGTGAGGCAGGCAGCAGTGGTCAGTAGGGATTGGAGGAGGGAGAGGTTAGTGAGGCAGGCAGCAGAGGTCAGTAGGGATTGGCAGGGAGGGGGGAGGAGAGGTTAGTGAGGCAGGCAGCAGTGGTCAGTAGGGATTGGCAGGGAGGGGGGAGGAGAGGTTAGTGAGGCAGGCAGCAGAGGTCAGTAGGGATTGGCGGAGGGGAGAGGTTAGTGAGGCAGAAAGCAAAGGTCAGTAGGGATTGGCGGAGGGGGAGATGTTAGTGAGGCAGGAAGCAGAGGTCAGTAGGGATTGGAGGGGGGAGAGGTTAGTGAGGCAGGCAGCAGAGGTCAGTAGGGATTGGAGGGGGGAGAGGTTAGTGAGGCAGGCAGCAGAGGTCAGTAGGGATTGGAGGGGGGAGAGGTTAGTGAGGCAGGCAGCAGAGGTCAGTAGGGATTGGAGGGGGAGAAGTTAGTGAGGGAGGCAGCAGAGGTCTGTAGGGATTGGCAGGAAGGGGGGAGGAGAGGTTAGTGAGGCAGGCAGCAGAGGTCAGTAGGAATTGGCGGGGAGGGGAGAGAGGTCGGTGAGCCGACTGCAGAGGTCCGGGGGATTGGAGGGGGGAGAGGTTAGTGAGGCAGGCAGCAGAGGTCAGTAGCGATGCGCGGGGGAGGGGGGGGGGTAGTAAGGCAGGCAGCAGAGGTCAGTAGGAATTGGCGGGGAGGAAAGAGAGGTTGGTGAGCTGACTGCAGAGGTCGGGGGGATTGGAGGCGGGAGAGGTTAGTGAGGCAGGCACCAGCGGTCAGTAGGGATGTGCGGGAGGGGGGGGGGGGTTGGAGAGGTTGGTGAGCTGGCTGCAGAGGTCAGTAGGGATTGGAGGGGGGAGAGGTTAGTGAGGCAGGCAGCAGAGGTCAGTAGGGAGAGGTTAGTGAGGCGGGCTGCAGAGGTCGGGGGATTGTAGGGGCTCTGGTGAAATCCTCAGTATTTTGTTTGTGGCGCTCTCCACGTGGTCCTCTCGGTGGTCTGTGGTTCGCGCAGTGTGGTGGGGGTGGGGGGATCACACTCCTGCTCTCTCTACCCGCCTCCCACCATTTCTCATTCCAGCAGGAAATATCCCATTATGTTGTGTCTGTTTCCTCCTCGCTTCTGCGCTTTCAGCCAACGCTGAGGGTTTTGTGTTGAGAATCCAATCATGTTTATGTAGAAGTTGGTTTCCCATCATTTCAGGACGCGGGACATAATGACAGAGCAGGAGAAACGCTACCAGAACATTTTAGCATTAAATTATAATATAGCGGCAGAATGTATTTCCTGCGAATATCCAGGTATCGTATTTCTCCTCCGAGGCGAGCGATTCTCTGCCGACCGAAGCCCCGAAACGCGCAGCTATATTGCAGGAACACAACATCCCTCCTGTCCAATGTTTGTATAGAGGGGTGAATCCGACATCGCCAGAAAATTGCCGTAAATATAGATGTGCTGAGCGCGGCTGCTGTCATTTCATGTAAGCAAAAATAATTCTTCCATTTCAATCTGCAAAACTGACTGGAAGCGCAAACTTCTCTGCAGCCCACAATACGGTCCTGTGGTCGTTGGGTCAGTATAGTAGCCAGATGGTGGCCCTGCAGTCAGGGAGGGTCAGTATTGTAGTTGGGCGGCGGTCCTGTGGTTGGAGGGTCAGTAGTTTAATCAGGTGGCGGTCCTGTGATTGGTGGGTCAGTATAGTTGGGCGGTGGTCCTGTGGTTGTAGGGTCAGTATTGTAGTCAGGCAGCGGTCCTGTGGTTGGAGGGTCAGTAGTTTAATCAGGTGGCGGTCCTGCGGTCGGTGGGTCAGTATTGTAGTCGGGCGGCGGTCCTGAGGTTGGAGGGTCAGTAGTTTAATCAGGCGGCGGTCCTGAGGTCGGTGGGTCAGTATTGAAGTCGGGCAGCGGTCCTGCGATCAGTGGGTCAGTATTGTAGTCGGGCGGCGGTCCTGAGGTTGGAGGGTCAGTAGTTTAATCAGGCGGCGGTCCTGAGGTCGGTGGGTCAGTATTGAAGTCGGGCAGCGGTCCTGCGATCAGTGGGTCAGTATTGTAGTCGGGCGGCGGTCCTGAGGTTGGAGGGTCAGTAGTTTAATCAGGCGGCGGTCCTGAGGTCGGTGGGTCAGTATTGAAGTCGGGCAGCGGTCCTGCGATCAGTGGGTCAGTATTGTAGTCGGGCGGCGGTCCTGAGGTTGGAGGGTCAGTAGTTTAATCAGGCGGCGGTCCTGCGGTCGGTTGGGTCAGTAGTGTAGTCGGGCAGCGGTCCTGTGATCGGTGGGTCAGTAATGTAGTCGGGCAGCGGCCCTGTGATCGATGGGTCAGTAGTGTAGTCGGGCAGTGGTCTTGTGATCGGTGGATCAGTAGTGTAGTCGGGCAGCGGCTCTGTGATCGGTGGGTCAGTAGTGTAGTCGGGCAGCGGTCCTGTGATCGGAGGGTCAGTAGTGCAGTCAGGTGGCGGTCCTGTGGTCGTTGGGTCAGTAGTGTAGTCGGGAAGCAGTCCTGTGATCGGTGGGTCAGTAGTGTAGTCAGGCAGCAGTCCTGTGGTTGAAGGGTCAGTAGTGTAGTCGGGCCGCAGCCCTGTGGTTGGAGGGTCAGTATTGTAGTTGGGCAGCGGTCCTGTGGTTGGAGGGTCAGTAGTGTAGTCGGGCGGCGGTCCTGTGGTTGGGGGGTCAGTATTGTAGTTAAGCGGTGGTTCTGTGGTTGGAGGGTCAGTAGTGTAGTAGGGCAGCGGTCCTGTGGTCAGTGGGTCGGTATTGTAGTCGGGCCGAGGCCCTGTGGTTGGAGGGTGAGTATAGTAGTGGGCGGTAGTCCTGTGGTCGGGGGGTCAGTTTAGTAGTCGGGCGGCAGTCCTGTGGTCGGGGGGTCAGTATAGTAGTCGGGCGGCAGTCCTGTGGTCGGGGGGTCAGTATAGTATTGGGCGGTGGTCCTGTGGTCAGGGGGTCAGTATAGTAGTGGGCAGCAGCCCTGTGGTCAGGGGGTCAGTATAGTAGTCGGGCGGCAGTGGTGTGGTCGGGGGTCAGTATAGTAGTGGGCGGTGGTCCTTTGGTCGGTGGGTTAGTAGTGTAATTGGGCGGCAGTCCTGTGGTCAGAGGGTCAGTAGTGTAGTCGGGCGGCGGTCCTGTGGTTGGGGGGGTCAGTATAGTAGTGGGGCGGCAGTCCTGTGGTCGGAGGGTCAGTATAGTAGTCGGGCGGCAGTCCTGTGGTCGGAGGGTCAGTATAGTAGTCGGGCGGCAGTCCTGTGGTTGGGGGGGTCAGTAGTGTAATCGGGCAGCTGTAGATGGATTAATGTTGACAAACTTCCTTTCCGAAGTTTTTGCAGCAGACATAAAACATGTCCTCCAGCTGCGGCTCTGAAGGTCGTTGGTTTGGCGCGGTAATAACTTCCCCGGATAACAATGCAAATAGATGAGGGTCCATCAAACACTAGCAGGCAACAAAAGCAATTGATTGCCATGGCATAAATATATGGGGGCCGCGGGAAAGCGAGCAGACGGTACACAACGTATGGGAAGATGGATGAGGCCTGTGTGTGTGTAAATCTGCCGACAGAATGAGATGTACAATGTGCATTCATCATATCATTACAGCAGCCCTGCAATGTGCATTAATCATATCATTACAGCAGCCCTGCAATGTGCATTAATCATATCATTAATTACAGCAGCCTCGCAATGTGCATTCATCATATCATTACAGCAGTCCTGAAATGTGCATTCATCATAACACTTACAGCAGCCCTGCAAGGTGCATTCATCATATCATCAATTACAGCAGCCCTGCAATGTGCATTCATTATATCATCAACTACAGCAGCCCTGCAATGTGCATTCATTATATCATCAACTACAGCAGCCCTGCAATGTGCATTAATCATATCAATTACAGCAGCCCTGCAATGTGCATTCATCATATCATCAATTACAGCAGCCCTGCAATGTGCATTCATTATATCATCAACTACAGCAGCCCTGCAATGTGCATTCATCATATCATCAATTACAGCAGCCCTGCAATGTGCATTCAACATATCAATTACTGCAGCCCTGCAATGTGCATTCATCATATCATCAATTACAGCTAGCCCTGCAATGTGCATTCATCATATCAATTACAGCAGCCCTGCAAGGTGCATTCATCATATAATCAATTACAGCAGCCCTGCAATGTGCATTCATTTATATCATCAACTACAGCAGCCCTGCAATGTGCATTCATCATATCATTACAGCAGCCCTGCAATGTGCATTCATCATATCACTTACAGCAGCCCTGCAATGTGCATTCATCATATCATCACTTACAGCAGCCCTGCAATGTGCATTCATCATATCATCAATTACAGCAGCCCTGCAATGTGCATTCATCATATCATTACAGCAGTCCTGCAATGTGCATTCATCATATCATCAATTACAGCAGCCCTGCAATGTGCATTCATCATATCATCAATTACAGCAGCCCTGCAATGTGCATTCATCATATCATTACAGCAGCCCTGCAATGTGCATTCATCATATCATTACAGCAGCCCTGCAATGTGCATTCATCATATCATCAATTACAGCAGCCCCGCAATGTGCATTCATCATATCATCAATTACAGCAGCCCTGCAATGTGCATTCATCATATCAATTACAGCAGCCCTGCAATGTGCATTCATCATATCATTACAGCAGCCCTGCAATGTGCATTCATCATATCATTACAGCAGCCCTGCAATGTGCATTCATCATATCATTACAGCAGCCCCGCAATGTGCATTCATCATATCATTACAGCAGCCCCGCAATGTGCATTCATCATATCATTACAGCAGCCCCGCAATGTGCATTCATCATATCATTACAGCAGCCCTACAATGTGCATTCATCATATCATTACAGCAGCCCCGCAATGTGCATTCATCATATCATTACAGCAGCCCCGCAATGTGCATTCATCATATCATTACAGCAGCCCCGCAATGTGCATTTATCATATCATTACAGCAGCCCTGCAATGTGCATTCATCATATCATCAATTACAGCAGCCCTACAATGTGCATTCATCATATCAATTACAGCAGCCCTGCAATGTGCATTCATCATATCATCAATTACAGCAGCCCTGCAAGGTGCATTCATCATATAATCAATTACAGCAGCCCTGCAATGTGCATTCATTATATCATCAACTACAGCAGCCCTGCAATGTGCATTCATCATATCATCAATTACAGCAGCCCTGCAAGGTGCATTCATCATATAATCAATTACAGCAGCCCTGCAATGTGCATTCATTATATCATCAGCTACAGCAGCCCTGCAATGTGCATTCATTATATCATCAACTACAGCAGCCCTGCAATGTGCATTCATTATATCATCAACTACAGCAGCCCTGCAATGTGCCTTCATCATATCAATTACAGCAGCCCTGCAATGTGCATTCATTATATCATCAACTACAGCAGCCCTGCAATGTGCATTCATCATATCATCAATTACAGCAGCCCTGCAATGTGCATTAATTATATCATCAACTACAGCAGCCCTGCAATTTGCATACATCATATCAATACAGCAGCCCCGCAATGTGCATTCATCATATAAATTACAGCAGCCCCGCGATGTGCATTCATTATGTCATCAACTACAGCAGCCCTGCAATGTGCATTCATTATATCATCAACTACAGCAGCCCTGCAATGTGCATTCATCATATCATCAATTACAGCAGCCCTGCAATGTGCATTAATTATATCATCAACTACAGCAGCCCCGCAATGTGCATTAATCATATCATTACAGCAGCCCTGCAATGTGCATTCATCATATCATTACAGCAGCCCTGCAATGTGCATTCAGTATATCATTAGTTATAGAGGGCAGTTATCACTCTTGGAATGTAGAGTTACCCATCAGACACAGGTACAGGTGTAACCCGGACATGTGATGTATTGCTTGGCTGCCTATATCTGTGTGTGTGTGAGGGAGAGCAGGCATGTGTGGTACCTGAGGCGGCGGGCCTATATCTGTGTGTGTGTGGGGGAGAGCAGGCATGTGCGGTACCTGAGACGGCGGGCCTATATCTGTGTGTGTGTGGGGGAGAGCAGGCATGTGTGGTACCTGAGACGGCGGGCCTATATCTGTGTGTGTGGGGGGGAGAGCAGGCATGTGCGGTACCTGAGACGGCGGGCCTATATCTGTGTGTGTAAGTGTGTGTGGGGGAGAGCAGGCATGTGCGGTACCTGAGACGGCGGGCCTATATCTGTGTGTGTAAGTGTGTGTGGGGGAGAGCAGGCATGTGTGGTACCTGAGGCGGCGGGCCTATATCTGTGTGTGTGTGGATTGGAGAGCAGGCATGTGTGGTACCTGAGGCGGCGGGCCTATATCTGTGTGTGTGTGGGGGAGAGCAGGCATGTGTGGTACCTGAGGCGGCGGGCCTATATCTGTGTGTGTGTGGGGGAGAGCAGGCATGTGTGGTACCTGAGGCGGCGGGCCTATATCTGTGTGTGTGTGGGGGAGAGCAGGCATGTGCGGTACCTGAGGCGGCGGGCCTATATCTGTGTGTGTGTGGGGGAGAGCAGGCATGTGTGGTACCTGAGACGGCGGGCCTATATCTGTGTGTGTGTGGGGGAGAGCAGGCATGTGTGGTACCTGAGGCGGCGGGCCTATATCTGTGTGTGTGGGGGGGGAGAGCAGGCATGTGTGGTACCTGAGACGGCGGGCCTATATCTGTGTGTGTGTGGGGGAGAGCAGGCATGTGTGGTACCTGAGACGGCGGGCCTATATCTGTGTGTGTAAGTGTGTGTGTGGGGGAGAGCAGGCATGTGTGGTACCTGAGGCGGCGGGCCTATATCTGTGTGTGTGTGGGGGAGAGCAGGCATGTGTGGTACCTGAGACGGCGGGCCTATATCTGTGTGTGTAAGTGTGTGTGGGGGAGAGCAGGCATGTGTGGTATCTGAGGCGGCGGGCCTATATCTGTGTGTGTGTGGGGGAGAGCAGGCATGTGTGGTACCTGAGGCGGCGGGCCTATATCTGTGTGTGTGTGGGGGAGAGCAGGCATGTGTGGTACCTGAGGCGGCGGGCCTATATCTGTGTGTGTGGGGGGGAGAGCAGGCATGTGTGGTACCTGAGACGGCGGGCCTATATCTGTGTGTGTGGATTGGAGAGCAGGCATGTGTGGTACCTGAGGCGGCGGGCCTATATCTGTGTGTGTAAGTGTGTGTGGGGGAGAGCAGGCATGTGTGGTACCTGAGGTGGCGGGCCTATATCTGTGTGTGTGTGGGGGAGAGCAGGCATGTGTGGTACCTGAGACGGCGGGCCTATATCTGTGTGTGTGTGGGGGAGAGCAGGCATGTGTGGTACCTGAGGCGGCGGGCCTATATCTGTGTGTGTGTGGGGGAGAGCAGGCATGTGTGGTACCTGAGACGGCGGGCCTATATCTGTGTGTGTGTAGGGGAGAGCAGGCATGTGTAGTACCTGAGGCGGCGGGCCTATATCTGTGTGTGTGTGGGGGAGAGCAGGCATGTGCGGTACCTGAGACGGCGGGCCTATATCTGTGTGTGTAAGTGTGTGTGGGAGAGCAGGCATGTGTGGTACCTGAGGCGGCGGGCCTATATCTGTGTGTGTGGGGGAGAGCAGGCATGTGTGGTACCTGAGACGGCGGGCCTATATCTGTGTGTGTGTGGGGGAGAGCAGGCATGTGTGGTACCTGAGGCGGCGGGCCTATATCTGTGTGTGTGGGGGGGGAGAGCAGGCATGTGTGGTACCTGAGACGGCGGGCCTATATCTGTGTGTGTGTGGGGGAGAGCAGGCATGTGTGGTACCTGAGGCGGCGGGCCTATATCTGTGTGTGTGTGGGGGAGAGCAGGCATGTGTGGTACCTGAGACGGCGGGCCTATATCTGTGTGTGTAAGTGTGTGTGGGGGAGAGCAGGCATGTGTGGTACCTGAGGCGGCGGGCCTATATCTGTGTGTGTGTGGGGGAGAGCAGGCATGTGTGGTACCTGAGGCGGCGGGCCTATATCTGTGTGTGTGTGGGGGAGAGCAGGCATGCGCGGTATCTGAGACGGCGGGCCTATATCTGTGTGTGTGTGGGGGAGAGCAGGCATGTGTGGTACCTGAGACGGCGGGCCTATATCTGTGTGTGTAAGTGTGTGTGGGGGAGAGCAGGCATGTGTGGTACCTGAGACGGCGGGCCTATATCTGTGTGTGTAAGTGTGTGTGGGGGAGAGCAGGCATGTGTGGTACCTGAGGCGGCGGGCCTATATCTGTGTGTGTGTGGGGGAGAGCAGGCATGTGTGGTACCTGAGACGGCGGGCCTATATCTGTGTGTGTGTGGGGGAGAGCAGGCATGTGTGGTACCTGAGACGGCGGGCCTATATCTGTGTGTGTAAGTGTGTGTGGGGGAGAGCAGGCATGTGTGGTACCTGAGACGGCGGGCCTATATCTGTGTGTGTGGGGGGGAGAGCAGGCATGTGTGGTACCTGAGACGGCGGGCCTATATCTGTGTGTGTGTGTGTGGGGGAGAGCAGGCATGTGTGGTACCTGAGGCGGCGGGCCTATATCTGTGTGTGTGTGGGGGAGAGCAGGCATGTGTGGTACCTGAGGCGGCGGGCCTATATCTGTGTGTGTGTGGGGGAGAGCAGGCATGTGCGGTACCTGAGACGGCGGGCCTATATCTGTGTGTGTGTGGGGGAGAGCAGGCATGTGTGGTACCTGAGGCGGCGGGCCTATATCTGTGTGTGTGTGGGGGAGAGCAGGCATGTGTGGTACCTGAGACGGCGGGCCTATATCTGTGTGTGTAAGTGTGTGTGGGGGAGAGCAGGCATGTGTGGTACCTGAGGCGGCGGGCCTATATCTGTGTGTGTGTGGGGGAGAGCAGGCATGTGCGGTACCTGAGACGGCGGGCCTATATCTGTGTGTTTAAGTGTGTGTGGGGGAGAGCAGGCATGTGTGGTACCTGAGGCGGCGGGCCTATATCTGTGTGTGTGGGGGGGAGAGCAGGCATGTGTGGTACCTGAGACGGCGGGCCTATATCTGTGTGTGTAAGTGTGTGTGGGGGAGAGCAGGCATGTGTGGTACCTGAGGCGGCGGGCCTATATCTGTGTGTGTGTGGGGGAGAGCAGGCATGTGTGGTACCTGAGGCGGCAGGCCTATATCTGTGTGTGTGTGGGGGAGAGCAGGCATGTGCGGTACCTGAGACGGCGGGCCTATATCTGTGTGTGTAAGTGTGTGTGGGGGAGAGCAGGCATGTGTGGTACCTGAGGCGGCGGGCCTATATCTGTGTGTGTGTGGGGGAGAGCAGGCATGTGTGGTACCTGAGGCGGCGGGCCTATATCTGTGTGTGTGTGGGGGAGAGCAGGCATGTGCGGTACCTGAGGCGGCGGGCCTATATCTGTGTGTGTGTGGGGGAGAGCAGGCATGTGTGGTACCTGAGGCGGCGGGCCTATATCTGTGTGTGTGGGGGGGAGAGCAGGCATGTGCGGTACCTGAGACGGCGGGCCTATATCTGTGTGTGTAAGTGTGTGTGGGGGAGAGCAGGCATGTGTGGTACCTGAGGCGGCGGGCCTATATCTGTGTGTGTGTGGGGGAGAGCAGGCATGTGTGGTACCTGAGGCGGCGGGCCTATATCTGTGTGTGTGGGGGGGGAGAGCAGGCATGTGTGGTACCTGAGACGGCGGGCCTATATCTGTGTGTGTGTGGGGGAGAGCAGGCATGTGTGGTACCTGAGACGGCGGGCCTATATCTGTGTGTGTAAGTGTGTGTGTGGGGGAGAGCAGGCATGTGTGGTACCTGAGGAGGCGGGCCTATATCTGTGTGTGTGTGGGGGAGAGCAGGCATGTGTGGTACCTGAGACGGCGGGCCTATATCTGTGTGTGTAAGTGTGTGTGGGGGAGAGCAGGCATGTGTGGTACCTGAGACGGCGGGCCTATATCTGTGTGTGTGTGGGGGAGAGCAGGCATGTGTGGTACCTGAGGCGGCGGGCCTATATCTGTGTGTGTGTGGGGGAGAGCAGGCATGTGTGGTACCTGAGGCGGCGGGCCTATATCTGTGTGTGTGGGGGGGAGAGCAGGCATGTGTGGTACCTGAGACGGCGGGCCTATATCTGTGTGTGTGGATTGGAGAGCAGGCATGTGTGGTACCTGAGGCGGCGGGCCTATATCTGTGTGTGTGTGGGGGAGAGCAGGCATGTGTGGTACCTGAGGCGACGGGCCTATATCTGTGTGTGTGGGGGGGAGAGCAGGCATGTGCGGTACCTGAGACGGCGGGCCTATATCTGTGTGTGTAAGTGTGTGTGGGGGAGAGCAGGCATGTGCGGTACCTGAGACGGCGGGCCTATATCTGTGTGTGTAAGTGTGTGTGGGGGAGAGCAGGCATGTGTGGTACCTGAGGCGGCGGGCCTATATCTGTGTGTGTGTGGATTGGAGAGCAGGCATGTGTGGTACCTGAGGCGGCGGGCCTATATCTGTGTGTGTGTGGGGGAGAGCAGGCATGTGTGGTACCTGAGGCGGCGGGCCTATATCTGTGTGTGTGTGGGGGAGAGCAGGCATGTGTGGTACCTGAGGCGGCGGGCCTATATCTGTGTGTGTGTGGGGGAGAGCAGGCATGTGTGGTACCTGAGGCGGCGGGCCTATATCTGTGTGTGTGTGGGGGAGAGCAGGCATGTGCGGTACCTGAGGCGGCGGGCCTATATCTGTGTGTGTGTGGGGGAGAGCAGGCATGTGTGGTACCTGAGACGGCGGGCCTATATCTGTGTGTGTGTGGGGGAGAGCAGGCATGTGTGGTACCTGAGGCGGCGGGCCTATATCTGTGTGTGTGGGGGGGGAGAGCAGGCATGTGTGGTACCTGAGACGGCGGGCCTATATCTGTGTGTGTGTGGGGGAGAGCAGGCATGTGTGGTACCTGAGACGGCGGGCCTATATCTGTGTGTGTAAGTGTGTGTGTGGGGGAGAGCAGGCATGTGTGGTACCTGAGGCGGCGGGCCTATATCTGTGTGTGTGTGGGGGAGAGCAGGCATGTGTGGTACCTGAGACGGCGGGCCTATATCTGTGTGTGTAAGTGTGTGTGGGGGAGAGCAGGCATGTGTGGTATCTGAGGCGGCGGGCCTATATCTGTGTGTGTGTGGGGGAGAGCAGGCATGTGTGGTACCTGAGGCGGCGGGCCTATATCTGTGTGTGTGTGGGGGAGAGCAGGCATGTGTGGTACCTGAGGCGGCGGGCCTATATCTGTGTGTGTGGGGGGGAGAGCAGGCATGTGTGGTACCTGAGACGGCGGGCCTATATCTGTGTGTGTGGATTGGAGAGCAGGCATGTGTGGTACCTGAGGCGGCGGGCCTATATCTGTGTGTGTAAGTGTGTGTGGGGGAGAGCAGGCATGTGTGGTACCTGAGGTGGCGGGCCTATATCTGTGTGTGTGTGGGGGAGAGCAGGCATGTGTGGTACCTGAGACGGCGGGCCTATATCTGTGTGTGTGTGGGGGAGAGCAGGCATGTGTGGTACCTGAGGCGGCGGGCCTATATCTGTGTGTGTGTGGGGGAGAGCAGGCATGTGTGGTACCTGAGACGGCGGGCCTATATCTGTGTGTGTGTAGGGGAGAGCAGGCATGTGTAGTACCTGAGGCGGCGGGCCTATATCTGTGTGTGTGTGGGGGAGAGCAGGCATGTGCGGTACCTGAGACGGCGGGCCTATATCTGTGTGTGTAAGTGTGTGTGGGAGAGCAGGCATGTGTGGTACCTGAGGCGGCGGGCCTATATCTGTGTGTGTGGGGGAGAGCAGGCATGTGTGGTACCTGAGACGGCGGGCCTATATCTGTGTGTGTGTGGGGGAGAGCAGGCATGTGTGGTACCTGAGGCGGCGGGCCTATATCTGTGTGTGTGGGGGGGGAGAGCAGGCATGTGTGGTACCTGAGACGGCGGGCCTATATCTGTGTGTGTGTGGGGGAGAGCAGGCATGTGTGGTACCTGAGGCGGCGGGCCTATATCTGTGTGTGTGTGGGGGAGAGCAGGCATGTGTGGTACCTGAGACGGCGGGCCTATATCTGTGTGTGTAAGTGTGTGTGTGGGGGAGAGCAGGCATGTGTGGTACCTGAGGCGGCGGGCCTATATCTGTGTGTGTGTGGGGGAGAGCAGGCATGTGTGGTACCTGAGGCGGCGGGCCTATATCTGTGTGTGTGTGGGGGAGAGCAGGCATGCGCGGTATCTGAGACGGCGGGCCTATATCTGTGTGTGTGTGGGGGAGAGCAGGCATGTGTGGTACCTGAGACGGCGGGCCTATATCTGTGTGTGTAAGTGTGTGTGGGGGAGAGCAGGCATGTGTGGTACCTGAGACGGCGGGCCTATATCTGTGTGTGTAAGTGTGTGTGGGGGAGAGCAGGCATGTGTGGTACCTGAGGCGGCGGGCCTATATCTGTGTGTGTGTGGGGGAGAGCAGGCATGTGTGGTACCTGAGACGGCGGGCCTATATCTGTGTGTGTGTGGGGGAGAGCAGGCATGTGTGGTACCTGAGACGGCGGGCCTATATCTGTGTGTGTAAGTGTGTGTGGGGGAGAGCAGGCATGTGTGGTACCTGAGACGGCGGGCCTATATCTGTGTGTGTGGGGGGGAGAGCAGGCATGTGTGGTACCTGAGACGGCGGGCCTATATCTGTGTGTGTGTGTGTGGGGGAGAGCAGGCATGTGTGGTACCTGAGGCGGCGGGCCTATATCTGTGTGTGTGTGGGGGAGAGCAGGCATGTGTGGTACCTGAGGCGGCGGGCCTATATCTGTGTGTGTGTGGGGGAGAGCAGGCATGTGCGGTACCTGAGACGGCGGGCCTATATCTGTGTGTGTGTGGGGGAGAGCAGGCATGTGTGGTACCTGAGGCGGCGGGCCTATATCTGTGTGTGTGTGGGGGAGAGCAGGCATGTGTGGTACCTGAGACGGCGGGCCTATATCAGTGTGTGTAAGTGTGTGTGGGGGAGAGCAGGCATGTGTGGTACCTGAGGCGGCGGGCCTATATCTGTGTGTGTGTGGGGGAGAGCAGGCATGTGCGGTACCTGAGACGGCGGGCCTATATCTGTGTGTGTAAGTGTGTGTGGGGGAGAGCAGGCATGTGTGGTACCTGAGGCGGCGGGCCTATATCTGTGTGTGTGGGGGGGAGAGCAGGCATGTGTGGTACCTGAGACGGCGGGCCTATATCTGTGTGTGTAAGTGTGTGTGGGGGAGAGCAGGCATGTGTGGTACCTGAGGCGGCGGGCCTATATCTGTGTGTGTGTGGGGGAGAGCAGGCATGTGTGGTACCTGAGGCGGCAGGCCTATATCTGTGTGTGTGTGGGGGAGAGCAGGCATGTGCGGTACCTGAGACGGCGGGCCTATATCTGTGTGTGTAAGTGTGTGTGGGGGAGAGCAGGCATGTGTGGTACCTGAGGCGGCGGGCCTATATCTGTGTGTGTGTGGGGGAGAGCAGGCATGTGTGGTACCTGAGGCGGCGGGCCTATATCTGTGTGTGTGTGGGGGAGAGCAGGCATGTGCGGTACCTGAGGCGGCGGGCCTATATCTGTGTGTGTGTGGGGGAGAGCAGGCATGTGTGGTACCTGAGGCGGCGGGCCTATATCTGTGTGTGTGGGGGGGAGAGCAGGCATGTGCGGTACCTGAGACGGCGGGCCTATATCTGTGTGTGTAAGTGTGTGTGGGGGAGAGCAGGCATGTGTGGTACCTGAGGCGGCGGGCCTATATCTGTGTGTGTGTGGGGGAGAGCAGGCATGTGTGGTACCTGAGGCGGCGGGCCTATATCTGTGTGTGTGGGGGGGGAGAGCAGGCATGTGTGGTACCTGAGACAGCGGGCCTATATCTGTGTGTGTGTGGGGGAGAGCAGGCATGTGTGGTACCTGAGACGGCGGGCCTATATCTGTGTGTGTAAGTGTGTGTGTGGGGGAGAGCAGGCATGTGTGGTACCTGAGGAGGCGGGCCTATATCTGTGTGTGTGTGGGGGAGAGCAGGCATGTGTGGTACCTGAGACGGCGGGCCTATATCTGTGTGTGTAAGTGTGTGTGGGGGAGAGCAGGCATGTGTGGTACCTGAGACGGCGGGCCTATATCTGTGTGTGTGTGGGGGAGAGCAGGCATGTGTGGTACCTGAGGCGGCGGGCCTATATCTGTGTGTGTGTGGGGGAGAGCAGGCATGTGTGGTACCTGAGGCGGCGGGCCTATATCTGTGTGTGTGGGGGGGAGAGCAGGCATGTGTGGTACCTGAGACGGCGGGCCTATATCTGTGTGTGTGGATTGGAGAGCAGGCATGTGTGGTACCTGAGGCAGCGGGCCTATATCTGTGTGTGTAAGTGTGTGTGGGGGAGAGCAGGCATGTGTGGTACCTGAGGCGGCGGGCCTATATCTGTGTGTGTGTGGGGGAGAGCAGGCATGTGTGGTACCTGAGACGGCGGGCCTATATCTGTGTGTGTGGATTGGAGAGCAGGCATGTGTGGTACCTGAGACGGCGGGCCTATATCTGTGTGTGTAAGTGTGTGTGGGGGAGAGCAGGCATGTGTGGTACCTGAGGCGGCGGGCCTATATCTGTGTGTGTGTGGGGGAGAGCAGGCATGTGTGGTACCTGAGACGGCGGGCCTATATCTGTGTGTGTGTGGGGGAGAGCAGGCATGTGTGGTACCTGAGGCGGCAGGCCTATATCTGTGTGTGTGTGGGGGAGAGCAGGCATGTGCGGTACCTGAGACGGCGGGCCTATATCTGTGTGTGTAAGTGTGTGTGGGGGAGAGCAGGCATGTGTGGTACCTGAGGCGGCGGGCCTATATCTGTGTGTGTGTGGGGGAGAGCAGGCATGTGTGGTACCTGAGGCGGCGGGCCTATATCTGTGTGTGTGTGGGGGAGAGCAGGCATGTGCGGTACCTGAGACGGCGGGCCTATATCTGTGTGTGTAAGTGTGTGTGGGAGAGCAGGCATGTGTGGT
This sequence comes from Hyperolius riggenbachi, assembly GCF_040937935.1. NCBI lineage: Eukaryota > Metazoa > Chordata > Amphibia > Anura > Hyperoliidae > Hyperolius > Hyperolius riggenbachi. Next base: position 2,690,523 of record NC_090651.1, read on the forward strand.
ACCTGAGGCGGCGGGCCTATATCTGTGTGTGTGGGGGAGAGCAGGCATGTGTGGTACCTGAGACGGCGGGCCTATATCTGTGTGTGTGTGGGGGAGAGCAGGCATGTGTGGTACCTGAGGCGGCGGGCCTATATCTGTGTGTGTGGGGGGGGAGAGCAGGCATGTGTGGTACCTGAGACGGCGGGCCTATATCTGTGTGTGTGTGGGGGAGAGCAGGCATGTGTGGTACCTGAGGCGGCGGGCCTATATCTGTGTGTGTGTGGGGGAGAGCAGGCATGTGTGGTACCTGAGACGGCGGGCCTATATCTGTGTGTGTAAGTGTGTGTGTGGGGGAGAGCAGGCATGTGTGGTACCTGAGGCGGCGGGCCTATATCTGTGTGTGTGTGGGGGAGAGCAGGCATGTGTGGTACCTGAGGCGGCGGGCCTATATCTGTGTGTGTGTGGGGGAGAGCAGGCATGCGCGGTATCTGAGACGGCGGGCCTATATCTGTGTGTGTGTGGGGGAGAGCAGGCATGCGCGGTACCTGAGACGGCGGGCCTATATCTGTGTGTGTGTGGGGGAGAGCAGGCATGTGCGGTACCTGAGACGGCGGGCCTATATCTGTGTGTGTAAGTGTGTGTGGGGGAGAGCAGGCATGTGTGGTACCTGAGGCGGCGGGCCTATATCTGTGTGTGTGTGGGGGAGAGCAGGCATGTGTGGTACCTGAGACGGCGGGCCTATATCTGTGTGTGTGTGGGGGAGAGCAGGCATGTGTGGTACCTGAGACGGCGGGCCTATATCTGTGTGTGTAAGTGTGTGTGGGGGAGAGCAGGCATGTGTGGTACCTGAGACGGCGGGCCTATATCTGTGTGTGTGGGGGGGAGAGCAGGCATGTGTGGTACCTGAGACGGCGGGCCTATATCTGTGTGTGTAAGTGTGTGTGGGGGAGAGCAGGCATGTGTGGTACCTGAGGCGGCGGGCCTATATCTGTGTGTGTGTGGGGGAGAGCAGGCATGTGTGGTACCTGAGGCGGCGGGCCTATATCTGTGTGTGTGTGGGGGAGAGCAGGCATGTGCGGTACCTGAGACGGCGGGCCTATATCTGTGTGTGTGTGGGGGAGAGCAGGCATGTGTGGTACCTGAGGCGGCGGGCCTATATCTGTGTGTGTGTGGGGGAGAGCAGGCATGTGTGGTACCTGAGACGGCGGGCCTATATCTGTGTGTGTAAGTGTGTGTGGGGGAGAGCAGGCATGTGTGGTACCTGAGGCGGCGGGCCTATATCTGTGTGTGTGTGGGGGAGAGCAGGCATGTGCGGTACCTGAGACGGCGGGCCTATATCTGTGTGTGTAAGTGTGTGTGGGGGAGAGCAGGCATGTGTGGTACCTGAGGCGGCGGGCCTATATCTGTGTGTGTGGGGGGGAGAGCAGGCATGTGTGGTACCTGAGACGGCGGGCCTATATCTGTGTGTGTAAGTGTGTGTGGGGGAGAGCAGGCATGTGTGGTACCTGAGGCGGCGGGCCTATATCTGTGTGTGTGTGGGGGAGAGCAGGCATGTGTGGTACCTGAGGCGGCAGGCCTATATCTGTGTGTGTGTGGGGGAGAGCAGGCATGTGCGGTACCTGAGACGGCGGGCCTATATCTGTGTGTGTAAGTGTGTGTGGGGGAGAGCAGGCATGTGTGGTACCTGAGGCGGCAGGCCTATATCTGTGTGTGTGTGGGGGAGAGCAGGCATGTGTGGTACCTGAGGCGGCGGGCCTATATCTGTGTGTGTGTGGGGGAGAGCAGGCATGTGTGGTACCTGAGGCGGCGGGCCTATATCTGTGTGTGTGTGGGGGAGAGCAGGCATGTGTGGTACCTGAGGCGGCGGGCCTATATCTGTGTGTGTGGGGGGGAGAGCAGGCATGTGCGGTACCTGAGACGGCGGGCCTATATCTGTGTGTGTAAGTGTGTGTGGGGGAGAGCAGGCATGTGTGGTACCTGAGGCGGCGGGCCTATATCTGTGTGTGTGTGGGGGAGAGCAGGCATGTGTGGTACCTGAGGCGGCGGGCCTATATCTGTGTGTGTGTGGGGGAGAGCAGGCATGTGCGGTACCTGAGACGGCGGGCCTATATCTGTGTGTGTGGGGGGGAGAGCAGGCATGTGTGGTACCTGAGGCGGCGGGCCTATATCTGTGTGTGTGTGGGGGAGAGCAGGCATGTGCGGTACCTGAGACGGCGGGCCTATATCTGTGTGTGTGTGGGGGAGAGCAGGCATGTGTGGTACCTGAGGCGGCGGGCCTATATCTGTGTGTGTGTGGGGGAGAGCAGGCATGTGCGGTACCTGAGACGGCGGGCCTATATCTGTGTGTGTAAGTGTGTGTGGGGGAGAGCAGGCATGTGTGGTACCTGAGGCGGCGGGCCTATATCTGTGTGTGTGTGGGGGAGAGCAGGCATGCGCGGTATCTGAGACGGCGGGCCTATATCTGTGTGTGTAAGTGTGTGTGGGGGAGAGCAGGCATGTGTGGTACCTGAGGCGGCGGGCCTATATCTGTGTGTGTGTGGGGGAGAGCAGGCATGTGCGGTACCTGAGACGGCGGGCCTATATCTGTGTGTGTAAGTGTGTGTGGGGGAGAGCAGGCATGTGTGGTACCTGAGGCGGCGGGCCTATATCTGTGTGTGTGTGGGGGAGAGCAGGCATGTGTGGTACCTGAGACGGCGGGCCTATATCTGTGTGTGTAAGTGTGTGTGGGGGAGAGCAGGCATGTGTGGTACCTGAGGCGGCGGGCCTATATCTGTGTGTGTGTGGGGGAGAGCAGGCATGTGCGGTACCTGAGACGGCGGGCCTATATCTGTGTGTGTAAGTGTGTGTGGGGGAGAGCAGGCATGTGTGGTACCTGAGACGGCGGGCCTATATCTGTGTGTGTAAGTGTGTGTGGGGGAGAGCAGGCATGTGTGGTACCTGAGGCGGCGGGCCTATATCTGTGTGTGTGTGGGGGAGAGCAGGCATGTGTGGTACCTGAGGCGGCGGGCCTATATCTGTGTGTGTGTGGGGGAGAGCAGGCATGTGCGGTACCTGAGACGGCGGGCCTATATCTGTGTGTGTAAGTGTGTGTGGGGGAGAGCAGGCATGTGTGGTACCTGAGGCGGCGGGCCTATATCTGTGTGTGTGTGGGGGAGAGCAGGCATGTGTGGTACCTGAGACGGCGGGCCTATATCTGTGTGTGTAAGTGTGTGTGGGGGAGAGCAGGCATGTGTGGTACCTGAGGCGGCGGGCCTATATCTGTGTGTGTGTGGGGGAGAGCAGGCATGTGTGGTACCTGAGACGGCGGGCCTATATCTGTGTGTGTAAGTGTGTGTGGGGGAGAGCAGGCATGTGTGGTACCTGAGGCGGCGGGCCTATATCTGTGTGTGTAAGTGTGTGTGGGGGAGAGCAGGCATGTGTGGTACCTGAGGCGGCGGGCCTATATCTGTGTGTGTGTGGGGGAGAGCAGGCATGTGTGGTACCTGAGACGGCGGGCCTATATCTGTGTGTGTAAGTGTGTGTGGGGGAGAGCAGGCATGTGTGGTACCTGAGGCGGCGGGCCTATATCTGTGTGTGTGTGGGGGAGAGCAGGCATGTGTGGTACCTGAGGCGGCGGGCCTATATCTGTGTGTGTGTGGGGGAGAGCAGGCATGTGCGGTACCTGAGGCGGCGGGCCTATATCTGTGTGTGTAAGTGTGTGTGGGGGAGAGCAGGCATGTGTGGTACCTGAGGCGGCGGGCCTATATCTGTGTGTGTGGGGGGGAGAGCAGGCATGTGTGGTACCTGAGACGGCGGGCCTATATCTGTGTGTGTAAGTGTGTGTGGGGGAGAGCAGGCATGTGTGGTACCTGAGGCGGCGGGCCTATATCTGTGTGTGTGTGGGGGAGAGCAGGCATGTGTGGTACCTGAGGCGGCGGGCCTATATCTGTGTGTGTGTGGGGGAGAGCAGGCATGTGTGGTACCTGAGGCGGCGGGCCTATATCTGTGTGTGTGTGGGGGAGAGCAGGCATGTGCGGTACCTGAGACGGCGGGCCTATATCTGTGTGTGTAAGTGTGTGTGGGGGAGAGCAGGCATGTGTGGTACCTGAGGCAGCGGGCCTATATCTGTGTGTGTGTGGGGGAGAGCAGGCATGTGTGGTACCTGAGGCGGCGGGCCTATATCTGTGTGTGTGTGGGGGAGAGCAGGCATGTGTGGTACCTGAGACGGCGGGCCTATATCTGTGTGTGTAAGTGTGTGTGGGGGAGAGCAGGCATGTGTGGTACCTGAGGCGGCGGGCCTATATCTGTGTGTGTGTGGGGGAGAGCAGGCATGTGTGGTACCTGAGGCGGCGGGCCTATATCTGTGTGTGTGTGGGGGAGAGCAGGCATGTGTGGTACCTGAGGCGGCGGGCCTATATCTGTGTGTGTAAGTGTGTGTGGGGGAGAGCAGGCATGTGTGGTACCTGAGGCGGCGGGCCTATATCTGTGTGTGTGTGGGGGAGAGCAGGCATGTGTGGTACCTGAGGCGGCGGGCCTATATCTGTGTGTGTGTGGGGGAGAGCAGGCATGTGTGGTACTTGAGGCGGCGGGCCTATATCTGTGTGTGTGTGGGGGAGAGCAGGCATGTGCGGTACCTGAGACGGCGGGCCTATATCTGTGTGTGTGTGTGTGTGGGAGAGCAGGCATGTGTGGTACCTGAGAGGGCGGGCCTATATCTGTGTGTGTGTGGGGGAGAGCAGGCATGCGCGGTACCTGAGACAGCGGGCCTATATCTGTGTGTGTGTGGGGGAGAGCAGGCATGTGTGGTACCTGAGACGGCGGGCCTATATCTGTGTGTGTGTGGGGGAGAGCAGGCATGTGTGGTACCTGAGGCGGCGGGCCTATATCTGTGTGTGTGTGGGGGAGAGCAGGCATGTGCGGTACCTGAGGCGGCGGGCCTATATCTGTGTGTGTAAGTGTGTGGGGGAGAGAGCAGGCATGTGTGGTACCTGAGACAGCGGGCCTATATCTGTGTGTGTGTGGGGGAGAGCAGGCATGTGTAGTACCTGAGACGGCGGGCCTATATCTGTGTGTGTGTGGGGGAGAGCAGGCATGTGCGGTACCTGAGACGGCGGGCCTATATCTGTGTGTGTGTGGGGGAGAGCAGGCATGTGTGGTACCTGAGGCGGCGGGCCTATATCTGTGTGTGTGTGGGGGAGAGCAGGCGTGTGCGGTACCTGAGGCGGCGGGCCTATATCTGTGTGTGTAAGTGTGTGTGGGGGAGAGCAGGCATGTGTGGTACCTGAGCCGGCGGGCCTATATCTGTGTGTGTAAGTGTGTGTGGGGGAGAGCAGGCATGTGTGGTACCTGAGACGGCGGGCCTATATCTGTGTGTGTGTGGGGGAGAGCAGGCATGTGTGGTACCTGAGACGGCGGGCCTATATCTGTGTGTGTGTGGGGGAGAGCAGGCATGTGTGGTACCTGAGGCGGCGGGCCTATATCTGTGTGTGTGTGGGGGAGAGCAGGCATGTGCGGTACCTGAGACGGCGGGCCTATATCTGTGTGTGTGGGGGGGAGAGCAGGCATGCGCGGTACCTGAGACGGCGGGCCTATATCTGTGTGTGTGTGGGGGAGAGCAGGCATGTGTGGTACCTGAGACGGCGGGCCTATATCTGTGTGTGTAAGTGTGTGTGGGGGAGAGCAGGCATGTGTGGTACCTGAGGCGGCGGGCCTATATCTGTGTGTGTGTGGGGGAGAGCAGGCATGTGCGGTACCTGAGACGGCGGGCCTATATCTGTGTGTGTAAGTGTGTGTGGGGGAGAGCAGGCATGTGTGGTACCTGAGACGGCGGGCCTATATCTGTGTGTGTGTGGGGGAGAGCAGGCATGTGTGGTACCTGAGGCGGCGGGCCTATATCTGTGTGTTTGGGGGAGAGCAGGCATGTGTGGTACCTGAGACGGCGGGCCTATAACTGTGTGTGTGTGGGGGAGAGCAGGCATGTGTGGTACCTGAGGCGGCGGGCCTATATCTGTGTGTGTAAGTGTGTGTGGGGGAGAGCAGGCATGTGTGGTACCTGAGACGGCGGGCCTATATCTGTGTGTGTGTGGGGGAGAGCAGGCATGTGTGGTACCTGAGGCGGCCGGCCTATATCTGTGTGTGTGTGGGGGAGAGCAGGCATGTGTGGTACCTGAGGCGGCGGGCCTATATCTGTGTGTGTGTGGGGGAGAGCAGGCATGTGTGGTACCTGAGACGGCGGGCCTATATCTGTGTGTGTGGGGGAGAGCAGGCATGTGTGGTACCTGAGGCGGCGGGCCTATATCTGTGTGTGTGTGGGGGAGAGCAGGCATGTGTGGTACCTGAGACGGCGGGCCTATATCTGTGTGTGTGGGGGAGAGCAGGCATGTGTGGTACCTGAGACGGCGGGCCTATATCTGTGTGTGTGGGGGAGAGCAGGCATGTGCGGTACCTGAGACGGCGGGCCTATATCTGTGTGTGTGTGTGTGTGGGAGAGCAGGCATGTGTGGTACCTGAGACGGCGGGCCTATATCTGTGTGTGTGTGGGGGAGAGCAGGCATGCGCGGTACCTGAGACAGCGGGCCTATATCTGTGTGTGTGTGGGGGAGAGCAGGCATGTGTGGTACCTGAGACGGCGGGCCTATATCTGTGTGTGTGTGGGGGAGAGCAGGCATGTGTGGTACCTGAGGCGGCGGGCCTATATCTGTGTGTGTGTGGGGGAGAGCAGGCATGTGCGGTACCTGAGGCGGCGGGCCTATATCTGTGTGTGTAAGTGTGTGGGGGAGAGAGCAGGCATGTGTGGTACCTGAGACAGCGGGCCTATATCTGTGTGTGTGTGGGGGAGAGCAGGCATGTGTAGTACCTGAGACGGCGGGCCTATATCTGTGTGTGTGTGGGGGAGAGCAGGCATGTGCGGTACCTGAGACGGCGGGCCTATATCTGTGTGTGTGTGGGGGAGAGCAGGCATGTGTGGTACCTGAGGCGGCGGGCCTATATCTGTGTGTGTGTGGGGGAGAGCAGGCGTGTGCGGTACCTGAGGCGGCGGGCCTATATCTGTGTGTGTAAGTGTGTGTGGGGGAGAGCAGGCATGTGTGGTACCTGAGCCGGCGGGCCTATATCTGTGTGTGTAAGTGTGTGTGGGGGAGAGCAGGCATGTGTGGTACCTGAGACGGCGGGCCTATATCTGTGTGTGTGTGGGGGAGAGCAGGCATGTGTGGTACCTGAGACGGCGGGCCTATATCTGTGTGTGTGTGGGGGAGAGCAGGCATGTGTGGTACCTGAGGCGGCGGGCCTATATCTGTGTGTGTGTGGGGGAGAGCAGGCATGTGCGGTACCTGAGACGGCGGGCCTATATCTGTGTGTGTGGGGGGGAGAGCAGGCATGCGCGGTACCTGAGACGGCGGGCCTATATCTGTGTGTGTGTGGGGGAGAGCAGGCATGTGTGGTACCTGAGACGGCGGGCCTATATCTGTGTGTGTAAGTGTGTGTGGGGGAGAGCAGGCATGTGTGGTACCTGAGGCGGCGGGCCTATATCTGTGTGTGTGTGGGGGAGAGCAGGCATGTGCGGTACCTGAGACGGCGGGCCTATATCTGTGTGTGTAAGTGTGTGTGGGGGAGAGCAGGCATGTGTGGTACCTGAGACGGCGGGCCTATATCTGTGTGTGTGTGGGGGAGAGCAGGCATGTGTGGTACCTGAGGCGGCGGGCCTATATCTGTGTGTTTGGGGGAGAGCAGGCATGTGTGGTACCTGAGACGGCGGGCCTATAACTGTGTGTGTGTGGGGGAGAGCAGGCATGTGTGGTACCTGAGGCGGCGGGCCTATATCTGTGTGTGTAAGTGTGTGTGGGGGAGAGCAGGCATGTGTGGTACCTGAGACGGCGGGCCTATATCTGTGTGTGTGTGGGGGAGAGCAGGCATGTGTGGTACCTGAGGCGGCCGGCCTATATCTGTGTGTGTGTGGGGGAGAGCAGGCATGTGTGGTACCTGAGGCGGCGGGCCTATATCTGTGTGTGTGTGGGGGAGAGCAGGCATGTGTGGTACCTGAGACGGCGGGCCTATATCTGTGTGTGTGGGGGAGAGCAGGCATGTGTGGTACCTGAGGCGGCGGGCCTATATCTGTGTGTGTGTGGGGGAGAGCAGGCATGTGTGGTACCTGAGACGGCGGATAAAAGACGTTTTATACATACCTGAGTCATCCTCCAGCCCCCATTTTCTATGCAATTCAATCATTAAAATCGCATTTGGTGAAAGAAAATTGTACCTCACGGTCCTCCGCCACCGCCTGGATCCTTCGCAATCCGTCCCGGTAATTCTTCCCGTCGGGGGCAGTTGGCAAAGAACACTCCTGGCGATTGGGGCGTGAAGGGGACACGTGGGCATGGCCAGGCCACACATGTGCAGTAAGCCCCGCCTCCCGAAGTTACCAGGCCAGATTGCGAAGGAACAAGGCGGTGAGGGACGGATCAGCGTAAAGGGGGCTGGAGGAATACCCAGCTATGTATGAAAACTCTTTTATCCATCATATCAGGTTTACTTTAAGACTCACAGTGGTCTGGATGGCCGAGGGTTAACTTCCTTCTGGGGGGAGGGGACAGGCCTGGGAGCCGCTGGCTGTGCTCTCAGAGCATGTCTGTGTTTGTTTTCTTTTAGGGCAATAAAGTTGGTACAAGCAGAAAGGGGATGGTCTTTTCTTGGTGTAGAACAGGAAGAGAAGGCGGATAAGGTGGGCGGAGACAGAACTGACAGTAGAGTCCACAGGGGTGGGGAGAGATACTTCAGGGGAGGACCATCTGTATTCAGGTAAACAATAGAGTCCCACAGATGGGACTCCAGTCTAATAAGCTGCATCTCTCCGGATAAGTCTCAGGCCTGGAACCCACTAGAAAGCGCGATCACTAGCGATTTGTGGTAGTGGTTTACAAGAGATTTTGGGAGCGATTACCCTGCTCTATACAATTCATGAGAATGGAAACGCTCCCAAAATGCTGCATGTCCCGCAATTTCCTTAATCGCAATCGCTCTAGTTAAATCTGTCAAATCCATTTACATTGGCAGAGCGTTTATCCGGCACATTCTCTGATCCCAGCACAGCGCGGCTCACATGTGACCCCCCCACACACACACACAACCCATGGAGGAGCATCCGGCACATTCTCTGGTCCCGGCACAGTGCATGGAGGAGCATCCGGCACATTCTCTGGTCCCTGCACAGCGCATGGAGGAGCATTCAGCACATTCTCTGGTCCCGGCACAGTGCATGGAGGAGCATCCGGCACATTCTCTGGTCCAGGCACAGTGCATGGAGGAGCATCCGGCACATTCACTGGTCCCTGCACAGCGCGGCTCACGTGTGACCCCCCGCGCATGGAGGAGCATCCGGCACATTCTCTGGTCCCGGCACAGCGCATGGAGGAGCATCCGGCACATTCTCTGGTCCCGGCACAGCGCATGGAGGAGCATCCGGCACATTCTCTGGTCCCTGCACAGCGCATGGAGGAGCATCCGGCACATTCTCTGGTCCCGGCACAGCGCATGGAGGAGCATCCGGCACATTCTCTGGTCCCGGCACAGTGCATGGAGGAGCAACCGGCACATTCTCTGGTCCAGGCACAGTGCATGGAGGAGCATCCGGCACATTCTCTGGTCCCTGCACAGCGCGGCTCACGTGTGACCCCCCGCGCATGGAGGAGCATCCGGCACATTCTCTGGTCCCGGCACAGCGCATGGAGGAGCATCCGGCACATTCTCTGGTCCCGGCACAGCGCATGGAGGAGCATCCGGCACATTCTCTGGTCCCTGCACAGCGCATGGAGGAGCATCCGGCACATTCTCTGGTCCCGGCACAGCGCATGGAGGAGCATCCGGCACATTCTCTGGTCCCGGCACAGCGCGGCTCACGTGTGACCCCCCCCCCCCGCGCATGGAGGAGCATCCGGCACATTCTCTGGTCCCGGCACAGCACATGGAGGAGCATCCGGCACATTCTCTGGTCCCGGCACAGCGCGGCTCACGTGTGACCCCCCGCGCATGGAGGAGCATCCGGCACATTCTCTGGTCCCGGCACAGCGCATGGAGGAGCATCCGAGGGTCAGTAGAGCCCCTGTAATGCGCAGCAGACCGTGGAGCGTCCCGCAATCTACACTTCTGTATAAACTCGTTGAAAGTCTGAATAATTACGGCGGGATTCAGCCTCTTCAGTTTTAATTACTCTGCGTGATTGAATTAATATTGTAGAGAGACGGGGGTTAGAGGGGGAGGAGGGAAGGGGGAGAGGCAGAGGGGGGAGGATGGAGGGGGAGGGAGAGGGGGAGGGGGAGTGTGAGTTTTGGCTGATTATTTAGAAGTCACAATAGTTAGAGAATAGTGAAGGGAATCGGAGAAGAAAGGGAGACGGTTTATATTCTGATATTCCGCCATTATCTCTCTGGGTTCCTTCACAGCAGTTTTACCTGCGGCTTGTGTCCATGCAACACACGCGAGGAGCAAATACTCACTCCCAGCCAGGAATCCGCCATCTTAATATGGCGAGCCAACAGCCTGTCAGCCAATCAAGTGCAATGGTGTACACCCGTGTCTGCAGTACCAGATCCAGCGGGAATTGCAGAAGTTCAGCAACATTCAGGTGAGAGGCTTCGGTTGGCATACGTTATTTTATGCACAATTTTAAATAACAATATTACTAGCAATATCGGTAAATAACAATTTAAGCACAACGTTAAATAACAAAAATGGTAAATAACAATTGAATTGTGGTATTACATTATTGGTAAATTTACCAATAATGTTGACCCTAACTGTAACCTAACCTCTCCCTACTCTCACACAGAACCCTCCCCTGGTAATGCCAAACCCTAAGACCTCCCTGGTAGTGCCTAACCCTAAAACCCCCCTGGTGGTACCTAACCCTAAAGACCCCCTGGTGGTGCTTAACCCAGACACCCTCCTGGTGGTGCCTAACCCTAAGACCCCCCTGGTGGTGCCTAACTCTAAGACCCCCCTAGTGGTACCTAACCCTAAGACCCCCTCCCCCTGGTGGTGCCTAACCCTAATACCCCCTACTGGTGGTGCCTAACCTTAATACCCCTAGAGATGCCTAACCCTAAGACCCCCCTGGTGGTGCTGACTCTAAGACCCCCCTAGTGGTACCTAACCTTAAAGTGAACCAGAGACGAAGCACCCTTGTGTATTTTACCATAGAAATCAGTGGGAACATTAGAGAAAACATTTACCATGCTCTCTGTTCCATCCTCACTGCTAAAAGTGTCTGTTATCTAGCTGAGATAAGAATCCCGGACTGAGCATTGATTCTGGCTTTGCTATAATGACTCAGCTATAATGATTCCTGAGCAAAGCCAGCAGGGGGCAGGCTTGGACTTGAAGACAGCAAAGAACACAGTCTCAGCTATAATTATTCTGTAGCAAAGCCAGACGGACTGCTTAGTCGGGATTCTTATCTTAGAGGTGATAACAGGCAAATTAAACAGAGAACAATGTAACAAAGAGCAGATTAGGTGTTTACTGTCATGTTCCCACTGATTTATAAGGTAAAATACATGAGGTTGCTTCATCTCTGGTTCTCTTTAAGACCCCCTCCTCCTGGTGGTGCCTAACCCTAATACCCCCTACTGGTGGTGCCTAACCTTAATACCCCTAGAGATGCCTAACCCTAAGACCCCCCTGGTGGTGCCTAACCCTAAGACCACCTACTGGTGCCTAACCCTAAAACCTCCCTGGTGGTGCCTAACCTTAAAGGGGTTCTCCGGTACCTGTCAAAAAGCTAAAACTGACACCTACCTGGGGCTTCTTAATCTGCTAATTATTTGTCTAACTAGACAAATAGAACTGTGACGTGCTCGCTCCGATGCGTCATCGGCAGCTTACTGCGCAGGCGACAGGCCACGGCCGCGCAGCCACCGTTCTATTCCTCTAGTTAGATGAAAAATTAGCAGATTACCGGCGGCAGGGAATTGATTTACTTCTATGCTTTGGGTCTTTGTCCTGTTGCAACACCCATGTTCTCCTGAGCTTCAGCTGGTGGACAGATGGCCTTATGTTCTCCTGCAAAATGTCTTGATAAACTTGGGAATTCATGTTTCCTTTGATGATAGCAATCTGTCCAGGCCCCCTGACACAGCAAAGCAGCCCTAAACCATGATGCCCCCACCACCATACTTCACAGTTGGGATGAAGTTTAGATGTTGGTGTGCGATATATCGTTTGCGTACGAAAATTCACATTTGCGTGCTAAACCGATATCGTTTGCATGCGAAAATGTGCAATTGCACGTGCAAATTCTCGATCGCGCTCAAACACGAAAGTCCGCGCAAAAAACGTCTGTGATATGAGTTATCACGGTTTAGTGAATGAAGCCCATAGTGTTGTGTGTTTCTTCTAAACAACTCAACTCTGGCTTCATCTGTCCACAGAATATTCTGCCAGGACTGCTGTGGAACATCCAGGTGCTTTTTTGCAAACTTTAAAGATGCAGCAATGTTTTTTTGGACAGCAGTGGCTTCCTCTGTGGTATCCTCCCATGAACTCCATTCTTGGTTAGTGTTTTATGTATCATAGATTCGCTAGCAGGGATGTCAGCATGTGCCATGAGACTTTTGTAAGTCTTTAGCTGACACTCTAGGATTCTTCTTCACCTCATTGAGCATTCTGTGCTGGGCTCTTGCACTTATCTTTTTTTTTTTTTTCTTTTTTTTTTTTTTTTAATTCAATACATTTTTATTGTATATTTAGACATAGAAAATACAAAATAGACACTAGAATAGTAGTTAGATCAGCTATATAGTACAATATCAATAGGACAGTTGTAACAGATTTCTGATTGTTTAATTATTAGTCAGATAACTCCAAGTAGCTGGTTCATTGGACACATTTTTTTATGGATAAAGTACAATATATAAAAACAAAGGAACACGGAACAGGCTATATAGCGCCTACACTGTACATAATCGTTCAGACATACTCTTTTTCCTAACTGAACAATCATGCAACAAACAGTATCTAATGTACGGAAGGTTGTCAGCACGGGGGGGGGGGGGGGGGGGGCGACTGAGGGTAAGAAGAGGGGTGCGCATAGTTGAGCTTAATATTGGTACACACATTTTATAAGGCAAGATTGGAATTTACATTCAAAGGTAATAGGTGGGTTTAATACTGCATACACACCATTGGACAGTCGAACATATACATTAATTTGTAGAACTCTCTTTACAGGACGGCCACTCCTAGAGAGAGCAGCAGCAGTGCTGAACTGTCTCCATTTACAGACAATTTGTCTTACCATGGACTGAACAGCAAAGCTTTTGGAGAAACTATTATAACCCTTTTCAGCTTTATGCAAGTCAACAATTCTTATTCTGATCCTTTTGTGCGAGGCATCATTCACATCAGGCAATGCTTCTTGGGAAAAGCAAACCCAAAACTAGTGTGTGTTTTTTATAGGGCAGGGCAGCCTGTAACCAACACCTCCAATCTCAACTCATTGATCGGACTCCAGCTGGCGGACAACTCACTCCTATTAGCTCTTAGAGATGTCATTAGTCTAGGGGTCACATACTTCTTCCACCTGCACTGTGAATGTTTACACGGGGTGTTCAATAAAAACACGGAAACATTGAATTATTTGTGTGGTATTAGTGTAAGCAGACTGTGATTGTCTATTGTGACTTAGATGGAGATCAGATCACATTGTATGACCAATTTGTGCAGAAATCGATATAATTCCATAGGGTTCACTTACTGTTTATGGCTACTGTATCTGGTGTTTGGTTTTATTGGTCACACCGGAGTCTGATCTTGGTGCACTGGAGCTTGTTTCTGTCACGCTGTGGAATAGAGTTGGGCCGAACCTCCAATTTTCGGTTCGCGAACCAGGTTCGCGAACTTCCGCGGAAGGTTCGGTTCACGTAAAAGTTCGCGAACCGCAATAGACTTCAATGGGGATGCGAACTTTGAAAAAAAAAATATTATGCTGGCCACAAAAGTGATGGAAAAGATGTTTCAAGGAGTCTAACACCTGGAGGGGGGCATGGCGGAGTGGGATATACGCCAAAAGTCCCCAGGAAAAATCTGGATTTGACGCAAAGCAGCATTTTAAGGGCAGAAATCACATTGAATGCTAAATGACAGGCCTAAAGTGCTTTAAAACATCTTGCATGTGTATACATCAATCAGGTAGTGTAATTAAGGTACTGCTTCACACTGACACACCAAACTCACCGTGTAACGCACCGCAAACAGCTGTTTGTGTAGTGACGGCCGTGCTGGACTGGTGCGCACCATGGCGAGAACAGGTATGCAGTGGCGGGTTCACTGAACAGAACAGGTATGCAGTGGCGGGTTCACTGAACAGAATAGGTATACAGTGGCGGGTTCACAGAACAGGTATGCAGTGGCGGGTTCACTGAACAGGTATACAGTGGCGGGTTCACTGAACACAACAGGTATGCAGTGGCGGGTTTGCAGAACAGGTATGCAGTGGCGGGTTCACTGAACAGTACATGTATGCAGTGGCGGGTTCACTGAACAGAACAGGTATACAAGGGCGGGTTCACTGAACACAACAGGTATGCAGTGGCGGGTTAACTGAACAGGCATACAGTGGCGGGTTCACTGAACAGAACAGGTATGCAGTGGCGGGTTCACTGAACAGAACAGGTATGCAGTGGCGGGTTCACAGAACAGGTATGCAGTGGCGGGTTCACAGAACAGGTATGCAGTGGCGGGTTCACTGAACAGTACAGGTATGCAGTGGCGGGTTCACTGAACAGAACAGGTATACAGTGGCGGGTTCACTGAACACAACAGGTATGCAGTGGCGGGTTAACTTAACAGGTATACAGTGGCGGGTTCACTGAACAGAACAGGTATACAGTGGCAGGTTCACTGAACAGAACAGGTATGCAGTGGTGGGTTCACTGAACAGAACAGGTATGCAGTGGCGGGTTCACTGAACAGAACAGGTATGCAGTGGTGGGTTCACTGAACAGAACAGGTATACAGTGGCAGGTTCACTGAATAGAACAGGTATGCAGTGGCGGGTTCACTGAACAGAACAGGTATACAGTGGCAGGTTCACTGAACAGGTATACAGTGGCGGGTTCACTGAACAGAACAGGTATGCAGTGGCAGGTTCACTGAATAGGTATACAGTGGCGGGTTCACTGAACAGAAAAGGTATACAGTGGCAGGTTCACTGAACAGAACAGGTATACAGTGGCAGGTTCACTGAACAGAACAGGTATGCAGTGGCGGGTTCACTGAACAGTACAGGTATGCAGTGGCAGGTTCACTGAACAGGTATGCAGTGGTGGGTTCACTAAACAGGTATGCAGTGGTGGGTTCACACAACAGGTATGCAGTGGTGGGTTCACAGAACAGGTATGCAGTGGCAGGTTCACTGAACAGGTATGCAGTGGTGGGTTCACTGAACAGCTTTGCAGTTGTGGTTTCACTGAACAGGTATGCAGTGGTGGGTTCACAGTACAGGTATGCAGTGGTGGGTTCACAGAACAGGTATGCAGTGGTGGGTTCACAGAACAGGTATGCAGTGGTGGGTTCACAGTACAGGTATGCAGTGGTGGGTTCACAGTACAGGTATGCAGTGTTGGGTTCACAGAACAGGTATGCAGTGGTGGGTTCACAGAACAGGTATGCAGTGGTGGGTTCACAGTACAGGTATGCAGTGGTGGGTTCACAGTACAGGTATGCAGTGGTGGGTTCACAGTACAGGTATGCAGTGTTGGGTTCACAGAACAGGTATGCAGTGGTGGGTTCACAGAACAGGTATGCAGTGGTGGGTTCACAGAACAGGTATGCAGTGGCGGGTCCACTGAACAGAACAGGTATGCAGTGTTGGGTTCACAGTACAGGTATGCAGTGGTGGGTTCACAGTACAGGTATGCAGTGGTGGGTTCACAGCACAGGTATGCAGTGGTGGGTTCACAGCACAGGTATGCAGTGGTGGGTTCACAGTACAGGTATGCAGTGGTGGGTTCACAGAACAGGTATGCAGCCAGGAACAAACTAAGCCTAACTAATCTTTCCCTATGAGAGACAGTCTGCAGCAGCTCGCCCTACTCTCACTAACGCAGGCACACGAGTGACCGTAATGGCCGCCGCTGCCTGCCTTTTAGTAGGGGGGGGAGTGGCTCCAGGGGCTAGTGTAGCCTAATTGGCTACACTGGGCCTGCTGACTGTGATGTAGAGGGTCAAAGTTGACCCTCCATGTGCATTATGGGGCGAACCGAACTTCCGCAAAGGTTCGCCTGCGGGACGCGAACGCGAACCACTGAAGTTCGCATGGAACCGTTCGCCGGCGAACCGTTCGGTCCAACTCTACTGTGGAATCACTGGCGATTTCTGAAGCACTAGGCTAATGAAAGGCGATAGGGTGAGGATTCCGTTGGAGCGATTTCCCCAAATTAAAGGATTCATGCAAAATGTAGTCTCAGTGGCTGTACAAAGAGATATAGCAGAGATTTCATTACCCAAAATCACAACATCAACAAAAAGCTGACTTAGATCAATGAACGCAGTTTCCATTAATTGCTCCAAGTCCCCGTGTCAGTGATCGCCGGCAGAAATGAGAAGCCTGCGATCATTATAACTACTGAAGTAACACGGCCACGCAGTACTTCCTGTTCACATACTGATAGTAAATAGTAAAATTACACCTACAGTACATACATTTATTTTAATAAAAAGGCCCACACATTCATTTAAAATTAACCCCTTAACTCCCACACTCTCCCATAAATAAAGTATATGCATATAAAAAAATGACAATTTAAAAAAAAAATACATAATAGTTACTTTAGGGACTGAACTTTTTTATTATGTATGTCAAGAGGGTATATTACTGTTATTTTTGAAATTATGGGCTTGCAATTAGTGATAGACGCAAAATTGAAAAAATACACCTTTATTTCCAAATAAAATATTGTCACCATACATTGTACTAGGGAAATATTTTAAACGTTTTAATAACTGGGAAAAATGGACAAATAAAATGTGTGGGTTTTAATTACGGTAGCATGTATTATTTTTAAAGTATAATGGCCAAAAACTGAGAGATATTTTTTCAATTTTTAATCTTATTTTTCCCATTAATATGCATTTAGAATGAAATGATTCTTAGCAAAATGCACCACCCAAAGAAAGCCTAATTGGTGGAAACAAAACAAGATATAGATCATTTTGTTGTGATTAGTAGTAATAAAGTTATAGGCGAATGAAAGGGAGGAGCGCTGACAGGGGAAAATTGCTCTGGTACAGAAGGGGAAAATCACTCAGCAGTGAAGTGATTAAATCATCAGAAATTGCTCTGGAAAATGCTGCTAAAATCAACTTCAAAAAGCGCTCAGTGATCGCATTCTGTGATTTCTAGTGGCCACCGGTCCTGAGACTTTCTGAGAGGTTCCAGTTGTTGTCTCCGTTGTGCGGTAATGTGCGGCATATCGGTCCTCATATAGAATCCCCCATATTAATGTTCCTTGCATAAAAAATAGGTAGGGATAGGGACAAACTCAATCCAAAATAAAAAGTCATTTTCAAAATATGATCAAACTTGGGAAAGTTTAAAAAAAACTACAAGAGACATATTTGGTGAGATTGTAACCGTGATAAGTAGTAGAATAGACTTGAGTGTTTTAGGGTTGAGGCCCATGTCTTGTGTATTTTTTTATTTTTATTTTTGTCACAAACTGAATCAAAAGCAATTACATTTTTGCATATTCTATACCAAAATAAAAGACCTGTAAAATGAAAACAAAGTGACAGATTATAAAAGAAAATACATAGATTGTTACCTTAGGAGCTTGGCTTTTTAAATATATATGCCATGAGGGTATATTACTATTATTTTTTAGAATAAGATCTTGTAATGATCGATAGTGTACAATGAGAAAGCAAAACATACAAAACAGAAAAAGACAAATACAATATTGTCACCATACTTTGTACAAGGAACTTAATCCAAAAGTTGTAATAACCAGGATGGATAAGCAAATACAATTTGTAGGTTTAACTTATAGTTAGCACTGTTTATTGTAAACCTATAATAGATGTAAATTGAGAAATAGTGGGGTTTTTTTTGTATTTTTTCCCTTATTTTCCCTTTAAAATGCATAGAAAATAAGGTAATTACCAAATAAAAATATCACCCACTAAAAGCCTTATTTATCTGGAAAAAAAAACAATATATACTGTAGAGCATTTAGGTGTGATAAGTAGTAATAAAGTTATTGGTGCCGCGCTGATATGTGAAAATACACACACACACACACACACACACACACACACACACACACACACACACACACACACACACACACACACACACACACACACACACACACACACACACACACACACTGTACATACACTGTACACACACACTGTACACACACACACACACACACACTCACTGTACATATATATACACACACACACACACTGTACATACACACACACACACTCACTGTACATACACACACACACACACACACACTGTACATACACACACTGTACATACACACACACACACTCACTGTACACACACTGTACACACACACACACACACTGTACATACACACACACTGTACATACACACACACACACTGTACACACTGTACACACACACACTACACACACACACACACACACACTACACACACACACTATACACACACACACACACACACACACACACACACACACACATACACACACACACACACACACACACACACACACACACACACACACACACACACACTGTACATACACTGTACACACACACTGTACACACACACACACACACACTCACTGTACATATATACACACACACACACACTGTACATACACACACAGTACATACACACACACACAGTACATACACACACACACACTCACTGTACATACACACACACACACACACACACTGTACATACACACACTGTACATACACACACACACACTCACTGTACACACACTGTACACACACACACACACACACTGTACATACACACACACTGTACATACACACACACACACTGTACACACTGTACACACACACACTACACACACACACACACACACACTACACACACACACTATACACACACACACACACACACACACACACACACACACACACACACACACACACACACACACACACACACACACACACACACACACACACACACACTGGATCTTACAGTCCTTATTTATATATTTTTTTTTAATCTATTTTATTTTTTTTATGCAAATAATAAGTATATTTTCTAGGGATCCTTATGTAGCTGTATTGTGGCTGTACAGTGATCCCAGGAAAAAGCGTTTTAACTTTACCTGGGGTCATTACCACCTGGAGACCCCCGCAGGAAATCCACAGCCGTTTCTGGGAAAATATGTAAACTCTCACTGCCGATAGGTAAACACATTTATCTGTCATAAAACTGCATTTAAAAAAAACATTTCTCCTATCTTCACTTTAACATTGATTTTCTCAAAAACTGCAAGGTCTTTTTGAAACACAGTTTTCCCCTCACCCCTCGCCCCTCCTCTCATAAAGTGTACACGAGCCAAAGTTCGGGCCTAAAATGAAATACTACAGAGAGGTAAGCCTGCAGATCCTGTAGATGCCTCTCACGCCATCCTCCGGTGCCCCAGGCCGCTCCTGTACCCACTGGTTTCCGGGCTTGTCAGGAATCTGATCGGGGCTGCGCTCCTCTTTAAACACAAGTGCGACAGCATCACACCTGCGGGACCACGCCCACGCCTGCGCAGTCACGCATGAGCGGCTCCAAGCTACTGCACAGGCGTGGTCATGTTCCCTAAGACATAATAGAGATGGGAAGTTCGGATCTTTTCAATGATCCGGATGATTCGAATCGGATCATTGAAGAGATCCGGATCTTTGATTCGAATCTCGGATCATTTTACTACCGGAAGCATTCGGGGGTGAAATGAACAGCAGGACAGGTCTGTGGACAGGAGAAGGAGAGGGGGGTGGACACACAGAGAAGAGGAGAAGATGGACAGAGGGCAGGGAGTGGACAGAGATGGGAGGAGGGACGAGCAGAGAGCAGAAATGTTTGCACGTAATACCCACATGCTGAAGTCATATGCTTTACATGTATTTCACCTATATGTTCATCTGTACACTTTGAAAGAAAAGGTCGCACAGTGAAAGAAAGCATTCCCCGGAGATAAGTGCAGCTGTTTAGTGCCGAGTGCAGGAGGATTATATTGCCTTTCAATCCCAGTGTCTGTAAAGTTACTGAGCTGTGCTGAGCTGAGCCAAAAACTTCCAATGTGTTCACTGAGCACAACTATACGGAACAGACAGCCTATAATGGGCAGCACATTGCAGCCAGTGTGTGTGCTCTACACATATCTGGCAGTGGCACCCATGTCCCCTCTCTCTCATCTACCTGTCTCCCTGCAAGGCTGCCTCCCATCCAACAGAGCGATCCCTGCTTCCAGGACCCCGCTGCCCGCTGAGAGAAGGGGGCGTGTCGCTCCTGGCCCCGCCCCTTTTGCGATCCGAATCGTTCATTTTGATGATTCGGATGATCGACTCATAAAATAGATTCGGATCAAAGATCCTAATCGTTCATGATCCGGACAACACTAAGACATAATGCCATGTCAGAGGCCACAGTCAGGAGGTCTGGGTCCTGCGGGGTGATTTCGGGTCCCCCAGCATGTGTCAGCGTTTGAGAGGGACAACAGAATGGAGGGCTCTCCCCGGAGAGATGGGTGTGGTTCTGTATAATATGACGTCACTATGTAGAGACAGAGTAGGTCCCCTCGTCACCGTGTCCCTCACCTCTCCACCATCCTTACCTGGAGCCGGCGTTACCACGTCACATACCATTCAGATTCCGCCACCAATATTCTCGCTTATTGACTTTCTACGGACGATTTCACAAATCGTGACTGGGGAAGAATGGAGGAGACATTGGGAACTTTTATTATCACTTTTTCCTTGAAGTGAAAGCGGCAGCAGACGAGACAGAGAGGCACTTAGGAGCCATTACTGCAGCTAATTGTCCTCGGAAACTGGCTATGATAACGCAGAGGCTTTGTTCCATCCGGCAGGGACAGGAATCTGCAAACAACTGCGTCGGATGAGTCATTTGTAAGTAATGGCAGCTATCCAGGGAAGCGCGCCTGATGTTTGTGCGCCGTCGCCATGCGAGACAACGAGAGGCCCGCCGATCGGCACACTTCTGTCAGTCCTTCTGCCGGGATTCAGTCTTCCTGTAACGGGCATTATTATTTCCCCGTATGAGGGAGACCCGGCTATTCTATATAAAGCTCTATCCACAACATAACAGTTCTGTGTGTGGAAGTCCGGTCGTATGACCAGGAGACCACAAGCTGGACCCCAAGTGCTGTTACATGCGGGCTCTCCCTGCTTCCTACTCTTCTCCTCCCTCTCGGCTGCCTGTCTATGCCTCTCATGTTTTGTTTAACAATATTCATACAATACTGCCCAGTACAGGCACGGTAACAGAACTGAATGTATTATCTAGTCGTGAACTACTAGGACCAGCACACCTGTCTCCAACAGCTTACGTGTGCACTGGACACACAGAACAGCAATCTAACAATAACAGGGAAAAACAGCCCTTACAAGGACTATTGGGTTATCTAGTTGGTGAACTACTAGGAGCAGCACACCTCTCCAACAGCTAAAGTGTGCACTGAGCACACAACACAGCAGCTACCTAAGCTATCCCTCACTCAGCAGGGATACATCTGAAAATGGCGCCTGTGAATAATGGCGCACGGTGTTGCCGCTAATCCGTTTGTCGCTTATCGCTATTTAACGTTATAGCCTTATAGTTATTTAATGTTAAAGCCTTATCGTTATTTAGCGTTAACACAGAGAACCCTCTCTGTACCTATCCCTAAACCCCCCTGGTGGTGCCTAACCCTAACCACCCCCCTGGTGTTGCCTAACCCCAAGACCCCCCCTAGTGGTGCCTAACTCTAACCACCCCCTGGTGGTGCCTAACCCTAACCACCCCTCTGGTGGAGCCAAACCCTAACCACCCCCCTGGAGGTGCCTAACCCTAACCACCCCCTGGAGGTGCCTAACCCTAACCACCCCCTGGAGGTGCCTAACCCTAAGACCCCCCTGGTGGTGCCTAACCCTAACCACCCCCCTGGAGGTGTCTAATCCTAACCTTGACAGTGTTACATTAAATCCATTCACCGTTTTGCAGTTAAATAATGTCTGCAGTTTGGCTTATGTAGGGCGCTATTGATAAATAACGTTAGTGTGTGCCACTATTGATAAATAACGTTAGTGTGTGCCACTATTGATAAATAACGTTAGTGTGTGCCACTATTGATAAATAACGTTAGTGTGTGCCACTATTGATAAATAACGTTACTGTGTGCCACTATTGATAAATAACGTTAGTGTGTGCCACTATTGATAAATAATGTTAGTGTGTGCCACTATTGATAAATAACGTTAGTGTGTGCCACTATTGATAAATAACGTTAGTGTGTGCCACTATTGATAAATAACGTTAGTGTGTGCCGTTTTTCTTCTTTTTTCCCTGTGCGCCATTATTATGCAGTACTAACGATAAATAGTGATAAGCGTATCTTTTTAATGCGGCGCCATTTTTATGCATAGGCGCTGTGCGCCATTATTCCCTGATCCGCTCAGCAGAGCTCTCTCTCTGTTCTAACTAACACAGCAGTCACAGGCAGAATGTGAAATGGCTGCTGTGCTTGTGTTTTTATAGGGGGGTGTGGTCCAGGAGGGACACTAGGGTGTGGTCCAGGAGAGATATTAGGGTGTGGTCCAGGAGGGACACTAGGGTGTGGTCCAGGAGAGATATTAGGGTGTGGTCCAGGAGGGACACTAGGGTGTGGTCCAGGAGGGACAGATACTTAATTGGCATGCGTCAGCTGACTCTGGGGTGAGTGGTACATTTTTGGCTCTATGCAAAAGTATGGGGGTGGATCAAACTTCACAATCTGTGTGCCGGCGGGCAAACGCTCCATGATTGCCGGGAATTGTCTGCCGGCAAACAGCTCGGACCATCACTAGTTCCCACTTCCCTGCTCCACCTGCTATATATTATACGGGTTTAACTGGGAGTGAGGAGGCGCCGCAAGTACAAGTATGTATGTATATATATATATATATATATATATATATATATATATGTATTTACACTGATTACTACAATGTACTTGTACTCGGGGTACCTTCTCACTCCCAGTTATAGTCAGTCCAGCCCCCCCCCCCCCTCCCCCCCTCCGTCTGTTTTGTGGGGCTGCTTGTGTTTTTAGTTCATTGGACTTCTACACTTGGGGCGTGACCGGCATGCCTGAAGACCGAAGGGGTGAGGGGGCGGGGCTGCTGTCATTGTCCATTTCTTGTCTCCTTTGGACGGTCTTTAGATCCCTCTGGTCATCCCCGAACCCCGTTTTATATGACATAGGTTGGTCATGTTCACCTCCACAACTGATACACAACTGATCAATATTACTGCCTTGTCTGATCGCTTACAGCCAATATCATTATTTATAATTAAACTTCCATCGATCATCAGAATAATTTGTTTGTTTTTTAATGTTTTTATTGTGGCATCACAATAATTCGATCATTGGGCAATGTGAACAGTTTTATTGGATTGGTCAGAAATGAGTACTGGAGTGTATACCAGGCTTAAAATCTTCTTCTCTCCATACGCAGTTCACAATACCTTGTTCTTTGTATTACTCTGGAGCTGAAGGGGCATCTACACAAAAGCAATCTCACCATTACTTATGGTAACAAAGTATCGCACAAGTAGCATAATGTGCTTTACTCTGGCAAAACTTACAGTAAAAATGTCCTGCACACAGCAGCTTGCATATGCCCCAAAGATTATATGGCACATACTCATGTAATCAAGTATTTATATATATTTATATACTGATGAAATCACTTATAAGTCATTTGGCTCCAGAGTAGATAATAACAGGCTTGCTAACATTTCATTATACGTTTGATCTCCTCAGGTGATGGGGGGGGGGGGGCTATAGGGAAATGGCCGCCCTCTGTGGGCACGGGGCTAGGCAAGATAGGTTCACTCAGATCCATAGGATGGGTTCGCAGTAATGGAGGCGCATGATCAGGTAGGACACACAAGGAGGAGGACCCTGCCCAAAGGCTTACAATCTAGAGGGAGAGGTAAGGACACGAGAGGTAGGGGACCAGAGTTCAGCTGTAGGTTTAGAGCACTTGTGAGGGGTAGTAGGCCAGAGTGAAAAGGTGAGTTTTGAGGCCCTTCTTGAAGATGTTGAAGGAGGGGGCTGCCCTAATGGGTGGAGGTAGGGAGTTCCATAGTGTTGTGACCTGTGGCACGTTTTACTTGCCTAACTGACTGTGGAAACATTATCTGCCAGTAATGTAGGCTGGTGAAGCATTGATTGTACAGTACTAAATGTACCCATTTTAAGGAATGTTTTATCCATTTAGCAGTGTGCGTTGAGCCATCTGTTCATGGTGCGTTCTTTTCTGAGATATACGATCTGTATTACGGCTCGTGTAGATTTCAGGCCCGTGAGGAGGCTGGGTGGGTGAAGTGTGGCGTTGGATTCATGAATAACGTGCGTATATTTCCTACCTGTGGCTGTCCACCTTCTCTGCAGGATAAACATCTAAACATTCCATTATTCCCCCTCTGTCACGGATTCACCTGCGCCACCTGCACAATCGCAGGAGAACGAGCACCCACCGTCTCCCAGCGTCTCTTCCCGCTATCGTGCTGAATGGAAGGATTGTTTTCCTCAGACGATGATTGCTGTAGATGGAGATGAGGCTCTATTGTAGCATTGTTGGGTTCCTTTCAGGAAGTTGGCGGCATATTTACGGTATAAAGCTGAGCCGTAGGTTTGTGGCGGTGAGACGTTGGCTTTGCTTTGTGTAAATGTCACAAATGCGGCATCTCAGGTCCCACCGCCAGGTCTGCTAATTAACGTATGACGAGTGACATCTCGCTTCCCCGCCGTTTCCCAAAAGCTGCTCTACAAATTCCCAATGCAGACAGCAATTATTTCCCGCAGATGCTTTGTGCGATCGGCTTTTATCTGAAAACAATAGAGAGTCTCACTGATGCCACCGCCGGATGAGAGAGGCACGGATGGCCTTAACTGTCCTCAGAGCTGCCAAACTTTCCAAAACTAATCTCCTTCTGCAAAGATAAAGCTTCCAATATCATAATTTCCCAATCCCATTACATATATACAGTATATATATATATATATATATATATATACCCTCCTCTGGATATCTTCAAATCATTTAGGTTGTTCATTGGAGGCCGGTGGTTGCCTTTGTCTCTTGCCATCGGGACACTTTGCCCTCAATTCATTAAAGGGACTCCGAGCACCTCTCATGGGCATGCCTTTAAGCCAGACGACTTCCAACAAAGTGGTGCTACGACCCCTCTGGAGGAGCCTCTTGCAATGGCCATGCGTGTCACTTCCTCTTCCTGCTTCAGTCAGTGATGCACTTCTCTAACAGAGAAGACAGGGGGGACCCGGAAATTATAACATAGCCAAGATGGCAGCTGCAATTTTTAAATTGAAATGGAACAAAAACTGTTGGATGTAGAATGGCGATTCAGGCATCAAATGAAAGAGGAGAGCACAAGCTACAGAAATTTATACATATTTAAGCACTTTGCAGTACTGGTCGGAGTCTCTAGGCATACCCATGAGAGGTGCTTGGAGTCCCTTTAAGGGCAACTTGGTAAAAATAAATAGACAACTGGTCAGTAAAATACAGTATTTGGCATTTTAGACTTTTTTCCCCCCTGAATTCACTAAGATTTCCACACATGCGGTAATATAGCAAAATATGTTGCTTTAATTCACTAAGTTCTGCTCCGTACGCCGGTCTCACCAGCTGTGGAGGAGGTTTCTGCAGTCAGCTGGGATTCTTCCTACAAGTGTTCTGCATAAGCCATTCCTGTGGCCTGTGACAACTTAGGGCTGTTTCACACTGGAGCTGATTCATGCGTTTTGATGGATCACTCCTAGGATGTGGTAAGTGAGGTAACATGAAGTCTATTTGACTCTCATGTTACCTTTCACATTAGACAAAGCGTCTCAGATCGTTACGTTCTAACGCATCTGGGAGCTTCGCAGCGTCCAGCCGAGGCATTTTCCCTTCAGGTAAATTAGAACTACCGTCAGTCCGCCGCTAATCAATGTCGCACCTCAGCTTCCCGAGGTCACGCCGCAGGTCATAACACGTCCATGAAATTGGTTTGTGCACGCGTTATATGATGTGAAAGAGGCCTTAGTAGAGAGTGTATCAGTATATAGATCTGCCCATCTAATGTGATACAGAAAAGCCTTTTTTGAATGTCTCCTCCTGCTCTGTGGTTTTCATGTCCCGCCCACCAGTGCATCAGATCAAATGGGGTAAGTAGCAGGACCAGAAGTTTCTTCCTACTGGCTGTTTCCTTTCTCTGTCAGTTCAACTGAATGTGAATTGCAACAAGTTATCATCGACATCTCCAGGCTGGCCTTAAACTATTCAATACTTGTTTTACTGTAATGCCGTAATCTTTGTGAGTCTACATGTATTGTGGTATTTACAGAAAAAGTCAGTAATTTACTTCACTACTCTATAATGTTACTTTTCAGTGTGGTAACAGCCTCAGGGAATTGGCATTTGGCAAGATGTTGGTAATGCTTAAAGAACTGAAGTCTTTGTGTCTGGCACACGCCGAGGCCGGCTTCAGACTGTGGGTTGGCAGCAGCGGTGCGGTCCGGGGGCCTTCGGAAAATACTGACTAGTGTGCGGTAATCCCCTTCTGGCTTACATCTAAACAGGAAGTGATGATGGCTTGCAGTCACTTCCTGTTTCAGAAATTCGGAAGTGTGCGGAAGCGTATTGTAAAACGCCGCCAACATTTTTGAAAACACCTGCATTGCTATAGACTTCCGATGCAGATCGCCACAGGAGCTGCGCGGCAACGTAGGTATGTCCGCATGTTAGATAGAGCACTTCCAGCGCAGCATACCGCAACATTGCAATACGCTGCGCTGGAAGTGCTGTAATATTACTGCACTGCCCCACTGTGAAAGGGCCCCGAGGGTCAGCTTGGTCCGGATGTGACCATGCCTGGGTATTGGCCACTGGAGGGGTGCTGACCCTAAACGGAATCTGAAGTGAGAATAAACTTATGAGACAAGGATTTGTATGTATAGCTAAGAAATAGACCATTAGTAGCACAGATATGAGTCTCATATTGTTTCCAGTACAGGAAGAGTTAAGAAACTTCAGTTGTTATCTATGCAAAAGAGCTTCACTGAGCTCCAAGACTTCATAAAGTTGTAGACAGTCAGCACTGTCTTTTGAAGCACTTATCTCAACTGTCTCACATTGTTTCTTCTTTGTTTATGTTTTTTTCTGCAGAGAAAAGTTCAAAGGGTCACTAGCCTGCTCTGTGAAATTATTTACAATGCTGAGTGTATTGTGGAAACTGCAATTATTAGAGAATGATGCAATGTTACGAAAAATGCTATGTATATGAAAATAAAAATATTACACTATTGTCTTTGCTACTAATGTTCTGTTCATTATCCGTACTACACATACAATTCATTATATCATGAGGTTTTCTTTAAGGTCACCATTAGATGTCAGGTGTTCCGGGCTTCAGACTGCTTCCAGCTGGCTTCACTGATGGGCAGAAGACGAATGTTGCTCCTTCCAAGCCAAGGTCCCGAGAGGCTGGAGGGAAAGGGCTCAGCGATGGAGGATATGGGGCAGCCCAGACTGTTCCTGAGGCCTGGCAATGCTCTCAGGCCTTCTTCACATATAAAATACAAAGCTATGACGATTTTTGGTGCAATTTCTTTTCCCCTCCCGGCGCTTACTCGCACGTTGCGATTTTGTGTAAAGCACTTTAGCAGAGCGATTTGTTATTTCACTTCCTGACGCAAGCCAGGAAGTGAACTCTTTGACCCGGAAAATAATAAATACAATGTATTTATTCTTAAAAGTGCGAACGCAATCGCCGCACAAAGCGGTTTTGTGAGCGTTTTGCATTTTTCCTATACCTTCCATTGAGGCAAATCGGAATCGAACCGCTCAGAGACGTGAATGGTTTTCTTACGGGCTGAAGGACAATATGTGTGTGAAACTAACCTGAGGGAGGAGAACGCTGCAGGATATAAACTAGAAAAAGCCAACCTGGCTTCATGGCGAAATTACACGGCAAATATGGTGAAATCTCGCCTTATGCAAATTTGTCCTTTTGTAAATATATTCCTGAGACTCACCTGCTCGTGGCTCTCGAGGTCTGAGTCTCTCTCTGGCCTGGAACCCACCGCAAATCGCTATCACAATCGCTGGCGTTCTGAATGAGCAATTTGTAAGCGTTTTCATCAGCCTTTTTTAGCGATTTTAAAAAGTGTAAGCTTTTTTGCCAGCGATTGTGATTTGCAATTAGTGATTTCAACTCTGATTGGTCGTTTTAAATTATTATAATTTTTTTTTTTTACAGTTTGCAGTAATTTAACCATTTCAGTCCCCGGGTATTTTTTACCTTATGCATCCGAGCAATTTTCACTTCCCATTCATTCGCCAATAACTTTATCACTAATTATCACAATGAATTGATCCATATCTTGTTTTTTCCTCCACCAATTAGGCTTTCTTTGTGTGGTACATGTTGCTAAGAATTATTTTTTTCTAAAAGCATTTTAACAGGAATATTAAGAAAAAATGGAAAAAAAACATTATTTCTCAGTTTTCGGCCATTATAGCTTTAAAATAATACATGCTACCATAATTAAAACCTATGTATTTTATTTGACCATTTGTTCCAGTTATTACATCATTTAAATTATGTCCCTATCACAATATATGGTGCCAATATTTTATTTGGAAAAAAAGGTGCACTTTTTCAGTTTTGCGTCCATCACTATTTACAAGCTTATAATTAAAAAAAAATCCGCAATATACCCTCTTCACATGCATATTAAAAAAAGTTCAGACCCTTAGGTAACTATTTATGTTTTGTTTTAGTTTTTTTTAATTGTAAATTTTTTTTTTTATATAAAAAATTTAAATTGGGTAATTTTTGGTGTGGGAGGTAAACAGTTAATTTTAAATGTAATAATGTGGGTTTATTTTATTAAAAAATGTATGTAGATGTAGTTTTACTATTTGGTCACAAGATGACAGTGAGATTTTTCTTATAGCCCTGGAAGCGAAGTGCTCGCTTCCAGAAAGCATATAGAGGACGGGAAACTTTTTTCGTTTTTTCTGCCGGGGACTTAGATCAATGAAATGGAGCTATGTTTACATTCATTGATCTCCAGGCAACCGGGGGGGGGGGGGGGGCGGCACGGGAGCATGCGGGCACGATCACACGCGGGAGCGGGCACAAACACAGCAGCAGCCGCCCGGATGTGACAATCACGTCCAGGGGGCTTAAATGGTTTAAATCACACACAAATCGCTATGTGTAGCTATTCATGAGTGATTTGCCAGCGCTTATATACTTTATATTGGAGCAGAAACGCTCCCAAAATTCTGCATGGCCTGCGACTGCGGTTTTGCTAATCCCAATCGGTACTGCGGACTTTGTTACATTTATTTACATTGGCAGAGCGCTTAGGGAAATTGCTAGCAATTTAAAACGCTCCCTAAATGCTCAAAAATTGCTCTAGTGGGTTCCAGGCCTCCTATGTGGAGTGTTCGGAAGTCTTGCCCAAGGCCTGCTTGTATTGGTTCCCACCAGGATTTGAGCCCTGCTCTGGTGAAAGGCCCTCAGCTAGTCCAGTAACTGACCAGCGATCGTTATATCTGCTCACACTTTGATGTTATGATGATGCCGCACTTGTGATGATTCAGGAAGACTTTACAGGAAGGCAGCAGAATTTTCACACTCTGAGCCCAAACGAGGTTCTCAGAAGAACATAACTCATCATCTGAAGGCCCGTTTTGTTGCTCCAGGAATGATTTAAATCCTTCAGCACAATTTGGCTGCTGCATTTAATCAAGCTGTGCAGCGAGTGTGGCTCCCGAAATTTCCGGCTTGTAAGAAGCGGAGGGAGAGCTGCCAAACATTACGGCTGCTCTATAATCTTTCCTCCAGTGAAAAGCATTTAATGCGATACTGCAGTGATCATGAATCTCCAGAACAGTATTACAGCTATACGCGGCCATCAGCAGCTCGCAGTCCAGAATCCCAATCACCCTCTGCAGAGCTCCGCACCCTGTGGCCAGAGGAATGAGGAGACCACCAGTGCTGAGCCTGGGGAACATGGAGCCCGCCAGTGCTGAGCCTGAGGAACATGGAGCCCGCCAGTGCTGAGCCTGAGGAACATGGAGCCCGCCAGAGCCCGGCCTGAGGAACAAGGAGCCTGCCATTGCTGAGCCTGAGGAACATGGAGCCCGCCAGTGCTGAGCCTGGGGAACATGGAGCCCGCCAGTGCTGAGCCTGGGGAACATGGAGCCCGCCAGTGCTGAGCCTGGGGAACATGGAGCCCGCCAGTGCTGAGCCTGAGGAACATGGAGTCCACCAGTGCCTGGCCTGAAAAACCTGGAGCCTGCCAGTGCCCGGCCTGAGGAACATAAGGCCAGAGGAACATGAAGCCCGCCATTCCTAACACTGTGTTTGTTTTCCTTTAAAACTGTGTTAAAGAGGAGCTGTTAGGTATAAGGTCTCAGAGAAAATAAACACATCTATCAGTAGCTAAATATTGGCTGTACTTACATTACATATGCATTTCACTGTCCACGTTTGGATTTCACAGAATTTTTATATAGTATTTGCAGAGAATGATGCTCCTGACAGCTCATGGCAGGTTCCATGTTTGTCTGTCTTCTATGAAGCTAATTGTGATGTCATATCCTCCTTTTCCCTGCTTCCTGATGATTCGACTCACAAAAAAGATCCTAATGGACAACACTACTGTGCAGTGAATATTAATTAGCCATGTGGCAAGGAACAATAGCGACTCATGCAGTGTACTCTAACGGAACATGTGCCCTGTGATTTTTCAGTGCTGTGAGATTTAGGCTGCTGTTACAAGCTGCTGTAACATGAGCCTGTAACTTCTCACTGTGAAAGCAGCCTTAGGGCGGGATAGGGAAATGAAGGGGAGGACCCAAGGGAGTGCAGTGGGGAGAAGAAGCAGCCCCAGAATGCTTTGCAGTGTCTGTTATGCATCCTGCCGGCCTCCTTACGAGCTTGGGAATAACAGCCTTGCTGTTCAGCACACATCAAAGTAAGAGAGATTTTTAACTTCAGTATTGCCTTTTTTGGCTTCCTTCTAAACTGTTTAGCACAGGAGAATAGAGGTTTTAATTAGCTTTTGCAGCCTGACAGTTACTCTTTAACAGGGCTGGATTTGTACTTTCCAACGCCCAAGGCCAGGTGTCACCATCCGCTCTCACACAGCAACTTGTATGTCCATCATACAGAGGCCTCGATCATCAGGTGACAGCAGAGGCTGATTGTCACAACATACCAGGAAGTGAGAGTTCTCCAATCCCTGCTTCTCTCTGTCTGTCTGCGTACTTTAAATCGCTGGCATTTCTCACAGCAGCTTATATGCCCATCATGCAGAGTACTGGATCATCAGGTGATAGCAAATGCTGACAGTCATAACACACCAGGAAGTAAGAGAGATTTGAGAGAGATGTAGCGATTGGAGAGCTATGTCTGTCTGTGTTCTGTAAATCTCTGGTATTTCTCACAGTAGCGTGTATGTCTATCATACAGAAGACTGGATCATCAGGTGGTAGCAGATGCTGATTTTCATAAAACACCAGGAAGTGAGAGAGATGCAGGGATTGGGGAACTCTGTCTGTGTACTGTAAACATCTGGTATTTCTCACAGCAGCTTGTATGTCCATCATATATAGGACAGGATTACAAGGTGACAGCAAGTGCTGACTGTCATCACACGCACCAGGAAGTGAGAGAGGTGCAGAGATTGGGGAACTCTGGAATTCAGGCATCAGTGTAGAGCTGGGGGCTGCGCTTACCAGAAGAGATGATTTACTTTGACATACGACCTCTTCTCTCTCCAAGTCCCCTCCAAGGAACCTTCTGATTTCATCGCCCAAGGCCATGGCCTTTGTGGCGTTCCCAGAAATCCGACCCTGTGTGTTAATGGTTAAAAAGCTGCTATGAATCATTTCTCCATACCAAGTGAAATAAATTATACTACATTTTATGCATATCTGGTACTTTATACACCTAATTAGGCACAAAATTAGCACAAACCTTTTCTCATGGGTGTTTATCATTATTAGTAAGGGAAGAAATAAAGTGACGTCAGCACAAAGGGGAGAAATAAACGACTTCAGAAGTTGAATGTGCGACGCTGGTTCAATTTACTCTTCATGGACTTAACTTACTGAACACATTTCTGAAATGAAATCCTTAATCCAGCCACATGAGCCCTAATCAACGGCACACGGGCCCCATATACCAGCAGCTCGGGTCGCACACGGGCCCCATACACCAGCAGCTCTGGTTGCACACGGGCCCCATACACCAGCAGCTCTGGTCACACACGGGCCCCATACACCAGCAGCTCTGGCCACACACGGGCCCCATATACCAGCAGCTCGGGTCGCACACGGGCCCCATACACCAGCAGCTCTGGTCACACACGGGCCCCATACACCAGCAGCTCTGGTCACACACGGGCCCCATATACCAGCAGCTCGGGTCGCACACGGGCCCCATACACCAGCAGCTCTGGTCACACACGGGCCCCATACACCAGCAGCTCTGGTCACACACGGGCCCCATATACCAGCAGCTCGGGTCGCACACGGGCCCCATACACCAGCAGCTCTGGTTGCACACGGGCCCCATATACCAGCAGCTCTGGCCACACACGGGCCCCATATACCAGCAGCTCTGGCCACACACGGGCCCCATACACCAGCAGCTCTGGCCACACACGGGCCCCATACACCAGCAGCTCTGGCCACACACGGGCCCCATACACCAGCAGCTCTGGCCACACACGGGCCCCATACACCAGCAGCTCTGGCCACACACGGGCCCCATACACCAGCAGCTCTTGCCACACATGGGGCCCAGACACCAGCAGCTCTGGCCACACACGGGCTCCATACACCAGCAGCTCTGGACACACACGGGCCCCATATACGAGCAACTCTGGCCACACACAGGCTGGGGCCCCATACACCAGCAGCTCTGGACACACATGGGCCCCATACACCAGCAGCTCTGGCCACACACAGGCCCCATACACCAGCACGGGCCCCATGCGTGTCCAGAGCAGCTGGTGTATGGGGCCCGTGTGTGGCCAAAACTGCTGGTGTATGGGGCCCGTGTGTGGCCAGAACTGTCGGTGTATGGGCCACATGGGCCCCACACATCAGCGTCTTTGGACACGCATGGCCACGCGAGCCCCAAACACTGGTGTTCCCGGGCCCTATACACCAGCAGCTCTGGACATGCACAACCAACATGGGCCCCAAGCACTGGCCACACAGGCCCTATACACCAGGGCTCTGGACACACAAGGTGCAGGAAGATGTAGGATAGTGCAGGAAGGCATTGTATAGTGAAGGAAGGTGCTGGATGGTGCAGGAAGGGGTTGGATGGTGCAGGAAGGGGTTGGATGGTGCAGGAAGGGGTTGGATGGTGCAGGAAGGGGTTGGATGATGCATCACGCTGCAGCGTTATGAGAGGGGCGGGGCCAGGTAATCTGAGTGCATCCATCACGCTGCAGCGTTAGCAGAGGGGCGGGCCAGGTAATCTGAGCTCATCCATCACGCTGCAGCGTTAGGAGAGGGACGGGACCAGGTAATCTGAGCTCATCCATCATGCTGCAGCGTTAGGGGAGGGGTGGGGCCAGGTAATCTGAGCTCATCCATCATGCTGCAGCGTTAGGAGAGGGGCGGGGCCAGGTAATCTGAGCTCATCCATCACGCTGCAGCGTTAGGAGAGGGCGGGGCCAGGCAATTTAAGCGCGTTGTAAGTGGCGCTGGTTTTGACAAAGCATCTACATCTCTCTATCTCTTCCATTATACGGCGAGGAGGTATTTACTCAATGACATCCCCAATGCTAGTTAGTCAGCCGTGTGTTATGGATGGCCGCAGCTTGCAGCGACGTTCAGCAGGTTCTGGTAATGACGGCGCTGACTGCAGACGGTAATTTATTGCTGATAACAGGCCTGAAGCCCGGGATAATATTTTATAGTCAGACTTCTTCTCAACAGAGTCTTGTAACACCCCCAGCAACAATTCCATGTCCCTGTCCACCTCCTAAATCTCACCGCCGGAACGGCTGCCATGACGCCAAAACATTCACCAAACACCAGCAGAGATGGAGAAAAAGTTCTCCTCCCCGAACCTGGGGCAGCAAATCACTGAGCTGATAACCCAGCTGCATCCTGATTCTGTATCCTTGCTGCGCCTGCCCAGACTATGAGCGTCGCACAACACTGAGATTCACAATGGTCAAGGATAAGGAACAACAGGGTCTCATTTCAAAATGTCGCTATTTGTGAACAATGTGCTTTTATCAATTACAAATCCCCTCATTTCTCTCCCGAACCTGCAGGGGAAGCCCTCCACATATGGGAAGGTTTCCAACTATCAAATTAATGATAGCAAATCTAAGGGTCTCCCATTTTATTTCTTAGCCTGGACTATCGCTGCCTTGAAATCTATCTTCTCTTATAGATGGCCGGACCACACAGTGAAATATTTAGGTATCTGTATTCCTAAAAATACTTCTCAATTGATCTGTTCCGTTATAATGTCACCCCTATAATGACTCAGATAATGGCTGACTTGGGTAAGGGGGAGAACTATCCTATTTCCTGGTTTGGTCTGATGGCCACCTTCAGAATTAATTCTATTTTTTGAGATCTATCTTGTCTTTAGAGACATGCAGAAGGACTGTCTGTCCCCAACCTGTATAATTATTATATAGCTAGCCAAATCCGGCAAATGGTGGGTTGGAGTGGAAGGGGCCCCTCACACTAGATAGGCACAAATTGAGTCTGATGCGGTTAAGCCATATCATCCCTGGGCCTTATTATGGGGCCTGGACCGAAGCAGATCCATGGCGTTTCAGATTTACTCTTTTATTCTTTCTAATGTTCACTTATAATTAACCCTCTGTAGAAGCATGTTATTATTTTCCTGATCTTCCAGTTTTGTGCCTGTCTTCCGTAACCCTGCTTTATCTCCAGGTCTAAATATCCCCACAACTTCACTTTGGCACATAAAGCAAATATGATTTGTTAATCATCTACTAGATCCACTCACGGGGAAGCTATATTCCTTTGAGACCCTTGAAGACCGCATAGCACTTCAGGATGCCCATTATTTGCAATGCCTTCAAATCCAACATTTTATTGGTTCTTTATCCCCTACGCTGGAGGTTCCCCATAAAACTGACTTTGAAGCTATATGGGATGGAGGCCCCACTCGTTACGGTGTAATTTCCATGCTCTATGCGAGACTTATTGACCCAGCTCGATACAACCCGGAGTTTCAAGACAGATATATGCTGTACTGCGATCAAGCTTTCCAAATCACTGAAAAGCCCTTCGTTGAGATTGTTGAAGTACTATTTGCCTTCTGCCCATTGATTAATTTCCAAACGCTGGAAGGATGTTAACCCTCCAACCATACCTGGAATCCATACAAGATTAAGCTATGTCTATTAACTGGAGCATTTACCTATTAGATTACAAGGTAGATTGCATGTTTTCCATAAAATATGGGGTTCAATAACCTCATAGGCCTGGTGCACACCAGAGCGGTTCGGCTGCGTTTTGCGATCCGCTTGCGCCTGCGGATCCGCTTGGTCAATGTATCTCAATGGGCTGGTGCACACCAGAGCGGGAGGCGTTTTGCAGAAACGCATACTCCCGGGCTGCTGCAGATTTTGGATTGTGGATGCGTTTCTGCCTCAATGTTAAGTATAGGAAAAACGCAAACCGCTCTGAAAAACTGCAGTTCAGAGCGGTTTTGCAGGTGTTTTTGTTACAGTAGCTGTTCAGTAACAGCTTTACTGTAACAATATATGAAATCTACAACACCAAAAACGCTTCACAAAACCGCAAAATGCTAGCTGAAACGCTGCAGAAAAAGAAGAAAAAGCGTTTCAAAATCTGCTAGCATTTTGCGGATCTGCTAGCGGTTTTTGGTGTGCACCAGGCCTTAAAGAGACTCTGTAACAAATTGTTTATCTTTATTTCTTCTATGCTATAAGTTCCTATGCCTTTTCTAATGTGGTCTGGCTTACTGCAGCTTTTCCTAATTGCACAGTAGCTGTGTTATCTCTGTTATATGATCTAATCTTCTCTCTATAGTCGGCACAGTCAGGCTGAGGCAGTCAGACTGGAATGTGCAGGGCTGCTTGTGATTAGCTAGAAGCTGTACACACCCCCTGCAGGCTCTGTGTGACTAACACACTCTGCTTAGCTGAGCCTATTAGAAGCTGGTTAGTTTGTTTGTAAACACTGCCTAAAACTGGCAATTACAAGCCAGGTTTGCAGCAGAGAATGGCAGAAACAGCACAGAGGGGACCAGGAGCACATAATGAATAGAATGGTATGCTTTTTATTGTAAGAATTTCAGAGTACAGATTCTCTTTAAAGTCTATATACCCTTGTTTCTTCTTCTTCTCTCTCCTCTTCCCTCTTTCTCTCTCTATCTATTTTCTATGTCTTTCTCAGGTATACATTCGAGACTGGGATTTCCTATCATTTCATCTTAATGTTTTTGGCAATATCCTTATTGTGTTTGGCTATCGTTACTGCCAGACGCAGGGCCGCCTTCAGGGCATCACAGGGGGGACTACTGTATGGGGCCCCAAGCGAATGTGGGGCCCGGCGAACAGTGCTACACATGGGCCCCAGCTGCAGTCTGTGCCTTCCCATTAATGTGGTGAGAGGTGTAGCGAGGCTCATCCAGGAGTTACCTTAGTCAGTTAGTGAATAATGTAAACCTGATACAAGTAGGATAAAAGGATATTTACTTACCTGGTGCGCCTTCCAGCCCCCTGTAGTCCGTCAGCCAGGGACGGATCTAGACCAAGTTGCGCCTGGGGCAAGGTCAGGTTTTGGCGCCTAAAGGTCAGGTTTTGGCTCCTAAACTGCCATTCCCCATCCAGTTTTGGCGCCTAAAGGTCAGGTTTTGGTGCCTAAACTGCCATTTCCCATCCAGTTTTGGCGCCTAAAGATCAGGTTTTGTCGCCTAAACTGCCATTCCCCATCCAAATTTTGCCGCCTTTTTAAGAATTCAACAAACTGCGCCTGGGGCAAGAGACCCGTCTGCCCCCCCCTAGATCCGTCCCTGCCGTCAGCTCCCTCCATACCCTTCCTGTCTCATTTGTTTTGCTCCTGTGAAGTCTGCACAATTACTGCATATGCATTGCTCTGTGTCGCTGTAGCTGGGAACGTTCTGTGCAAGCGCAGTTACAGTCTTAATGAACTGAGCATACGCAGAATTTTCCCAGCCATGGGAATGCGTGAAAAGTGGACGCGAGGATGTTAGTGTGTTCAGGCCTTCAAAGATTGTGATTTGCTATGTGGGGGGCCGAGGGGAATGAGAGGGCCCAGTATGGGGCCCAAAAATTTCTGGTAGCAGCCCTGGCCAGACGGTCTAACTTAAGAGGTTACAGCAGTTAATGGTGTCTATATACCGGTTGGCATTGACCATCTGGTTACCTCGTATTTCCTTTGCCTCTTGAGGAGTCATTATTTGGTACCGATGTTTTTTGTTTTGTTTTGTTTTTTGACAATCCTGTTCTTTATAGGCTCATGCTTTTTGTTCATGATTGTATACGTTTTTGGGCTTAACAATAAAAATTGAAATACAAAAAAAAGAAAATCGCTTTGGTGATCACAATTCATCCCAAATGCACTTGATGCGATCGCAGTTGTTTTCTATGTGCAGTACGTGTCTTTCTCTGTTTAAGCTCCGTTTTCATGCGATTGTTCCTTTTCACAGCTGCGTTTTGCATTTTTCATCAGTAAACAAAAAAGAAAACAGGAAGATCACAAGAAAACGGCAGAGAGTCGCATTTGTAATGAATTGCTCCTTCTGACGACTGCGGGAAAAACGCAGCTAGTGATGAGCAGAAATTACGCCTGTGCATAATGACGCATCCTAATTCACATTTACGCATCATAACTGTAAAGCGAAATTTCAAGGAAAAGCATTCGTTTCATATGTAATCGTGAGCAATCGTAATTACGCAGGAATTAAAGCTCGCTTGGCCTTTGCAAATGCTCATCTGGACAAATAAGAAGACTTCTGGTCTTCTGTGTTACAGTCAGATGAAACACAAATGTAATTGCTTGGTCACAATGATGTTTCCTTCATTTGGCGTAAAAAGGAGAAGCCTTCAACCCAAAGGACACCATCCCCATCCAAAGCACACGGCAAAAGTGGTGAAAAAAAGGATACCAGACAACGACATTAACGTTTTGGAGTGCCCCAGCCAGAGTCCTGACTTGAATCCAATTGAGAATCTGTGGAGGGAGATAAAGATCAGGGTGATGGCAAGAAGACCCTGTCACAGACCGCTAGGCCGGTCTGCGGATGGGGTATCGATCAGCGTCAGAAATCCTCTTACACGGTCATTTGTTCATCACGAAGGGTAACCCGCGTTCGCAATTTGATGAACTGACTCGCGAAGGGAGCGTTCTGATACCAACCGAATCACTCCACACACATACAATTCAAAGATCTGCCACCAAGCGAGTTACACAGCCCGCTACTGTAATTATACTAGGACTTGGAGAACACTTTAGTAACCCCTAGCAATATGCAGGAACCTGGGTCAGATCGTTATATCTGGGCCGGGTTCTCGCATACGGGTTGTAGAGGTGTATACTCTATTAAACACAGGGTAGCGAGTTCAGGAGAATAGGTACGATTGTGTATGTTCAGCAACAGGTCATAACCGCTAAACGATTTTTAAACGTTTAATAACACAAATGCATTACATACAGTTATATACACCTATTAACATATAAAACACAGAGCTTAAAAATAAAAAGGAATAAAATCAGAAAGTTCTTACTTAGTTAGCTGAGCAGTCCATTTGAAGGATGAAGAAAATAGTCCAGTTTAAAGTAGGCATTCAGGTTAAAGTCTTTGTACACAACATGCGCCCGGTTCTCCTTGAGCACATGTCTAGACCTTCCTGGTAGATGGGAATTGAAGAAGTGGGTGGAGTTCCTTGCAAACGCTTTTTACTGACCAGAGTTTTGGGGCGGTCACTACCTGGAAAATAGGTGTGTTTGAGGCAGGGTTACCTCCTAGCAGTCCGGTTACCACCCACAGACTTGGAGCAAGGAATGTACCAATTATTAATAATTTGTGTAATTCCGCCCCAGATGGGTGCATCGCAAATGCGCGACCATATTCATAAGCAGCATGCGACTCTGTATTAAATGAGTCTATACATGCCTAGTCTGTCGAATTTGCTCTACGCAGGCCGGATAAAGTGGTTTCTATATGGATCCCTGATAGCTAGAAACGTGCACTTTAGGTGAACGATAGAACTGTTTCCTAGGTATCAGAAAATGTAATTTTGGTCTTGCTGTGCCAAACCTATTTTGAATTATTAATAAAGTAAATGTTCCCATTGTGTGAAGCTATGAGCTTGGAGGGAAATTTGAAGTTCAACCAGTTTGAGCTGGTTTTCCTTCTGGGGAAAGATGAGCTATGTAACCAAATGGCTTCTCGGCAGGGAAGCTAGCCACGTGTGACTTTCTCTCCTGACACAGGATGTGGGGGGAAGGTTACTGTACTCAGTAAGAGAGAGGGAAATTGACATCTATTGTGCATTTACCCAAGACTGACAGGAACTGTGCACGACCATGCGAAAGTCGATGGCGATTTTGCGCACAACTTTCCGTAATGTCCGTCACATCTCCCCCCTACCAGTCGGACGCACAGAGTGGGTCTGCATGACCCGCTCTACGCGCCGCTTAGCTACTGAACGGGTTCTCGACTTCTTATCTGACTGCCCTTTAGACAACTCACCAGAAGCATAAGGCCTCATGGTCCGGTGTGTCCCAGTGTCCGCTTTGCGGACGGTGTGATGCACACCCACAGGCTTACCTCTAAAGGCCTGGCTGGGTTTACTTAGCGCTTCCTGTAAGGGAGAGAGTCGTTGGCTGACATCCGGGTCACTTCCTGACTCTCGGGTGTCAGCCTGCGAATCTGGAAGCAGCGTGGCATACCCCTGCTCTAACTGACTACACCTTGGCACAACATTTTGGTCAGCACAACCTAGGTGGACATTAGAGCACATTTTAAAAAACGAATCAGCCTTTACCGGGGTGGCGAGGCTTGCCCCTTCTCCAGGAAGGATAGAGGGTGGACCTCTGGGCAGTTTTGCACTGGGTTGCTTCTGCAAGGGGAAAACATGCAAGGGTGAGACAGGGAAGGCATGGCCTGTCTCCACCAGCTGTTTGTTAACAGCAGGCAATGGTGGAGCACTCTGGCTGTCATAGCAGGAGGGGAGGTCTAGGCCCCCTGCTGCCTGCTCTGACACCTGGCCTGCTTCCACTGCCAAGCACGGATATGACCCAGGCAACACAAGACTGTTACCTCTTAGGTTAGAGGCAATCACACTTAAACATAAATCATTTTTAGTAATAGGAGATTCGGCATGAAATCTATTAGCAACATCTGGTACAACATTAACATCACAGTTACGTTCATTTTTCACATCATGTACACAGGTATCTGGAACAACAGTGACAGGTTTAGAATCAGACAAACCGTGACTAGACAGCTGTCCATTAGAAACAGGTACCGCTTCCTTCCCTCCTTCCCTAGGAGGGCTAGGTACCATTACCCTTGCTGCCTCCCTCTGTCCCACCCCAAGCTTGTACAGTACCTGAGTGGGTCCAGACTGGCAATCCGGGGTGTTGATCACAGGTTCATAAAAGGATCGTAGGGTGCCAAGATCGGTGCCCAACAGCACAGGCACTGGGATGTCATCTGTCACCCCCACAACTTTTGACTGGCGGCCCCTTCCCCAATTGAGAACAACACGAGCTTTGGCGATGCGTGCGTGTGTGCCACCAACTCCCACAAGTGTGACACGCTCATTAGGCAGGAAATTCTCCCTGGCTACAAGATGAGAGCGAACCAAGGTAAGCTCTGCGCCTGTGTCACGGAAACCAACAGCGATCTGGTCGTTAACTTCCACGACTTGATGATTTCCGGAAAGTCGAGGATTTGCTGCTCCCATGACAAGGTAGGCGTGTGCAGTAGAGGATGCGCTAGCCACTTCTGCGCTA
This sequence comes from Hyperolius riggenbachi, assembly GCF_040937935.1. Lineage (NCBI taxonomy): Eukaryota > Metazoa > Chordata > Amphibia > Anura > Hyperoliidae > Hyperolius > Hyperolius riggenbachi. The sequence goes on from NC_090651.1 coordinate 2,731,816, forward strand.
GGCTCTGGAGACGGCGTCCTCACCTCGGGGCAGGCAGACTTGAGGTGTCCTCGCTGTCCACAGTGGTAACACTTCGGAACATATGTGGCATCAGGCGGATGAGTAGCAGGTGCAGCATCCGGCCTCTGTGGCTGTGGGACCCGATTCCCATGGTGAGCAGGGGGAGGAGAGCTGGGTAGATAGGGCCTGGAGCCGCAGGGAAACGTAGTGCGGAGGGCCCGGGCATGATGGGGTAGCCGTCTTCCCGGTTAGTGGGTTAGGTAGGCAGGGGGTTAATGCAGGGGCAGGAAGTTAATGTAGGGCAAGGCGGGTGGTTGGTCTGGGGAGGAGTGCGGATTCCGGATAGGAGGCGGGAACAAGGGGGCGGGCACATCCGGTCACTGCAGCGTGATGGAAGAAGCTGCGTGTGGACCGTCTACCCGTGCCCCGGAGACTATGGAGGACTTGGAGCGCCTCGTGACCAGGATCAGGGCAGAAGCAGAATCGAGGGGCCCGACCTGGGTCCACGTGCAGTTGGCGGCCATGGGAGCGGGCGCATCAGCGGAGGCGGGGACGACCAGCGAGCCAGCCGCGGCTGCGGCACCCAGCGCTCCACCCGCACAGGCAGGTGGGAGAAGGAAGTCCAGGCCTCCGGAGCGTCTCAGCCCGGAGCCTCAAGCCAGAGCCAGGCGCCGTTCAGGGAGCCCCCCTCGGGACCCTCCGCCTCCCCCCGCGAAGCGCACCTCTAAAACCAAGGGGTCTGGTGGGAGGAATCCCGCCCAGCAGCAGCGTGAGTCGGCAGGAGAAGGGACATCCGGCACAGCCAGTTCCTCCCAGGGGCAGTCGGCCAGAGGTGATGCGGCCCTTAGTCCCCGCGCGGCGCGGCAGACTAAGCGGGCCCAGCAGAAGGACCCCACGCAGACGGGTGCCGCCCCTCCCCCCGCGGCGGTGTCCCAGCAGGCACATGGTGGGAGCAGGAGCTCCACTGGAAAGCGCAAGCAGGGAGGTTCCTCCAGGAGGGACTCACAGAGACAGCAGGCCCGGCACGATCAGCACAGCAGGGGCCCACCAGCCAGGGACGGCTCTGCTTCAGAAGAGGACTCGGCAGCGGAGGACGATGGCAACGCAGCGAGTGGATCCGGAGTGACGGCTGGCAGGGACGTGCGTCCGGAGCAGCCAGGTGAGGCCGGTTTAGCAGCGGTTAACGCTTTAGCCACGTTACTTTTGGGGATTTGTGGGGGGAGACAAGGGGGGGACGGTAACCTACTAGCAGCAGCAAGGCCGCAGTTAGGACAGGCGCAGCCTTCACCTCCTGGGGTGGCTGCGACGGGTTTGTTGCCACTGGGCTCCCCCGTGTCACCGATAGGTGCGTGGGCTCCCTCAGCGCCCGCAGCGGTTACACACTCGGGGTCCTTGGGGGTGTTGCCGCCTCCGCTGGCAGGACCAGCGGCTCAGGGGGTAGTTTTAGTGGCGTCGCCGGTTGCGCAGGTCGCCAGTGGGGTCCAGTCAGAGGTGGCAGTGCAAACGGACACTACTGGGAGTGATTCCTCAGCGATTCATGGGGCAGGTCAGGTGCGTTTGGCGGACGCGTCACACGCGGAGCTTTACGTTTGCTTCAATGGCCTCCTGGGTTCCCATTTGAAGCAAGAGGTAAAGGAACGGATTTGGAAGGGCGAATATATTGAAATATTTTCGCTCCTCCTTTTGGAAAAGTTTAATTTGGATAAAGGCAAGCCCGACGAGAAGAAGAGGGAGGAGGAGAGGCGATACAGATTAATTCCCCGTACATTCCAGAACTGGTTCCAGGCTTTTTCAATCCTGGCAAGCGTGATCGGGGAGAAACAGCCCGAACATTGTTCGGCGCTGTTTGGATACATGGATTCGATCGGGGAGGCTTATCGGTCGTATGGAGGTAATGCATGGCTGCGGTATGATGAGCAGTTCAGGCAGGAGAAGGCGGTAAGGCCGGCGGTTCGTTGGGATCACAAGGACATCACATTGTGGATGCGGTTGATGATCCCGTCTCGGTCTCCTCAGTCCTTTCCCGCGGTTGCCGGCGGGTCGGCCCCTGCTGGCCAGCTGGCCACCCGAGGGAAGGGTGTTTGTTGGCAGTTCAACGACGGATCCTGTCGTTTCGGTCAGTCCTGCCGCTTCAAACACGAGTGCTCCAATTGCGGAGGCTCTCATATGGCGTCAAGATGTTATAAGCAGCGAAGGGCGAAGTCTGGGGATTCTATGCGAAAAAGGGACGACGCCGGTGAAGGGGGTGGAGATGGCGGCCTTTCTAAACAGGTATCCTGATCGGGAGGCTGCAGAGTTTTTGAGGGCGGGTTTTGAGGAGGGTTTTCGGATCCCAAGTAGTTGTTCATTGCGGTCGGAACCCCCTTTTAGGAATTTAAAATCGGCTTACGAGTTCCCTAGGGTTGTAGATAAGAAAATTGAGAAAGAAGTGTTGGCGGGTCGCCTGGCGGGCCCTTTTTCATCTCGTCCATTGGTTAATTTGATTGTGTCCCCACTCGGCGTGGTTCCCAAAAAAGAACCAGGGTCGTTCCGCTTGATACATCACCTGTCTTTTCCTCGTGGGTCATCGGTTAATGACGGCTTATCGGAGGGCGACACGTCCGTGGTGTACACATCGTTCGACGCGGCATTGTGTTGGGTTAGACGTTTGGGTCAGGGAGCGCTCTTGGCAAAAACTGATATAGAATCGGCTTTTAGGTTGTTGCCGGTTCATCCTTCCAGTTTCCGTTTGTTGGGATGTTTCTGGAAAGGTGAGTATTTTGTGGACAGATGCTTACCCATGGGGTGCTCCATTTCATGTGCGTTTTTTGAGTGTTTTAGTACATTTTTGGAGTGGGTGGTGAAGGACATGTCGAGTGTTCAGTCGGTTATACACTACCTTGACGATTTTTTGTTCATGGGGGCAGCGGGCTCGCCAGACTGTGCGTATGCGGTGGCTACCATGCGGCATGTCTGTGAGCGATTTGGAGTTCCACTCGCCGAGGAGAAGACAGAGGGTCCCGTGACTTCGTTAAAATTTCTTGGCATTACCATAGACACTGTTGCTATGGAATGTAGCTTGCCAGTCGATAAGGTTAGGGACCTCAAGCAATCTGTTTCTGAGGCAATCAGGTGTAAGAAAATGACATTGAGGGAGGTGCAGTCGGTGCTGGGTAAGTTAAACTTCGCCTGCAGGATCATGCCCATGGGGCGTATATTCTGCAGGCGTTTGGCTATGGCAACAGCCGGGATATCCGCGCCACATCACCGCCTTCGGTTGACAGCGGATATCAAAGCTGATCTGCAAGTGTGGCTGACCTTCCTGACAGATTTCAATTGCAGATCCCTGTGGATGAAAGACACGGTGAGTAATGCGGAGTTAGAGTTGTTCACGGACGCGTCGGGCTCTCAAGGTTTTGGGGCCTTTTTTGCGGGGCAATGGTGCGCGGTCCCCTGGGATAGGTCCTGGGTGGAGGCTGGTTTTACTTCCAATTTGGTGTTGTTAGAATTACTCCCCATTGTAGTGGCAATTCAGATTTGGGGGCACCAATTGGCTAACAGACGGGTTAGGATCAATTGCGATAACATGGGGGTGGTCGGGGCGATTAACAGCTGCTCGGCGTCTTCTCCTCCAGTGATTAGCCTCATGCGGCAGCTGGTGTTGGATTGTTTGCGGTTGAACATTTACTTGTTTGCTGTACATTTGCCTGGGGTCGACAATGTGATTGCTGATGCACTTTCTCGATTCCAGTGGGACAGATTCCGGGCCGCGGCTCCCACAGCGGAAGAGCGTGGGGTTCCTTGCCCATCCACGGTGTGGAGGATTCCTTTTGGGCGGTGTCCCGTATGATCGGGCGATCCTTGTCAGAGGCATCGTCGGCAGCGTACACGGTGGTGTGGAACGCGTGGGACGCTTTGATGACGCAAGTAGGAGGTTGTGCTTCGGACGAGGAACGGCTGTGTTTGTTGTTGTATTTTCTGGGGACGAATTTTGTGGACGGCATTGCAGCATCAGCGGTGGCAAAAAAGTTGTCAGCTCTGGCTTTTTGGTTTAAGGTCAGGGGGATGGTGGATGTTACAAAAGATTTTAGGGTAAGGCAGGCGTTAAAAGGTTATCGGGTGGGGGTGGTTCGCAGGGAGTCTCGCCGCCCGGTTACTTTTGAGTTACTGGGTAGGTTGGCAGAGGTGCTACCGGGTCTATGTTCTTCAAGCTACGAGTGTGGCCTTTTTCGGGCCGCATTTGTGTTGGCGTTCTTCGGTGCATTTAGGATAGGGGAATTGGTGAGTCGTAATAAGTCTGGAGTGGGAGGCATTCTCGCGGAACACGTTACGGTTCTGGCAGACACGGTGGTCGTATACTTACCCCGCTCAAAAACTGACCAGGCGGGTAAGGGCCGAGCCATCACTCTGTTTCAGATCGGCGGGTCGCTATGTCCGCATGCGAACGCGCAATGGATGGTCGCAGCTCGCCCGTCACAAGCGCGGGTTTTCTTTGCACACCTGGATGGTACGTCTATGTCCAGGTTCCAGTTTGTGGCGGTATTTCGTAAGTGCCTTGGCCGTCTCGGCCTTCCTTCCACGGAGTTTGCCTCCCATTCTTTCAGGATTGGGGCAGCTACAGAGGCTTCCCATTGGGGTTTGAGTGAGAGGATCATAAAGCAGATCGGGAGATGGGAATCAGCTAGGTACAAGTCTTATGTTAGACCCCATTTAGTTTAGGTGGGGGGTGTTTTGAGGGGTTTTAGGCGATTGCTGTCAGTTTCTTTTGTTTTTGTTGCAGGTTCGCAGGTGGTCGTGTGGATCGTGGGGCATTCCTATGTTCGCAGGGGTGCCAGAAGAGCTGATGTGAGGCCGGACGGCCGTCAGCTCGGCTTCCCGAGGGAGCAGGTTCGTATCCGGTGGATAGGCTTCCCTGGAATGGTTTGGACCAGCCTGCTACCGGAACTGCATAGACTGGCGCGTCAGGACAGAGCCCCCGATATCTTAATTTTGCATGTTGGGGGGAATGATTTGGCGGCCAGGTCCACTAGATTAGTGATAAAGGAAATCAAATTTGATTTTTTAAGAATTCGGTCCTTGTTCCCCGAGACCATCGCGGTTTGGTCGGACATAGTGGCACGGGGGTTTTGGAGATTGGCTAATTCGGTACCGAAGGTCAATAAGGCAAGGATAAAGTTAAATAAAGAGGTGGCACGTTTCTTTATTCGGAATGGGGGGTTGGCGATTCGGCATTTTGATCTAGAGGATGAAATTGGTTTGTTTCTGCGCAGGGATGGGGTCCATCTCAATGATATTGGGATGGACTTATGGGCTCTGGGCATCGAGGATGGTATCCACAGAGCCCTAAGGTTGGGGGCCTCAAGGGCATAAGGGGTCACGCCCTTTCGTGGTGGAAGGGGAAAAAGGGGCTCCGGAGGTGGGTTTATCGTGAAAGGTGATTTGTCGCGGGACAAATCCGGTGGCCTAATGGCAACTACGGGAGAGATGACTTTGGGGCATGCAGCTGTCCCTGAGCCGAGCTGCGCGGCTGGGGGCCGGTACAAGGCTGCATGTCACACGTGTGTGTTTTTTGACGTGGAGAAGTTCGTACCTCCGGACCCCTTTACCCCAGCTCTTTGTTTATGTTGTTGAGTTATTATTATGGCTTTGGAATATTGTTAACTGGAAAATAAAGAAGGGGCTGCTATGGCCTTAATTAATCCAATGCCTAGTAGTCCGTGTGCCTTATTTATTAGACTTAAGATGGGGAGTTTAAATGGGGGTTGGGGCGGATGGTAGTTAAGGGGAGGTAGGCTCTACCATTATCAAGATAGGGCCTGGAGCCGCAGGGAAACGTAGTGCGGAGGGCCCGGGCATGATGGGGTAGCCGTCTTCCCGGTTAGTGGGTTAGGTAGGCAGGGGGTTAATGCAGGGGCAGGAAGTTAATGTAGGGCAAGGCGGGTGGTTGGTCTGGGGAGGAGTGCGGATTCCGGATAGGAGGCGGGAACAAGGGGGCGGGCACATCCGGTCACTGCAGCGTGATGGAAGAAGCTCCCTCCCTCCCTCCCTTATTTTTGTTTTATGTAGGTATGTCTTTGTTTGTCATTGCAGCCGGAAGGGGAAAAAGGGGCTCCGGAGGTGGGTTTATCGTGAAAGGTGATTTGTCGCGGGACAAATCCGGTGGCCTAATGGCAACTACGGGAGAGATGACTTTGGGGCATGCAGCTGTCCCTGAGCCGAGCTGCGCGGCTGGGGGCCGGTACAAGGCTGCATGTCACACGTGTGTGTTTTTTGACGTGGAGAAGTTCGTACCTCCGGACCCCTTTACCCCAGCTCTTTGTTTATGTTGTTGAGTTATTATTATGGCTTTGGAATATTGTTAACTGGAAAATAAAGAAGGGGCTGCTATGGCCTTAATTAATCCAATGCCTAGTAGTCCGTGTGCCTTATTTATTAGACTTAAAGAGAATCTGTACTCTGAAATTCTTACAATAAAAAGCATACCATTCTATTCATTATGTGCTCCTGGTCCCCTCTGTGCTGTTTCTGCCATTCTCTGCTGCAAACCTGGCTTGTAATTGCCAGTTTTAGGCAGTGTTTACAAACAAACTAACCAGCTTCTAATAGGCTCAGCTAAGCAGAGTGTGTTAGTCACACAGAGCCTGCAGGGGGTGTGTACAGCTTCTAGCTAATCACAAGCAGCCCTGCACATTCCAGTCTGACTGCCTCAGCCTGACTGTGCCGACTATAGAGAGAAGATTAGATCATATAACAGAGATAACACAGCTACTGTGCAATTAGGAAAAGCTGCAGTAAGCCAGACCACATTAGAAAAGGCATAGGAACTTATAGCATAGAAGAAATAAAGATAAACAATTTGTTACAGAGTCTCTTTAAGATGGGGAGTTTAAATGGGGGTTGGGGCGGATGGTAGTTAAGGGGAGGTAGGCTCTACCATTATCATGCATAGGTCTCCCCCCTTTCCAGCTCTGGGCTGGAGGTTTGCGGCTGTCCGGAACACGGGTGGCCACAAAAGTGTCTGCAAGTTCTGCAGCAGTTTTGGCGGATTCAGGCTTCCGCTCCAAGACAAACTGCCGGACGTCTGGAGTGCAGCAGTTCAGCAACTGCTCCTGCACGATGAGGTCCTCCAGACCTTGGTGAGAGTCTTTTTTGAGGCCCCGTGACCACTGCCTGAACACAGTCAGCAGGCGACTCTCCAGGTCGGTGTAAGAGTCGGTGTGGCCTTTCTGCAGGGAGCGAAACTTTTTTCGATAGACCTCTGGGGTCAGCTGGTATTTGGCGATAATTGCAGCTTTTATCGCCTCATAGTCATTGTCTTTCTCAGCGGGTAAGTCCACAAACGCCTCAAGCGCTTTGTCCCGCAAGTTGGGTGTCAGATATCTCGTCCACTGCTCCTGGGGCAGATGATGCTGACGGCAAGTCTTTTCAAATGAGTGTAAATAAGTGTCCGGGTCGGTTCCCTTCTCCATTTCTGGGAACTTAAATTTTGGAGTCCCAAACGGGCCTGCTGTGGGCCGGGGTTCCGGAGCACTTTGCGAGGGATTTTGGCCTTGCGCTCGCAGTTTGGCCATTTCAAGGTTGTGTCGGCGGGCGGATTCTCTCTCTGCCGCCTCTTTCTCAGTAAGCCACCGGCGCTCTGCACGGTCCGCTTCCCGTTCCACCTGGCGTTCTGAGGCTTCCATTTCTGCCTGGCGCTGGCGTTCTGCACGGTCAGCATTTTCTCTGACAATCTGCATGTACAGCTCAGGATTTGTCTCCAACAGCCTTTGTAATCCAGGTTGCATTCCAGCATCAGGAACACAGGAACGGTTGGCATGGGCGGGCTCCTGCCGGCCACCATGTTCCTCAGCAGTTACAGCGACCGGTTCAGATGCGGTACCGTTTTCCTCTGGGTCTGGAAGTGGGTTGCTTTGCTCCAACCGCTCACTTTCCTCTGCCCCAGTTACAGCACCGTCTGAACCAGGAGTGTGCTCTCCCAGCATCTGCTCCGGCTGGGTATTCAGTCGCAACAAGTCCTCGATCAATTGCGCTTTCTTTTTTCTATAAGTCACAATGCCTTTTTCCTCACACAAGTTTGCTAGGTCTGCCACTGACATTTTCTTGTATCTTGCTGCAGCCATTTTTGCCAAATAAAAGATAGGATAGGAAAAGAGATTGGGGGGGAACTCTGTGCTACACGTTTAGTCTATATAAATAGTAATGCACCGGTTATCGACCACAGATTTTTGATCTGTTCTGGCAGGTTAATCAAATAATGTTGCCGTTGATGTTCTGAACATACACAAATCCCAAAAAGCTGCCAAACAATGTCACAGACCGCAAGGCCGGTCTGCGGGTGGGTCAGTCGATCAGCGTCAGAAATCCTCTTACACGGTCATTTGTTCATCACGAAGGGTAACCCGCGTTCGCAATTTGATGAACTGACTCGCGAAGGGAGCGTTCTGATACCAACCGAATCACTCCACACACATACAATTCAAAGATCTGCCACCAAGCGAGTTACACAGCCCGCTACTGTAATTATACTAGGACTTGGAGAACACTTTAGTAACCCCTAGCAATATGCAGGAACCTGGGTCAGATCGTTATATCTGGGCCGGGTTCTCGCATACGGGTTGTAGAGGTGTATACTCTATTAAACACAGGGTAGCGAGTTCAGGAGAATAGGTACGATTGTGTATGTTCAGCAACAGGTCATAACCGCTAAACGATTTTTAAACGTTTAATAACACAAATGCATTACATACAGTTATATACACCTATTAACCTCCTTGGCGGTATGAAAAATACCGCCAGGAGGGAGCGCAGCAGTTTTTTTTTAAAAAAATTTTTTTTTAATCATGTAGCGAGCCGAGGGCTCGCTACATGATAGCCGCTGCTGAGCGGCACCCCCCCGCCCGCTTCGATCGCCTTCGGCGATCTCCGATCAGGAAATCCCGTTCATAGAACGGGATTTCCTGGAGGGCTTCCCCCGTCGCCATGGAGACGGGGCGGGATGACGTCACCGACGTCACTGACGTCGGGACGTCATTGGGAGTCCCGGGCCACCCCTCGGCGCTGCCTGGCACTGATTGGCCAGGCAGCGCTGGGGTCTGGAGGGGGGGGGGGGGGGCCGCGCCGCAGCAGATAGCGGCGATCGGGCAGGGGCCGGCGGCGATCAGAGTGCTGGCGCAGCTAGCAAAGTGCTAGCTGCGTCCAGCAAAAAAAAAATTATTAAAATCGGCCCAGCAGGGCCTGAGCGGCACCCTCCGGCGGCTTACCCCGTGTCACGCACGGGGTTACCGCCAAGGAGGTTAACATATAAAACACAAAGCTTAAAAATAAAAAGGAATAAAATCAGAAAGTTCTTACTTAGTTAGCTGAGCAGTCCATTTGAAGGATGAAGAAAATAGTCCAGTTAAAAGTAGGCATTCAGGTTAAAGTCTTTGTACACAACATGCGCCCGGTTCTCCTTGAGCACATGCCTAGACCTTCCTTAGTCGATGGAATTTGGAGAACTGGGAGGAGTTCCTTGCAAACGCTTTTTACTGACCAGAGTTTTGGGGCGGTCACTACCTGGAAAGTAGGTGTGTTTGAGGCAGGGTTACCTCCTGAAAGTCAGGTTGCCACCCCCAGACTTGGAGCAAGGAATGTACCAATTATTAATAATTTGTGTAATTCCGCCCCAGATGGGTGCATCGCAAATGCGCGACCATATTCATAAGCAGCATGCGACTCTGTATTAAATGAGTCTATACATGCCTAGTCTGTCGAATTTGCTCTACGCAGGCCGGATAAAGTGGTTTCTATATGGATCCCTGATAGCTAGAAACGTGCACTTTAGGTGAACGATAGAACTGTTTCCTAGGTATCAGAAAATGTAATTTTGGTCTTGCTGTGCCAAACCTATTTTGAATTATTAATAAAGTAAATGTTCCCATTGTGTGAAGCTATGAGCTTGGAGGGAAATTTGAAGTTCAACCAGTTTGAGCTGGTTTTCCTTCTGGGGAAAGATGAGCTATGTAACCAAATGGCTTCTCGGCAGGGAAGCTAGCCACGTGTGACTTTCTCTCCTGACACAGGATGTGGGGGGAAGGTTACTGTACTCAGTAAGAGAGAGGGAAATTGACATCTATTGTGCATTTACCCAAGACTGACAGGAACTGTGCACGACCATGCGAAAGTCGATGGCGATTTTGCGCACAACTTTCCGTAATGTCCGTCACAGACCCTCCAACCTGAAAGATTTGGAGTTCATTGCTAAAGATGAATGGGCAAAAATACCTGTGGAGACATGCAAAAAGCTGGTCTGCAATTATGGGAAGCGTTTGATTGCTGTAATAGCCAATAAAGGCTTTTCTATTGATTATTGAGAAGGGGATGAATCATTTGGTACTGGACACTTTTTGCTCAAATGTAAATAAAGATGAGATTTTTTTTCCCCACAATAATGCCTCTTGTCCATCTTATTATCTTGTGAGAGAAACCTGTGTCATTTCCTGTCAAAAATTACTTACTGGTTGAATAAAAGTAACTTTAAGTCAACATTTGCCAGGGGTATGAATAATTATGGGCAGCACTGTATGTCACTACAGGGCCTCTTTACTGCATTCTGCTATATGTCACTACAGGGCCTCTTTACTGCATTCTGCTATATGTCACTACAGGGCCTCTTTACTGCATTGCACTATATTTCACTACAGGGCCTCTTTACTGCACTCTGCTATATGTCACTACAGGGCCTCTTTACTGCATTCTGCTATATGTCACTACAGGGCCTCTTTACTGCATTCTGCTATATGTCACTACAGGGCCTCTTTACTGCATTCTGCTATATGTCACTACAGGGCCTCTTTACTGCATTCTGCTATATGTCACTACAGGACCTCTTTACTGCATTCTGCTATATGTCACTACAGGGCCTCCTTACTGCATTCTGCTATATGTCACTAAAGGGCCTCTTTACTGCATTCTGCTATGTGTCACTACAGGGCCTCTTTGCTGCATTCTGCTATATGTCACTACAGGGCCTCTTTACTGCATTCTGCTATATGTCACTACAGGGCCTCTTTACTGCATTCTGCTATATGTCACTACAGGGCCTCTTTACTGCATTCTGCTATATGTCACTAAAGGGCCTCTTTACTGCATTCTGCTATGTGTCACTACAGGGCCTCTTTGCTGCATTCTGCTATATGTCACTACAGGGCCTCTTTACTGCATTCTGCTATATGTCACTACAGGGCCTCTTTACTGCATACTGCTATATGTCACTACAGGGCCTCTTTACTGCATTCTGCTATGTGTCACTACAGGGCCTCTTTGCTGCATTCTGCAATATGTCACTAGGGCCTCTTTACTGCATTCTGCTATATGTCACTACAGGGCCTCTTTACTACATTCTACTATATGTCACTGCAGGGCCTCTATACTGCATTCTGCTATATGTCACTACAGGGCCTCTTTACTGCATTCTGCTATATGTCACTACAGGGCCTCTTTACTGCATTGCACTATATGTCACTACAGGGCCTCTTTACTGCATTCTGCTATATGGCACTACAGGGCAGTTTTACTGCATTCTGCTATATGTCACTACAGGGTCTCTTTACTGCATTCTGCTATATGTCACTACAGGGCCTCTTTGCTGCATTCTGCTATATGTCAATACAGGGCCTCTTTACTGCATTCTGCTATATGTCACTACAGGGCCTCTTTACTGCATTCTGCTATATGTCACTGCAGGGCCTCTATACTGCATTCTGCTATATGTCAATACAGGGCCTCTTTACTGCATTCTGCTATATGTCACTACAGGGCCTCTTTACTGCATTCTGCTATATGTCACTGCAGGGCCTCTATACTGCATTCTGCTATATGTCACTACAGGGTCTCTTTACTGCATTCTGCTATATGTCACTACAGGGCCTCTTTACTGCATTCTGCTATATGTCACTACAGGGCCTCTTTACTGCATTGCACTATATGTCACTACAGGGCCTCTTTACTGCATTCTGCTATATGTCACTACAGGGCAGTTTTACTGCATTCTGCTATATGTCACTACAGGGTCTCTTTACTGCATTCTGCTATATGTCACTACAGGGCCTCTTTACTACATTCTACTATATGTCACTGCAGGGCCTCTTTGCTGTATTCTGCTATATGTCAATACAGTACCTCTTTACTGCATTCTGCTATATGTCACTACAGGGCCTCTTTACTACATTCTACTATATGTCACTGCAGGGCCTCTATACTGCATTCTGCTATATGTCACTACAGGGCCTCTTTACTGCATTCTGCTATATGTCACTACAGGGCCTCTTTACTGCATTGCACTATATGTCACTACAGGGCCTCTTTACTGCATTCTGCTATATGTCACTACAGGGCAGTTTTACTGCATTCTGCTATATGTCACTACAGGGTCTCTTTACTGCATTCTGCTATATGTCACTACAGGGCCTCTTTACTGCATTGTGCTATATGTCACTACAGGGCCTCTTTACTGCATTGTGCTATATGTCACTACAGGGCCTCTTTACTGCATTCTGCTATATGTCACTACAGGACCTCTTTACTGCATTCTGCTATATGTCACTGCAGGGCCTCTTTAATGCATTCTGCTATATGTCACTACAGGGTCTCTTTACTGCATTCTGCTATATGTCACTACAGGGCCTCTTTACTGCATTCTGCTATATGTCACTACAGGGCCTCTTTACTGCATTCTGCTATATGTCACTACAGGGCCTCTTTACTGCATTCTGCTATATGTCACTACAGGCCTCTTTACTGCATTCTGCTATATGTCACTACAGGGCCTCTTTACTGCATTGCACTATATGTCACTACAGGGCCTCTTTACTGCATTCTGCTATATGTCACTACAGGGCAGTTTTACTGCATTCTGCTATATGTCACTACAGGGTCTCTTTACTGCATTCTGCTATATGTCACTACAGGGCCTCTTTACTGCATTGTGCTATATGTCACTACAGGGCCTCTTTACTGCATTGTGCTATATGTCACTACAGGGCCTCTTTACTGCATTCTGCTATATGTCACTACAGGACCTCTTTACTGCATTCTGCTATATGTCACTACAGGGCCTCTTTACTGCATTGCATTCTGCTATATATCACTACAGGGCCTCTTTACTGCATTCTGCTATATGTCACTACAGGACCTCATTACTGCATTCTGCTATATATCACTACAGGGCCTCTTTACTGCATTCTGCTATATGTCACTACAGGGCCTCTTTACTGCATTCTGCTATATATCACTACAGGGCCTCTTTACTGCATTCTGCTATATGTCACTACAGGACCTCATTACTGCATTCTGCTATATATCACTACAGGGCCTCTTTACTGCATTCTGCTATATGTCAATACAGGGCCTCTTTACTGCATTCTGCTATATGTCACTACAGGGCCTCTTTACTGCATTCTGCTATATGTCACTACAGGACCTCTTTACTGCATTCTGCTATATGTCACTACAGCGCCTCTTTACTGCATTCTGCTATATGTCACTACAGGGCCTCTTTACTGCATTCTGCTATATGTCACTACAGGGCCTCTTTACTGCATTCTGCTATAGGTCACTACAGGGCTTCTTTACTGCATTCTGCTATAGGTCACAACAGGGCCTCTTTACTGCATTCTGCTATATGTCACTACAGGGCCTCTTTACTGCATTCTGCTATATGTCACTACAGGGCCTCTTTACTGCATTCTGCTATGTGTCACTACAGGGCCTCTTTGCTGCATTCTGCTATATGTCACTACAGGGCCTCTTTACTGCATTCTGCTATATGTCACTACAGGGCCTCTTTACTACATTCTACTATATGTCACTGCAGGGCCTCTATACTGCATTCTGCTATATGTCACTACAGGGCCTCTTTACTGCATTCTGCTATATGTCACTACAGGGCCTCTTTACTGCATTGCACTATATGTCACTACAGGGCCTCTTTACTGCATTCTGCTATATGTCACTACAGGGCCTCTTTACTGCATTCTGCTATATGTCACTACAGGGCCTCTTTCCTGCATTCTGCTATATGTCACTACAGGGCCTCTTTACTGCATTCTGCTATATGTCACTACAGGGCCTCTTTCCTGCATTCTGCTATATGTCACTACAGGGTCTCTTTACTGCATTCTGCTATATGTCACTACAGGGCCTCTTTACTACATTCTACTATATGTCACTGCAGGGCCTCTTTGCTGTATTCTGCTATATGTCAATACAGGGCCTCTTTACTGCATTCTGCTATATGTCACTACAGGGCCTCTTTACTACATTCTACTATATGTCACTGCAGGGCCTCTATACTGCATTCTGCTATATGTCACTACAGGGCCTCTTTACTGCATTCTGCTATATGTCACTACAGGGCCTCTTTACTGCATTGCACTATATGTCACTACAGGGCCTCTTTACTGCATTCTGCTATATGTCACTACAGGGCAGTTTTACTGCATTCTGCTATATGTCACTACAGGGTCTCTTTACTGCATTCTGCTATATGTCACTACAGGGCCTCTTTACTGCATTGTGCTATATGTCACTACAGGGCCTCTTTACTGCATTGTGCTATATGTCACTACAGGACCTCTTTACTGCATTCTGCTATATGTCACTGCAGGGCCTCTTTAATGCATTCTGCTATATGTCACTACAGGGTCTCTTTACTGCATTCTGCTATATGTCACTACAGGGCCTCTTTACTGCATTCTGCTATATGTCACTACAGGGCCTCTTTACTGCATTCTGCTATATGTCACTACAGGGCCTCTTTACTGCATTCTGCTATATGTCACTACAGGGCCTCTTTACTGCATTCTGCTATATGTCACTACAGGGCCTCTTTACTGCATTGCACTATATGTCACTACAGGGCCTCTTTACTGCATTCTGCTATACGTCACTACAGGGCAGTTTTACTGCATTCTGCTATATGTCACTACAGGGTCTCTTTACTGCATTCTGCTATATGTCACTACAGGGCCTCTTTACTGCATTGTGCTATATGTCACTACAGGGCCTCTTTACTGCATTGTGCTATATGTCACTACAGGGCCTCTTTACTGCATTCTGCTATATGTCACTACAGGACCTCTTTACTGCATTCTGCTATATGTCACTGCAGGGCCTCTTTACTGCATTCTGCTATATGTCACTACAGGGCCTCTTTACTGCATTGCATTCTGCTATATATCACTACAGGGCCTCTTTACTGCATTCTGCTATATGTCACTACAGGACCTCATTACTGCATTCTGCTATATATCACTACAGGGCCTCTTTACTGCATTCTGCTATATGTCAATACAGGGCCTCTTTACTGCATTCTGCTATATATCACTACAGGGCCTCTTTACTGCATTCTGCTATATGTCACTACAGGACCTCATTACTGCATTCTGCTATATATCACTACAGGGCCTCTTTACTGCATTCTGCTATATGTCAATACAGGGCCTCTTTACTGCATTCTGCTATATGTCACTACAGGGCCTCTTTACTGCATTCTGCTATATGTCACTACAGGACCTCTTTACTGCATTCTGCTATATGTCACTACAGCGCCTCTTTACTGCATTCTGCTATATGTCACTACAGGGCCTCTTTACTGCATTCTGCTATATGTCACTACAGGGCCTCTTTACTGCATTCTGCTATAGGTCACTACAGGGCCTCTTTACTGCATTCTGCTATAGGTCACTACAGGGCCTCTTTACTGCATTCTGCTATATGTCACTACAGGGCCTCTTTACTGCATTCTGCTATATGTCACTACAGGGCCTCTTTACTGCATTCTGCTATATGTCACTACAGGGCCTCTTTACTGCATTCTGCTATGTGTCACTACAGGGCCTCTTTGCTGCATTCTGCTATATGTCACTACAGGGCCTCTTTACTGCATTCTGCTATATGTCACTACAGGGCCTCTTTACTGCATTCTGCTATATGTCACTACAGGGCCTCTTTACTGCATTCTGCTATATGTCACTACAGGGCCTCTTTACTGCATTCTGCTATGTGTCACTACAGGGCCTCTTTGCTGCATTCTGCTATATGTCACTACAGGGCCTCTTTACTGCATTCTGCTATATGTCACTACAGGGCCTCTTTACTACATTCTACTATATGTCACTGCAGGGCCTCTATACTGCATTCTGCTATATGTCACTACAGGGCCTCTTTACTGCATTCTGCTATATGTCACTACAGGGCCTCTTTACTGCATTGCACTATATGTCACTACAGGGCCTCTTTACTGCATTCTGCTATATGGCACTACAGGGCAGTTTTACTGCATTCTGCTATATGTCACTACAGGGTCTCTTTACTGCATTCTGCTATATGTCACTACAGGGCCTCTTTGCTGCATTCTGCTATATGTCAATACAGGGCCTCTTTACTGCATTCTGCTATATGTCACTACAGGGCCTCTTTACTGCATTCTGCTATATGTCACTGCAGGGCCTCTATACTGCATTCTGCTATATGTCAATACAGGGCCTCTTTACTGCATTCTGCTATATGTCACTACAGGGCCTCTTTACTGCATTCTGCTATATGTCACTGCAGGGCCTCTATACTGCATTCTGCTATATGTCACTACAGGGTCTCTTTACTGCATTCTGCTATATGTCACTACAGGGCCTCTTTACTGCATTCTGCTATATGTCACTACAGGGCCTCTTTACTGCATTCTGCTATATGTCACTACAGGGCCTCTTTACTGCATTGCACTATATGTCACTACAGGGCCTCTTTACTGCATTCTGCTATATGTCACTACAGGGCAGTTTTACTGCATTCTGCTATATGTCACTACAGGGTCTCTTTACTGCATTCTGCTATATGTCACTACAGTGCCTCTTTACTACATTCTACTATATGTCACTGCAGGGCCTCTTTGCTGTATTCTGCTATATGTCAATACAGGGCCTCTTTACTGCATTCTGCTATATGTCACTACAGGGCCTCTTTACTACATTCTACTATATGTCACTGCAGGGCCTCTTTGCTGTATTCTGCTATATGTCAATACAGGGCCTCTTTACTGCATTCTGCTATATGTCACTACAGGGCCTCTTTACTGCATTCTGCTATATGTCACTACAGGGCCTCTTTACTACATTCTACTATATGTCACTGCAGGGCCTCTATACTGCATTCTGCTATATGTCACTACAGGGCCTCTTTACTGCATTCTGCTATATGTCACTACAGGGCCTCTTTACTGCATTGCACTATATGTCACTACAGGGCCTCTTTACTGCATTCTGCTATATGGCACTACAGGGCAGTTTTACTGCATTCTGCTATATGTCACTACAGGGTCTCTTTACTGCATTCTGCTATATGTCACTACAGGGCCTCTTTGCTGCATTCTGCTATATGTCAATACAGGGCCTCTTTACTGCATTCTGCTATATGTCACTACAGGGCCTCTTTACTGCATTCTGCTATATGTCACTGCAGGGCCTCTTTACTGCATTCTGCTATATGTCACTACAGGGCCTCTTTACTGCATTCTGCTATGTCACTACAGGGCCTCCTTACTGCATTCTGCTATATGTCACTACAGGGCCTCCTTACTGCATTCTGCTATATGTCACTGCAGGGCCTCTATACTGCATTCTGCTATATGTCAATACAGGGCCTCTTTACTGCATTCTGCTATATGTCACTACAGGGCCTCTTTACTGCATTCTGCTATATGTCACTGCAGGGCCTCTATACTGCATTCTGCTATATGTCACTACAGGGTCTCTTTACTGCATTCTGCTATATGTCACTACAGGGCCTCTTTACTGCATTCTGCTATATGTCACTACAGGGCCTCTTTACTGCATTCTGCTATATGTCACTACAGGGCCTCTTTACTGCATTGCACTATATGTCACTACAGGGCCTCTTTACTGCATTCTGCTATATGGCACTACAGGGCAGTTTTACTGCATTCTGCTATATGTCACTACAGGGTCTCTTTACTGCATTCTGCTATATGTCACTACAGGGCCTCTTTACTACATTCTACTATATGTCACTGCAGGGCCTCTTTGCTGTATTCTGCTATATGTCAATACAGGGCCTCTTTACTGCATTCTGCTATATGTCACTACAGGGTCTCTTTACTGCATTCTGCTATATGTCACTACAGGGCCTCTTTACTACATTCTACTATATGTCACTGCAGGGCCTCTATACTGCATTCTGCTATATGTCACTACAGGGCCTCTTTACTGCATTCTGCTATATGTCACTACAGGGCCTCTTTACTGCATTGCACTATATGTCACTACAGGGCATCTTTACTGCATTCTGCTATATGTCACTACAGGGCAGTTTTACTGCATTCTGCTATATGTCACTACAGGGTCTCTTTACTGCATTCTGCTATATGTCACTACAGGGCCTCTTTACTGCATTGTGCTATATGTCACTACAGGGCCTCTTTACTGCATTGTGCTATATGTCACTACAGGGCCTCTTTACTGCATTCTGCTATATGTCACTACAGGACCTCTTTACTGCATTCTGCTATATGTCACTGCAGGGCCTCTTTAATGCATTCTGCTATATGTCACTACAGGGTCTCTTTACTGCATTCTGCTATATGTCACTACAGGGCCTCTTTACTGCATTCTGCTATATGTCACTACAGGGCCTCTTTACTGCATTCTGCTATATGTCACTACAGGGCCTCTTTACTGCATTCTGCTATATGTCACTACAGGGCCTCTTTACTGCATTCTGCTATATGTCACTACAGGGCCTCTTTACTGCATTGCACTATATGTCACTACAGGGCCTCTTTACTGCATTCTGCTATATGTCACTACAGGGCAGTTTTACTGCATTCTGCTATATGTCACTACAGGGTCTCTTTACTGCATTCTGCTATATGTCACTACAGGGCCTCTTTACTGCATTGTGCTATATGTCACTACAGGGCCTCTTTACTGCATTGTGCTATATGTCACTACAGGGCCTCTTTACTGCATTCTGCTATATGTCACTACAGGACCTCTTTACTGCATTCTGCTATATGTCACTACAGGGCCTCTTTACTGCATTCTGCTATATGTCACTACAGGGCCTCTTTACTGCATTGCATTCTGCTATATATCACTACAGGGCCTCTTTACTGCATTCTGCTATATGTCACTACAGGACCTCATTACTGCATTCTGCTATATATCACTACAGGGCCTCTTTACTGCATTCTGCTATATGTCAATACAGGGCCTCTTTACTGCATTCTGCTATATATCACTACAGGGCCTCTTTACTGCATTCTGCTATATGTCACTACAGGACCTCATTACTGCATTCTGCTATATATCACTACAGGGCCTCTTTACTGCATTCTGCTATATGTCAATACAGGGCCTCTTTACTGCATTCTGCTATATGTCACTACAGGGCCTCCTTACTGCATTCTGCTATATGTCACTACAGGACCTCTTTACTGCATTCTGCTATATGTCACTACAGCGCCTCTTTACTGCATTCTGCTATATGTCACTACAGGGCCTCTTTACTGCATTCTGCTATATGTCACTACAGGGCCTCTTTACTGCACTCTGCTCTAGGTCACTACAGGGCCTCTTTACTGCATTCTGCTATAGGTCACTACAGGGCCTCTTTACTGCATTCTGCTATAGGTCACTACAGGGCCTCTTTACTGCATTCTGCTATATGTCACTACAGGGCCTCTTTACTGCATTCTGCTATATGTCACTACAGGGCCTATTTACTGCATTCTGCTATATGTCACTACAGGGCCTCTTTACTGCATTCTGCTATATGTCACTACAGCGCCTCTTTGCTGCATTCTGCTATATGTCACTACAGGGCCTCTTTGCTGCATTCTGCTATATGTCACTACAGGGCCTCTTTACTGCATTCTGCTATATGTCACTACAGGGCCTCTTTACTGCATTCTGCTATATGTCACTACAGCGCCTCTTTGCTGCATTCTGCTATATGTCACTACAGGGCCTCTTTGCTGCATTCTGCTATATGTCACTACAGGGCCTCTTTACTGCATTCTGCTATATGTCACTACAGGACCTCATTACTGCATTCTGCTATATGTCACTACAGGGCCTCTTTGCTGCATTCTGCTATATGTCACTACAGGGCCTCTTTACTGCATTCTGCTATAGGTCACTACAGGGCCTCTTTACTGCATTCTGCTATAGGTCACTACAGGACCTCTTTACTGCATTCTGCTATATGTCACTACGGGGCCTCTTTACTGCATTCTGCTATATGTCACTACAGGGCCTCTTTACTGCATTCTGCTATATGTCACTACAGGGCCTCTTTACTGCATTCTGCTATAGGTCACTACAGGACCTCTTTACTGCATTCTGCTATATGTCACTACAGGGCCAAGCAATTTGTAATGAAAATGGGTTCACCTAATATTACAACTTTATTAACACATCAGACAACCTGGGGCACTCTGCAGCAGAAAGTTTTTGTACTTGACCCAAATAATGAGGCGTGATTTTGGCTGCTGCTTAGGGGCCGATTGGCTGAAGCGATGAGTCTGAACTCCGGACATGAGAAGAATGGTGCTGGCAGAAGACGCAGCCTGGCAGCCGAGATTGGCGATTGTGTGATCGGAGTGCCGTCTTATGGCGTATCACCTTATCAGCACAACACTTCCAGAAAAAGCCATTATTTACAAGTGACTGCAGGAAATGCGCTCCTGGCTGGATGTGAAGAGCGCTGTGCGAGGAGAGCCGATACCAATGTCATATTCTCAGCTAAGTGATCGTCCCTCCGGGGCCGGCGCGGCTCCCATTCCCCTTCCTTGTCTCGTCGTCCTGCGACACTCCAGATAAAACGCGCTGTAATCTCAGCCCTGCAGCCACAATGCTTTTAGTGTTCGGTGCGGCAGGGTGCAGGCGGCCTGCGGAGGAAACTCACCTTAGACGGACACAGATAGCACTGGAGTCACCCTCCGATATGCGCGCGTCTGCCTGCGGAGGAAACTCGCCTGTGAGACGGACGCAGATAGCGCTGGAGTCACCCTCCGATATGCGCGCGTCTGCCTGCGGAGGAAACTCGCCTGTGAGACGGACGCAGATAGCGCTGGAGTCACCCTCCGATACGTGCACGTCTGCCTGCGGAGGAAACTCGCCTGTGAGACGGACACAGATAGCACTGGAGTCACCCTCCGATACGCACGTCTGCCTGCGGAGGAAACTCGTCTGTGAGATGGACACAGATAGCGCTGGCGTCACCCTCCGATACGTGCGTCTGCCTGCGGAGGAAACTCGCCTGTGAGATGGACGCAGATAGCGCTGGCGTCACCCTCTGATACGCGCACGTCTGCCTGCGGAGGAAACTCGCCTGTGAGACAGATGCAGATAGCACTGGAGTCACCCTCCAATACGCGCGTCTGCCTGCGGAGGAAACTCGCCTGTGAGATGGACGCAGATAGCGCTGGCGTCACCCTCTGATACGCGCACGTCTGCCTGCGGAGGAAACTCGCCTGTGAGATAGACGCAGATAGCACTGGAGTCACCCTCCAATACGCGCGTCTGCCTGCGGAGGAAACTCGCCTGTGAGACGGACGCAGATAGCGCTGGAGTCACCCTCCGATACGCGCGTCTGCCTGCGGAGGAAACTCGCCTGTGAGATGGACGCAGATAGCGCTGGCGTCACCCTCTGATACGCGCACGTCTGCCTGCGGAGGAAACTCGCCTGTGAGACAGATGCAGATAGCACTGGAGTCACCCTCCAATACGCGCGTCTGCCTGCGGAGGAAACTCGTCTGTGAGACGGACGCAGATAGCGCTGGAGTCACCCTCCAATACGCGCGTCTGCCTGCGGAGGAAACTCGCCTGTGAGATGGACGAAGATAGCGCTGGCGTCACCCTCTGATACGCGCACGTCTGCCTGCGGAGGAAACTCGCCTGTGAGATAGACGCAGATAGCACTGGAGTCACCCTCCAATACGCGCGTCTGCCTGCGGAGGAAACTCGCCTGTGAGACGGACGCAGATAGCGCTGGAGTCACCCTCCGGTACGCGTGCATCTGCCTGCCGAGGATATCTGGATAGAGCAGTGTTCATCTCCCTCTCTGCTCTGCTGTCATCAGACACCTGTTGCTCAGCTGGATAAAGCACTGTTCATCTCCCTCTCTGCTGTTCTCTCATCAGAGACCTGTTGCTCAGCTATCAAAAGGCATCAACTAGCTGATAAGAAAATTGTAACCTGTTAATGCAGCCATACACTGGTCGATTGCCACCAGATCAACCAACAGATAGATCCCTCTGTGATCTAATCTGATCAAAGAGGGATCTATTGACTGCCTACACTGCAAACAGATTTTGAATCGATTTCACTATGAAATCAATTCACAATCTGTGGAGCAGCTGCTGCCGCCGCCCCCGACATACATTACCAGATCTGGCCGGTGCGAGTCCCCCTGATCTCCGCTGTCTCTTCTCCGCTCTTGACTTCAGCTTCACTCTACTGTTTAAACTTCCCCCGGCAGGAAGTAAGTGAAGCCAGCCGGAGCCCAGCGCGGAGAAGGGACAGCAGGGACACGCGCCGGCGGAACAGGTAATGTATTGCCGCTAGCGTCGGTCGTCGGACATTTGAACGCTGATATCGACGCACTCTCAACCCGCCGGCGATCGAGCGAAATTTTCCGCGTGGACAGATCAACGGGATCGATCGCTTTCGGACAGAAATCGGTCGATTGGTCAGTGCTTTCGTATCGATTTCACAGTGATCGAATCTGTCGTCTATCGGCGGGAAATCGAGTAAGTGTATGGGCACCTTTACCCTCCATATGGGGCTGAACTACTGTATAAGTCCTTTTCAGCAAGCAGACAGCTTTTCTGTTTTGTAAATGAACAGTTCATTTGTCTTCAGTTCACGTACCTAATGCCTGGTACACACTATGAGATTTTCTGGCCGATTTACTGTCAGATCAATTATTCGCAACATGTCCGATCGGATTTCCGATCGATTTCTGAGCATTTTCCAATCGATTTCCGTTCACTTCAATAGGAAATCGATTGGAAATCAATCTGAAATGTTGGAAATAATCAATCTGACAGTAAATCGGCCAGAAAATCTCATTGTGTGTACCTAGCATAACATGGTCTGTTCGGTCACAGTCCCATCACCAAACCCCCTGCTGCTGACTAGTGTTGTGCGAACACCTAGATGTTCGGGCCGAACATGGCCGCGATGTTCGGGTGTTCGCGCCGAACTCCGAACATAATGGAAGTCAATGGGGACCCGAACTTTCGTGCTTTGTAAAGCTTCCCTACATGCTACATACCCCAAATTAGCAGGGTATGTGCACCTTGGGAGTGGGTACAAGAGGAAAAAAAATATTTGAAAAAGAGCTTATAGTTTTTGAGAAAATTGATTGTAAAGTTTCAAAGGAAAAACTGTCTTTTAAATGTGGAAAATGTCATGTTTCTTTGCACAGGTAACATGCTTTTTTTCGCCATGCAGTCATAAATGTAATACAGAGAAGAGGTTCCACGAAAAGGGACCGGTAACGCTAACCCAGCACCAGCAGCAGCACACGTGATGGAACAGAAGGAGGCGCAGGAGGAGAAGGCCACGCTTTGTGAGACACAACAACCCAGGCCTTGCATGAGGACAAGAAGCGTGCGGATAGCATGCTTTGTACCGCCATGCAGTCATAAATGTAATAAAGATAAGTGGTTCAATAAACAGGGACCACGCGGCAACGCTAACCCAGCAGCAGCAGACGTGATGGAACAGGAGGAGGCACAGGAGGAGAAGGCCACGCTTTCTGAGAAACAACATCCCAGGCCTTGCATGAGGACAAGAAGCGTGCGGATAGCATGCTTTGTACCGCCATGCAGTCATAAATGTAATAAAGATAAGTGGTTCAATAAACAGGGACCACGCGGCAACGCTAACCCAGCAGCAGCAGACGTGATGGAACAGGAGGAGGCGCAGGAGGAGAAGGCCACGCTTTGAGACACAACAACCCAGGCCTTGCATGAGGACAAGAAGCGTGCGGATAGCATGCTTTGTACCGCCATGCAGTCATAAATGTAATAAAGATAAGTGGTTCAATAAACAGGGACCGGTAACGCTAACCCAGCAGCAGCAGACGTGATGGAACAGGAGGAGGCGCAGGAGGAGAAGGCCACGCTTTGAGACACAACAACCCAGGCCTTGCATGAGGACAAGAAGCGTGCGGATAGCATGCTTTTTACCGCCATGCAGTCATAAATGTAATAAAGATAAGTGGTTCAATAAACAGGGACCACGCGGCAACGCTAACCCAGCAGCAGCAGACGTGATGGAACAGGAGGAGGCGCAGGAGGAGAAGGCCACGCTTTCAGGCGCAACTCAGGCCTTACATGAGGACAAAAAAATGCGTGCGCAAAGCAATGCAATGAGTAGTTTTCAGGACACAATGGGCTATTCGGAGGAGCTATTCCCACCACCACAATCTTCTACCTGTGAAAGGTCAATGGGACAGCCACAAATGTTGTGCCCGGATTCACAACCTTTTTCTGTGGAAAATGCACCTCGCACTGAAATGCAAGACGAGGCCGAGGATGAACATGACGTCAACAACTCAACATGACGCAAAATGGGGGCGGAACAGAAAGCTGCTTTCAATGTTTTGAAGGCCTTAATTGCCTCCGGTGGCCAGTTAAATGCATCATTCATCACACCCAAATCCCAGAGCAATGTGTGCAGGAATTTGAATCGCAGGAGGTGTACCGAGATCATCTGGACAAGTGACCAAGTGACCAAGTGACAAGTGACAAAGTGAAAAGTGACCAGTGACAAAGTGACAAAGTGACTGACAAAGTGACAAAATGACAAAGTGACAAAATGACAAAGTGACAAGTGACAAGTGACAAAGTGACAAGTGACAAAGTGACAAAGTGACAAGTGACAAAGTGACAAGTAACAAAATGACAAAGTGGCAAGTGACAAAGTGACAAGTGACAAAGTGACAAGTGACAAAGTGACAAAGTGACCAGTGACAAAGTGACAAGTGAGAGGTTGTTCTGGGGAGCTCTACTCCACTGCACACAGTCACATATGAGGAGAGGTCTCGTCGGGACTGCTGATCCTCCTCAGCTTGCTCAAAGCCTTCAGGGTTCCTGAAGATCCTCTGCTTGAAGTTCGCCGGGGTTCAGCTTGGTGTCGGGGTCGGCGGCGTCCTCCTCACTCCAACGTGGCAGATCTTCTGTTGAAGGAAAAAAAAAAACATTTTTAAAAGTCCAGTACCGCTTCTGAAGGACTCACCAAGAGATGCAGGAGCGCTTCAATCTAGCGCACCATCGCTCGCTGGGTGATGTCCCTCCCTACGCGCTGGAATTCTACGCTGCACATGCTAGCACGCTTTTGCGCAGTGCCGAGGCGCATTCCAGCAGCTAGCTAGCTACCAAGCTTCTGTGGATCTGATTGGGCCACCATGTTGGATCTCTGCCAAGTCCTCCAAAATTTTGAGCAATCCACGTTGCTTGTGACTGAGCAGTGACAACTCTACAGTCAGCATTACAATACCACTGCTGTGTTTACTGAAGAAATCAATGTTGAAGATGGAAACCGCGGGCATGATGCTAGTGGGGGAATCTGAAGATGAAAACGATCAGCGTGATGATACCAACATCAGGCAACCTGCCTCAGGAAACGCTGGTCCCAGCTATGACAAAGAACAGGACGAGGAACAGCTGGAGTTGGAGCAGGAATTGGATGCCCCCACTGCCGAGGGACAGAGCGGTGCACGTTGGACTTCCACAATTTATCGGGAATGGACAGCAGAAGAGGAAGAAAGTGATGCTGGTGACGAATATGGTGCATCACAACAATCACAACGCTCACAAGAACATGAAGACAGAGGAGTCTGGCAGGATTCTCTGGCACACATGGCTCAATTCATGCTAGACTGCATTGAACGCGGCCCGCGCATTATTCACTATTCATTATTCTGGACAACACCAATTACTGGGTTTATACCCAGTTTATACAAACACAATGTTAAAAAACTGATTGAAGAAAGTGTCAGACAGGTCAAAAATGGAACAATTCCAGCAGGCCCTTGAGGATGGAGACTTTAGAGAGGAGATTGACATCCTCCTCCTTCTCTAGCCAGTTGTACGCCGACAGACTGACTTCAGCAAACCCAGGAGGACCAGGAGGGCAGCAAAGAACACAAGCTGCTGCTAGTGCCCAAAAGGGAATGGTATTGGCAGTGTCCTTGGAGTGGGAACATTTTCTGACACCCATGCAGCAGCCCACAGAACAGCAATCGGGCAGTTCCACGTCCTCCAACACCAATCGCCTGGAGAAGATGGTCAAGGTCTACATGTCAGATGGCGTAGCTGTGTTGAACAATCCATCTGCAGACAGACGGTGAGTGTGACAGGCAGCACAGAAGGACCATGGCAACTCACTCATAGTACCACAGTTTGATAGTGCTGTCCAAAAAATTATATGGATCCGTGGACCCGGGCAGTACTGGGAAGTGGGAACGCAGATTTTAGTACCTAAACACACGATACAACATGTTTTCTGGGGTCGGACTCTGAGGCACATACAGATGGTCCCGATCATCATCCTCATCATACAACTCTTCTCCTGAGTCTGACCCACCCACCACCTCTGCCACCCCAACATCCCCAGACACAGACCCCTCATCCAGGGGCGTAGGAATAGACCCTGCAGCCCCTACAGTTGCAGGGGGGCCCCTAGCAAGTCAGGGGCCCGGAGGAGGAAAGGCTGTCACCACCGGCGTACCTACCGGGGATGCGACTCTCTAAGCCGCAGGGGGGCCCGGCCGCCCGGGGCTGCTCTGGGGCCCGCTCACTGTGCGTGGGGGGAGCGCTGCTCTGGACCCCCCAGCAAGGTGCTCAACTGGCCGCAGGCGGGTTGCCACCTTTAGGGTAAAAAAATACCGGCTTGTGGGTGTGGCCTGAGGGGTGTGGCCTAAAACTGGGAGTGGTTTGTCACGGACTTTTTAAAAGACAACTGACAAGAAAGGGATACAGAGGCTGCCATATTTTTACTTTTAAACAATGCACATTTCCTGGCTGTCCTGCTGAGCCTCTGCCTCTATTACTCTTAGCCTCACAGACCCTGAACCAGCATGAAGCAGATCAGATATTTCTGACTGAAGTCTGACAAGATTAGCTGCATGCTTGTTTTAGATGTGGAATTCAGACACTACTAATGCTAAAAACGGTCAGCTGGCAGGCAACTGGTATTTTTTAAAAGGAAATCAATATGGCAGCCTCCATATGCCACTCTGTCAGTTGCCCTGAAAGGCTCGGTCTGAGTTTCTTGAAGGCAGCATGCCGTGCCACAAAATTTTGCAACAGTAAAGCGGGATCAATGGCGCTAAAAGGAAATGTAAAATTAAACTTACCTAGGTCTTCTTCTAGCCCCCTGAAGTCATTTTGCTCCCCCCAGCAGATGTGCCCGCCTAAAGTGGAATGACAGCAAGGGACCAGAATTACTACAGGGGGCTAGAAAAAGCCCTAGGTAAGTTATACTGGGTACATGGGGGTCAGTGTGAGAGCCATTAGTAATAAGTATTGTATGGTCCCCAGCCCATTACGGATCTTCCAAATTCCCCTGACAGCAGCTTCTGCAAGTAATTCCTGGCCGGGGTTACATGCACGCCACAATGCATCCTAAGAGATATAGGCTGGTTAGATGCCAGTGCATAAATGTACTCACATCTAACCAGACTATATCTCCCAGAATCCATTCATCTCCCAAAATCCATTGCGGCATGTGGCCACCACACAGTACAAATGCTTACAGAAGCTGCAGACAGGAGAACTAGATAGGAGGATCCCAAACAGGTTGGGGCCAGAGGATCAGCACCCTTTAGTTAAAGAGACACTGAAGCGAGACACAATCTCGCTTGTTCTCTTAATAATAGCAGGGGCATGTTTGCCCCTGCTAAACCGCCGCTATCCCGTTGCTCTAAGGGGGTCTCTTACCTTACAAATCCCCCCCCTGCAAAATCCACGACCAACTTGGTCGTAGATTTTGCTGCCCTGTGCGCTTCCTGGTGAGGCCGGGCTACGATCCGCAGCCCTGCCGCACAGGCGTCTATCAGCGGTGCAGCGCCGCCTCTCCCCGCCCCTCCCCGCCCCTCTCAGTCTGCCTTCGCTGAGAGGGGCGGAGAGAGGCGCCGCTGCGCCGCTGATAGACGCGTGTGAGGCAGGGCTGCGGCTCGTAGCCCTGCCTCACCAGGAAGCGCTGCACGGGGGGATTTGAGACGTAAGGGACCCCCTTAGAGCGGCGTTATAGCGGCGGTTTAGCAGGGGCAAACATGCCCCTGCTATTATTAAGAGAATCAGCGAGATTTATTCTTGCTTCAGATTCTCTTTAAGTAATGATGCTCCCCCTGACCCCCGCACCCACAGTAGCACACATTACAAACCTGCAATTTTAAAAAAGTAAAAAAAACATTCACTGCACTTTACTATACACCTTAAAGGAATACTGTAGGGGGGTCGGGGGAAAATGAGTTGAACTTACCCGGGGCTTCTAATGGTCCCCGCAGACATCCTGTGCCCGCGCAGCCACTCACCGATGCTCTGGCCCCGCCTCCAGTTCACTTCTGGAATTTCAGACTTTAAAGTCAGAAAACCACTGCGCCTGCGTTGCCGTGTCTTCGCTCCCGCTGATGTAACCAGGAGCGTACTGCACAGGCCCAGTATGGTCTGTGCCTTGCACAGTAAGCTCCTGGTGACATCAGCGGGAGCGAGGACACGGCAACGCAGGCGCAGTGGTTTTCTGACTTTAAAGTCTGAAACTCCAGAAGTGAACTGGAGGTGGGGCCAGAGCATCGGTGAGTGGCTGCACGGGCACAGGATGTCTGTGGGGGCCGGAGCATCGGTGAGTGGCTGCGTGGGCACAGGATGTCTGCGGGGGACCAATAGAAGCCAAGGGTAAGTTCAACTCATTTTCCCCCGACCCCCCTACAGTATCCCTTTAAAGTATACCAGAAACGAAGCATAGTTAGTGAACGTTTTAAACATACCTGGGGCTTCCTCTAGCCCCATGCGCACTTATTGCTCCCACGTCGCCGTCCTCAGTCTTCTGCTCCAGTACCGGGTCCCGTAACTTCAGCCAGTCGCGGACAGTGTGAGCATGCGCAGTGCGTTCTCTCCAGCGGAGAATAGTACTACGCAGGCACAGCACTATTCTCAGCTGGAGAGAGGGCACTGCCCATGCGTAAAACTGTCTGCGACTGGCTGAAATTATGTGACCTGGTACCGAAGAGGGAGAAGACTGAGGACAGCGGCATGGGAGCAATAAGTGCAGATGGGGCTGGAGGAACATACGGACCCGGTACTGAAGCTGGAGAAGGCGGAGGACATCAGCGTGGGAGTAATCCGTGTGGATGGGGTTGGAGGAAGTTTTAGGACCCATTACTGGAGCAGGAGAAGACTGAGGACGGCGGCATGGTAGCGATCCAGACGGATGGGGCTGGAGGAAGTTATGGGACCCAGTATCGGAGCAAAAGGCTGAGGACGGCAGTGTGGGAACGTTCCCTGCGGATGGGGCTGGAGGAAGTTTTGGGACCCATTACTGGGGGAGGAGAAGACTGAGGACAGCGGCGTGGGTGCGATAAGTGCAGATGGGGCTGGAGGAAGTGACGGAACCTGGTACTGGAGCAGGAGAAGACTGAGTACAGCGGCGTGGGAGTAATCCGTGCAGATGGGGCTGGAGGAAGTTATGGGACCCGGTATCGGAGCAAAAGGCTGAGGACGGCAGTGTGGGAGCGATAAGTGCAGATGGGGCTGGAGGAAGTTATGGGACCCGGTATCGGAGCAAAAGGCTGAGGGCGGCGGTGTGGGAACGATCCCTGCAGATGGGGCTGGAGGAAGCCCAAGGTATGTATAAACCCTCCACTATGTTTCATCTCTGGTGGTGTGCATGAGGACTTATGTCACATCACGCAGACACATCAGACAGGCACATGCATCACACAGACATCACAGCAGGCAGACATCAGGACACATCACACAGACATCAGGACACATCACACAGACATCACAGGCAGATACCACTCAGACATCACACACACACAGACATCAGGACACATCACACAGACACACGCTGCATTCATACAAGCAGAGCACCTCTCGTACAGCAACACTGCTAGGTGCAAGCAATCAGCTTGCACCTGCATGTTAGAGCCGTCCCTGAAGGGTATTTCCCTCAGGTACTGGCTCTCTTCTGTTTAAATCTACAGGTGTGCGGGGAGCCAGAGGATTGGCCCGCTTTCGCGGGCCTGAAAGAAGCAGCCTATGGGCGAAGAGGCAAGAGGATAAAAGGGTCGGCTGCGTAGATCCGGCAGCCGACTGAAACAAGCGACTCTTTCCCCTCAGCACTTGCCTGGATCCTGGAGCATGGACGCTGTCGTGGCTGCGGTTCTGCGGAGGTCCCGGGAGGAAGACGGAGAGGCATGGCTCCGGGAACTGCTCGCTCATGCAAGCAGCGAGTCTGCTGCAATGGCGGCGCCCTCTGCGCCGTTGGAACAGGAGGCGGTGCCCAACGATATAGCCTCTCCTCCACCCCTGCCACGTGAGCGGAGCTCTAGCAGGGAGGGAGATGAGGAGGAGGCCAGAAGAGGATGGGCGTCGGAGAGGGCACAAGCTGTGCAATTGGAAGGGGAGCAGGAGGCGGAACCCTTTCGACATGCAGGCTTGGGCAAACGGCCCAGAAAGGCGAGGAGGGTTTTCTCTCCGCCTCCCCAGAGAACATACACGCCCAGAGCTAAGCCTGGGCCACAGCGTGGGAAACGCTCAGCAATAAGCAGGGGCCAGTCTGGAATGCCCCGGGCAGCGCTACAACAGGTGGCTGGCACAGCGGTGACTGAGCAAGCAGCTCCAGCAGGCAGCAGCCGGGCAGAGGTTCAACAAGCCACAGGAGTGGCTCCCAATACTCCTGGATCCGGTGAGTGTGATAATTCTCAGACTCTGTCTGGTATTTCTGCACGTTTAGATGATTTGTTCAGTATGTTCCATAATTTAGCCGGGAAGGTTCAGTCCCAGGGGGATGCTCAATCGCAAGGGGTGGAAGCATCTTCACCAGCAGCTGTATGGGTTCCCCCGGTAGGGGCAGGTGCAGCAGGAGGGTCAGTGAATGTCCCAACCCTGCAAGCAGGTATTGCTGAAACACATTATAAGGAAGCTTTGCCTTGCTCTCCTTCTCCCCTGGGCTTCCATTTAAGTCCCTCTGTGAAAGAAAAGATATGGAGAGGTGAATACATGGACATTTTATCTCTTCTTCCGCATTATAAGGACTTGGGAGGTAAGGAGAAGAAGGAAGGGGAGGATGAAAGGAAGCGACCAGTTCTGCGCACGTTTGCGAACTGGCTGCAGGCTTTTATAATATATACTACAGTCGCTATTGAAAAGAAGTCTGAATTAGCGGCCGGCCTGTTGCAGCACATTGACATAATCCATGATGCATACAGGCAGTTCGGCGGTTTTGCCTGGTTAAATTATGATGAGGCTTTCCGTCAGAGAATGTCGGTTCATTCTTCTTTGGTTTGGGGCACGAAGGAGGTGGCCCTTTGGTTGGGATTCATGCTCCCACAAAGGTCTGCGGTTGCAAAACCTTCCCAGGCAGCCCCAGCAAATACCTTTAAAAAAGGCGTTTGCTTCGCTTATAACGAAAATCAGTGCAAGTTTCTGTCAAACTGTCGCTATAAGCATGAATGTAATAGCTGTAGCGGTAATCACCCCGCGTTCCGTTGCTATAAAAAGATGGCAGCTCAAGGCCAGGGTAGCAGCAGCAAGGAGCTTTTTCTCAAAAGCTCCGACACCAGTGAAAGTGCAAAATATGCTGCCCTGGTTAAGCAGCTATCCAAATCAGGCGAGCAGCCGGCTGCTGTTTGATGGTTTTACCATGGGATTTGATATCCCCCCCTTTGCGGGTGAAGGCTGCACAGTAGTGCCAAACTTAAAATCGGTGGAGCAATTACCGCAGGTGGCGGAAAAGAAAATATTGAAGGAAGTGTCAGCAGGGAGGGTAGCAGGCCCATTTGATTCCCCCCCTTTTGTTAATTTCAGAATTTCTCCATTAGGGGTAGTACCTAAAAAAGCCCCCAACGAGTTCAGACTCATTCATCATTTATCGTTTCCAAAGGATAATTCATTAAATGACTGCATTAATAAGGAGTTAATTTCTGTTTCTTACATCACATTTGATCAGACACTAAAAGTTATTAAGGAGTTTGGAAGGTTCGCCCTTATGGCGAAAACAGACATTCAGTCTGCATTCAGGTTGTTGCCCATTCGGCCTGAGGGTTTCAGTTCGTTGGGTTTTTGTTTTCAAGATAAATATTATTTTGATAAATGCCTTCCTATGGGCTGTGCCCTTTCTTGTTTTTATTTTGAGTCATTTTCTACTTTTCTCGAATGGGTTGCTAAGCAACAGATTAAGCATGGTACCCTGGTCCATTATTTAGACGATTTTTTACTGATTGGACCAGGTGGTTCTCCAATTTGCCAGCAAGTGTTAGATGCCTTTCAGGTAATTATGAAGGAGTTCGGGGTGCCGTTGGCTCCGGATAAAACTGTTCAGCCCACAACAGTTATCGAATTTTTAGGGATCACCATTGATACCGTAAATATGGAGTTTCGCCTGCCTGAAACTAAGATTGTGCATTTGAGATGGTTGATTCATTCTTTGCTTGTCAGGGAGAAAGCCACTGTGAAGCAAATCCAGTCATTGTTGGGGCATCTAGCCTTTGCCTCCAGAATTATGCCGGTTGGGCGAGTTTTTTCTAGACGGTTGGCGCTGGCGATATCGGGGTGTAAGTCCCCCAGGCAGCACATCCGTTTAATCAAGGATATGAAGGATGATCTGGCAGTATGGGATGTATTCCTAGCATCGTTCAACGGCAGATCGCTATGGCAGCGAGATTTTGTGCTTGACACGGATATGTGTTTCTGCACTGATGCAGCAGGCTCAGTGGGCTATGGCGCATTTTGGAAGGGGCACTGGTCGGCGGATTTCTGGCCGGCCAGCTGGTTTGAGGCCGGGCTGGTAAAGAATATCCTGTTTTTAGAACTATTCCCTGTCGTGGTCTCATTAGAAATTTGGGGCGAACAATTTAGTAACAGTAGAATTATGGTTCAGACAGATAATAAGGGTGTTATGTACGCAGTTAATTGTCTTTCAGCAAAATCCAACCAGGTGGTTAGCTTGCTCAGACATATGGTTTTTCTATGTTTAAAACATAACATATGGCTCAAAGCCTCTTATCTGCCTGGCAAGATAAATATTATTGCTGATGCCCTATCTCGTCAACAGTGGGATTCATTCAGACTGGCAGCTCCGGGAGCGGACGCTTGTGGTATTCCATGCCCCAATCACCTGTGGTCATTGATTTGAGCAGAGTTCAGGATGTAATTAAGGATTCGGTTGCTCCAGCTACCTGGTATGCGTATTCTACAGCATGGAATAAGTGGTGTGTGTTTGCATATAATATCAATATGTCCCCACTGTCCTGTGGAGCGGATGTTTTCCTGGCATTCATATGTGCTGAATTGGAGGAGGGTTCCTCGTATAATAGAATATTGAGATTGCTGGCAGGCGTTTCCTTTTTTAGGAGGTTGGCTCAAGTGCCGGTGCATAGAGATTTTGCGGTCGTGAATCAGTTTGTGAAGGGTCTGGGCAGAAAATTAGGCAGGACCCCTGATTCCCGCAGGCCGGTATCCTTTAAAATGCTGGGGGATTTGTTCGAAGTGTTGAATACGGTGTGCTTTGACATGTATGAAGGGAGATTATTTAAAGCGGCTTTTGCGCTGTCATTTTTTGGAGCATTGAGAATTTCTGAAATGGTGGCTCCTAGTAAACAAGGCAATGCCAATCTGTTGTCTGATCATGTGGTGCTGACAGGAGACAGGTTACTTATCTTTATCTGCAGGTCAAAAACTGATCAAAGGGGTAAAGGGGCCTGGCTCAGGCTCGGCAAGTTGGTAGACTCTATTTGCTGCCCGTATAGTGCAGTAGAGAGCTATTTGCGGGTAAAGCCTGTATCCGGGTCCTTCTTGGTGCACAAGGATGGCACCCCCCTTTCAGCATTTCAATTCCGGGCGATTTTCAAAAAATGCCTGGTTGTCCTGGGTTTGGAGGAATTTAATTTCACAGCTCATTCATTTAGAATTGGCGCTGCTACAGAGGCAGCGAGATTGGGTCTAGCAGAAGCTGACATTCAGAGAATCGGTAGATGGGAGTCGAGTAGATTTAAATTGTATGTCAGGCCTAACTTGTGCATTGATTAATTGCAGGTCGTAAGGTCACAGTTTGGGTGGTTGGCCACTCTTACGTTTACTGGGCAAGGAGGAGAGCACGCTTCCGTCCTTATACTGAGAATCTCTTTCTTGATCCTGCTAATTTCAGAATCCTATGGCAAGGTACTAGAGGCCTCCATTGGGACGCCCTTTATGATTTAATTCTGTCTAAGCTTAAGTTGTGGCCTGCTCCGGACTTCCTCATCCTTCACGCAGGAGGTAATGATGTTGGAAAGCGGAACACTATAGAGTTGATGCAGGAAATGAAGCGCGATGTGCGGCAGCTTGCACTGCAGCTGCCGGCCACCGTTTTAATTTTCTCGGAAGTTATTCCTAGGATTATATGGCTCAAGCACCAAATGAGTTTCATGAATAAAATCCGCAAAAGAATCAACAGATTTATGAATAAAGTTATGTGTGACATTGGTGGTTTATCTCTCCGTCACGTGGAGTTGGAAGAGTCGGTTGCAGGCTTGTATCGGCCTGATGGAGTCCATTTATCGGACATTGGTGTGGATATATTTAACTCAAACATTCACTCAATCATTGAAAAGGTCGCGGTGGTGGGGGCCCAGTCCGGCTAAGCCGCCCTGGTCGTTTGGGTAATGTCACCCTGCGGGCGGACATTTGTTGAATAAAGTTATGTAATGTTTTACTTTATCAGTATATTAAAGAAAAATAAAGAAAAAGACATTTCAGTTGATATTAAACATATTGGTTTGGTTACCCCAAAATAAATGGCCGCGGCCTTTTCGCCAACTGTTGTTTGTGTGTTCATTTATATAATGTTATGTTATACAATGTTATAGGAATGGGATGTGCGATAACATGCTAGGTGCAAGCAATCAGCTTGCACCTGCATGTTAGAGCCGTCCCTGAAGGGTATTTCCCTCAGGTACTGGCTCTCTTCTGTTTAAATCTACAGGTGTGCGGGGAGCCAGAGGATTGGCCCGCTTTCGCGGGCCTGAAAGAAGCAGCCTATGGGCGAAGAGGCAGGAGGATAAAAGGGTCGGCTGCGTAGATCCGGCAGCCGACTGAAACAAGCGACTCTTTCCCCTCCCCCCCCCCCCCCCCCCCAATGTTAGTTGCGCTCATGCTTGTCGCGGTTAATTGGGGTACCTTGTGGGTAATGTCACCCTGCGAGGCGGACATTTGTTGAATAAAGTTATGTAATGTTTTACTTTATCAGTATATTAAAGAAAAATAAAGAAAAAGACATTTCAGTTGATATTAAACATATTGGTTTGGTTACCCCAAAATAAATGGCCGCAGCCTTTTCGCCAACTGTTGTTTGTGTGTTCATTTATATAATGTTATGTTATACAATGTTATAGGAATGGGATGTGCGATAACATGCGTTCTGCAGCCTGTCGCAGCTTCAGCTTCTCCACGTGTATCTCTGTCTCTCTCTCTCCTTCTCTGGGGCAGAGCTCATTTTGGGGGGAGGGGTGCTGGGCATTCCTCTGAACACTGAACTGTATCAGTGTGTTAAGCTCAGCGCTGCAGTCAGGGCAGGGGAGGCAGGGGCTGTGTACATCCTGCAGAAGGGAGAACAGGCTGTAAACTTTACTCGTAGTTTATGTAGTATGATTACATTGACCTGTTGTCTCCCCCTCTGCTCTTGTGGTTCAGTCCACAAAAAAAAAAAAAAAAACGGACAGATACATTGCCGGAAAAACAATTTTTCCGGCAGTGGCTTTGTAATTAAAATTCCGGCCGGGCCGGGGAGATAACGGCCAGGTGGCAACCCTAGCCGCAGCGTCTAATAGACGCTGCGCCAGTTCATTCCCCGCAGCCCCGCTTCAGCAGCCTGCATAGTCTCCAGCAGGCAGAGCAGGGCTACGGCAAGATGGCCGCCGAAGAAGCCCTACACTGGAGACTATTTGTGTCTCCAGTACAGGGCTTCGGCAGCCATCTTGCCGTAGCCCTGCACTCTGCCTGTCAGCGCGGGAGATGTGCTGCAGGAGGACTCGGGGAGCTGCGAGCCAGATGCCGGGAGAGGAGAAGACTTCTGTCAGGTAAGTGAATTGTTTTTTTTCACAGGTGCATTTTTTTTTCTAGTGTCTGCTGCCTACATTGTGATTTTCTGGTGTCTGCTGCCCACATTGCTATTTTCTGGTCACTGCTGCCCACATTGCGATTTTCAGGTGTCTGCTGCCCACATTGTGATTTTCTGGTGTCTGCTGCCCACATTGTGATTTTCTGGTGTCTGCTGCCCACATTGTGATTTTCAGGTGTCTGCTGCCCACATTACGATTTTCAGGTGTCTGCTGCCCACATTACGATTTTCAGGTGTCTGCAGCCCACATTGCGATTTTCAGGTGTCTGCTGCCCACATTATGATTTTCTGGTCACTGCTGCCCACATTGTGATTTTCTGGTGTCTGCTGCCCACATTGTGATTTTCAGGTGTCTGCTGCCCACATTACGATTTTCAGGTGTCTGCTGCCCACATTACGATTTTCAGGTGTCTGCTGCCCACATTGCGATTTTCAGGTGTCTGCTGCCCACATTATGATTTTCTGGTCACTGCTGCCCACATTGTGATTTTCTGGTGTCTTCTGCCCACATTACGATTTTATGGTCACTGCTGCCCACATTGCGATTTTCTGGTCACTGCTGCCCACATTGCGATTTTCTGGTCACTGCTGCCCACATTGCGATTTTCTGGTAACTGCTGCCCACATTGTGATTTTCAGGTGTCTGCTGCCCACATTACGATTTTCAGGTGTCTGCTGCCCACATTGTGATTTTCTGGTCACTGCTGCCCACATTGCGATTTTCTGGTAACTGCTGCCCACATTGTGATTTTCAGGTGTCTGCTGCCCACATTACGATTTTCAGGTGTCTGCTGCCCACATTGCGATTTTCTGGTGTCTGCTGCCCACATTGTGATTTTCTGGTGTCTGCTGCCCACATTGCAATTTTCTGGTGTCTGCTGCCCACATTATGATTTTCAGGTGTCTGCTGCCCACATTACGATTTTCTGGTGTCTGCTGCCCACATTGTGATTTTCAGGTGTCTGCTGCCCACATTGCGATTTTCTGGTCACTGCTGCCCACATTACGATTTTCTGGTCACTGCTGCCTACATTGCGATTTTCTGGTGTCTGCTGCCCACATTACGATTTTCTGGTGTCTGCTGCCCACATTACGATTTTCTGGTCACTGCTGCCCACATTGCGATTTTCTGGTGTCTGCTGCCCACATTGTGATTTTCAGGTGTCTGCTGCCCACATTGTGATTTTCAGGTGTCTGCTGCCCACATTACGATTTTCAGGTGTCTGCTGCCCACATTGTGATTTTCAGGTGTCTGCTGCCCACATTACGATTTTCAGGTGTCTGCTGCCCACATTACGATTTTCTGGTGACTGCTGCCCACATTGTGATTTTCAGGTGTCTGCTGCCCACATTGTGATTTTCAGGTGTCTGCTGCCCACATTACGATTTTCAGGTGTCTGCTGCCCACATTGTGATTTTCAGGTGTCTGCTGCCCACATTGTGATTTTCAGGTGTCTGCTGCCCACATTACGATTTTCAGGTGTCTGCTGCCCACATTGTGATTTTCTGGTGTCTGCTGCCCACATTACGATTTTCTGGTCACTGCTGCCCACATTGCGATTTTCTGGTCACTGCTGCCCACATTGCGATTTTCTGGTGTCTGCTGCCCACATTACGATTTTCTGGTGTCTGCTGCCCACATTACGATTTTCAGGTGTCTGCTGCCCACATTACAATTTTCAGGTGTCTGCTGCCCACATTACGATTTTCTGGTGTCTGCTGCCCACATTACGATTTTCAGGTGTCTGCTGCCCACATTGTGATTTTCAGGTGTCTGCTGCCCACATTACAATTTTCAGGTGTCTGCTGCCCACATTGTGATTTTCTGGTGTCTGCTGCCCACATTACGATTTTCTGGTCAATGCTGCCCACATTGCGATTTTCTGGTCACTGCTGCCCACATTGCGATTTTCTGGTGTCTGCTGCCCACATTACGATTTTCTGGTGTCTGCTGCCCACATTACGATTTTCAGGTGTCTGCTGCCCACATTACGATTTTCTGGTGACTGCTGCCCACATTACAATTTTCAGGTGTCTGCTGCCCACATTACGATTTTCTGGTGTCTGCTGCCCACATTACGATTTTCTGGTGTCTGCTGCCTACATTGTGATTTTCAGGTGTCTGCTGCCCACATTGTGATTTTCAGGTGTCTGCTGCCCACATTGTGATTTTCAGGTGTCTGCTGCCCACATTGTGATTTTCAGGTGTCTGCTGCCCACATTACGATTTTCAGGTGTCTGCTGCCCACATTATGATTTTCTGGTCACTGCTGCCCACATTGCGATTTTCTGGTCACTGCTGCCCACATTGCGATTTTCAGGTGTCTGCTGCCCACATTACGATTTTCTGGTGTCTGCTGCCCACATTACGATTTTCAGGTGTCTGCTGCCCACATTACGATTTTCAGGTGTCTGCTGCCCACATTACGATTTTCTGGTCACTGCTGCCCACATTATGATTTTCTGGTCACTGCTGCCCACATTGCGATTTTCTGGTCACTGCTGCCCACATTGCGATTTTCTGGTCACTGCTGCCCACATTGCGATTTTCTGGTGTCTGCTGCCCACATTACGATTTTCTGGTGTCTGCTGCCCACATTACGATTTTCAGGTGTCTGCTGCCCACATTACGATTTTCAGGTGTCTGCTGCCCACATTATGATTTTCTGGTGTCTGCTGCCCACATTGCGATTTTCTGGTGTCTGCTGCCCACATTACGATTTTCAGGTGTCTGCTGCCCACATTGCGATTTTCAGGTGTCTGCTGCCCACATTGCGATTTTCAGGTGTCTGCTGCCCACATTGTGATTTTCAGGTGTCTGCTGCCTACATTGTGATTTTCAGGTGTCTGCTGCCCACATTGTGATTTTCAGGTGCCTGCTGCCCACATTATGATTTTCTGGTGTCTGCTGCCCACATTACGATTTTCAGGTGTCTGCTGCCCACATTGCGATTTTCAGGTGTCTGCTGCCCACATTACGATTTTCAGGTGTCTGCTGCCCACATTACGATTTTCAGGTGTCTGCTGCCCACATTGTGATTTTCTGGTGTCTGCTGCCCACATTACGATTTTCTGGTCAATGCTGCCCACATTGCGATTTTCTGGTCACTGCTGCCCACATTGCGATTTTCTGGTGTCTGCTGCCCACATTACGATTTTCTGGTGTCTGCTGCCCACATTACGATTTTCAGGTGTCTGCTGCCCACATTACGATTTTCTGGTGACTGCTGCCCACATTACAATTTTCAGGTGTCTGCTGACCACATTACGATTTTCTGGTGTCTGCTGCCCACATTACGATTTTCTGGTGTCTGCTGCCTACATTGTGATTTTCAGGTGTCTGCTGCCCACATTGTGATTTTCAGGTGTCTGCTGCCCACATTACTATTTTCAGGTGTCTGCTGCCCACATTATGATTTTCTGGTCACTGCTGCCCACATTGCGATTTTCTGGTCACTGCTGCCCACATTGCGATTTTCTGGTCACTGCTGCCCACATTGCGATTTTCTGGTGTCTGCTGCCCACATTACGATTTTCTGGTGTCTGCTGCCCACATTACGATTTTCAGGTGTCTGCTGCCCACATTACGATTTTCAGGTGTCTGCTGCCCACATTATGATTTTCTGGTGTCTGCTGCCCACATTGCGATTTTCTGGTGTCTGCTGCCCACATTACGATTTTCAGGTGTCTGCTGCCCACATTGCGATTTTCAGGTGTCTGCTGCCCACATTGCGATTTTCAGGTGTCTGCTGCCCACATTATGATTTTCTGGTCACTGCTGCCCACATTGCGATTTTCTGGTCACTGCTGCCCACATTGCGATTTTCTGGTGTCTGCTGCCCACATTACGATTTTCTGGTGTCTGCTGCCCACATTACGATTTTCAGGTGTCTGCTGCCCACATTACGATTTTCAGGTGTCTGCTGCCCACATTATGATTTTCTGGTCACTGCTGCCCACATTATGATTTTCTGGTCACTGCTGCCCACATTGCGATTTTCTGGTCACTGCTGCCCACATTGCGATTTTCTGGTCACTGCTGCCCACATTGCGATTTTCTGGTGTCTGCTGCCCACATTACGATTTTCAGGTGTCTGCTGCCCACATTACGATTTTCTGGTGTCTGCT
The DNA here is from genome assembly GCF_040937935.1 of Hyperolius riggenbachi. Taxonomy (NCBI): domain Eukaryota; kingdom Metazoa; phylum Chordata; class Amphibia; order Anura; family Hyperoliidae; genus Hyperolius; species Hyperolius riggenbachi. Next base: position 2,772,309 of record NC_090651.1, read on the forward strand.
GCCCACATTACGATTTTCAGGTGTCTGCTGCCCACATTGCGATTTTCTGGTGTCTGCTGCCCACATTACGATTTTCAGGTGTCTGCTGCCCACATTACGATTTTCTGGTGTCTGCTGCCCACATTACGATTTTCAGGTGTCTGCTGCCCACATTACGATTTTCAGGTGTCTGCTGCCCACATTATGATTTTCTGGTGTCTGCTGCCCACATTGCGATTTTCTGGTGTCTGCTGCCCACATTACGATTTTCAGGTGTCTGCTGCCCACATTGCGATTTTCAGGTGTCTGCTGCCCACATTGCGATTTTCAGGTGTCTGCTGCCCACATTGTGATTTTCAGGTGCCTGCTGCCCACATTATGATTTTCTGGTGTCTGCTGCCCACATTACGATTTTCAGGTGTCTGCTGCCCACATTGCGATTTTCAGGTGTCTGCTGCCCACATTGCGATTTTCTGGTGTCTGCTGCCCACATTACGATTTTCAGGTGTCTGCTGCCCACATTACGATTTTCTGGTCACTGCTGCCCACATTGCGATTTTCTGGTCACTGCTGCCCACTTTGCGATTTTCTGGTGTCTGCTGCCCACATTACGATTTTCAGGTGTCTGCTGCCCACATTGCGATTTTCTGGTGTCTGCTGCCCACATTACGATTTTCAGGTGTCTGCTGCCCACATTACGATTTTCTGGTCACTGCTGCCCACATTGCGATTTTCTGGTCACTGCTGCCCACATTGCGATTTTCTGGTGTCTGCTGCCCACATTACGATTTTCAGGTGTCTGCTGCCCACATTGCGATTTTCTGGTCACTGCTGCCTACATTGTGATTTTCAGGTGTCTGCTGCCCACATTACGATTTTCAGGTGTCTGCTGCCCACATTACGATTTTCTGGTGTCTGCTGCCCACATTGTGATTTTCAGGTGTCTGCTGCCCACATTGCGATTTTCTGGTCACTGCTGCCCACATTACGATTTTCTGGTCACTGCTGCCTACATTGCGATTTTCTGGTGCCTGCTGCCCACATTGCGATTTTCTGGTGTCTGCTGCCCACATTATGATTTTCTGGTGTCTGCTGCCCACATTATGATTTTCTGGTGTCTGCTGCCCACATTGCGATTTTCAGGTGTCTGCTGCCCACATTGCGATTTTCAGGTGCCTGCTGCCCACATTGTGATTTTCTGGTCACTGCTGCCTACATTGTGATTTTCAGGTGTCTGCTGCCCACATTGTGATTTTCAGGTGCCTGCTGCCCACATTATGATTTTCTGGTGTCTGCTGCCCACATTACGATTTTCTGGTCACTGCTGCCCACATTGCGATTTTCTGGTGTCTGCTGCCCACATTGTGATTTTCAGGTGTCTGCTGCCCACATTGTGATTTTCAGGTGTCTGCTGCCCACATTACGATTTTCAGGTGTCTGCTGCCCACATTACGATTTTCTGGTCACTGCTGCCCACATTACGATTTTCTGGTGACTGCTGCCCACATTGTGATTTTCAGGTGTCTGCTGCCCACATTGTGATTTTCAGGTGTCTGCTGCCCACATTACGATTTTCAGGTGTCTGCTGCCCACATTGTGATTTCAAGGTGTCTGCTGCCCACATTGTGATTTTCAGGTGTCTGCTGCCCACATTACGATTTTCAGGTGTCTGCTGCCCACATTACGATTTTCTGGTGACTGCTGCCCACATTGTGATTTTCAGGTGTCTGCTGCCCACATTGTGATTTTCAGGTGTCTGCTGCCCACATTGTGATTTTCAGGTGCCTGCTGCCCACATTATGATTTTCTGGTGTCTGCTGCCCACATTACGATTTTCTGGTCACTGCTGCCCACATTACGATTTTCAGGTGTCTGCTGCCCACATTATGATTTTCTGGTCACTGCTGCCCACATTATGATTTTCTGGTCACTGCTGCCCACATTGCGATTTTCTGGTCACTGCTGCCCACATTGCGATTTTCTGGTCACTGCTGCCCACATTGCGATTTTCTGGTGTCTGCTGCCCACATTACGATTTTCTGGTGTCTGCTGCCCACATTACGATTTTCAGGTGTCTGCTGCCCACATTACGATTTTCAGGTGTCTGCTGCCCACATTATGATTTTCTGGTGTCTGCTGCCCACATTGCGATTTTCTGGTGTCTGCTGCCCACATTACGATTTTCAGGTGTCTGCTGCCCACATTGCGATTTTCAGGTGTCTACTGCCCACATTGCGATTTTCAGGTGTCTGCTGCCCACATTATGATTTTCTGGTCACTGCTGCCCACATTGCGATTTTCTGGTCACTGCTGCCCACATTGCGATTTTCTGGTGTCTGCTGCCCACATTACGATTTTCTGGTGTCTGCTGCCCACATTACGATTTTCAGGTGTCTGCTGCCCACATTACGATTTTCAGGTGTCTGCTGCCCACATTATGATTTTCTGGTCACTGCTGCCCACATTATGATTTTCTGGTCACTGCTGCCCACATTGCGATTTTCTGGTCACTGCTGCCCACATTGCGATTTTCTGGTCACTGCTGCCCACATTGCGATTTTCTGGTGTCTGCTGCCCACATTACGATTTTCTGGTGTCTGCTGCCCACATTACGATTTTCAGGTGTCTGCTGCCCACATTACGATTTTCAGGTGTCTGCTGCCCACATTATGATTTTCTGGTGTCTGCTGCCCACATTGCGATTTTCTGGTGTCTGCTGCCCACATTACGATTTTCAGGTGTCTGCTGCCCACATTGCGATTTTCAGGTGTCTGCTGCCCACATTGCGATTTTCAGGTGTCTGCTGCCCACATTGTGATTTTCAGGTGTCTGCTGCCTACATTGTGATTTTCAGGTGTCTGCTGCCCACATTGTGATTTTCAGGTGCCTGCTGCCCACATTGCGATTTTCAGGTGTCTGCTGCCCACATTATGATTTTCTGGTGTCTGCTGCCCACATTACGATTTTCAGGTGTCTGCTGCCCACATTGCGATTTTCAGGTGTCTGCTGCCCACATTGCGATTTTCTGGTGTCTGCTGCCCACATTACGATTTTCAGGTGTCTGCTGCCCACATTACGATTTTCTGGTCACTGCTGCCCACATTGCGATTTTCTGGTCACTGCTGCCCACATTGCGATTTTCTGGTGTCTGCTGCCCACATTACGATTTTCAGGTGTCTGCTGCCCACATTGCGATTTTCTGGTGTCTGCTGCCCACATTACGATTTTCAGGTGTCTGCTGCCCACATTACGATTTTCTGGTCACTGCTGCCCACATTGCGATTTTCTGGTCACTGCTGCCCACATTGCGATTTTCTGGTGTCTGCTGCCCACATTACGATTTTCAGGTGTCTGCTGCCCACATTGCGATTTTCTGGTCACTGCTGCCTACATTGTGATTTTCAGGTGTCTGCTGCCCACATTACGATTTTCAGGTGTCTGCTGCCCACATTACGATTTTCTGGTGTCTGCTGCCCACATTGTGATTTTCAGGTGTCTGCTGCCCACATTGCGATTTTCTGGTCACTGCTGCCCACATTACGATTTTCTGGTCACTGCTGCCTACATTGCGATTTTCTGGTGCCTGCTGCCCACATTGCGATTTTCTGGTGTCTGCTGCCCACATTATGATTTTCTGGTGTCTGCTGCCCACATTATGATTTTCTGGTGTCTGCTGCCCACATTGCGATTTTCAGGTGTCTGCTGCCTACATTGTGATTTTCAGGTGCCTGCTGCCCACATTGTGATTTTCTGGTCACTGCTGCCTACATTGTGATTTTCAGGTGTCTGCTGCCCACATTGTGATTTTCAGGTGCCTGCTGCCCACATTATGATTTTCTGGTGTCTGCTGCCCACATTACGATTTTCTGGTCACTGCTGCCCACATTGCGATTTTCTGGTGTCTGCTGCCCACATTGTGATTTTCAGGTGTCTGCTGCCCACATTGTGATTTTCAGGTGTCTGCTGCCCACATTACGATTTTCAGGTGTCTGCTGCCCACATTACGATTTTCTGGTGTCTGCTGCCCACATTACGATTTTCAGGTGTCTGCTGCCCACATTACGATTTTCAGGTGTCTGCTGCCCACATTATGATTTTCTGGTGTCTGCTGCCCACATTGCGATTTTCTGGTGTCTGCTGCCCACATTACGATTTTCAGGTGTCTGCTGCCCACATTGCGATTTTCAGGTGTCTGCTGCCCACATTGCGATTTTCAGGTGTCTGCTGCCCACATTGTGATTTTCAGGTGTCTGCTGCCTACATTGTGATTTTCAGGTGTCTGCTGCCCACATTGTGATTTTCAGGTGCCTGCTGCCCACATTATGATTTTCTGGTGTCTGCTGCCCACATTACGATTTTCAGGTGTCTGCTGCCCACATTGCGATTTTCAGGTGTCTGCTGCCCACATTACGATTTTCAGGTGTCTGCTGCCCACATTACGATTTTCAGGTGTCTGCTGCCCACATTGTGATTTTCTGGTGTCTGCTGCCCACATTACGATTTTCTGGTCAATGCTGCCCACATTGCGATTTTCTGGTCACTGCTGCCCACATTGCGATTTTCTGGTGTCTGCTGCCCACATTACGATTTTCTGGTGTCTGCTGCCCACATTACGATTTTCAGGTGTCTGCTGCCCACATTACGATTTTCTGGTGACTGCTGCCCACATTACAATTTTCAGGTGTCTGCTGCCCACATTACGATTTTCTGGTGTCTGCTGCCCACATTACGATTTTCTGGTGTCTGCTGCCTACATTGTGATTTTCAGGTGTCTGCTGCCCACATTGTGATTTTCAGGTGTCTGCTGCCCACATTACTATTTTCAGGTGTCTGCTGCCCACATTATGATTTTCTGGTCACTGCTGCCCACATTGCGATTTTCTGGTCACTGCTGCCCACATTGCGATTTTCTGGTCACTGCTGCCCACATTGCGATTTTCTGGTGTCTGCTGCCCACATTACGATTTTCTGGTGTCTGCTGCCCACATTACGATTTTCAGGTGTCTGCTGCCCACATTACGATTTTCAGGTGTCTGCTGCCCACATTATGATTTTCTGGTGTCTGCTGCCCACATTGCGATTTTCTGGTGTCTGCTGCCCACATTACGATTTTCAGGTGTCTGCTGCCCACATTGCGATTTTCAGGTGTCTGCTGCCCACATTGCGATTTTCAGGTGTCTGCTGCCCACATTATGATTTTCTGGTCACTGCTGCCCACATTGCGATTTTCTGGTCACTGCTGCCCACATTGCGATTTTCTGGTGTCTGCTGCCCACATTACGATTTTCTGGTGTCTGCTGCCCACATTACGATTTTCAGGTGTCTGCTGCCCACATTACGATTTTCAGGTGTCTGCTGCCCACATTATGATTTTCTGGTCACTGCTGCCCACATTATGATTTTCTGGTCACTGCTGCCCACATTGCGATTTTCTGGTCACTGCTGCCCACATTGCGATTTTCTGGTCACTGCTGCCCACATTGCGATTTTCTGGTGTCTGCTGCCCACATTACGATTTTCAGGTGTCTGCTGCCCACATTACGATTTTCTGGTGTCTGCTGCCCACATTACGATTTTCAGGTGTCTGCTGCCCACATTGCGATTTTCTGGTGTCTGCTGCCCACATTACGATTTTCAGGTGTCTGCTGCCCACATTACGATTTTCTGGTGTCTGCTGCCCACATTACGATTTTCAGGTGTCTGCTGCCCACATTATGATTTTCTGGTGTCTGCTGCCCACATTGCGATTTTCTGGTGTCTGCTGCCCACATTACGATTTTCAGGTGTCTGCTGCCCACATTGCGATTTTCAGGTGTCTGCTGCCCACATTACGATTTTCTGGTCACTGCTGCCCACATTACGATTTTCTGGTGACTGCTGCCCACATTGTGATTTTCAGGTGTCTGCTGCCCACATTGTGATTTTCAGGTGTCTGCTGCCCACATTACGATTTTCAGGTGTCTGCTGCCCACATTGTGATTTCAAGGTGTCTGCTGCCCACATTGTGATTTTCAGGTGTCTGCTGCCCACATTACGATTTTCAGGTGTCTGCTGCCCACATTACGATTTTCTGGTGACTGCTGCCCACATTGTGATTTTCAGGTGTCTGCTGCCCACATTGTGATTTTCAGGTGTCTGCTGCCCACATTGTGATTTTCAGGTGCCTGCTGCCCACATTATGATTTTCTGGTGTCTGCTGCCCACATTACGATTTTCTGGTCACTGCTGCCCACATTACGATTTTCAGGTGTCTGCTGCCCACATTATGATTTTCTGGTCACTGCTGCCCACATTATGATTTTCTGGTCACTGCTGCCCACATTGCGATTTTCTGGTCACTGCTGCCCACATTGCGATTTTCTGGTCACTGCTGCCCACATTGCGATTTTCTGGTGTCTGCTGCCCACATTACGATTTTCTGGTGTCTGCTGCCCACATTACGATTTTCAGGTGTCTGCTGCCCACATTACGATTTTCAGGTGTCTGCTGCCCACATTATGATTTTCTGGTGTCTGCTGCCCACATTGCGATTTTCTGGTGTCTGCTGCCCACATTACGATTTTCAGGTGTCTGCTGCCCACATTGCGATTTTCAGGTGTCTGCTGCCCACATTGCGATTTTCAGGTGTCTGCTGCCCACATTATGATTTTCTGGTCACTGCTGCCCACATTGCGATTTTCTGGTCACTGCTGCCCACATTGCGATTTTCTGGTGTCTGCTGCCCACATTACGATTTTCTGGTGTCTGCTGCCCACATTACGATTTTCAGGTGTCTGCTGCCCACATTACGATTTTCAGGTGTCTGCTGCCCACATTATGATTTTCTGGTCACTGCTGCCCACATTATGATTTTCTGGTCACTGCTGCCCACATTGCGATTTTCTGGTCACTGCTGCCCACATTGCGATTTTCTGGTCACTGCTGCCCACATTGCGATTTTCTGGTGTCTGCTGCCCACATTACGATTTTCTGGTGTCTGCTGCCCACATTACGATTTTCAGGTGTCTGCTGCCCACATTACGATTTTCAGGTGTCTGCTGCCCACATTATGATTTTCTGGTGTCTGCTGCCCACATTGCGATTTTCTGGTGTCTGCTGCCCACATTACGATTTTCAGGTGTCTGCTGCCCACATTGCGATTTTCAGGTGTCTGCTGCCCACATTGCGATTTTCAGGTGTCTGCTGCCCACATTGTGATTTTCAGGTGTCTGCTGCCTACATTGTGATTTTCAGGTGTCTGCTGCCCACATTGTGATTTTCAGGTGCCTGCTGCCCACATTGCGATTTTCAAGTGTCTGCTGCCCACATTATGATTTTCTGGTGTCTGCTGCCCACATTACGATTTTCAGGTGTCTGCTGCCCACATTGCGATTTTCAGGTGTCTGCTGCCCACATTGCGATTTTCTGGTGTCTGCTGCCCACATTACGATTTTCAGGTGTCTGCTGCCCACATTACGATTTTCTGGTCACTGCTGCCCACATTGCGATTTTCTGGTCACTGCTGCCCACATTGCGATTTTCTGGTGTCTGCTGCCCACATTACGATTTTCAGGTGTCTGTTGCCCACATTGCGATTTTCTGGTGTCTGCTGCCCACATTACGATTTTCAGGTGTCTGCTGCCCACATTACGATTTTCTGGTCACTGCTGCCCACATTGCGATTTTCTGGTCACTGCTGCCCACATTGCGATTTTCTGGTGTCTGCTGCCCACATTACGATTTTCAGGTGTCTGCTGCCCACATTGCGATTTTCTGGTCACTGCTGCCTACATTGTGATTTTCAGGTGTCTGCTGCCCACATTACGATTTTCAGGTGTCTGCTGCCCACATTACGATTTTCTGGTGTCTGCTGCCCACATTGTGATTTTCAGGTGTCTGCTGCCCACATTGCGATTTTCTGGTCACTGCTGCCCACATTACGATTTTCTGGTCACTGCTGCCTACATTGCGATTTTCTGGTGCCTGCTGCCCACATTGCGATTTTCTGGTGTCTGCTGCCCACATTATGATTTTCTGGTGTCTGCTGCCCACATTATGATTTTCTGGTGTCTGCTGCCCACATTGCGATTTTCAGGTGTCTGCTGCCTACATTGTGATTTTCAGGTGCCTGCTGCCCACATTGTGATTTTCTGGTCACTGCTGCCTACATTGTGATTTTCAGGTGCCTGCTGCCCACATTGCGATTTTCTGGTCACTGCTGCCCACATTGCGATTTTCTGGTCACTGCTGCCCACATTGCGATTTTCTGGTGTCTGCTGCCCACATTACGATTTTCAGGTGTCTGCTGCCCACATTACGATTTTCTGGTGTCTGCTGCCCACATTACGATTTTCAGGTGTCTGCTGCCCACATTGCGATTTTCTGGTGTCTGCTGCCCACATCACGATTTTCAGGTGTCTGCTGCCCACATTATGATTTTCTGGTGTCTGCTGCCCACATTGCGATTTTCTGGTGTCTGCTGCCCACATTACGATTTTCAGGTGTCTGCTGCCCACATTGCGATTTTCAGGTGTCTGCTGCCCACATTACGATTTTCTGGTCACTGCTGCCCACATTACGATTTTCTGGTGACTGCTGCCCACATTGTGATTTTCAGGTGTCTGCTGCCCACATTGTGATTTTCAGGTGTCTGCTGCCCACATTACGATTTTCAGGTGTCTGCTGCCCACATTGTGATTTCAAGGTGTCTGCTGCCCACATTGTGATTTTCAGGTGTCTGCTGCCCACATTACGATTTTCAGGTGTCTGCTGCCCACATTACGATTTTCTGGTGACTGCTGCCCACATTGTGATTTTCAGGTGTCTGCTGCCCACATTGTGATTTTCAGGTGTCTGCTGCCCACATTGTGATTTTCAGGTGCCTGCTGCCCACATTATGATTTTCTGGTGTCTGCTGCCCACATTACGATTTTCTGGTCACTGCTGCCCACATTACGATTTTCAGGTGTCTGCTGCCCACATTATGATTTTCTGGTCACTGCTGCCCACATTATGATTTTCTGGTCACTGCTGCCCACATTGCGATTTTCTGGTCACTGCTGCCCACATTGCGATTTTCTGGTCACTGCTGCCCACATTGCGATTTTCTGGTGTCTGCTGCCCACATTACGATTTTCTGGTGTCTGCTGCCCACATTACGATTTTCAGGTGTCTGCTGCCCACATTACGATTTTCAGGTGTCTGCTGCCCACATTATGATTTTCTGGTGTCTGCTGCCCACATTGCGATTTTCTGGTGTCTGCTGCCCACATTACGATTTTCAGGTGTCTGCTGCCCACATTGCGATTTTCAGGTGTCTGCTGCCCACATTGCGATTTTCAGGTGTCTGCTGCCCACATTATGATTTTCTGGTCACTGCTGCCCACATTGCGATTTTCTGGTCACTGCTGCCCACATTGCGATTTTCTGGTGTCTGCTGCCCACATTACGATTTTCTGGTGTCTGCTGCCCACATTACGATTTTCAGGTGTCTGCTGCCCACATTACGATTTTCAGGTGTCTGCTGCCCACATTATGATTTTCTGGTCACTGCTGCCCACATTATGATTTTCTGGTCACTGCTGCCCACATTGCGATTTTCTGGTCACTGCTGCCCACATTGCGATTTTCTGGTCACTGCTGCCCACATTGCGATTTTCTGGTGTCTGCTGCCCACATTACGATTTTCTGGTGTCTGCTGCCCACATTACGATTTTCAGGTGTCTGCTGCCCACATTACGATTTTCAGGTGTCTGCTGCCCACATTATGATTTTCTGGTGTCTGCTGCCCACATTGCGATTTTCTGGTGTCTGCTGCCCACATTACGATTTTCAGGTGTCTGCTGCCCACATTGCGATTTTCAGGTGTCTGCTGCCCACATTGCGATTTTCAGGTGTCTGCTGCCCACATTGTGATTTTCAGGTGTCTGCTGCCTACATTGTGATTTTCAGGTGTCTGCTGCCCACATTGTGATTTTCAGGTGCCTGCTGCCCACATTGCGATTTTCAGGTGTCTGCTGCCCACATTATGATTTTCTGGTGTCTGCTGCCCACATTACGATTTTCAGGTGTCTGCTGCCCACATTGCGATTTTCAGGTGTCTGCTGCCCACATTGCGATTTTCTAGTGTCTGCTGCCCACATTACGATTTTCAGGTGTCTGCTGCCCACATTACGATTTTCTGGTCACTGCTGCCCACATTGCGATTTTCTGGTCACTGCTGCCCACATTGCGATTTTCTGGTGTCTGCTGCCCACATTACGATTTTCAGGTGTCTGCTGCCCACATTGCGATTTTCTGGTGTCTGCTGCCCACATTACGATTTTCAGGTGTCTGCTGCCCACATTACGATTTTCTGGTCACTGCTGCCCACATTGCGATTTTCTGGTCACTGCTGCCCACATTGCGATTTTCTGGTGTCTGCTGCCCACATTACGATTTTCAGGTGTCTGCTGCCCACATTGCGATTTTCTGGTCACTGCTGCCTACATTGTGATTTTCAGGTGTCTGCTGCCCACATTACGATTTTCAGGTGTCTGCTGCCCACATTACGATTTTCTGGTGTCTGCTGCCCACATTGTGATTTTCAGGTGTCTGCTGCCCACATTGCGATTTTCTGGTCACTGCTGCCCACATTACGATTTTCTGGTCACTGCTGCCTACATTGCGATTTTCTGGTGCCTGCTGCCCACATTGCGATTTTCTGGTGTCTGCTGCCCACATTATGATTTTCTGGTGTCTGCTGTTCCCCACATTATGATTTTCTGGTGTCTGCTGCCCACATTGCGATTTTCAGGTGTCTGCTGCCTACATTGTGATTTTCAGGTGCCTGCTGCCCACATTGTGATTTTCTGGTCACTGCTGCCTACATTGTGATTTTCAGGTGTCTGCTGCCCACATTGTGATTTTCAGGTGCCTGCTGCCCACATTATGATTTTCTGGTGTCTGCTGCCCACATTACGATTTTCTGGTCACTGCTGCCCACATTGCGATTTTCTGGTGTCTGCTGCCCACATTGTGATTTTCAGGTGTCTGCTGCCCACATTGTAATTTTCAGGTGTCTGCTGCCCACATTACGATTTTCAGGTGTCTGCTGCCCACATTACGATTTTCTGGTGACTGCTGCCCACATTGTGATTTTCAGGTGTCTGCTGCCCACATTGTGATTTTCAGGTGTCTGCTGCCCACATTACGATTTTCAGGTGTCTGCTGCCCACATTGTGATTTCAAGGTGTCTGCTGCCCACATTGTGATTTTCAGGTGTCTGCTGCCCACATTACGATTTTCAGGTGTCTGCTGCCCACATTGTGATTTTCTGGTGTCTGCTGCCCACATTACGATTTTCTGGTCACTGCTGCCCACATTGCGATTTTCTGGTCACTGCTGCCCACATTGCGATTTTCTGGTCACTGCTGCCCACATTGCGATTTTCTGGTGTCTGCTGCCCACATTACGATTTTCTGGTGTCTGCTGCCCACATTACGATTTTCAGGTGTCTGCTGCCCACATTACAATTTTCAGGTGTCTGCTGCCCACATTACGATTTTCTGGTGTCTGCTGCCCACATTACGATTTTCAGGTGTCTGCTGCCCACATTGTGATTTTCAGGTGTCTGCTGCCCACATTACGATTTTCAGGTGTCTGCTGCCCACATTGTGATTTTCTGGTGTCTGCTGCCCACATTACGATTTTCTGGTCAATGCTGCCCACATTGCGATTTTCTGGTCACTGCTGCCCACATTGCGATTTTCTGGTGTCTGCTGCCCACATTACGATTTTCTGGTGTCTGCTGCCCACATTACGATTTTCAGGTGTCTGCTGCCCACATTACGATTTTCTGGTGACTGCTGCCCACATTACAATTTTCAGGTGTCTGCTGCCCACATTACGATTTTCTGGTGTCTGCTGCCCACATTACGATTTTCTGGTGTCTGCTGCCTACATTGTGATTTTCAGGTGTCTGCTGCCCACATTGTGATTTTCAGGTGTCTGCTGCCCACATTGTGATTTTCAGGTGTCTGCTGCCCACATTGTGATTTTCAGGTGTCTGCTGCCCACATTGTGATTTTCAGGTGTCTGCTGCCCACATTACGATTTTCAGGTGTCTGCTGCCCACATTATGATTTTCTGGTCACTGCTGCCCACATTGCGATTTTCTGGTCACTGCTGCCCACATTGCGATTTTCTGGTGTCTGCTGCCCACATTACGATTTTCTGGTGTCTGCTGCCCACATTACGATTTTCAGGTGTCTGCTGCCCACATTACGATTTTCAGGTGTCTGCTGCCCACATTATGATTTTCTGGTCACTGCTGCCCACATTATGATTTTCTGGTCACTGCTGCCCACATTGCGATTTTCTGGTCACTGCTGCCCACATTGCGATTTTCTGGTCACTGCTGCCCACATTGCGATTTTCAGGTGTCTGCTGCCCACATTATGATTTTCTGGTGTCTGCTGCCCACATTGCGATTTTCTGGTGTCTGCTGCCCACATTACGATTTTCAGGTGTCTGCTGCCCACATTGCGATTTTCAGGTGTCTGCTGCCCACATTGCGATTTTCAGGTGTCTGCTGCCCACATTGTGATTTTCAGGTGTCTGCTGCCTACATTGTGATTTTCAGGTGTCTGCTGCCCACATTGTGATTTTCAGGTGCCTGCTGCCCACATTATGATTTTCTGGTGTCTGCTGCCCACATTACGATTTTCAGGTGTCTGCTGCCCACATTGCGATTTTCAGGTGTCTGCTGCCCACATTGCGATTTTCTGGTGTCTACTGCCCACATTACGATTTTCAGGTGTCTGCTGCCCACATTACGATTTTCTGGTCACTGCTGCCCACATTGCGATTTTCTGGTCACTGCTGCCCACATTGCGATTTTCTGGTGTCTGCTGCCCACATTACGATTTTCAGGTGTCTGCTGCCCACATTGCGATTTTCTGGTGTCTGCTGCCCACATTACGATTTTCAGGTGTCTGCTGCCCACATTACGATTTTCTGGTCACTGCTGCCCACATTGCGATTTTCTGGTCACTGCTGCCCACATTGCGATTTTCTGGTGTCTGCTGCCCACATTACGATTTTCTGGTGTCTGCTGCCCACATTACGATTTTCAGGTGTCTGCTGCCCACATTACGATTTTCAGGTGTCTGCTGCCCACATTACGATTTTCAGGTGTCTGCTGCCCACATTATGATTTTCTGGTGTCTGCTGCCCACATTGCGATTTTCTGGTGTCTGCTGCCCACATTACGATTTTCAGGTGTCTGCTGCCCACATTGCGATTTTCAGGTGTCTGCTGCCCACATTGCGATTTTCTGGTCACTGCTGCCCACATTACGATTTTCTGGTCACTGCTGCCTACATTGTGATTTTCTGGTGTCTGCTGCCCACATTGTGATTTTCTGGTGCCTGCTGCCCACATTACGATTTTCAGGTGTCTGCTGCCCACATTACGATTTTCTGGTGACTGCTGCCCACATTACAATTTTCAGGTGTCTGCTGCCCACATTACGATTTTCTGGTGTCTGCTGCCCACATTACGATTTTCAGGTGTCTGCTGCCCACATTGTGATTTTCTGGTGTCTGCTGCCCACATTACGATTTTCTGGTCAATGCTGCCCACATTGCGATTTTCTGGTCACTGCTGCCCACATTGCGATTTTCTGGTGTCTGCTGCCCACATTACGATTTTCTGGTGTCTGCTGCCCACATTACGATTTTCAGGTGTCTGCTGCCCACATTACGATTTTCTGGTGACTGCTGCCCACATTACAATTTTCAGGTGTCTGCTGCCCACATTACGATTTTCTGGTGTCTGCTGCCCACATTACGATTTTCTGGTGTCTGCTGCCTACATTGTGATTTTCAGGTGTCTGCTGCCCACATTGTGATTTTCAGGTGTCTGCTGCCCACATTACTATTTTCAGGTGTCTGCTGCCCACATTATGATTTTCTGGTCACTGCTGCCCACATTGCGATTTTCTGGTCACTGCTGCCCACATTGCGATTTTCTGGTCACTGCTGCCCACATTGCGATTTTCTGGTGTCTGCTGCCCACATTACGATTTTCTGGTGTCTGCTGCCCACATTACGATTTTCAGGTGTCTGCTGCCCACATTACGATTTTCAGGTGTCTGCTGCCCACATTATGATTTTCTGGTGTCTGCTGCCCACATTGCGATTTTCTGGTGTCTGCTGCCCACATTACGATTTTCAGGTGTCTGCTGCCCACATTGCGATTTTCAGGTGTCTGCTGCCCACATTGCGATTTTCAGGTGTCTGCTGCCCACATTATGATTTTCTGGTCACTGCTGCCCACATTGCGATTTTCTGGTCACTGCTGCCCACATTGCGATTTTCTGGTGTCTGCTGCCCACATTACGATTTTCTGGTGTCTGCTGCCCACATTACGATTTTCAGGTGTCTGCTGCCCACATTACGATTTTCAGGTGTCTGCTGCCCACATTATGATTTTCTGGTCACTGCTGCCCACATTATGATTTTCTGGTCACTGCTGCCCACATTGCGATTTTCTGGTCACTGCTGCCCACATTGCGATTTTCTGGTCACTGCTGCCCACATTGCGATTTTCTGGTGTCTGCTGCCCACATTACGATTTTCAGGTGTCTGCTGCCCACATTACGATTTTCTGGTGTCTGCTGCCCACATTACGATTTTCAGGTGTCTGCTGCCCACATTACGATTTTCAGGTGTCTGCTGCCCACATTATGATTTTCTGGTGTCTGCTGCCCACATTGCGATTTTCTGGTGTCTGCTGCCCACATTACGATTTTCAGGTGTCTGCTGCCCACATTGCGATTTTCAGGTGTCTGCTGCCCACATTGCGATTTTCAGGTGTCTGCTGCCCACATTGTGATTTTCAGGTGCCTGCTGCCCACATTATGATTTTCTGGTGTCTGCTGCCCACATTACGATTTTCAGGTGTCTGCTGCCCACATTGCGATTTTCAGGTGTCTGCTGCCCACATTGCGATTTTCTGGTGTCTGCTGCCCACATTACGATTTTCAGGTGTCTGCTGCCCACATTACGATTTTCTGGTCACTGCTGCCCACATTGCGATTTTCTGGTCACTGCTGCCCACATTGCGATTTTCTGGTGTCTGCTGCCCACATTACGATTTTCAGGTGTCTGCTGCCCACATTGCGATTTTCTGGTGTCTGCTGCCCACATTACGATTTTCAGGTGTCTGCTGCCCACATTACGATTTTCTGGTCACTGCTGCCCACATTGCGATTTTCTGGTCACTGCTGCCCACATTGCGATTTTCTGGTGTCTGCTGCCCACATTACGATTTTCAGGTGTCTGCTGCCCACATTGCGATTTTCTGGTCACTGCTGCCTACATTGTGATTTTCAGGTGTCTGCTGCCCACATTACGATTTTCAGGTGTCTGCTGCCCACATTACGATTTTCTGGTGTCTGCTGCCCACATTGTGATTTTCAGGTGTCTGCTGCCCACATTGCGATTTTCTGGTCACTGCTGCCCACATTACGATTTTCTGGTCACTGCTGCCTACATTGCGATTTTCTGGTGCCTGCTGCCCACATTGCGATTTTCTGGTGTCTGCTGCCCACATTATGATTTTCTGGTGTCTGCTGCCCACATTATGATTTTCTGGTGTCTGCTGCCCACATTGCGATTTTCAGGTGTCTGCTGCCCACATTGCGATTTTCAGGTGCCTGCTGCCCACATTGTGATTTTCTGGTCACTGCTGCCTACATTGTGATTTTCAGGTGTCTGCTGCCCACATTGTGATTTTCAGGTGCCTGCTGCCCACATTATGATTTTCTGGTGTCTGCTGCCCACATTACGATTTTCTGGTCACTGCTGCCCACATTGCGATTTTCTGGTGTCTGCTGCCCACATTGTGATTTTCAGGTGTCTGCTGCCCACATTGTGATTTTCAGGTGTCTGCTGCCCACATTACGATTTTCAGGTGTCTGCTGCCCACATTACGATTTTCTGGTGACTGCTGCCCACATTGTGATTTTCAGGTGTCTGCTGCCCACATTGTGATTTTCAGGTGTCTGCTGCCCACATTACGATTTTCAGGTGTCTGCTGCCCACATTGTGATTTCAAGGTGTCTGCTGCCCACATTGTGATTTTCAGGTGTCTGCTGCCCACATTACGATTTTCAGGTGTCTGCTGCCCACATTATGATTTTCTGGTCACTGCTGCCCACATTGCGATTTTCTGGTCACTGCTGCCCACATTGCGATTTTCTGGTGTCTGCTGCCCACATTACGATTTTCTGGTGTCTGCTGCCCACATTACGATTTTCAGGTGTCTGCTGCCCACATTACGATTTTCAGGTGTCTGCTGCCCACATTATGATTTTCTGGTCACTGCTGCCCACATTATGATTTTCTGGTCACTGCTGCCCACATTGCGATTTTCTGGTCACTGCTGCCCACATTGCGATTTTCTGGTCACTGCTGCCCACATTGCGATTTTCAGGTGTCTGCTGCCCACATTATGATTTTCTGGTGTCTGCTGCCCACATTGCGATTTTCTGGTGTCTGCTGCCCACATTACGATTTTCAGGTGTCTGCTGCCCACATTGCGATTTTCAGGTGTCTGCTGCCCACATTGCGATTTTCAGGTGTCTGCTGCCCACATTGTGATTTTCAGGTGTCTGCTGCCTACATTGTGATTTTCAGGTGTCTGCTGCCCACATTGTGATTTTCAGGTGCCTGCTGCCCACATTATGATTTTCTGGTGTCTGCTGCCCACATTACGATTTTCAGGTGTCTGCTGCCCACATTGCGATTTTCAGGTGTCTGCTGCCCACATTGCGATTTTCTGGTGTCTACTGCCCACATTACGATTTTCAGGTGTCTGCTGCCCACATTACGATTTTCTGGTCACTGCTGCCCACATTGCGATTTTCTGGTCACTGCTGCCCACATTGCGATTTTCTGGTGTCTGCTGCCCACATTACGATTTTCAGGTGTCTGCTGCCCACATTGCGATTTTCTGGTGTCTGCTGCCCACATTACGATTTTCAGGTGTCTGCTGCCCACATTACGATTTTCTGGTCACTGCTGCCCACATTGCGATTTTCTGGTCACTGCTGCCCACATTGCGATTTTCTGGTGTCTGCTGCCCACATTACGATTTTCTGGTGTCTGCTGCCCACATTACGATTTTCAGGTGTCTGCTGCCCACATTACGATTTTCAGGTGTCTGCTGCCCACATTACGATTTTCAGGTGTCTGCTGCCCACATTATGATTTTCTGGTGTCTGCTGCCCACATTGCGATTTTCTGGTGTCTGCTGCCCACATTACGATTTTCAGGTGTCTGCTGCCCACATTGCGATTTTCAGGTGTCTGCTGCCCACATTGCGATTTTCTGGTCACTGCTGCCCACATTACGATTTTCTGGTCACTGCTGCCTACATTGTGATTTTCTGGTGTCTGCTGCCCACATTGTGATTTTCTGGTGCCTGCTGCCCACATTACGATTTTCAGGTGTCTGCTGCCCACATTACGATTTTCTGGTGACTGCTGCCCACATTACAATTTTCAGGTGTCTGCTGCCCACATTACGATTTTCTGGTGTCTGCTGCCCACATTACGATTTTCAGGTGTCTGCTGCCCACATTGTGATTTTCTGGTGTCTGCTGCCCACATTACGATTTTCTGGTCAATGCTGCCCACATTGCGATTTTCTGGTCACTGCTGCCCACATTGCGATTTTCTGGTGTCTGCTGCCCACATTACGATTTTCTGGTGTCTGCTGCCCACATTACGATTTTCAGGTGTCTGCTGCCCACATTACGATTTTCTGGTGACTGCTGCCCACATTACAATTTTCAGGTGTCTGCTGCCCACATTACGATTTTCTGGTGTCTGCTGCCCACATTACGATTTTCTGGTGTCTGCTGCCTACATTGTGATTTTCAGGTGTCTGCTGCCCACATTGTGATTTTCAGGTGTCTGCTGCCCACATTACTATTTTCAGGTGTCTGCTGCCCACATTATGATTTTCTGGTCACTGCTGCCCACATTGCGATTTTCTGGTCACTGCTGCCCACATTGCGATTTTCTGGTCACTGCTGCCCACATTGCGATTTTCTGGTGTCTGCTGCCCACATTACGATTTTCTGGTGTCTGCTGCCCACATTACGATTTTCAGGTGTCTGCTGCCCACATTACGATTTTCAGGTGTCTGCTGCCCACATTATGATTTTCTGGTGTCTGCTGCCCACATTGCGATTTTCTGGTGTCTGCTGCCCACATTACGATTTTCAGGTGTCTGCTGCCCACATTGCGATTTTCAGGTGTCTGCTGCCCACATTGCGATTTTCAGGTGTCTGCTGCCCACATTATGATTTTCTGGTCACTGCTGCCCACATTGCGATTTTCTGGTCACTGCTGCCCACATTGCGATTTTCTGGTGTCTGCTGCCCACATTACGATTTTCTGGTGTCTGCTGCCCACATTACGATTTTCAGGTGTCTGCTGCCCACATTACGATTTTCAGGTGTCTGCTGCCCACATTATGATTTTCTGGTCACTGCTGCCCACATTATGATTTTCTGGTCACTGCTGCCCACATTGCGATTTTCTGGTCACTGCTGCCCACATTGCGATTTTCTGGTCACTGCTGCCCACATTGCGATTTTCTGGTGTCTGCTGCCCACATTACGATTTTCAGGTGTCTGCTGCCCACATTACGATTTTCTGGTGTCTGCTGCCCACATTACGATTTTCAGGTGTCTGCTGCCCACATTACGATTTTCAGGTGTCTGCTGCCCACATTATGATTTTCTGGTGTCTGCTGCCCACATTGCGATTTTCTGGTGTCTGCTGCCCACATTACGATTTTCAGGTGTCTGCTGCCCACATTGCGATTTTCAGGTGTCTGCTGCCCACATTGCGATTTTCAGGTGTCTGCTGCCCACATTGTGATTTTCAGGTGCCTGCTGCCCACATTATGATTTTCTGGTGTCTGCTGCCCACATTACGATTTTCAGGTGTCTGCTGCCCACATTGCGATTTTCAGGTGTCTGCTGCCCACATTGCGATTTTCTGGTGTCTGCTGCCCACATTACGATTTTCAGGTGTCTGCTGCCCACATTACGATTTTCTGGTCACTGCTGCCCACATTGCGATTTTCTGGTCACTGCTGCCCACATTGCGATTTTCTGGTGTCTGCTGCCCACATTACGATTTTCAGGTGTCTGCTGCCCACATTGCGATTTTCTGGTGTCTGCTGCCCACATTACGATTTTCAGGTGTCTGCTGCCCACATTACGATTTTCTGGTCACTGCTGCCCACATTGCGATTTTCTGGTCACTGCTGCCCACATTGCGATTTTCTGGTGTCTGCTGCCCACATTACGATTTTCAGGTGTCTGCTGCCCACATTGCGATTTTCTGGTCACTGCTGCCTACATTGTGATTTTCAGGTGTCTGCTGCCCACATTACGATTTTCAGGTGTCTGCTGCCCACATTACGATTTTCTGGTGTCTGCTGCCCACATTGTGATTTTCAGGTGTCTGCTGCCCACATTGCGATTTTCTGGTCACTGCTGCCCACATTACGATTTTCTGGTCACTGCTGCCTACATTGCGATTTTCTGGTGCCTGCTGCCCACATTGCGATTTTCTGGTGTCTGCTGCCCACATTATGATTTTCTGGTGTCTGCTGCCCACATTATGATTTTCTGGTGTCTGCTGCCCACATTGCGATTTTCAGGTGTCTGCTGCCCACATTGCGATTTTCAGGTGCCTGCTGCCCACATTGTGATTTTCTGGTCACTGCTGCCTACATTGTGATTTTCAGGTGTCTGCTGCCCACATTGTGATTTTCAGGTGCCTGCTGCCCACATTATGATTTTCTGGTGTCTGCTGCCCACATTACGATTTTCTGGTCACTGCTGCCCACATTGCGATTTTCTGGTGTCTGCTGCCCACATTGTGATTTTCAGGTGTCTGCTGCCCACATTGTGATTTTCAGGTGTCTGCTGCCCACATTACGATTTTCAGGTGTCTGCTGCCCACATTACGATTTTCTGGTGACTGCTGCCCACATTGTGATTTTCAGGTGTCTGCTGCCCACATTGTGATTTTCAGGTGTCTGCTGCCCACATTACGATTTTCAGGTGTCTGCTGCCCACATTGTGATTTCAAGGTGTCTGCTGCCCACATTGTGATTTTCAGGTGTCTGCTGCCCACATTACGATTTTCAGGTGTCTGCTGCCCACATTACGATTTTCTGGTGACTGCTGCCCACATTGTGATTTTCAGGTGTCTGCTGCCCACATTGTGATTTTCAGGTGTCTGCTGCCCACATTGTGATTTTCAGGTGCCTGCTGCCCACATTATGATTTTCTGGTGTCTGCTGCCCACATTACGATTTTCTGGTCACTGCTGCCCACATTACGATTTTCAGGTGTCTGCTGCCCACATTATGATTTTCTGGTCACTGCTGCCCACATTATGATTTTCTGGTCACTGCTGCCCACATTGCGATTTTCTGGTCACTGCTGCCCACATTGCGATTTTCTGGTCACTGCTGCCCACATTGCGATTTTCTGGTGTCTGCTGCCCACATTACGATTTTCTGGTGTCTGCTGCCCACATTACGATTTTCAGGTGTCTGCTGCCCACATTACGATTTTCAGGTGTCTGCTGCCCACATTATGATTTTCTGGTGTCTGCTGCCCACATTGCGATTTTCTGGTGTCTGCTGCCCACATTACGATTTTCAGGTGTCTGCTGCCCACATTGCGATTTTCAGGTGTCTGCTGCCCACATTGCGATTTTCAGGTGTCTGCTGCCCACATTATGATTTTCTGGTCACTGCTGCCCACATTGCGATTTTCTGGTCACTGCTGCCCACATTGCGATTTTCTGGTGTCTGCTGCCCACATTACGATTTTCTGGTGTCTGCTGCCCACATTACGATTTTCAGGTGTCTGCTGCCCACATTACGATTTTCAGGTGTCTGCTGCCCACATTATGATTTTCTGGTCACTGCTGCCCACATTATGATTTTCTGGTCACTGCTGCCCACATTGCGATTTTCTGGTCACTGCTGCCCACATTGCGATTTTCTGGTGTCTGCTGCCCACATTACGATTTTCAGGTGTCTGCTGCCCACATTGCGATTTTCTGGTGTCTGCTGCCCACATTACGATTTTCAGGTGTCTGCTGCCCACATTACGATTTTCTGGTCACTGCTGCCCACATTGCGATTTTCTGGTCACTGCTGCCCACATTGCGATTTTCTGGTGTCTGCTGCCCACATTACGATTTTCAGGTGTCTGCTGCCCACATTGCGATTTTCTGGTCACTGCTGCCTACATTGTGATTTTCAGGTGTCTGCTGCCCACATTACGATTTTCAGGTGTCTGCTGCCCACATTACGATTTTCTGGTGTCTGCTGCCCACATTGTGATTTTCAGGTGTCTGCTGCCCACATTGCGATTTTCTGGTCACTGCTGCCCACATTACGATTTTCTGGTCACTGCTGCCTACATTGCGATTTTCTGGTGCCTGCTGCCCACATTGCGATTTTCTGGTGTCTGCTGCCCACATTATGATTTTCTGGTGTCTGCTGCCCACATTATGATTTTCTGGTGTCTGCTGCCCACATTGCGATTTTCAGGTGTCTGCTGCCTACATTGTGATTTTCAGGTGCCTGCTGCCCACATTGTGATTTTCTGGTCACTGCTGCCTACATTGTGATTTTCAGGTGTCTGCTGCCCACATTGTGATTTTCAGGTGCCTGCTGCCCACATTATGATTTTCTGGTGTCTGCTGCCCACATTACGATTTTCTGGTCACTGCTGCCCACATTGCGATTTTCTGGTGTCTGCTGCCCACATTGTGATTTTCAGGTGTCTGCTGCCCACATTGTGATTTTCAGGTGTCTGCTGCCCACATTACGATTTTCAGGTGTCTGCTGCCCACATTACGATTTTCTGGTGACTGCTGCCCACATTGTGATTTTCAGGTGTCTGCTGCCCACATTGTGATTTTCAGGTGTCTGCTGCCCACATTACGATTTTCAGGTGTCTGCTGCCCACATTGTGATTTCAAGGTGTCTGCTGCCCACATTGTGATTTTCAGGTGTCTGCTGCCCACATTACGATTTTCAGGTGTCTGCTGCCCACATTGTGATTTTCTGGTGTCTGCTGCCCACATTACGATTTTCTGGTCACTGCTGCCCACATTGCGATTTTCTGGTCACTGCTGCCCACATTGCGATTTTCTGGTCACTGCTGCCCACATTGCGATTTTCTGGTGTCTGCTGCCCACATTACGATTTTCTGGTGTCTGCTGCCCACATTACGATTTTCAGGTGTCTGCTGCCCACATTACAATTTTCAGCTGTCTGCTGCCCACATTACGATTTTCTGGTGTCTGCTGCCCACATTACGATTTTCAGGTGTCTGCTGCCCACATTGTGATTTTCAGGTGTCTGCTGCCCACATTACGATTTTCAGGTGTCTGCTGCCCACATTGTGATTTTCTGGTGTCTGCTGCCCACATTACGATTTTCTGGTCAATGCTGCCCACATTGCGATTTTCTGGTCACTGCTGCCCACATTGCGATTTTCTGGTGTCTGCTGCCCACATTACGATTTTCAGGTGTCTGCTGCCCACATTACGATTTTCTGGTGACTGCTGCCCACATTACAATTTTCAGGTGTCTGCTGCCCACATTACGATTTTCTGGTGTCTGCTGCCCACATTACGATTTTCTGGTGTCTGCTGCCTACATTGTGATTTTCAGGTGTCTGCTGCCCACATTGTGATTTTCAGGTGTCTGCTGCCCACATTGTGATTTTCAGGTGTCTGCTGCCCACATTGTGATTTTCAGGTGTCTGCTGCCCACATTGTGATTTTCAGGTGTCTGCTGCCCACATTACGATTTTCAGGTGTCTGCTGCCCACATTATGATTTTCTGGTCACTGCTGCCCACATTGCGATTTTCTGGTCACTGCTGCCCACATTGCGATTTTCTGGTGTCTGCTGCCCACATTACGATTTTCTGGTGTCTGCTGCCCACATTACGATTTTCAGGTGTCTGCTGCCCACATTACGATTTTCAGGTGTCTGCTGCCCACATTATGATTTTCTGGTCACTGCTGCCCACATTATGATTTTCTGGTCACTGCTGCCCACATTGCGATTTTCTGGTCACTGCTGCCCACATTGCGATTTTCTGGTCACTGCTGCCCACATTGCGATTTTCAGGTGTCTGCTGCCCACATTATGATTTTCTGGTGTCTGCTGCCCACATTGCGATTTTCTGGTGTCTGCTGCCCACATTACGATTTTCAGGTGTCTGCTGCCCACATTGCGATTTTCAGGTGTCTGCTGCCCACATTGCGATTTTCAGGTGTCTGCTGCCCACATTGTGATTTTCAGGTGTCTGCTGCCTACATTGTGATTTTCAGGTGTCTGCTGCCCACATTGTGATTTTCAGGTGCCTGCTGCCCACATTATGATTTTCTGGTGTCTGCTGCCCACATTGCGATTTTCAGGTGTCTGCTGCCCACATTGCGATTTTCAGGTGTCTGCTGCCCACATTGCGATTTTCTGGTGTCTACTGCCCACATTACGATTTTCAGGTGTCTGCTGCCCACATTACGATTTTCTGGTCACTGCTGCCCACATTGCGATTTTCTGGTCACTGCTGCCCACATTGCGATTTTCTGGTGTCTGCTGCCCACATTACGATTTTCAGGTGTCTGCTGCCCACATTGCGATTTTCTGGTGTCTGCTGCCCACATTACGATTTTCAGGTGTCTGCTGCCCACATTACGATTTTCTGGTCACTGCTGCCCACATTGCGATTTTCTGGTCACTGCTGCCCACATTGCGATTTTCTGGTGTCTGCTGCCCACATTACGATTTTCTGGTGTCTGCTGCCCACATTACGATTTTCAGGTGTCTGCTGCCCACATTACGATTTTCAGGTGTCTGCTGCCCACATTACGATTTTCAGGTGTCTGCTGCCCACATTATGATTTTCTGGTGTCTGCTGCCCACATTGCGATTTTCTGGTGTCTGCTGCCCACATTACGATTTTCAGGTGTCTGCTGCCCACATTGCGATTTTCAGGTGTCTGCTGCCCACATTGCGATTTTCTGGTCACTGCTGCCCACATTACGATTTTCTGGTCACTGCTGCCTACATTGTGATTTTCTGGTGTCTGCTGCCCACATTGTGATTTTCTGGTGTCTGCTGCCCACATTGCGATTTTCAGGTGTCTGCTGCCTACATTGTGATTTTCAGGTGCCTGCTGCCCACATTACGATTTTCAGGTGTCTGCTGCCCACATTACGATTTTCTGGTGACTGCTGCCCACATTACAATTTTCAGGTGTCTGCTGCCCACATTACGATTTTCTGGTGTCTGCTGCCCACATTACGATTTTCAGGTGTCTGCTGCCCACATTGTGATTTTCTGGTGTCTGCTGCCCACATTACGATTTTCTGGTCAATGCTGCCCACATTGCGATTTTCTGGTCACTGCTGCCCACATTGCGATTTTCTGGTGTCTGCTGCCCACATTACGATTTTCTGGTGTCTGCTGCCCACATTACGATTTTCAGGTGTCTGCTGCCCACATTACGATTTTCTGGTGACTGCTGCCCACATTACAATTTTCAGGTGTCTGCTGCCCACATTACGATTTTCTGGTGTCTGCTGCCCACATTACGATTTTCTGGTGTCTGCCGCCTACATTGTGATTTTCAGGTGTCTGCTGCCCACATTGTGATTTTCAGGTGTCTGCTGCCCACATTACTATTTTCAGGTGTCTGCTGCCCACATTATGATTTTCTGGTCACTGCTGCCCACATTGCGATTTTCTGGTCACTGCTGCCCACATTGCGATTTTCTGGTGTCTGCTGCCCACATTACGATTTTCTGGTGTCTGCTGCCCACATTACGATTTTCAGGTGTCTGCTGCCCACATTACGATTTTCAGGTGTCTGCTGCCCACATTATGATTTTCTGGTGTCTGCTGCCCACATTGCGATTTTCTGGTGTCTGCTGCCCACATTACGATTTTCAGGTGTCTGCTGCCCACATTGCGATTTTCAGGTGTCTGCTGCCCACATTGCGATTTTCAGGTGTCTGCTGCCCACATTATGATTTTCTGGTCACTGCTGCCCACATTGCGATTTTCTGGTCACTGCTGCCCACATTGCGATTTTCTGGTGTCTGCTGCCCACATTACTATTTTCTGGTGTCTGCTGCCCACATTACGATTTTCAGGTGTCTGCTGCCCACATTACGATTTTCAGGTGTCTGCTGCCCACATTATGATTTTCTGGTCACTGCTGCCCACATTATGATTTTCTGGTCACTGCTGCCCACATTGCGATTTTCTGGTCACTGCTGCCCACATTGCGATTTTCTGGTCACTGCTGCCCACATTGCGATTTTCTGGTGTCTGCTGCCCACATTACGATTTTCAGGTGTCTGCTGCCCACATTACGATTTTCTGGTGTCTGCTGCCCACATTACGATTTTCAGGTGTCTGCTGCCCACATTACGATTTTCAGGTGTCTGCTGCCCACATTATGATTTTCTGGTGTCTGCTGCCCACATTGCGATTTTCTGGTGTCTGCTGCCCACATTACGATTTTCAGGTGTCTGCTGCCCACATTGCGATTTTCAGGTGTCTGCTGCCCACATTGCGATTTTCAGGTGTCTGCTGCCCACATTGTGATTTTCAGGTGCCTGCTGCCCACATTATGATTTTCTGGTGTCTGCTGCCCACATTACGATTTTCAGGTGTCTGCTGCCCACATTGCGATTTTCAGGTGTCTGCTGCCCACATTGCGATTTTCTGGTGTCTGCTGCCCACATTACGATTTTCAGGTGTCTGCTGCCCACATTACGATTTTCTGGTCACTGCTGCCCACATTGCGATTTTCTGGTCACTGCTGCCCACATTGCGATTTTCTGGTGTCTGCTGCCCACATTACGATTTTCAGGTGTCTGCTGCCCACATTGCGATTTTCTGGTGTCTGCTGCCCACATTACGATTTTCAGGTGTCTGCTGCCCACATTACGATTTTCTGGTCACTGCTGCCCACATTGCGATTTTCTGGTCACTGCTGCCCACATTGCGATTTTCTGGTGTCTGCTGCCCACATTACGATTTTCAGGTGTCTGCTGCCCACATTGCGATTTTCTGGTCACTGCTGCCTACATTGTGATTTTCAGGTGTCTGCTGCCCACATTACGATTTTCAGGTGTCTGCTGCCCACATTACGATTTTCTGGTGTCTGCTGCCCACATTGTGATTTTCAGGAGTCTGCTGCCCACATTGCGATTTTCTGGTCACTGCTGCCCACATTACGATTTTCTGGTCACTGCTGCCTACATTGCGATTTTCTGGTGCCTGCTGCCCACATTGCGATTTTCTGGTGTCTGCTGCCCACATTATGATTTTCTGGTGTCTGCTGCCCACATTATGATTTTCTGGTGTCTGCTGCCCACATTGCGATTTTCAGGTGTCTGCTGCCCACATTGCGATTTTCAGGTGCCTGCTGCCCACATTGTGATTTTGTGGTCACTGCTGCCTACATTGTGATTTTCAGGTGTCTGCTGCCCACATTGTGATTTTCAGGTGCCTGCTGCCCACATTATGATTTTCTGGTGTCTGCTGCCCACATTACGATTTTCTGGTCACTGCTGCCCACATTGCGATTTTCTGGTGTCTGCTGCCCACATTGTGATTTTCAGGTGTCTGCTGCCCACATTGTGATTTTCAGGTGTCTGCTGCCCACATTACGATTTTCAGGTGTCTGCTGCCCACATTACGATTTTCTGGTGACTGCTGCCCACATTGTGATTTTCAGGTGTCTGCTGCCCACATTGTGATTTTCAGGTGTCTGCTGCCCACATTACGATTTTCAGGTGTCTGCTGCCCACATTGTGATTTCAAGGTGTCTGCTGCCCACATTGTGATTTTCAGGTGTCTGCTGCCCACATTACGATTTTCAGGTGTCTGCTGCCCACATTACGATTTTCTGGTGACTGCTGCCCACATTGTGATTTTCAGGTGTCTGCTGCCCACATTGTGATTTTCAGGTGTCTGCTGCCCACATTGTGATTTTCAGGTGCCTGCTGCCCACATTATGATTTTCTGGTGTCTGCTGCCCACATTACGATTTTCTGGTCACTGCTGCCCACATTACGATTTTCAGGTGTCTGCTGCCCACATTATGATTTTCTGGTCACTGCTGCCCACATTATGATTTTCTGGTCACTGCTGCCCACATTGCGATTTTCTGGTCACTGCTGCCCACATTGCGATTTTCTGGTCACTGCTGCCCACATTGCGATTTTCTGGTGTCTGCTGCCCACATTACGATTTTCTGGTGTCTGCTGCCCACATTACGATTTTCAGGTGTCTGCTGCCCACATTACGATTTTCAGGTGTCTGCTGCCCACATTATGATTTTCTGGTGTCTGCTGCCCACATTGCGATTTTCTGGTGTCTGCTGCCCACATTACGATTTTCAGGTGTCTGCTGCCCACATTGCGATTTTCAGGTGTCTGCTGCCCACATTGCGATTTTCAGGTGTCTGCTGCCCACATTATGATTTTCTGGTCACTGCTGCCCACATTGCGATTTTCTGGTCACTGCTGCCCACATTGCGATTTTCTGGTGTCTGCTGCCCACATTACGATTTTCTGGTGTCTGCTGCCCACATTACGATTTTCAGGTGTCTGCTGCCCACATTACGATTTTCAGGTGTCTGCTGCCCACATTATGATTTTCTGGTCACTGCTGCCCACATTATGATTTTCTGGTCACTGCTGCCCACATTGCGATTTTCTGGTCACTGCTGCCCACATTGCGATTTTCTGGTCACTGCTGCCCACATTGCGATTTTCTGGTGTCTGCTGCCCACATTACGATTTTCTGGTGTCTGCTGCCCACATTACGATTTTCAGGTGTCTGCTGCCCACATTACGATTTTCAGGTGTCTGCTGCCCACATTATGATTTTCTGGTGTCTGCTGCCCACATTGCGATTTTCTGGTGTCTGCTGCCCACATTACGATTTTCAGGTGTCTGCTGCCCACATTGCGATTTTCAGGTGTCTGCTGCCCACATTGCGATTTTCAGGTGTCTGCTGCCCACATTGCGATTTTCAGGTGTCTGCTGCCCACATTGTGATTTTCAGGTGTCTGCTGCCTACATTGTGATTTTCAGGTGTCTGCTGCCCACATTGTGATTTTCAGGTGCCTGCTGCCCACATTGCGATTTTCAGGTGTCTGCAGCCCACATTATGATTTTCTGGTGTCTGCTGCCCACATTACGATTTTCAGGTGTCTGCTGCCCACATTGCGATTTTCAGGTGTCTGCTGCCCACATTGCGATTTTCTGGTGTCTGCTGCCCACATTACGATTTTCAGGTGTCTGCTGCCCACATTACGATTTTCTGGTCACTGCTGCCCACATTGCGATTTTCTGGTCACTGCTGCCCACATTGCGATTTTCTGGTGTCTGCTGCCCACATTACGATTTTCAGGTGTCTGCTGCCCACATTGCGATTTTCTGGTGTCTGCTGCCCACATTGCGATTTTCAGGTGTCTGCTGCCCACATTACGATTTTCAGGTGTCTGCTGCCCACATTACGATTTTCTGGTCACTGCTGCCCACATGGCGATTTTCTGGTCACTGCTGCCCACATTGCGATTTTCTGGTGTCTGCTGCCCACATTACGATTTTCAGGTGCCTGCTGCCCACATTGCGATTTTCTGGTCACTGCTGCCTACATTGTGATTTTCAGGTGTCTGCTGCCCACATTACGATTTTCAGGTGTCTGCTGCCCACATTACGATTTTCTGGTGTCTGCTGCCCACATTGTGATTTTCAGGTGTCTGCTGCCCACATTGCGATTTTCTGGTCACTGCTGCCCACATTACGATTTTCTGGTCACTGCTGCCTACATTGCGATTTTCTGGTGCCTGCTGCCCACATTGCGATTTTCTGGTGTCTGCTGCCCACATTATGATTTTCTGGTGTCTGCTGCCCACATTATGATTTTCTGGTGTCTGCTGCCCACATTGCGATTTTCAGGTGTCTGCTGCCTACATTGTGATTTTCAGGTGCCTGCTGCCCACATTGTGATTTTCTGGTCACTGCTGCCTACATTGTGATTTTCAGGTGTCTGCTGCCCACATTGTGATTTTCAGGTGCCTGCTGCCCACATTATGATTTTCTGGTGTCTGCTGCCCACATTACGATTTTCTGGTCACTGCTGCCCACATTGCGATTTTCTGGTGTCTGCTGCCCACATTGTGATTTTCAGGTGTCTGCTGCCCACATTGTGATTTTCAGGTGACTGCTGCCCACATTGTGATTTTCAGGTGTCTGCTGCCCACATTACGATTTTCAGGTGTCTGCTGCCCACATTACGATTTTCTGGTGACTGCTGCCCACATTGTGATTTTCAGGTGTCTGCTGCCCACATTGTGATTTTCAGGTGTCTGCTGCCCACATTACGATTTTCAGGTGTCTGCTGCCCACATTGTGATTTCAAGGTGTCTGCTGCCCACATTGTGATTTTCAGGTGTCTGCTGCCCACATTACGATTTTCAGGTGTCTGCTGCCCACATTGTGATTTTCTGGTGTCTGCTGCCCACATTACGATTTTCTGGTCACTGCTGCCCACATTGCGATTTTCTGGTCACTGCTGCCCACATTGCGATTTTCTGGTCACTGCTGCCCACATTGCGATTTTCTGGTGTCTGCTGCCCACATTACGATTTTCTGGTGTCTGCTGCCCACATTACGATTTTCAGGTGTCTGCTGCCCACATTACAATTTTCAGGTGTCTGCTGCCCACATTACGATTTTCTGGTGTCTGCTGCCCACATTACGATTTTCAGGTGTCTGCTGCCCACATTGTGATTTTCAGGTGTCTGCTGCCCACATTACGATTTTCAGGTGTCTGCTGCCCACATTGTGATTTTCTGGTGTCTGCTGCCCACATTACGATTTTCTGGTCAATGCTGCCCACATTGCGATTTTCTGGTCACTGCTGCCCACATTGCGATTTTCTGGTGTCTGCTGCCCACATTACGATTTTCTGGTGTCTGCTGCCCACATTACGATTTTCAGGTGTCTGCTGCCCACATTACGATTTTCTGGTGACTGCTGCCCACATTACAATTTTCAGGTGTCTGCTGCCCACATTACGATTTTCTGGTGTCTGCTGCCCACATTACGATTTTCTGGTGTCTGCTGCCTACATTGTGATTTTCAGGTGTCTGCTGCCCACATTGTGATTTTCAGGTGTCTGCTGCCCACATTGTGATTTTCAGGTGTCTGCTGCCCACATTGTGATTTTCAGGTGTCTGCTGCCCACATTGTGATTTTCAGGTGTCTGCTGCCCACATTACGATTTTCAGGTGTCTGCTGCCCACATTATGATTTTCTGGTCACTGCTGCCCACATTGCGATTTTCTGGTCACTGCTGCCCACATTGCGATTTTCTGGTGTCTGCTGCCCACATTACGATTTTCTGGTGTCTGCTGCCCACATTACGATTTTCAGGTGTCTGCTGCCCACATTACGATTTTCAGGTGTCTGCTGCCCACATTATGATTTTCTGGTCACTGCTGCCCACATTATGATTTTCTGGTCACTGCTGCCCACATTGCGATTTTCTGGTCACTGCTGCCCACATTGCGATTTTCTGGTCACTGCTGCCCACATTGCGATTTTCAGGTGTCTGCTGCCCACATTATGATTTTCTGGTGTCTGCTGCCCACATTGCGATTTTCTGGTGTCTGCTGCCCACATTACGATTTTCAGGTGTCTGCTGCCCACATTGCGATTTTCAGGTGTCTGCTGCCCACATTGCGATTTTCAGGTGTCTGCTGCCCACATTGTGATTTTCAGGTGTCTGCTGCCTACATTGTGATTTTCAGGTGTCTGCTGCCCACATTGTGATTTTCAGGTGCCTGCTGCCCACATTATGATTTTCTGGTGTCTGCTGCCCACATTACGATTTTCAGGTGTCTGCTGCCCACATTGCGATTTTCAGGTGTCTGCTGCCCACATTGCGATTTTCTGGTGTCTACTGCCCACATTACGATTTTCAGGTGTCTGCTGCCCACATTACGATTTTCTGGTCACTGCTGCCCACATTGCGATTTTCTGGTCACTGCTGCCCACATTGCGATTTTCTGGTGTCTGCTGCCCACATTACGATTTTCAGGTGTCTGCTGCCCACATTGCGATTTTCTGGTGTCTGCTGCCCACATTACGATTTTCAGGTGTCTGCTGCCCACATTACGATTTTCTGGTCACTGCTGCCCACATTGCGATTTTCTGGTCACTGCTGCCCACATTGCGATTTTCTGATGTCTGCTGCCCACATTACGATTTTCTGGTGTCTGCTGCCCACATTACGATTTTCAGGTGTCTGCTGCCCACATTACGATTTTCAGGTGTCTGCTGCCCACATTACGATTTTCAGGTGTCTGCTGCCCACATTATGATTTTCTGGTGTCTGCTGCCCACATTGCGATTTTCTGGTGTCTGCTGCCCACATTACGATTTTCAGGTGTCTGCTGCCCACATTGCGATTTTCAGGTGTCTGCTGCCCACATTGCGATTTTCTGGTCACTGCTGCCCACATTACGATTTTCTGGTCACTGCTGCCTACATTGTGATTTTCTGGTGTCTGCTGCCCACATTGTGATTTTCTGGTGTCTGCTGCCCACATTGCGATTTTCAGGTGTCTGCTGCCTACATTGTGATTTTCAGGTGCCTGCTGCCCACATTGTGATTTTCTGGTCACTGCTGCCTACATTGTGATTTTCAGGTGTCTGCTGCCCACATTATGATTTTCTGGTGTCTGCTGCCCACATTACGATTTTCTGGTCACTGCTGCCCACATTGCGATTTTCTGGTCACTGCTGCCTACATTGTGATTTTCAGGTGTCTGCTGCCCACATTGTGATTTTCAGGTGACTGCTGCCCACATTGTGATTTTCAGGTGTCTGCTGCCCACATTACGATTTTCAGGTGTCTGCTGCCCACATTACGATTTTCTGGTGACTGCTGCCCACATTGTGATTTTCAGGTGTCTGCTGCCCACATTGTGATTTTCAGGTGTCTGCTGCCCACATTACGATTTTCAGGTGTCTGCTGCCCACATTGTGATTTCAAGGTGTCTGCTGCCCACATTGTGATTTTCAGGTGTCTGCTGCCCACATTACGATTTTCAGGTGTCTGCTGCCCACATTGTGATTTTCTGGTGTCTGCTGCCCACATTACGATTTTCTGGTCACTGCTGCCCACATTGCGATTTTCTGGTCACTGCTGCCCACATTGCGATTTTCTGGTCACTGCTGCCCACATTGCGATTTTCTGGTGTCTGCTGCCCACATTACGATTTTCTGGTGTCTGCTGCCCACATTACGATTTTCAGGTGTCTGCTGCCCACATTACAATTTTCAGGTGTCTGCTGCCCACATTACGATTTTCTGGTGTCTGCTGCCCACATTACGATTTTCAGGTGTCTGCTGCCCACATTGTGATTTTCAGGTGTCTGCTGCCCACATTACGATTTTCAGGTGTCTGCTGCCCACATTGTGATTTTCTGGTGTCTGCTGCCCACATTACGATTTTCTGGTCAATGCTGCCCACATTGCGATTTTCTGGTCACTGCTGCCCACATTGCGATTTTCTGGTGTCTGCTGCCCACATTACGATTTTCTGGTGTCTGCTGCCCACATTACGATTTTCAGGTGTCTGCTGCCCACATTACGATTTTCTGGTGACTGCTGCCCACATTACAATTTTCAGGTGTCTGCTGCCCACATTACGATTTTCTGGTGTCTGCTGCCCACATTACGATTTTCTGGTGTCTGCTGCCTACATTGTGATTTTCAGGTGTCTGCTGCCCACATTGTGATTTTCAGGTGTCTGCTGCCCACATTGTGATTTTCAGGTGTCTGCTGCCCACATTGTGATTTTCAGGTGTCTGCTGCCCACATTGTGATTTTCAGGTGTCTGCTGCCCACATTACGATTTTCAGGTGTCTGCTGCCCACATTATGATTTTCTGGTCACTGCTGCCCACATTGCGATTTTCTGGTCACTGCTGCCCACATTGCGATTTTCTGGTGTCTGCTGCCCACATTACGATTTTCTGGTGTCTGCTGCCCACATTACGATTTTCAGGTGTCTGCTGCCCACATTACGATTTTCAGGTGTCTGCTGCCCACATTATGATTTTCTGGTCACTGCTGCCCACATTATGATTTTCTGGTCACTGCTGCCCACATTGCGATTTTCTGGTCACTGCTGCCCACATTGCGATTTTCTGGTCACTGCTGCCCACATTGCGATTTTCAGGTGTCTGCTGCCCACATTATGATTTTCTGGTGTCTGCTGCCCACATTGCGATTTTCTGGTGTCTGCTGCCCACATTACGATTTTCAGGTGTCTGCTGCCCACATTGCGATTTTCAGGTGTCTGCTGCCCACATTGCGATTTTCAGGTGTCTGCTGCCCACATTGTGATTTTCAGGTGTCTGCTGCCTACATTGTGATTTTCAGGTGTCTGCTGCCCACATTGTGATTTTCAGGTGCCTGCTGCCCACATTATGATTTTCTGGTGTCTGCTGCCCACATTACGATTTTCAGGTGTCTGCTGCCCACATTGCGATTTTCAGGTGTCTGCTGCCCACATTGCGATTTTCTGGTGTCTACTGCCCACATTACGATTTTCAGGTGTCTGCTGCCCACATTACGATTTTCTGGTCACTGCTGCCCACATTGCGATTTTCTGGTCACTGCTGCCCACATTGCGATTTTCTGGTGTCTGCTGCCCACATTACGATTTTCAGGTGTCTGCTGCCCACATTGCGATTTTCTGGTGTCTGCTGCCCACATTACGATTTTCAGGTGTCTGCTGCCCACATTACGATTTTCTGGTCACTGCTGCCCACATTGCGATTTTCTGGTCACTGCTGCCCACATTGCGATTTTCTGATGTCTGCTGCCCACATTACGATTTTCTGGTGTCTGCTGCCCACATTACGATTTTCAGGTGTCTGCTGCCCACATTACGATTTTCAGGTGTCTGCTGCCCACATTACGATTTTCAGGTGTCTGCTGCCCACATTATGATTTTCTGGTGTCTGCTGCCCACATTGCGATTTTCTGGTGTCTGCTGCCCACATTACGATTTTCAGGTGTCTGCTGCCCACATTGCGATTTTCAGGTGTCTGCTGCCCACATTGCGATTTTCTGGTCACTGCTGCCCACATTACGATTTTCTGGTCACTGCTGCCTACATTGTGATTTTCTGGTGTCTGCTGCCCACATTGTGATTTTCTGGTGTCTGCTGCCCACATTGCGATTTTCAGGTGTCTGCTGCCTACATTGTGATTTTCAGGTGCCTGCTGCCCACATTGTGATTTTCTGGTCACTGCTGCCTACATTGTGATTTTCAGGTGTCTGCTGCCCACATTATGATTTTCTGGTGTCTGCTGCCCACATTACGATTTTCTGGTCACTGCTGCCCACATTGCGATTTTCTGGTGTCTGCTGCCCACATTGCGATTTTCTGGTGTCTGCTGCCCACATTGTGATTTTCAGGTGTCTGCTGCCCACATTGTGATTTTCAGGTGTCTGCTGCCCACATTACGATTTTCAGGTGTCTGCTGCCCACATTACGATTTTCTGGTGACTGCTGCCCACATTGTGATTTTCAGGTGTCTGCTGCCCACATTGTGATTTTCAGGTGTCTGCTGCCCACATTACGATTTTCAGGTGTCTGCTGCCCACATTACGATTTTCAGGTGTCTGCTGCCCACATTACGATTTTCAGGTGTCTGCTGCCCACATTATGATTTTCTGGTCACTGCTGCCCACATTATGATTTTCTGGTCACTGCTGCCCACATTGCGATTTTCTGGTCACTGCTGCCCACATTGCGATTTTCTGGTGTCTGCTGCCCACATTACGATTTTCTGGTGTCTGCTGCCCACATTACGATTTTCAGGTGTCTGCTGCCCACATTACGATTTTCAGGTGTCTGCTGCCCACATTATGATTTTCTGGTGTCTGCTGCCCACATTGCGATTTTCTGGTGTCTGCTGCCCACATTACGATTTTCAGGTGTCTGCTGCCCACATTGCGATTTTCTGGTGTCTGCTGCCCACATTGCGATTTTCAGGTGTCTGCTGCCCACATTGTGATTTTCAGGTGTCTGCTGCCCACATTACGATTTTCAGGTGTCTGCTGCCCACATTGCGATTTTCAGGTGTCTGCTGCCCACATTGTGATTTTCAGGTGTCTGCTGCCTACATTGTGATTTTCAGGTGTCTGCTGCCCACATTGCGATTTTCAGGTGCCTGCTGCCCACATTATGATTTTCTGGTGTCTGCTGCCCACATTACGATTTTCAGGTGTCTGCTGCCCACATTGCGATTTTCTGGTGTCTACTGCCCACATTACGATTTTCAGGTGTCTGCTGCCCACATTACGATTTTCTGGTCACTGCTGCCCACATTGCGATTTTCTGGTCACTGCTGCCCACATTGCGATTTTCTGGTGTCTGCTGCCCACATTACGATTTTCAGGTGTCTGCTGCCCACATTGCGATTTTCTGGTCACTGCTGCCCACATTGCGATTTTCTGGTGTCTGCTGCCCACATTACGATTTTCAGGTGTCTGCTGCCCACATTGCGATTTTCTGGTGTCTGCTGCCCACATTACGATTTTCAGGTGTCTGCTGCCCACATTACGATTTTCTGGTCACTGCTGCCCACATTGCGATTTTCTGGTCACTGCTGCCCACATTGCGATTTTCTGATGTCTGCTGCCCACATTACGATTTTCTGGTGTCTGCTGCCCACATTACGATTTTCAGGTGTCTGCTGCCCACATTACGATTTTCAGGTGTCTGCTGCCCACATTACGATTTTCAGGTGTCTGCTGCCCACATTATGATTTTCTGGTGTCTGCTGCCCACATTGCGATTTTCTGGTGTCTGCTGCCCACATTACGATTTTCAGGTGTCTGCTGCCCACATTGCGATTTTCAGGTGTCTGCTGCCCACATTGCGATTTTCTGGTCACTGCTGCCCACATTACGATTTTCTGGTCACTGCTGCCTACATTGTGATTTTCTGGTGTCTGCTGCCCACATTGTGATTTTCTGGTGTCTGCTGCCCACATTGCGATTTTCAGGTGTCTGCTGCCTACATTGTGATTTTCAGGTGCCTGCTGCCCACATTGTGATTTTCTGGTCACTGCTGCCTACATTGTGATTTTCAGGTGTCTGCTGCCCACATTATGATTTTCTGGTGTCTGCTGCCCACATTACGATTTTCTGGTCACTGCTGCCCACATTGCGATTTTCTGGTGTCTGCTGCCCACATTGTGATTTTCAGGTGTCTGCTGCCCACATTGTGATTTTCAGGTGTCTGCTGCCCACATTACGATTTTCAGGTGTCTGCTGCCCACATTACGA
Organism: Hyperolius riggenbachi; assembly: GCF_040937935.1. Classification (NCBI taxonomy): domain Eukaryota; kingdom Metazoa; phylum Chordata; class Amphibia; order Anura; family Hyperoliidae; genus Hyperolius; species Hyperolius riggenbachi. The sequence goes on from NC_090651.1 coordinate 2,808,778, forward strand.
TTTTCTGGTGACTGCTGCCCACATTGTGATTTTCAGGTGTCTGCTGCCCACATTGTGATTTTCAGGTGTCTGCTGCCCACATTACGATTTTCAGGTGTCTGCTGCCCACATTACGATTTTCAGGTGTCTGCTGCCCACATTACGATTTTCAGGTGTCTGCTGCCCACATTATGATTTTCTGGTCACTGCTGCCCACATTATGATTTTCTGGTCACTGCTGCCCACATTGCGATTTTCTGGTCACTGCTGCCCACATTGCGATTTTCTGGTGTCTGCTGCCCACATTACGATTTTCTGGTGTCTGCTGCCCACATTACGATTTTCAGGTGTCTGCTGCCCACATTACGATTTTCAGGTGTCTGCTGCCCACATTATGATTTTCTGGTGTCTGCTGCCCACATTGCGATTTTCTGGTGTCTGCTGCCCACATTACGATTTTCAGGTGTCTGCTGCCCACATTGCGATTTTCTGGTGTCTGCTGCCCACATTGCGATTTTCAGGTGTCTGCTGCCCACATTGTGATTTTCAGGTGTCTGCTGCCCACATTACGATTTTCAGGTGTCTGCTGCCCACATTGCGATTTTCAGGTGTCTGCTGCCCACATTGTGATTTTCAGGTGTCTGCTGCCTACATTGTGATTTTCAGGTGTCTGCTGCCCACATTGCGATTTTCAGGTGCCTGCTGCCCACATTATGATTTTCTGGTGTCTGCTGCCCACATTACGATTTTCAGGTGTCTGCTGCCCACATTGCGATTTTCAGGTGTCTGCTGCCCACATTGCGATTTTCTGGTGTCTGCTGCCCACATTGTGATTTTCAGGTGTCTGCTGCCTACATTGTGATTTTCAGGTGTCTGCTGCCCACATTGTGATTTTCAGGTGCCTGCTGCCCACATTATGATTTTCTGGTGTCTGCTGCCCACATTACGATTTTCAGGTGTCTGCTGCCCACATTACGATTTTCAGGTGTCTGCTGCCCACATTGCGATTTTCAGGTGTCTGCTGCCCACATTGCGATTTTCAGGTGTCTGCTGCCCACATTGTGATTTTCAGGTGTCTGCTGCCTACATTGTGATTTTCAGGTGTCTGCTGCCCACATTGTGATTTTCAGGTGCCTGCTGCCCACATTATGATTTTCTGGTGTCTGCTGCCCACATTACGATTTTCAGGTGTCTGCTGCCCACATTGCGATTTTCAGGTGTCTGCTGCCCACATTGCGATTTTCTGGTGTCTACTGCCCACATTACGATTTTCAGGTGTCTGCTGCCCACATTACGATTTTCTGGTCACTGCTGCCCACATTGCGATTTTCTGGTCACTGCTGCCCACATTGCGATTTTCTGGTGTCTGCTGCCCACATTACGATTTTCAGGTGTCTGCTGCCCACATTGCGATTTTCTGGTGTCTGCTGCCCACATTACGATTTTCAGGTGTCTGCTGCCCACATTACGATTTTCTGGTCACTGCTGCCCACATTGCGATTTTCTGGTCACTGCTGCCCACATTGCGATTTTCTGATGTCTGCTGCCCACATTACGATTTTCTGGTGTCTGCTGCCCACATTACGATTTTCAGGTGTCTGCTGCCCACATTACGATTTTCAGGTGTCTGCTGCCCACATTACGATTTTCAGGTGTCTGCTGCCCACATTATGATTTTCTGGTGTCTGCTGCCCACATTGCGATTTTCTGGTGTCTGCTGCCCACATTACGATTTTCAGGTGTCTGCTGCCCACATTGCGATTTTCAGGTGTCTGCTGCCCACATTGCGATTTTCTGGTCACTGCTGCCCACATTACGATTTTCTGGTCACTGCTGCCTACATTGTGATTTTCTGGTGTCTGCTGCCCACATTGTGATTTTCTGGTGTCTGCTGCCCACATTGCGATTTTCAGGTGTCTGCTGCCTACATTGTGATTTTCAGGTGCCTGCTGCCCACATTGTGATTTTCTGGTCACTGCTGCCTACATTGTGATTTTCAGGTGTCTGCTGCCCACATTATGATTTTCTGGTGTCTGCTGCCCACATTACGATTTTCTGGTCACTGCTGCCCACATTGCGATTTTCTGGTGTCTGCTGCCCACATTGTGATTTTCAGGTGTCTGCTGCCCACATTGTGATTTTCAGGTGTCTGCTGCCCACATTACGATTTTCAGGTGTCTGCTGCCCACATTACGATTTTCTGGTGACTGCTGCCCACATTGTGATTTTCAGGTGTCTGCTGCCCACATTGTGATTTTCAGGTGTCTGCTGCCCACATTACGATTTTCAGGTGTCTGCTGCCCACATTACGATTTTCAGGTGTCTGCTGCCCACATTACGATTTTCAGGTGTCTGCTGCCCACATTATGATTTTCTGGTCACTGCTGCCCACATTATGATTTTCTGGTCACTGCTGCCCACATTGCGATTTTCTGGTCACTGCTGCCCACATTGCGATTTTCTGGTGTCTGCTGCCCACATTACGATTTTCTGGTGTCTGCTGCCCACATTACGATTTTCAGGTGTCTGCTGCCCACATTACGATTTTCAGGTGTCTGCTGCCCACATTATGATTTTCTGGTGTCTGCTGCCCACATTGCGATTTTCTGGTGTCTGCTGCCCACATTACGATTTTCAGGTGTCTGCTGCCCACATTGCGATTTTCTGGTGTCTGCTGCCCACATTGCGATTTTCAGGTGTCTGCTGCCCACATTGTGATTTTCAGGTGTCTGCTGCCCACATTACGATTTTCAGGTGTCTGCTGCCCACATTGCGATTTTCAGGTGTCTGCTGCCCACATTGTGATTTTCAGGTGTCTGCTGCCTACATTGTGATTTTCAGGTGTCTGCTGCCCACATTGCGATTTTCAGGTGCCTGCTGCCCACATTATGATTTTCTGGTGTCTGCTGCCCACATTACGATTTTCAGGTGCCTGCTGCCCACATTATGATTTTCTGGTGTCTGCTGCCCACATTACGATTTTCAGGTGTCTGCTGCCCACATTGCGATTTTCAGGTGTCTGCTGCCCACATTGCGATTTTCTGGTGTCTACTGCCCACATTACGATTTTCAGGTGTCTGCTGCCCACATTACGATTTTCTGGTCACTGCTGCCCACATTGCGATTTTCTGGTCACTGCTGCCCACATTGCGATTTTCTGGTGTCTGCTGCCCACATTACGATTTTCAGGTGTCTGCTGCCCACATTGCGATTTTCTGGTCACTGCTGCCCACATTGCGATTTTCTGGTGTCTGCTGCCCACATTACGATTTTCAGGTGTCTGCTGCCCACATTGCGATTTTCTGGTGTCTGCTGCCCACATTACGATTTTCAGGTGTCTGCTGCCCACATTACGATTTTCTGGTCACTGCTGCCCACATTGCGATTTTCTGGTCACTGCTGCCCACATTGCGATTTTCTGATGTCTGCTGCCCACATTACGATTTTCTGGTGTCTGCTGCCCACATTACGATTTTCAGGTGTCTGCTGCCCACATTACGATTTTCAGGTGTCTGCTGCCCACATTACGATTTTCAGGTGTCTGCTGCCCACATTACGATTTTCAGGTGTCTGCTGCCCACATTATGATTTTCTGGTGTCTGCTGCCCACATTGCGATTTTCTGGTGTCTGCTGCCCACATTACGATTTTCAGGTGTCTGCTGCCCACATTGCGATTTTCAGGTGTCTGCTGCCCACATTGCGATTTTCTGGTCACTGCTGCCCACATTACGATTTTCTGGTCACTGCTGCCTACATTGTGATTTTCTGGTGTCTGCTGCCCACATTGTGATTTTCTGGTGTCTGCTGCCCACATTGCGATTTTCAGGTGTCTGCTGCCTACATTGTGATTTTCAGGTGCCTGCTGCCCACATTGTGATTTTCTGGTCACTGCTGCCTACATTGTGATTTTCAGGTGTCTGCTGCCCACATTATGATTTTCTGGTGTCTGCTGCCCACATTACGATTTTCTGGTCACTGCTGCCCACATTGCGATTTTCTGGTGTCTGCTGCCCACATTGTGATTTTCAGGTGTCTGCTGCCCACATTGTGATTTTCAGGTGTCTGCTGCCCACATTACGATTTTCAGGTGTCTGCTGCCCACATTACGATTTTCTGGTGACTGCTGCCCACATTGTGATTTTCAGGTGTCTGCTGCCCACATTGTGATTTTCAGGTGTCTGCTGCCCACATTACGATTTTCAGGTGTCTGCTGCCCACATTACGATTTTCAGGTGTCTGCTGCCCACATTACGATTTTCAGGTGTCTGCTGCCCACATTATGATTTTCTGGTCACTGCTGCCCACATTATGATTTTCTGGTCACTGCTGCCCACATTGCGATTTTCTGGTCACTGCTGCCCACATTGCGATTTTCTGGTGTCTGCTGCCCACATTACGATTTTCTGGTGTCTGCTGCCCACATTACGATTTTCAGGTGTCTGCTGCCCACATTACGATTTTCAGGTGTCTGCTGCCCACATTATGATTTTCTGGTGTCTGCTGCCCACATTGCGATTTTCTGGTGTCTGCTGCCCACATTACGATTTTCAGGTGTCTGCTGCCCACATTGCGATTTTCTGGTGTCTGCTGCCCACATTGCGATTTTCAGGTGTCTGCTGCCCACATTGTGATTTTCAGGTGTCTGCTGCCCACATTACGATTTTCAGGTGTCTGCTGCCCACATTGCGATTTTCAGGTGTCTGCTGCCCACATTGTGATTTTCAGGTGTCTGCTGCCTACATTGTGATTTTCAGGTGTCTGCTGCCCACATTGCGATTTTCAGGTGCCTGCTGCCCACATTATGATTTTCTGGTGTCTGCTGCCCACATTACGATTTTCAGGTGTCTGCTGCCCACATTGCGATTTTCAGGTGTCTGCTGCCCACATTGCGATTTTCTGGTGTCTACTGCCCACATTACGATTTTCAGGTGTCTGCTGCCCACATTACGATTTTCTGGTCACTGCTGCCCACATTGCGATTTTCTGGTCACTGCTGCCCACATTGCGATTTTCTGGTGTCTGCTGCCCACATTACGATTTTCAGGTGTCTGCTGCCCACATTGCGATTTTCTGGTGTCTGCTGCCCACATTACGATTTTCAGGTGTCTGCTGCCCACATTACGATTTTCTGGTCACTGCTGCCCACATTGCGATTTTCTGGTCACTGCTGCCCACATTGCGATTTTCTGGTGTCTGCTGCCCACATTACGATTTTCTGGTGTCTGCTGCCCACATTACGATTTTCAGGTGTCTGCTGCCCACATTACGATTTTCAGGTGTCTGCTGCCCACATTACGATTTTCAGGTGTCTGCTGCCCACATTATGATTTTCTGGTGTCTGCTGCCCACATTGCGATTTTCTGGTGTCTGCTGCCCACATTACGATTTTCAGGTGTCTGCTGCCCACATTGCGATTTTCAGGTGTCTGCTGCCCACATTGCGATTTTCTGGTCACTGCTGCCCACATTACGATTTTCTGGTCACTGCTGCCTACATTGTGATTTTCTGGTGTCTGCTGCCCACATTGTGATTTTCTGGTGTCTGCTGCCCACATTGCGATTTTCAGGTGTCTGCTGCCTACATTGTGATTTTCAGGTGCCTGCTGCCCACATTGTGATTTTCTGGTCACTGCTGCCTACATTGTGATTTTCAGGTGTCTGCTGCCCACATTGTGATTTTCAGGTGCCTGCTGCCCACATTATGATTTTCTGGTGTCTGCTGCCCACATTACGATTTTCTGGTCACTGCTGCCCACATTGCGATTTTCTGGTGTCTGCTGCCCACATTGTGATTTTCAGGTGTCTGCTGCCCACATTGTGATTTTCAGGTGTCTGCTGCCCACATTACGATTTTCTGGTGACTGCTGCCCACATTGTGATTTTCAGGTGTCTGCTGCCCACATTGTGATTTTCAGGTGTCTGCTGCCCACATTACGATTTTCTGGTGACTGCTGCCCACATTGCGATTTTCTGGTGTCTGCTGCCCACATTGTGATTTTCAGGTGTCTGCTGCCCACATTGTGATTTTCTAGTGTCTGCTGCCCACATTACGATTTTCAGGTGTCTGCTGCCCACATTGTGATTTTCAGGTGTCTGCTGCCCACATTGTGATTTTCAGGTGTCTGCTGCCCACATTACGATTTTCAGGTGTCTGCTGCCCACATTGTGATTTTCTGGTGTCTGCTGCCCACATTACGATTTTCTGGTCACTGCTGCCCACATTGCGATTTTCTGGTCACTGCTGCCCACATTGCGATTTTCTGGTGTCTGCTGCCCACATTACGATTTTCTGGTGTCTGCTGCCCACATTACGATTTTCAGGTGTCTGCTGCCCACATTACAATTTTCAGGTGTCTGCTGCCCACATTACGATTTTCTGGTGTTTGCTGCCCACATTACGATTTTCAGGTGTCTGCTGCCCACATTGTGATTTTCAGGTGTCTGCTGCCCACATTACGATTTTCAGGTGTCTGCTGCCCACATTGTGATTTTCTGGTGTCTGCTGCCCACATTACGATTTTCTGGTCACTGCTGCCCACATTGCGATTTTCTGGTCACTGCTGCCCACATTGCGATTTTCTGGTGTCTGCTGCCCACATTACGATTTTCTGGTGTCTGCTGCCCACATTACGATTTTCAGGTGTCTGCTGCCCACATTACAATTTTCAGGTGTCTGCTGCCCACATTACGATTTTCTGGTGTCTGCTGCCCACATTACGATTTTCAGGTGTCTGCTGCCCACATTGTGATTTTCAGGTGTCTGCTGCCCACATTACGATTTTCAGGTTTCTGCTGCCCACATTGTGATTTTCTGGTGTCTGCTGCCCACATTACGATTTTCTGGTCACTGCTGCCCACATTGCGATTTTCTGGTCACTGCTGCCCACATTGCGATTTTCTGGTGTCTGCTGCCCACATTACGATTTTCTGGTGTCTGCTGCCCACATTACAATTTTCAGGTGTCTGCTGCCCACATTACGATTTTCTGGTGACTGCTGCCCACATTACAATTTTCAGGTGTCTGCTGCCCACATTACGATTTTTTGGTGTCTGCTGCCCACATTACGATTTTCTGGTGTCTGCTGCCTGCATTGTGATTTTCAGGTGTCTGCTGCCCACATTGTGATTTTCAGGTGTCTGCTGCCCACATTGTGATTTTCAGGTGTCTGCTGCCCACATTGTGATTTTCAGGTGTCTGCTGCCCACATTACGATTTTCAGGTGTCTGCTGCCCACATTATGATTTTCTGGTCACTGCTGCCCACATTGCGATTTTCTGGTCACTGCTGCCCACATTGCGATTTTCTGGTGTCTGCTGCCCACATTACGATTTTCTGGTGTCTGCTGCCCACATTACGATTTTCAGGTGTCTGCTGCCCACATTACGATTTTCAGGTGTCTGCTGCCCACATTACGATTTTCAGGTGTCTGCTGCCCACATTATGATTTTCTGGTCACTGCTGCCCACATTATGATTTTCTGGTCACTGCTGCCCACATTGCGATTTTCTGGTCACTGCTGCCCACATTGCGATTTTCTGGTCACTGCTGCCCACATTGCGATTTTCTGGTGTCTGCTGCCCACATTACGATTTTCAGGTGTCTGCTGCCCACATTACGATTTTCAGGTGTCTGCTGCCCACATTATGATTTTCTGGTGTCTGCTGCCCACATTGCGATTTTCTGGTGTCTGCTGCCCACATTACGATTTTCAGGTGTCTGCTGCCCACATTGCGATTTTCAGGTGTCTGCTGCCCACATTGCGATTTTCAGGTGTCTGCTGCCCACATTGTGATTTTCAGGTGTCTGCTGCCTACATTGTGATTTTCAGGTGTCTGCTGCCCACATTGTGATTTTCAGGTGCCTGCTGCCCACATTATGATTTTCTGGTGTCTGCTGCCCACATTACGATTTTCAGGTGTCTGCTGCCCACATTGCGATTTTCAGGTGTCTGCTGCCCACATTGCGATTTTCTGGTGTCTGCTGCCCACATTACGATTTTCAGGTGTCTGCTGCCCACATTACGATTTTCTGGTCACTGCTGCCCACATTGCGATTTTCTGGTCACTGCTGCCCACATTGCGATTTTCTGGTGTCTGCTGCCCACATTACGATTTTCAGGTGTCTGCTGCCCACATTGCGATTTTCTGGTGTCTGCTGCCCACATTACGATTTTCAGGTGTCTGCTGCCCACATTACGATTTTCTGGTCACTGCTGCCCACATTGCGATTTTCTGGTCACTGCTGCCCACATTGCGATTTTCTGGTGTCTGCTGCCCACATTACGATTTTCTGGTGTCTGCTGCCCACATTACGATTTTCAGGTGTCTGCTGCCCACATTACGATTTTCAGGTGTCTGCTGCCCACATTACGATTTTCAGGTGTCTGCTGCCCACATTATGATTTTCTGGTGTCTGCTGCCCACATTGCGATTTTCTGGTGTCTGCTGCCCACATTACGATTTTCAGGTGTCTGCTGCCCACATTGCGATTTTCAGGTGTCTGCTGCCCACATTGCGATTTTCAGGTGTCTGCTGCCCACATTGCGATTTTCAGGTGTCTGCTGCCCACATTACGATTTTCTGGTCACTGCTGCCCACATTGCGATTTTCTGGTCACTGCTGCCCACATTGCGATTTTCAGGTGTCTGCTGCCCTCATTACGATTTTCAGGTGTCTGCTGCCCACATTACGATTTTCAGGTGTCTGCTGCCCACATTACGATTTTCTGGTGTCTGCTGCCCACATTACGATTTTCAGGTGTCTGCTGCCCACATTAGGATTTTCTGGTGACTGCTGCCCACATTACGATTTTCTGTTGACTGCTGCCCACATTGCGATCTTCTGGTGACTGCTGCCCACATTACGATTTTCTGGTGTCTGCTGCCCACATTAGGATTTTCTGGTGTCTGCTGCCCACATTAGGATTTTCTGGTGTCTGCTGCCCACATTAGGATTTTCTGGTGTCTGCTGCCCACATATTACGATTTTCTGGTGTCTGCTGCCCACATTGCGATTTTCTGGTGACTGCTGCCCACATTACGATTTTCTGGTGTCTGCTGCCCACATTGCGATTTTCTGGTGACTGCTGCCCACATTAGGATTTTCTGGTGACTGCTGCCCACATTACGATATTCTGGTGACTGCTGCCCACATTAGGATTTTTTGGTGACTGCTGCCCACATGGCGATTTTTTGGTGACTGCTGCCCACATTGCGATTTTCTGGTGAACTCTGCCCACATTACGATTTTCTGGCCCACATTACGATTTTCTGGTGAACACTGCCCACGTTACGATTGTCTGGTGAATGCTGTCCACGTTACGATTTTCTGGTGAACTCTGTCCACATTACGATTTTCTGGCCCACATTACGATATTCTGGTGAACGCAGTGCCCACATTACGATTGTCTGGTGAATGCTGTCCACGTTACAATTTTCTGGTGACTGGTGTCCACGTTACAATTTTCTGGTGACTGCTGCCAACGTTACAATTTTCTGGTAACTGCTGCCCACATTACGATTTTCTGGTGAACTCTGCCCACATTACGATTTTCTGGTGAACTCTGCCCACATTATGATTTTCTGGCCCACATTACGATTTTCTGGTGAACTCTGCCCACATTACGATTGTCTGGTAAAATGCTGCCCACTTTACAATTAATTTACAGTGAAACGCTGCCCCATTACGATTATTTGGCACCTATGGGGGGGGGGGCATCCAAATATTCGCAGGGGGGCCCAGTGATTTCTAGTTACGCCCCTGTCCCATACACACCTTGTTTAATGGACATTCATCTGCAGATCAGCCAATTATCTGCCGATCTGAAGATCCAACCTGGTGGATCTGATCTACAGATAATTGTCCGTTAAACAAGGTGTGTATGAGGTCTGCAGATATCATAGACTATGAATGGGTTTTGCAGGAATGGATCTTTTGCAGGAACAGATCTTTTGCAGATACTGATCTGTTGCATGTGTACAGCATCTGTGTGTGCAGCATCTTGCAAAGATTTCTGTCTGATGGGGAGTGCAGCTCCATAGAATAGACTGTGTAGGTATGGCTCTCATACTACATGGAAGGGGGTAAGATTTCTGTCTGATGGGGAGTTCAGCTCCATAGTATAGACTGTGTAGAGTATGGCTCTCATACTACACGGAAGGGGGTAAAATTGGTCTGTGATCTTTCATTTTCCAAAGACTTTTATCTGACGTGTGTACCCACCTTTAGTCTTAGTCGTGGAGAGGGCTGTTATCTGACTTTTATTATCTCAACTGTAAGTGAACTGTTTACTTTTTCTCTGCTAGAGGAGAGGTCATTACTTCACAGACTGCTCTGAAAGAATCATTTTGAATGCTGAGTGTTGTGTAATCTGCACATAATATAGAATGATGCAATGTTAGAAAAAACACTATATACCTGAAAATAAAAGTATGAGAATATTTTCTTTGCTGCTAATCTTCTAGTAATTATTCATAGTACACAACCAATTCACTATATCATATTTTTTTTCCGCTTCAGTGTCTCTTTAAAGAGACTCTGAAGTCTCTAGAAAACGCACTTTTTATGTTACAATGCGGCTGAAATCTCAGGTAATCCCCCCGAAATCCCCGGGGGGAGATATGGGCAGCGCTTCCGCATAGAGGCAGAGCTTTGAGCAGTAGCTCTGCCTCTCCTTCGTCAATCTGAGCAGATCGCAGCCTCTCCCTGCCCCTCTCACTCTCCTTTCACTGAGAGGGGCTGGGAGAGGCGGCGATCAGCGCTGATTGACGTGCATGGAGGCAGAGTTACTGCCCAAAACTCTGCCTCCCTGGGCAGCAAAATCCATGACCAGAAAAGTCATGGATTTTTGCCCTGTGGTTTGGGGGATTAATTGAGATTTCAGCCACGGGGATGCAATGTTTCAGATACGGCATTCATGCCTAACATTGTTACATAAAAACTGTGTTTTCTGGAGGCTTCAGAGTCTCTTCAAGTTGAGCTGAAATGCGTATGATTGTGTGCTGTTTGTGCAGGAAAACTTTTTATTCAAGAGTTCTGTTTCTGCAACCCTGGCACAGTGGCAGTAATCACTGAAGCGTATATGTCCCGGGATCATCGTCCTGTGTCCTGCAGCAGATTATTATTATTATTTAGTATTTATATAGCGCCGACATATTATGCAGCGCTGTACAGATGCAGCAGAGCAAGCTGTGACTGTCTCATTGCACACCAGGAGGTAAGGAAGATGCATGATGCTCTGGAATTCAGGCTGTGTGTTCAGCACAGGAGATAGCACTGTCTCATAGCACACCAGGAAGTAAGGAAGATGCACAGAGCTCTGGAATTGAGGCTGCGTGTGCAGCACAGGAGATAGCACTGTCTCATAGCACACCAGGAAGTAAGGAAGATGCACAGAGCTCTGGAATTCAGGCTGCGTGTGCAGCAAAGCAGATAGCACTGTCTCATAGCACACCAGGAAGTAAGGAAGATGCACAGAGCTTTGGAATTCAGGCTGCGTGTGCAGCAAAGCAGATAGCACTGTCTCATAGCACACCAGGAAGTAAGGAAGATGCACAGAGCTCTGGTATTCAGGCTGTGTGTGCAGCAAAGCAGATAACACTGTCTCATTGCACACCAGGAAGTAAGGAAGATGCATGGAGCTCTGGAATTCAGGCTGCGTGTGCAGCAAAGCAGATAACACTGTCTCATAGCGCACCAGGAAGTAAGGAAGATGCATGGAACTCTGGAATTCAGGCTGTGTGTGCAGCACAGGAGATAGCACTGTCTCATCGCACACCAGGAAGTAGGGAAGATGCATGGAGCTCTGGGATTCAGGCTGTGTGTACAGCACAGGAGATAACACTGTCTCATAGCGCACCAGGAAGTAAGGAAGATGCATGGAGCTCTGGAATTCAGGCTGTGTGTGCAGCACAGGAGATAGCACTGTCTCATAGCACACCAGGCAGTAAGGAAGATGCATGTCGCTCTGGAATTCAGGCTGTGTGTGCAGCAAAGCAGATAACACTGTCTCATAGCGCACCAGGAAGTAAGGAAGATGCATGGAGCTCTGGAATTCAGGCTGTGTGTGCAGCAAAGCAGATAACACTGTCTCATAGCACACCAGGAAGTAAGGAAGATGCATGTCGCTCTGGAATTCAGGCTGCGTGTGCAGCAAAGCAGGGCGGCTTCAGACCAGAAGAAATGATTTACTTTGACATGTGGCCTCTTATCTCTCCCAAGTCCTGCCACCCTTCTGCCTTCTTACTTTTTCAGCGCCCAAGGCCATGGCCTGTATAGCCTTTCCAGAAATCCAGCCCTGAATACTAACTCCTCCCCACACCAGGGGCCATATGCGATTAACTTTTACTCCTGAGTTTTCTCCTAGGAATTAATTTTTCATCTTGTATTTAAAATAACATTTTAGTACTCTGCAATTGAAAAAGTACCAAAAAGTACTGTCAGAATTACTTTGAGTATTTTTTTCCTTGCCGATGGCTTAACAGTTATTTTGTTGACAAGTTGTGAAAATATCACCTTAGAGAAAACTCAGGAGAAAGAGTGAATTGCATACAGCCGCTGCTGTCTATTGGTGTACCATAAGGCTCCATCCTCGAACCTCTTCTCTTTCATGGCCTGGGACAATTAATAAGCTCTTTTGGTTTCCAATATCATCTCTGTGCTGATGACGTCCAAATCTATCTCTCAGCTCCTGACCTGTCTACACTATTATCTCCAGTCCCTGAGTGTCCACCTGCTGTATCTACATTCATATCATCCCGCTTCCCTAAACGTAACATAAACAATTGGAGATTGTGATTTTTTTGTCATCTTTCTCTCCTCCCCCACCCAGAGTGACCATCAATGTAGAAAACACCCCAATAACCACAGCTCCAAGTTCTGGGGGTAACTCTGGACTCTGCACTCTCAGTTAGACCACATATTAACACATTAATGACCTCCTGTTTCCATGGAGATGACTAAAATGTACAGGAACCTACCAGCTGTGTGCCCCCCTCTCCCTGAAGAAAAATAAGGCCCTAAGTACCAAACAGACATACCGTATGACACAGAAGAGATATTTTCCATGGTAACCACTTCTTAGATTATGTTAACACACAGAAATATCCCCCACACAATAATTGTGCAGCATGTTGCACATCCCAGCCTCAGAAGAAGTTTGGCGTTTGCCACATGAAACGGTCGTAAGGCCGTGCACCATTTGGCACCCACACCTGCTGCCTCCTATCCACACCCAGGCACCCACCTAGACACCATGGTATGATATACTTCGTTGATGTTTTACTGCAAAGTCACAGTTTGTCAATGCACTTTATCTACTGCTTTCAAGTGTCTATGCTGCAATATTAAACCATAGTGCCAGACTATTTTCCATCTTTTTTGTGGTTTTTATAACTGTATCTCATACAAGGCCCTTAGGCCAAGTATGTTGTGTCTCCCATTCCTTGTGCAGCCCCCTTTTTCCTTTGTGTCATCCATATACTGTAGCCCCTCCCATTCCATGTGCAGCCCCCTCTTCCATGTGTAACATCCATGTACAGCAGCTCCCCTCCCATTCCATGTGCAGCCCCCTCTTCCATGTGCATCATCCATATACTGTAGCCCCTCCCATTCCATGTGCAGCCCCTCTTCCATGTGTAACATCCATGTACAGCAGCCCCCTCCCTTTCCATGTGCAGCCCCCTCTTCCATGTGTAACATCCATGTACAGCAGCTCCCGATCCATGTGCAGCCCCCTCTTCCATGTGTGACATCCATGTACAGCAGGCCCCTCCCTTTCCATGTGCAGCCCCCTCTTCCATGTGTTACATCCATATACTGTAGCCCTCTTTTTCATGAACAGCTCCCTTAGGGATCAGTTTCTCTTTTTAATATGTTGCTCCCCATTTTCAGCCTCCTTTTTTCCTATGTACTAGCCATCCCTCTTTCATGCTAAGGCCGCCCCCCCCCCCCCCCGGTCTGCAGCCGCCCAAGGCTCGTGCCTTATCAGAAAACCAGCCCTGATCTCATGGCCACGCCCACTGGTCCACCCCTCTTTCATGCTAAGGCCCCCCCCCCCCCCCCCGCCCCCGGTCCGCAGCCGCCCAAGGCTTGTGCCTTATCAGAAATCCAGCCCTGATCTCATGGCCACGCCCACTGGTCCAGTGCTTGTGGGTTTGGTAGGGGCGTGTCTTAGTGTCCGCTTTTTTTTCTGGCTCCAGAAGATATGGCAAATATGTTCACCACGTTTGGTGGAAAAAAAACTCTGAGCCGTGAAGAATTTTAAAATAACTTTTATTCAAAGTAGTAAAACTTTTTCATAGTTAGGAAATTCACACAATTCTTCCAAAAAGAATCGGGCAGGAGAAAGTTCTGCCAGCCTACAGACCGTCACGTGGCACAAGAGCAATAGTCGTGTCACCCAGAGCAGCCAATCACCAAGGGCCTAAATATACTGCTGTGACAAGCCTCGGCCTCTAGTATGGAAGCTCTGCCCTGGAACATGTATTCCTCATTGCTCTACCCATTCCCAGCAAATTTACAGCAGTTGTGCGATATGCCGTGACTCTAGAAACAGTTCTGATTGTGGCTCATAAGGGACCGCCCCCCGTGAGGTCATTGAGGCAGCAATAGGCAATATCACTATGGAGGGGTTTATGCCAGACGGGGGCTGCACCGATCACCAGTAGAGGAACATGGCATCTCACATGGAAAATGTTTACTAAACATACTTGTAACTTTAATAAACATATCATTTTTTTTAATTCACATTATTAAAAATAATAAAGTTTGCAGCCCCCCTCCCTGAGCCTTAGTAGCCTCCTTCACCATATGCAGGTGGTTATAGCCACTTATCCAGGAAAGCAGAGCTTGTGAGCCTGTGGGTACTCCTCCTAACCAATACCAACCCACATGACCTCTAATTATAGAATAATAATGTATGGGTCGTGGGGTTCCCCCTCCTGACCAATACCAACCCACATGGCCTCTAATTATAGAACAATAGTGTATGGGTCGTGTGTGTACAGTGTGTGTGTGTGTGTGTACAGTGTGTGTGTGTGTGTGTGTGTGTGTACAGTGTGTGTGTGTGTGTACAGTGTGTGTGTGTGTGTGTGTGTGTGTGTGTGTGTGTGTGTGTACAGTGTGTGTGTGTGTGTGTGTATACAGTGCATATGTACAGTGTGTGTGTGTGTGTGTGTACAGTGTGTGTGTGTGTGTGTGTGTGTGTGTGTGTGTACAGTGTGTGTGTGTACAGTGTGTGTGTGTGTGTGTGTGTGTGTGTACAGTGTGTGTGTATACAGTGTGTGTGTGTGTGTACAGTGTGTGTGTGTACAGTGTGTGTGTGTGTGTGTGTACAGTGTGTGTGTGTGTGTACAATGTGTGTGTACAGTGTGTGTGTACAGTGTGTGTGTGTGTGTACAGTGTGTGTGTGTGTGTGTGTACAGTGTGTGTGTATACAGTGTGTGTGTGTGTGTACAGTGTGTGTGTGTGTGTGTACAGTGTGTGTGTGTGTGTGTGTGTGTGTACAGTGTGTGTGTGTGTGTACAGTGTGTGTGTGTACAATGTGTGTGTACAGTGTGTGTACAGTGAGTGTGTGTGCGTGTGTGTGCATGTACAGTGTGTGTGTACAGTGTATGTGTTCAATGTGTGTGTGTACAGTGTGTATGTACAGTGTGTATATACAGTGTGTGTGTACAGTGTGTGTGTGTGTACAGTGTATGTGTTCAATGTGTGTGTACAGTGTGTGTGTGTACAGTGTGTGTGTGTGTGTGTACAGTGTATGTGTACAGAGTGTGTACTGTGTGTGTGTGTGTGTGTGTACAGTGTGTGTGTGTGTGTGTGTGTGTGTGTGTGTGTACAGTGTGTGTGTGTGTGTGTATACAGTGCGTATGTACAGTGTGTGTGTGTGTGTGTGTGTGTACAGTGTGTGTGTGTGTGTGTGTGTACAGTGTGTGTGTGTGTGTACAGTGTGTGTGTATACAGTGTGTGTGTGTGTACAGTGTGTGTGTACAGTGTATGTGTGTGTGTGTGTACAGTGTGTGTGTGTGTGTACAATGTGTGTGTACAGTGTGTGTGTACAGTGTGTGTGTGTGTGTGTACAGTGTGTGTGTGTACAGTGTGTGTGTATACAGTGTGTGTGTGTGTGTACAGTGTGTGTGTGTACAGTGTGTGTCTACAGTGTGTGTGTGTGTGTGTACAGTGTGTGTGTACAGTGTGTGTGTGTGTACAGTGTGTGTGTGTGTGTGTGTACAATGTGTGTGTACAGTGTGTGTACAGTGAGTGTGTGTGCGTGTGTGTGCGTGTACAGTGTGTGTGTACAGTGTATGTGTTCAATGTGTGTGTGTACAGTGTGTATGTACAGTGTGTATATACAGTGTGTGTGTGTGTACAGTGTATGTGTTCAATGTGTGTGTACAGTGTGTGTGTGTACAGTGTGTGTGTGTACAGTGTATGTGTACAGAGTGTGTACTGTGTGTGTGTGTGTGTACAGTGTGTGTGTGTGTGTGTGTATGTGTGGTGTGTACAGTGTGTGTGACTGTGTGCATATTTATATATATAAAAGTTTGGAATTGACCTGGTGGCAGAACCCCACACTCATAAGCTCCACCTTCCTAGTCAAGTCTGTTTCCAATTTCCAAAGTCTCACTCTTCACGCTGCACATGTTCAGCGTATTTGGCAAACATTGCACTGCATGGCTGCAGGTCATTACTTGATAAATGATGCGAGTGACCTGTACCGGGGTGATGCAATGCATGGTGAATACAGGGAACATGCATGGGCTTTCCTTATGACTGCCAGGTGGGCGGTATCCTCAGACAGCTGGACAAAGGGTGTGACTTCAGTTTTGCATCATGTCCGACAGAGACAACTGTAGTGTCAGCTGTTCCACTCCTGCATACAGAGTAAAAGTGATCCGCAGGATTGATCGATTATTTCCGACATGTTCGATCGGGTCTCGATCGATACAGCCATCGATTCTGCATGTTAAGTATGCAAAATCGACTGCTGTATCGATCGAACATGTCGGAAATAATTGATCGATCTCGCGGATCAAACGGGAAATCGGCCACTATAGCCCCACCCCACCCTGGGCTGGACTGTGATGTCCCACTCCAGGGGAATAATATCTCCGCTTTAGTTACAATGGAATAATCTCTTCTGGGTTTGTATCTCTGACTGGGAAAGATTTCCCTCATTTCTGCTCCTGAAACAAAGTGAGTAAATCTCTCAAGCAGGACCAGAGACGGCCATAAAACATCCATTTTGTGTGTATTTCTGCCCCATTATAGCTTACATTACACCACTATCCATGGAGGTTTTAAGGTGGCCCCTAACGGTACAATTTTCAGCAAATAATTGCATGGTTGGAAATAAAATGTTGTAATAGATTATTTCACCAATAATGATCCAATCTGTACTTCCCCAAACAACGTTTTTTTTCTGATCAGCTACATTATTGTTGAACAATCACCATTAGAACCATTGACAGCCGATTTGGGACATCAGCAAGGTTTGTTTTCTGGAAATCTGATCGCATTTATCTGACTATTTGGGTGATTCTCTGCTGATAATTGTACCATCAGTGAGGACAATGAGAGTCGGTGGAGCCTCCAGCAGCATGAAGGAGCCTAGAGGTTCTGCATCTTGGCGGCAGGGGACTGGAGGACAGAGAGAGAAGCATTATTGGAGGGTCCATGCTTGGTGGTGGGGGAATGGAGGACAGAGAGAGAAGCTTCATTGGAGGGTCCACGCTTGGCGGTGGGGGAATGGAGGACAGAGAGAGAAGCTTCATTGGAGGGTCCACGCTTGGCGGCGGGGGAATGGAGGACAGAGAGAGAAGCTTCATTGGAGGGTCCACGCTTGGTGGTGGGGGATTGGAGGACGGAGAGAGAAGCTTCATTGGAGGGTCCACGCTTGGCGGCGGGGGAATGGAGGACAGAGAGAGAAGCTTCATTGGAGGGTCCACGCTTGGCGGCGGGGGAATGAAGGACAGAGAGAGAAGCTTCATTAGGATCCTTCTTCTGAGGCCAGTATGTGATTTCATACCTCAGCTACACTAATGACAAGTCCAAGAACCAAAACCTCCAAAGTTGTCTCAGTTCCTTTCCCTCCAATATACGCTGCTGTCACCACTACAGGTGAGGAAGAGCCCCGCCCTAACTCAGATCTGATTGGCTGCTGAAAGTTCCACACCAACAATATGCTGCTTGTGCCACCTGATGGCCACAGATGTTACATGGTTAAACTTTATTCTTACAGTTTCGGTGCCAGTCGGCATGATAATCATTTCATAATCCACCCAGATTTATCCAGCTCTGTCTTCAATGACTGAATAACCAGCTTACAGGCTGTCCTGAAGCAATATTGTTTTCCTAAGTACGGATTTCAGCCGTAGTTTGTGCTTGTATTAAAGAAGCCCCTGGCTGCTTGTCACAATTCCGTCCCCCGTGCTTCAGAATTCTGGAAATTAATATCTGGTTACACCAATCATTCGGCCAACAATTTGCAAACCTTCTCACCATTTATTTCCTCATAAACCTTTGCAGCTACTTATCCCACCACTCCTGCTCATCTATCTCTCCACCAGCCAGTCACTTACTTTTCTATTTTCAGTTTGTGCCATAAAAATAAAGAAAAGAAAAATGTGAAACTTGCGTAGAAAACAGTCAGTGTCCCTCAGAAGTTTCCAGGAAACCGGTTGCAACATAAATACATTTTCTAATGGTGACACACAGGTGATTGTACACGTTCCGAACCTCGTGGCCCATAGAAAAAAACACAGTCATTGTAACAGAGATCAGCATGACCCAGAATAAGAAAGTGAAGTCGGTCTGGCCTAGCCCTTTAAAGACCAAGTCCACCAATAAATATTGGTTGGAACCCATGGCTTTATATGAGCCATCTGTTCCTGAATGAGGGAAAGAATGTTAGTGGGGGGAAGTGTTGAGAGTGGAATATATATAAATCCAACCCGGACTCAGCCAATCATATGGGAACACTTCTCTAACATTTCATTTTTATTTTCAGCGGTTGGACAACATACAAGACCAGCACAATGTTTCAGGCCACACCCTTTGTTAGGAAGCACTTGACAAAGGGTGTGGCCTGAAACATTGTGCTGGTCTCTGACAAAGGGCTTGTGGCCTGTAACGTTGTACTGGTCTCTGACAAAGGGCGTGTGGCCTGAAACGTTGTGCTGGTCTCTGACAAAGGACTTGTAGCCTGTAATGTTGTACTGGTCTCTGACAAAGGGAGTGTGGCCTGAAACGTTGCGCTGGTCTCTGACAAAGGGCGTGTGGCCTGAAACGTTGTACTGGTCTCTGACAAAGGGCTTGTGGCCTGTAATGTTGTACTGGTCTCTGACAAAGGGCGTGTGGCCTGAAACGTTGTACTGGTCTCTGACAAAGGGAGTGTGGCCTGAAACGTTGTGCTGGTCTCTGACAAAGGACTTGTAGCCTGTAACGTTGTACTGGTCTCTGACAAAGGGCGTTTGGCCTGAAACGTTGCGCTGGTCTCTGACAAAGGGCGTGTGGCCTGAAACGTTGCACTGGTCTCTGACAAAGGGCGTGTGGCCTGAAACGTTGTACTGGTCTCTGACAAAGGGCGTGTGGCCTGAAACGTTGTACTGGTCTCTGACAAAGGGCGTGTGGCCTGAAACGTTGTACTGATCTCTGACAAAGGGAGTGTGGCCTGAAATGTTGTACTGGTCTCTGACAAAGGGCTTGTGGCCTGAAATGTTGTACTGGTCTCTGACAAAGGGCGTGTGGCCTGAAACGTTGTGCTGGTCTCTGACAAAGGGCTTGTGGCCTGAAACGTTGTACTGGTCTCTGACAAAGGGCGTGTGGCCTGAAACGTTGTACTGGTCTCTGACAAAGGGAGTGTGGCCTGAAACGTTGTACTGGTCTCTGACAAAGGGCTTGTGGCCTGAAATGTTGTACTGGTCTCTGACAAAGGGAGTGTGGCCTGAAACGTTGTACTGGTCTCTGACAAAGGGAGTGTGGCCTGAAACGTTGTGCTGGTCTCTGACAAAGGGAGTGTGGCCTGAAACGTTGTACTGGTCTCTGACAAAGGGCTTGTGGCCTGTAACGTTGTACTGGTCTCTGACAAAGGGCGTGTGGCCTGAAACGTTGTGCTGGTCTCTGACAAAGGGCTTGTGGCCTGAACCATTGTGCTGGTCTCTGACAAAGGGCGTGTGGCCTGTAACGTTGTACTGGTCTCTGACAAAGGGCGGGTGGCCTGAACCATTGTGCTGGTCTCTGACAAAGGGCGTGTGGCCTGTAACGTTGTACTGGTCTCTGACAAAGGGCGTGTGGCCTGAAACGTTGTGCTGGTCTCTGACAAAGGGCGTGTGGCCTGTAACGTTGTACTGGTCTCTGACAAAGGGCGTGTGGCCTGAAACGTTGTACTGGTCTCTGACAAAGGACTTGTAGCCTGTAACGTTGTACTGGTCTCTGACAAAGGGCGTGTGGCCTGAAACGTTGTACTGGTCTCTGACAAAGGGCGTGTGGCCTGTAACGTTGTACTGGTCTCTGACAAAGGGCGTGTGGCCTGAAACGTTGTGCTGGTCTCTGACAAAGGGCGTGTGGCCTGAAACGTTGTACTGGTCTCTGACAAAGGGTGTGTGGCCTGAAACGTTGTACTGGTCTCTGACAAAGGGCGTGTGGCCTGAAACGTTGTACTGGTCTCTGACAAAGGGCGTGTGGCCTGAAACGTTGTACTGGTCTCTGACAAAGGACTTGTGGCCTGTAACGTTGTACTGGTCTCTGACAAAGGGCGTGTGGCCTGAAACGTTGTACTGGTCTCTGACAAAGGGAGTGTGGCCTGAAACGTTGTACTGGTCTCTGACAAAGGGAGTGTGGCCTGAAACGTTGTACTGGTCTCTGACAAAGGGAGTGTGGCCTGAAACGTTGTACTGGTCTCTGACAAAGGGCTTGTGGCCTGTAACGTTGTACTGGTCTCTGACAAAGGGCGTGTGGCCTGAAACGTTGTACTGGTCTCTGACAAAGGGCGTGTGGCCTGAAACGTTGTACTGGTCTCTGACAAAGGGCGTGTGGCCTGTAACGTTGTACTGGTCTCTGACAAAGGGCGTGTGGCCTGAAACGTTGTGCTGGTCTCTGACAAAGGGCGTGTGGCCTGTAACGTTGTACTGGTCTCTGACAAAGGGCGTGTGGCCTGAAACGTTGTGCTGGTCTCTGACAAAGGGCGTGTGGCCTGAAACGTTGTACTGGTCTCTGACAAAGGGTGTGTGGCCTGAAACGTTGTACTGGTCTCTGACAAAGGGCGTGTGGCCTGAAACGTTGTACTGGTCTCTGACAAAGGGCGTGTGGCCTGAAACGTTGTACTGGTCTCTGACAAAGGACTTGTGGCCTGTAACGTTGTACTGGTCTCTGACA
Source organism: Hyperolius riggenbachi (assembly GCF_040937935.1). Classification (NCBI taxonomy): domain Eukaryota; kingdom Metazoa; phylum Chordata; class Amphibia; order Anura; family Hyperoliidae; genus Hyperolius; species Hyperolius riggenbachi. The sequence continues at coordinate 2,830,129 of NC_090651.1, forward strand.
AAGGGCGTGTGGCCTGAAACGTTGTACTGGTCTCTGACAAAGGGAGTGTGGCCTGAAACGTTGTACTGGTCTCTGACAAAGGGAGTGTGGCCTGAAACGTTGTACTGGTCTCTGACAAAGGGAGTGTGGCCTGAAACGTTGTACTGGTCTCTGACAAAGGGCTTGTGGCCTGTAATGTTGTACTGGTCTCTGACAAAGGGAGTGTAGCCTGAAACGTTGTGCTGGTCTCTGACAAAGGGAGTGTGGCCTGAAACGTTGTACTGGTCTCTGACAAAGGGCGTGTGGCCTGAAATGTTGTACTGGTCTCTGACAAAGGGCGTGTGGCCTGAAACGTTGTACTGGTCTCTGACAAAGGGTGTGTGGCCTGAAACGTTGTGCTGGTCTATCATGTTGTCCAACCTCTGATAATAAAAATGACATGTTGGAGAAGCGTTCCCATATGATTTGCTGAGTCTGGATTGGATTTATATATATTGCACTGAAGTTTGTGAGGTTTGATGGGCCCTTATTCTGGTCTGTGACTCCCAAGATCTGGACTGCATCTGAGGCCCGCGGGTTGTTGGACTATCTGGCTTTTTCACACTGGCCTATCGGAACTGAGTAGGGGCAGCTCGCATTATCGGGAAGCAGAGGCCCAGGAGGAACAATAAGCAATTCTCAGCACAGCAATGTTTGGAATGAAAGTGTTTTAGGTGCCACACCTGCTAAGTTACATAGTTACATAGTTATTTGGATTGAAAAAAGACATACGTCCATTGAGTTCAACCAGAGAACAAAGTACAACACCAGCCTGCTCCCTCATATATCCCTGATCCAGAGGAAGGCGAAAAAACCCTTGCAGTTGGTCACATAGTTTGTTTTTATGCAGAAATGAAGGATAAGAAGGAGGGAAAGGCCATGGTTAGTTTTGTGCTGGGTGTCCAGTGAGTGTTTTAGGGGTAATTGCAAAGCGATTATCTCCCACCTTATCAATACAATGATCAGCAATAACTGGAGGGGCCTACACTTCTTTGTTTTCAGGTCTGCATAATGGGTAAGGGGGGAGGGGTCACTGTAGAGTACGTATGGTCCTGGCATCGGTCAACGGGGTGCAGGGAGAAGTCGAGAGATGGCTCTCCTTGCATGTGGCAAAGTAGGGGACTATAACAAATATATTCCCCTACCGATTGCCTAGCCTCCCCCCTGGTGGCATAATCCGAGGTCTGGCTATTGCCAGCACCAGAATTACATGTACACAGGCTGTGGAGCTATAGCGTTATTGCTATAGCAGTGCTCATATCCGGTGCTGTGCGGTGGCTAGCGAGCACTGAAAGGACCTGCTTCAGTCACGATACCCCTGTAAGTCTCAATATTAAATGCAGATTTTTATAAAAATGTAACAGACAGCAATCTTTGGAAGTGGCAGTAAGCAGAAGAGGTCCACCTTTCACTTTCAGGTAAGAGTCGATGGGTTTATCACTGGCTGTTAGGTTTTTCTTTACAATAAACACTCAGTTATCTCAGAAGAAGCTGAAAAGTGAATCAGACAATCACTCAAGTGCCAAGCAAAGTTTAGACTTGGCCTTTAAACTCAACACTATCAACATGTACATAAAAACAGAGTAATAATGATGGTGTATTGGTTTATTTCAGTTCATCTAGCACTGTTCCCTAACTGAAGAAACTTCTGGATAAAAGACCCTTCCAGAGGGCTTGCAGATCACATCAAGTTGAAAAACATTAAGAAAAATTGAGTTTGTACAGTTAGTGAGTTTGTGTAATACAGCATTTGTAGTGGGCCTTACTTAGCTCATGGGATTATCAGGATCTCTGTGTACCCAACTCCACCAGCAAACAGTCAATGTTCAGTCAGAAAGCAAAAGAACTCCATACAACATCTGAATACATGAGACAGGAAACCAAAGGTGCCCTCATCCATGTTTATCAAGAAGTCCCCACATACATCTTCATATGTAGAGGTCCCCACATATATCTTCATATCTAGAGTTGCCCTCATACACCTTCATTTATCTAGAGGTGGCTTCATACACCTTCATATCTAGAGTTGCCCTCATACATCTTCACATCTAGAGTTGCCCTCATACATCTTCACATCTAGAGTTGCCCTCATACACCTTCATTTATCTAGAGGTGGCTTCATACATCTTCATATCTAGAGTTGCCCTCATACATCTTCACATCTAGAGTTGCCCTCATACATCTTCACATCTAGAGTTGCCCTCATACATCTTCATTTATCTAGAGGTGGCTTCATACATCTTCATATCTAGAGGTGCCCTCATACATCTTCATAACTAGTGGTGGCCTCATACATCTTTATACCTAGAGGTGCCGTCATACATATCTAGAGGTGGGTGGGCTGGTTTATGGCAGATAGTTGGAGCTGGTTTGTGGCAGGTGGGGCTGGGCTATGGCAGGTGGATGGAGCTGGGTTATGCCAGGGAGGTGGAGCTGGATTGTGGCAGGTGAGTGGGGCTTGGCTGTGGCAGGTGAGTAGGCTGGGTCATAGCAGGTGGGCAGGGCTGGTTTGTGGCAGGTGGGTGGGGCTGGGCTGTGGCAGGTGGGTAGGCTGAGTAGTAGCAGGTGGATGGGGGTAGGTTGTATTATGTGGGTGGAGATGGGTTATGCCAGGCAGGTGGAGCTGGATAAAGGCAGGTGGGTAGACTGGGTCATGGCAGGTGGGTGGGGATGGGTCGTGGCATGTGGGTGGAGTTGGGTTGTGGCAGGTGGGTGGAGTTGGGTTGTGGCAGGTGGATGGATCTGGGTTATGGCAGGCAGGAGGAGCTGGATTTTGGCAGGTGGGGCTGGTCCATTACAGGCTGGCAGAGCTGGTTCGTGACAGCAACCTTCCATTCTGCATGAAAGCTTCTCTTCCATCCGGTTGCCACAGGGACCTCAGAGAAGTTATATCACCCGGATGAGGACAGAGGCCAGAGATGCCAGGGCTGCCTTCCCAATACTGCTCTTATATGACTGTCGGCAGTAAGTCCCTCTCCCAGGGCACCCGGAGTCTTAGCTACCCTGGACATAACCTCCTCTCCCCTCCTGGACATGACCTCCTTTCTCCTCCTGGACATGACCTCCTCTCCCCTCCTGGACATGACCTCCTCTCTCCTCCTGGACATGACCTCCTCTCTCCTCCTGGACATGACCTCCTGTCTCCTCCTGGACATGACCTCCTCTCCCCTCCTGGACATGACCTCCTGTCTCCCCCTGGACATGACCTCCTCTCTCCTCCTGGACATGACCTCCTGTCTCCTCCTGGACATGACCTCCTCTCTCCTCCTGGACATGACCTCCTCTCTCCTCCTGGACATGACCTCCTGTCTCCTCCTGGACATGACCTCCTCTCTCCTCCTGGACATGACCTCCGCTCTACTCCTAGACATGACCTCCGCTCTACTCCTAGACATGACCTCCTCTCTCCTCCTGGACATGACCTCCTCTCTCCTCCTGGACATGACCTCCTCTCCCCTCCTGGACATGACCTCCTGTCTCCTCCTGGACATGACCTCCTCTCCCCTCCTGGACATGACCTCCTCTCCCCTCCTGGACATGACCTCATCTCTCCTCCTGGACATGACCTCCTGTCTCCTCCTGGACATGGCCTCCTCTCCCCTCCTGGACATAACCTCCTCTCCCCTCCTGGACATGACCTCCTCTCCCCTTCTGGACATGACCTCCTCTCTCCTGGACATGACCTCCTCTATCCTCCTAGACATGACCTCCTCTCCCCTCCTGGACATGACCTCCGCTCTCCTCCTGGACATGACCTCCTCTTCCTTCCTGGACATGACCTTCTCTCCCCTCCTGGACATGACCTCCTCTCCCCTTCTGGACATGCCCTCCTCTCCCCTCCTGGACATGACATCCTGTCTCCTCCTGGACATGACCTCCTCTCCCCTCCTGGACATGACCTTCTCTCCCCTCCTGGAAATGACCAGCTCTCTCCTCCTGGACATGACCTCCTCTCTCCTCCTGGACATGACCTCCTGTCTCCTCCTGGACATGACCTCCTCTCCCCTCCTGGACATGACCTTCTCTCCCCTCCTGGAAATGACCAGCTCTCTCCTCCTGGACATGACCTCCTGTCTCCTCCTGGACATGACCTCCTCTCTCCTCCTGGACATGACCTTCTCTATCCTCCTAGACATGACCTCATCTCCCCTCCTGGACATGACCTGCTCTCTCCCCCTGAAAATGACCTCCTCTATCCTCCTAGACATGACCTCCTCTCCCCTCCTGGACATGACCTTCTCTCCCCTCCTGGACATGACCTCCTCTATCCTCCTGGACATGACCTCCTCTCTCCTCCTGGACATGACCTCATCTCCCCTCCTGGACATGACCTGCTCTCTCCCCTTGGACATGACCTCCTCTATCCTCCTAGACATGACCTCATCTCTCCTCCTGGACATAACCTTCTCTCGCTTCCATTCAACCACCACTAAGGGCTCATCTTCTCACCACTCCCGGATCTGCAGAACACAGAAACCCCAACGCAGGAAGTCTACAGACATTACAAGAGAAGTTCAGCAACCATGGCTGCTGCTCAGGAGCTGCTGTGTACAGTGAGTGCTCAGACTGAGCTCCAGTAATCTTGTGCTTCTTCTGCCAGAGTTTCCCAGTGGGAGAGCAGCGTACACAGCCCATACGTATATTCCCAGCAGAGATCCCAGCGACTGCTTGACCCGCAGTGGGGAACGTGGAGAAAGTAACCACAGAGCTCCCGTAAAACACACACTGATTTTTTTTTTCCATTTAAAAATGTTGTTTTAACCAAAAATTCCAGTGAGGGGCTTAATTTCCAGAACCCCCTCAGTCATTTCACACGCAAGATATATTGCAAAACTGTAAAAATATTAGCACCAATTTTACAAAGTTAGGTACAAAGCGGAGCTGGGGTAGATTCTTACCAGCGATGGTCGATGAGATCATTCCATCATTCCAGCTTGCATGCGATTTGTATGCAGATTGCATGCAGCGAGGAAGGGGGCCAATCAGGAAGGACCACTAGGAGATGCTTACGATTGGCCCAATTCCAGTCTGCACATAATTTACACGCAAGACGGAATTTCTGGTGTCTCATTGGCCAGCTCTGCTCCCGGTGAAATGACCGCCACCCACATTAGGAGAGAACAGGAAGTAGGAGGAGCTTCCTGCAGGTACAGCAAGTTTTACTTTCCTTGGAATCCATTTTCTTCCCAATTCTTCCATATTTACGTTTCCCATTTTCACTGTTTGTAACTCAGAGAGAAAAAAAATAAGCGTTTCTAGAGATCTGGATTAATTTACTCCATAAACTTTGGATGATGAGTTATATAAAAACTACCAGTGACAACCAGGGAGACCACCAGATATCATGGCCACCCAGAACCACTACTTCATTATAAAGAGTTCCAGTGTTACAGGGGACCCAGATATAGTATCTTGCAAAAGTTAGTACATCCCTCACATTTCTGTAAGTATTTTATTATATCTTCTCATGGGACAGCACTGCAGATGTGACACTGGGATACAATGTAAAGCAGTCAGTGTACAGCTTGTATAACAGTGTAATATTGTATGATATCTTCTCATGGGACAGCACTGCAGATGTGACACTGTGACACAATGTAAAGCAGTTAGTGTACAGCTTGTATAACAGTGTAATATTGTATGATATCTTCTCATGGGACAGCACTGCAGATGTGACACTGTGATACAATGTAAAGCAGTTAGTGTACAGCTTGTATAACAGTGTAATATTGTATGATATCTTCTCATGGGACAGCACTGCAGATGTGACACTGGGATACAATGTAAAGCAGTCAGTGTACAGCTTGTATAACAGTGTAATATTGTATGATATCTTCTCATGGGACAGCACTGCAGATGGGACACTGTAATACAATGTAAAGCAGTCAGTGTACAGCTTGTATAACAGTGTAATATTGTATGATATCTTCTCATGGGACAGCACTGCAGATGGGACACTGTAATACAATGTAAAGCAGTCAGTGTACAGCTTGTATAACAGTGTAATATTGTATGATATTTTCTCATGGGACCACACTGCACATGTGACACTGTGATACAATGTAAAGCAGTCAGTGTACAGCTTGTATAACAGTGTAAATATTGTATGATATTTTCTCATGGGACAACACTGCAGATGTGACATTGTGACACAATGTAAAGCAGTCAGTGTACAGCTTGTATAAAAGTGTAATATTGTATGATATTTTCTCATGGGACCACACTGCACATGTGACGCTGTGATACAATGTAAAGCAGTCAGTGTACAGCTTGTATAAAAGTGTAATATTGTATGATATCTTCTCATGGGACAGCACTGCAGATGTGACTCTGTGATACAATGTAAAGCAGTCAGTGTACAGCTTGTATAACAGTGTAATATTGTATGATATCTTCTCATGGGACAGCACTGCAGATGTGACTCTGTGATACAATGTAAAGCAGTCAGTGTACAGCTTGTATAACAGTGTAATATTGTATGATATCTTCTCATGGGGCAGCACTGCAGATGTGACACTGTGATACAATGTAAAGCAGTCAGTGTACAGCTTGTATAACAGTGTAATATTGTATGATATCTTCTCATGGGACAGCACTGCAGATGTGACGCTGTGATACAATGTAAAGCAGTCAGTGTACAGCTTGTATAACAGTGTAATATTGTATCATATCTTCTCATGGGACAACACTGCAGATGTGACACTGTGATACAATGTAAAGCAGTCAGTGTACAGCTTGTATAACAGTGTGAATATCGTATGATATCATCTCATACATAATTTACACTGTTATACAAGCTGTACACTGACTGCTTTACATTGTATCACAGCGTCACATCTGCAGTGAGAAGATATCATACATTACAGTGGGTTGCAAAAGTATTCAGCCCCTTGAAGTTTTCTACATTTTGTCATATTACCGCCACAAACATGAATCAATTTTATTGGAATTCCACATGAAAGACTAACACAAAAGTGGTGTACACATGAGAAGTGGAACGAAAATCATACATGATTTCAAACATTTTTTACAAATAAATAACTGCAAAGTGGTGTGTGCATAATTATTCGGCCCCCTTTGATCTGAGTGCAGTCAGTTGCCTATAGACATTGCCTGATGAGTGCTAATGACTAAATAGAGTGCACCTGTGTGTAATCTAATGTCAGTACAAATACAGCTGCTCTGTGACGCCCTCAGAGGTTGTCTAAGAGAATATTGGGAGCAACAGCACCGTGAAGTCCAAAGAACACACAAGACAGGTCAGGGATCAAGTTATTGAGAAATGTAAAGCAGGCTTAGGCTACAAAAAGATTTCCAAAGCCTTGAACATCCCACGGAGCACTGTTCAAGCGATCATTCAGAAATGGAAGGAGTATGGCACAACTGTAAACCTACCAAGACAAGGCCGTCCACCTAGACTCACAGGCCGAACAAGGAGAGCGCTGATCAGAAATGCAGTCAAGAGGCCCATGGTGACTCTGGACGAGCTGCAGAGATCTACAGCTCAGGTGGGGGAATCTGTCCATAGGACAACTATTAGTCATGCACTGTACAAAGTTGGCCTTTATGGAAGAATGGCAAAAAGAAAGGCATTGTTAACAGAAAGCATAAGAAGTCCCGTTTGCAGTTTGCCACAAGCCATGTGGGGGACACAGCAACCATGTGGAAGAAGGTGCTCTGGTCAGATGAGACCAAAATGGAAAACGCTATGTGTGGCGGAAAACGAACACTGCACATCACTCAGAACACACCATCCCCACTGTCATATATGGTGGTGGCAGCATCATGCTCTGGGGGTGCTTCTCTTCAGCAGGGACAGGGAAGCTGGTCAGAGTTGATGGGAAGATGGATGGAGCCAAATACAGGGCAAACTTGGAAGAAAACCTCTTGGAGTCTGCAAAAGACTTGAGACTGGTGCGGAGGTTCACCTTCCAGCAGGACAACGACCCTAAACATAAAGCCAGGGCAACAATGGAATGGTTTACAACAAAACATATCCATGTGTTAGAATGGCCCAGTCAAAGTCCAGATCTAAATCCAATCGAGAATCTGTGGCAAGATCTGAAAACTGCTGTTCACAAACGCTGTCCATCTAATCTGACTGAGCTGGAGCTGTTTTGCAAAGAAGAATGGGCAAGGATTTCAGTCTCTAGATGTGCAAAGCTGGTAGAGACATACCCTAAAAGACTGGCAGCTGTAATTGCAGCAAAAGGTGGTTCTACAAAGTATTGACTCAGGGGGCCGAATAATTACGCACACCCCACTTTGCAGTTATTGATTTGTAATAAATGTTTGGAATGATGTGTGATTTTCGTTCCACTTCTCACGTGTACACCACTTTGTGTTGGTCTTTCACGTGGAATTCCAATAACATTGATTCATGTTTGTGGCAGTAATGTGACAAAATGTGGAGAACTTTAAGGGGGCCGAATACTTTTGCAACTCACTGTATTTATAGAGATGTGAGGGGTGTACTGACTTTTGTCAGCTCCTGTATCAGGGTGGCTCAGAGCCAGTAGGATATTATAAAGAGAAGCAGTCATGGATTGGCTTCTGCTCATCTCTGAACAATCATCATTAAATGATTAGGAGTTTCCAGCTATATTCAGGGAAGATGAATATTCCTCTCCTGTGATTCCATGTTGGACCCTCTCAGAAGTCAGCTGGTGGTCCGGAATATGCTGCCACGTGACAGAAGCAGAATGTAAACATGTGGTCCTGTGCTGTACACACGCCGGAACCACCAGACGGCATGAGGTCAGCCGGTGCCAGAGCGTCAACCGGAACCCCAACCAAACGGCAAACGATCCAAAACGATCTCTGACAACATAACTGCAGATCTATCATAATCATTTAACAATGGATATCTGATCTCAGTTCAATCGCCCGTTCTTGAGACAATCCCCTCCTTTCATACAGCCACGGATCTTACACCACGAATTAAGGCCACAAACGCCACGGCCATAAACCCCTTGTGAACCTGTGCTGCTCCTGGCGCCCCCTGTCTGCTGTAGTATGCATCAGAGACAATAACATAAAGTGCACCTGTTATAAAAGAAAACACAGTGTGTTGCTTTATCTTCATCTTTAACAAGATCCGCCACTGAGGAGAAAATCCCACGTATAAAAAAACTTGTAAAAAAAATTCTTTTTCTTTTTTTTTTCTTTTTTTTTGCTTTATGGTGGGCTTCCACTGAGAACGGGGATGGTAAGCCCTGATTTGAGCAGGACCATGTAAACACAGAAGACCCCGGCAGCGCAAAGGACGACCACCAGAGCCGCTTTAAGGAAAGACGTTCTACTCCTGACAAAGGTACTGGGAGCCATGATACTGAGCAGGGCCGTGGTCACGGCTAGCGTGTACAGGATGGAGACGCCCGTGTTCAGCGCCACGATCTTCCCAAACTTGGCGAAAGGAGCGATGATGCAGAAGAAGAGAGGGATGGTGGCTATGACGGTGGTAATGGCGCTGGAAACAATGGCGACCCCAACATGGCGGACGGCCTCGCTGACTCTCCACTGACGGCAAGCCACGGGGTCCTGACAAGACACAAAATATCAGAATATTATTATTTTATTATACAGCTATAGTAATCATATGATATACAACAGGGCTCCTCCTTTTATGCTAATGAGGGATGACCTCTGATTTTGAGTAGTGAAGAGCAAAATCAGAGGAGGAGCTCTCCAAAAAACAGAGCTCATTCAGCATTTCATGTTTAGTTAATGTAACCGACAATATAATTTTATTAACTGTCCTATCCATCATCATATGAGAATGTTCCCTCATTATACAGACGTGATCTCCTTCACGGGAACCTGCAGAGAGAGGGATGTGGAAGCCAACATTGTTATTCCCATATAAGAAAGGCTGCTTGTTGTGCTGATATTCTGGCATCAGTAAGTCTAAAGTACATGCCTGGTACACATATGTACACATGTTCACGTGGCATGTACACATAGCTGGAACACGCATGTACACATAGCTGGAAAACACATGTACACATGGCTGGAATACGCATGTACATGTAGCTGGAACATGCATGTTTATGTGGGTGGAACACGCATGTGCACATAGCTGGAACACGCATGTACACATAGCTGGAACACGCATATACACATACCTGGAACACACATGTAAACGTGGCTGAAACCCGCATGTATACATGGCTGAAACATGTATGTACACATAGCTGGAACACACATGTACACATAGTTAGAACACACATGTACACGTAGCTGGAACACGCATGTGCACGTGGCTGGAACACGCATGTACACGTGGCTGGAACACATATGTACACGTGGCTGAAACCCGTATGTATACATGGCTGAAACGCGTATGTACACATAGCTGGAACACGCATGTGCACATAGCTGGAACACGCATGTACACATAGCTGGAACACGCAGGTACACATGGATGGAACACACATGTAAACGTGGCTGAAACCCGCATGTATACATGGCTGAAACATGTATGTACACATAGCTGGAACACACATGTACACATAGTTAGAACACACATGTACACGTAGCTGGAACACGCATGTGCACGTGGCTGGAACACGCATGTACACGTGGCTGGAACACATATGTACACGTGGCTGAAACCCGTATGTATACATGGCTGAAACGCGTATGTACACATAGCTGGAACACGCATGTGCACATAGCTGGAACACGCATGTACACATAGCTGGAACACGCAGGTACACATGGATGGAACACACATGTAAACGTGGCTGAAACCCGTATGTATACATGGCTGAAACGCGTATGTACACATAGCTGGAACACGCATGTACATGTGGCTGGAACACGCATGTACATGTGGCTGGAACACATATGTACACATAGCTGGAACACGCATATACACATAGCTGGAACACGCATGTGCACATAGCTGGAACACGCATATACACATAGCTGGAACACGCATATACACATAGCTGGAACACGCATGTACACATAGCTGGAACACGCATATACACATAGCTGGAACACGCATGTACACATAGCTGGAACACGCATATACACATAGCTGGAACACGCATGTACACATAGCTGGAACACGCATGTACACATGGATGGAACACACATGTAAACATGGCTGAAACCCGTATGTATACATGGCTGAAACGCGTATGTACACATAGCTGGAACACGCATGTACATGTGGCTGGAACACGCATGTACATGTGGCTGGAACACGCATGTACATGTGGCTGGAACACATATGTACACATAGCTGGAACACGCATATACACATAGCTGGAACACGCATATACACATAGCTGGAACACGCATGTGCACATAGCTGGAACACGCATATACACATAGCTGGAACACGCATATACACATAGCTGGAACACGCATATACACATAGCTGGAACACGCATATACACATAGCTGGAACACGCATGTGCACATAGCTGGAACACGCATATACACATAGCTGGAACACGCATATACACATAGCTGGAACACGCATATACACATAGCTGGAACACGCAGGTACACATGGATGGAACACACATGTAAACGTGGCTGAAACCCGTATGTATACATGGTTGAAACGCGTATGTACACATAGCTGGAACACGCATGTACACATAGCTGGAACCTGCATGTAAACTCAATTGTCAACAGGGAGTAGCAATGATTGGCACAAGATGTAAGAACTGGCAACCGCCGGGGGTAACAGATTGGGTAACTGTGCCTCCAGATCAATCAGCCATACAGAAGAGCGGTAGGTAGAGACAAAGTATCCGGGCACCAGTCACAGCAGAAGTGATGCTAAACAACCTATAATCCATCCCCTTCAAACTGACATACAGTGAATTGTGCAGGCCTCACAGCCGCTTTGCAGGATAACCTGCTTCTTCAGAGGCAACAAGCATGTGCACATGGCTGGAACATGCATGTCCTGCTGGCCACTGGACAGAAGTGTGTCTGTGCATGGGGGGGCGAACAGGGGGAGGGGCTCAGGAGTAGACATTAGGTAAATGTGGGTGTGGATGTACTTTAAATACAAATTTACTGGTTACAGAATATTGTAGGTGTGGCCTGTAAAATGTGGGTGCAGCAACTTAATGTAACGGTTATATAGGATAACAGTTATATAAACTGCAACAAAGATATTGGCAGCTGCCTGCAACAGTTTGATGGTTTCAGGGAGATGGCCACTAAGGGCCTGTTCAGACTATGCGCGTTCCTAGCCGTTTTCAGGGAACGTGTCTGGGTACCAAAAACGCATAGAAACGGCTCCTAATGCTTTTGAATAGCCTCGTTCACATGTATGCGTATGAGACGCATACGTTTCTCATCCGCATTGCTGCACGCAGTTCTGTGCGATACGCACAGAAACGGACGCAATGAAAGTCTATGGACGCGTATCAAAAACGCGTACTATTGCGTTTTTAGCGTCCGTTTTCCTCTGCGGTTCCCATAATTCTTTTTTTTTCCCCTGGGTCACGTGTGTGTGCAAAACGCAATAGAATACGCATTAGAACGCAAGAAAAATGCATGCGTTTTTCAACTTGCGTTTCTTTGATTTTAAACGCATTCTTCATACGCAGATAGTCTGAACAGGCCCTAAGGGTCCAATTTAGAGTGAAAAATCGTTTGAGTGATCAGATAATTCTGATCGGATGTGATCAGATTTGTTGTAAATAATCTCCATTGATGGGTACAATCGATTACGAACAATTAAAAAAACAGTCATCCGATTGGATTTTCTAGTCGGTTGTGACGGATAGGAAGCACAGATTGGGTTGTTGATGGTGTAGTGAACGATGCATTACAATATTTCATTTCTGATCAGAATTATCTGATTGCTTGAACGATTTTTCTCTAGAAATTGGATCGTTAGTGGCCACCTTTAGGAGCAGATCGAGGGAATAGGCTAAGATATTAGAATAACAGTAACATTACCAATACTGGGGTGCAGCCCCATCCCGACCCATTGCACCCCAATACAGCGTGACAATCACAGACCCATCACACCCCTTCAGGATTACCCCTGTGCTTTCCTCCTCCATCGTAAAATGGTGATTCGCAGATGGCACCATCTTATTCTAATGTTATAAATCACATTTCTCCTTCACGCTGGGTACACACGTTGCGTTTTTGCGGTTGATAGATGCATTCGATTGATCATTTCCGTCATGTCCGATATTACTTTCACGAAGAAACACATCGTGTGTACCCAGCATAGTCTGCAGCCAAACTAAAAGTAAGCTAAAACTACACTGGTAGCCGTGGGAACGGTACTATGTTTGGAGTACAGTTTGTTCTGAGACTGACAGCTCATTGCATGCACCAATCAGAAGCTCTGAATTCAGAAACGCCCGCAGCATGTGTAACACAATACAATGAGAATAAGAGACCCCAGGACAGGCTGCTACTACCCACAGGAGGATTCATCTCTTGGGTTTATTATCACTACAGGTTTACTTTCAGGCACTTTTTTGTGAGCAGCAGCCGCTGATAGTGGGCGGTGCTTGTTGGCGGTGTCAGAGGTCACTTACCTCCTTGATGTGCAGAGGAAGGTTCTCTCCGGCCAGCAGGTAGCCCTCCACCAGATGGACGCAGTAATCAACAGAGGAGCCGACCAGTATGGACAGAGATATGGCCTCCACCGCTCCCATCTCCCATCCCAAGAAATACATGACGGTCACCACCAGGCAGACCACACCTGCAAAACACCAGACCACAGCTAAGCCCACGACCTCTAGTCCATCCCTGTTGTTCATTGCTTCGTGTTATGTAGAGATAAGTTACAACTCAACAACTTCACAAATTCTCAAAATGCACAAGTGACAGAGCGTTGCTATCATATAAATCCGGCATAGTGGGGTCACTCTGAACCCTCTAACACAGTAATTATAGATTGACGGTGTACCTGGAAATGAATCAGAGCACTCAGTATAGGATTTTGTATAACAAACTGTAAGGCCTGGTGCACACCAAAAACCGCTAGCAGATCCGCAAAATGCTAGCAGATTTTGAAACGCTTTTTCTTCGTTTTCTGCAGCGTTTCAGCTAGCATTTTGCGGTTTTGTGAATCGTTTTTGGTGTAGTAGATTTCATATATTGTTACAGTAAAGCTGTTACTGAACAGCTACTGTAACAAAAACGCCTGGCAAACCGCTCTGAAGTGGCGTTTTTCAGAGCGGTTTGCGTTTTTCCTATACTTAACATTGAGGCAGAAACGCCATCCGCAATCCAAAATCTGCAGCACCCCGGGAGTATGCGTTTCAGCAAAACGCCTCCCGCTCTGGTGTGCACCAGCCCATTGAGATACATTGACCAAGCAGATCCGCAGCCGCAAGTGGATCGCAAAACGCTGAAAAAGCCGCTCGGTGTGCACCAGCCCTAATTGCTTATCATACAGCATATATACAAAATGTGAACACTTCCAAGTAGTGTTTCCTTCTAACAGTATAATCCTGTTATAGTAAACTCCACGGGACCAGGAGAAGTGGTGTTCTATATCACAAGTTTACTACAGTAGCAATAAAAACTAGGTGAGCCCTTTGGAACTATATGGATTTCTGCACAAATTGGTGATAAAATGTGAACTGATCTTCATCTAAGTCACAACAATAGACAATCACAGTCTGCTTAACCGCTTCAGCCTTCAGTCGGGTTTCACTTTATGCATCCGAGCAATTTTCACGTCCCATTCATTCGCCTATAACTTTATCACTACTTATCACAATGAACTGATCTATATCTTGTTTTTTCGCCACCAATTAGGCTTTCTTTGGGTGTTACATTGTGCTAAGAGCTACTTTACTGTAAATGCATTTTAACAGGAAGAATAAGAAAAAAACTGAAAAAAAATCATTATTTCTCAGTTTTCGGCCATTATAGTTTTAACATGCCTCCTTAATTAAAACCCACGTAGTCTATTTGCCTAATAGTCACAGGTATTACACTGTTTAAATTATGTTCCTATCACAATGTATAGCGACAATATTTTATTTGGAAATAAAAGTGCATTTTTTCCGTTTTGCATCCATCACTATTTACAAGCTTATAATTAAAAAAAAATAGAAATATTTCCTCTTTACATTGATATTAAAAAAGTTTAGACCCTTAGGTAAATATTTACATTTTTTTATTGTAATGTTTTTTTTTGTTCTTTGTTTTTTTTTAATTAAACATTTTATTTGGGTATTTTTGGGAGGGTGGGATGTAAATAGTAATTTTTTGTGTAAATATGTGTTAATTTTTTTTTTTAACATGTAGATGTAGTTTTACTGTTTGGCCACAAGATCATGGCAACCATGAGTTTGTTTACATTACGTCACTCTAAGCGTAACATGTACTCTTAGAAGGATGTCGTGGGGGAGACATAAGAGGCAGAAAGAGCGAGGCTTCCGAGAGAAGCCGTCACTTTTTCTGCCGGGGAAAGGGATCAATGATCGGGCACCATGTCCCGATTCATTGATCCCCGGGCTAGCAAACCGCGGCTCGGGAGCGCACGTGCGCAATCGGCCGCAGGAGCGTGCAGGAGCGCACATGCGGTCTTTTGGACGTATACTATACGTCCAAAAGGCCTAAATGGTTAAACTAATACCACACAAATAATTCAATGTTTCCATGTTTTCATTGAACACACCGTGTAAACATTGCTGCACGTTTAAAGTTTGCAAAAAAGCACCTGGATGTTCCACAGCAGTACTGGCAAAATATTCTGTGGACAGATGAAACCAAAGTTGCGTTGTTTGGAAGAAAAACACAACACTATGAGCTTGATTCACTATGCGGTGCTAACCTACTTAGCACTACTAAAGTCTTTAGGCGTGGTAACCAGGGTGCTAAGTAGGTTAGCACCAGTTTCCTCAATCAGACCGCGCGCAAAGTTTTGCGCACGTAAAGTCCCATAGGCTTTAATGGGCACTTTGCGCGGAGCGCCCTGCGCTCTGTGCAGTGCGCGCGTAAAGTTTTATGCGCATAAAGTTTTGCACGCGAAAAGCTCGTTTAGATGCGCTAACGGGTTTTCACAGGCGTGCTAACAGTTAGCACCGCTTTGTGAATCAAGCCCTATGTGTGGAGAAAACAAGGCACAGCACACCAACATCAAAACCTCATCCCAACTGTGAAGTATGGTGGTGGGGGCATCATGGTTTGGGGCTGCTTTGCTGTGTCAGGGGGCCTGGGTGGATTGCTATCATCAAAGGAAACATGAATTCCCAAGTTTATAAAGACATTTTGCAGGAGAACTTAAGGCCATCTGTCCACCAGCTAAAGCTCAGCAGAAGATGGGTGTTGCAACAGGACAAATACCCAAAGCATAAAAGTAAATCAATAACAGAATGGCTTAAACAGAAAAAAATACGCCTTCTGGAGCGGCCCAGAGTCCTGACCTCAACCCGATTGAGATGCTGTGGCATGACCTCAAGAAAGCGATTTACACCGGACCAGACCAAAAATATTGCTGAACTTAAACAGTTCTGTAAAGAGGAATGGTCAAAAATGACTCCTGACCGTTCTGCACATCTTAACTAAGACTATAGCAAACGATTGGTTGAAGTTATTGCTGCCAAAGGAGGTTCAACCAGTTATTAAATCCAAGTGTCCACATACCATTTCCACCTGCACTGTGAATGTTTACACGGTGTGTTCAATGAAAACATGGAAACATTGAATTATTTGTGTGGTATTAGTTTAAGCAGACTGTGATTGTCTGTTGACTTAGATGACAAGACATGACCATTGGAGGTACAGTACAAGCACTTGTCCTAGAAATGGCCCAGCATGCCCTGGTGCATTCTCTGCTGCACAGGAGGAGCTCTGTCCTCCCATTGGAGGTACAGTACAAGCACTTGTCCTAGAAATGGCCCAGCATGCCCTGGTACATCTCTGCTGCACAGGAGCAGCTCTGTCCTCCCATTGGAGGTACAGTACAAGCACTTGTCCTAGAAATATCCCAGCATGCCCTGGTGCATTCTCTGCTGCACAGGAGCAGCTCTGTCCTCCCATTGGAGGTACAGTACAAGCACTTGTCCTAGAAATGGCCCAGCATGCCCTGGTACATTCTCTGCTGCACAGGACCAGCTCTGTCCTCCCATTGGAGGTACAGTACAAGCACTTGTCCTAGAAATATCCCAGCATGCCCTGGTACACCCTCTGCTGCACAGGAGCAGCTCTGTCCTCCCATTGGAGGTACAGTACAAGCACTTGTCCTAGAAATATCCCAGCATGCCCTGGTACATTCTCTGCTGCACAGGAGCAGCTCTGTCCTCCCATTGGAGTTACAGTACAAGCACGTGTCCTAGAAATATCCCAGCATGCCCTGGTGCATTCTCTGCTGCACAGGAGCAGCTCTGTCCTCCCATTGGAGGTACAGTACAAGCACTTGTCCTAGAAATATCCCAGCATGCCCTGGTACATTCTCTGCTGCACAGGAGCAGCTCTGTCCTCCCATTGGAGGTACAGTACAAGCACTTGTCCTAGAAATGTCCCAGCATGCCCTGGTACATTCTCTGCTGCACAGGACCAGCTCTGTCCTCCCATTGGAGGTACAGTACAAGCACTTGTCCTAGAAATATCCCAGCATGCCCTGGTGCATTCTCTGCTGCACAGGAGCAGCTCTGTCCTCCCATTGGAGGTACAGTACAAGCACTTGTCCTAGAAATGGCCCAGCATGCCCTGGTACATTCTCTGCTGCACAGGAGAAGCTGTGTCCTCCCATTGGAGGTACAGTACAAGCACTTGTCCTAGAAATATCCCAGCATGCCCTGGTGCATTCTCTGCTGCACAGGAGCAGCTCTGTCCTCCCATTGGAGGTACAGTACAAGCACTTGTCCTAGAAATATCCCAGCATCCCCTGGTACATTCTCTGCTGCACAGCAGCAGCTCTGTCCTCCCATTGGAGGTACAGTACAAGCACTTGTCCTAGAAATGGCCCAGCATGCCCTGGTGCATTCTCTGCTGTACAGGAGCAGCTCTGTCCTCGCATTGGAGGTACAGTACAAGCACTTGTCCTAGAAATGGCCCAGCATGCCCTGGTGCAATCTCTGCTGCACAGGAGCTGCTCTGTCCTCCCATTGGAGGTACAGTACAAGCACTTGTCCTAGAAATATCCCAGCATGCCCTGGTACATTCTCTGTTGCACAGGAGCAGCTCTGTCCTCCCATTGGAGGTACAGTACAAGCACTTGTCCTAGAAATGGCCCAGCATGCCCTGGTACATTCTCTGCTGCACAGGAGCTGCTCTGTCCTTCCATTGGAGGTACAGTACAAGCACTTGTCCTAGAAATGGCCCAGCATGCCCTGGTGCATTCTCTGCTGCACAGGAGCAGCTCTGTCCTCCCATTGGAGGTACAGTACAAGCACTTGTCCTAGAAATATCCCAGCATGCCCTGGTGCATTCTCTGCTGCACAGGAGCAGCTCTGTCCTCCCATTGGAGGTACAGTACAAGCACTTGTCCTAGAAATGGCCCAGCATGCCCTGGTACATTCTCTGCTGCACAGGAGCAGCTCTGTCCTCCCATTGGAGGTACAGTACAAGCACTTGTCCTAGAAATATCCCAGCATGCCCTGGTGCATTCTCTGCTGCACAGGAGCAGCTCTGTCCTCCCATTGGAGGTACAGTACAAGCACTTGTCCTAGAAATATCCCAGCATGCCCTGGTGCATTCTCTGCTGCACAGGACCAGCTCTGTCCTCCCATTGGAGGTACAGTACAAGCACTTGTCCTAGAAATGGCCCAGCATGCCCTAGTGCTTTCTCTGCTGCACAGGAGCAGCTCTGTCCTCCCATTGGAGGTACAGTACAAGCACTTGTCCTAGAGATGGCCCAGCATGCCCTGGTGCATTCTCTGCTGCACAGGAGCAGCTCTGTCCTCCCATTGGAGGTACAGTACAAGCACTTGTCCTAGAAATATCCCAGCATGCCCTGGTGCATTCTCTGCTGCACAGGACCAGCTCTGTACTCCCATTGGAGGTACAGTACAAGCACTTGTCCTACAAATATCCCAGCATGCCCTGGTGCATTCTCTGCTGCACAGGAGCAGCTCTGCCCTCCCATTGGAGGTACAGTACAAGCACTTGTCCTAGAAATGGCCCAGCATGCCCTGGTGCATTCTCTGCTGCACAGGAGCAGCTCTGTCCTCCCATTGGAGGTTCAGTACAAGCACTTGTCCTATAAATATCCCAGCATGCCCTGGTGCATTCTCTGCTGCACAGGACCAGCTCTGTCCTCCCATTGGAGGTACAGTACAAGCACTTGTCCTAGAAATGGTCCAGCATGCCCTGGTACATTCTCTGCTGCACAGGAGCAGCTCTGTCCTCCCATTGGAGGTACAGTACAAGCACTTGTCCTAGAAATATCCCAGCATGCCCTGGTACATTCTCTGCTGCACAGGAGCAGCTCTGTCCTCCCATTGGAGGTACAGTACAAGCACTTGTCCTAGAAATGTCCCAGCATGCCCTGGTACATTCTCTGCTGCACAGGACCAGCTCTGTCCTCACATTGGAGGTGCAGTACCAGCACTTGTCCTAGAAATGGCCCAGCATGCCCTGGTACATTCTCTGCTGCACAGGAGCAGCTCTGTCCTCCCATTGGAGGTACAGTACAAGCACTTGTCCTAGAAATGGCCCAGCATGCCCTGGTGCATTCTCTGCTGCACAGGAGCAGCTCTGTCCTCCCATTGGAGGTACAGTACAAGCACTTGTCCTAGAAATGGCCCAGCATGCCCTGGTACATTCTCTGCTGCACAGGAGAAGCTGTGTCCTCCCATTGGAGGTACAGTACAAGCACTTGTCCTAGAAATATCCCAACATGCCCTGGTGCATTCTCTGCTGCACAGGAGCAGCTCTGTCCTCCCATTGGAGGTACAGTACAAGCACTTGTCCTAGAAATGGCCCAGCATGCCCTGGTGCATTCTCTGCTGCACAGGAGCAGCTCTGTCCTCCCATTGGAGGTACAGTACAAGCACTTGTCCTAGAAATGGCCCAGCATGCCCTGGTACATTCTCTGCTGCACAGGAGAAGCTGTGTCCTCCCATTGGAGGTACAGTACAAGCACTTGTCCTAGAAATATCCCAGCATGCCCTGGTGCATTCTCTGCTGCACAGGAGCAGCTCTGTCCTCCCATTGGAGGCACAGTACAAGCACTTGTCCTAGAAATATCCCAGCATGCTCTGGTACATTCTCTGCTGCACAGCAGCAGCTCTGTCCTCCCATTGGAGGTACAGTACAAGCACTTGTCCTAGAAATGGCCCAGCATGCCCTGGTACATTCTCTGCTGCACAGCAGCAGCTCTGTCCTCCCATTGGAGGTACAGTACAAGCACTTGTCCTAGAAATATCCCAGCATGCCCTGGTGCATTCTCTGCTGCACAGGAGCAGCTCTGTCCTCCCATTGGAGGTACAGTACAAGCACTTGTCCTAGAAATGGCCCAGCATGCCCTGGTACATTCTCTGCTGCACAGGAGAAGCTGTGTCCTCCCATTGGAGGTACAGTACAAGCACTTGTCCTAGAAATATCCCAGCATGCCCTGGTGCATTCTCTGCTGCACAGGAGCAGCTCTGTTCTCCCATTGGAGGTACAGTACAAGCACTTGTCCTAGAAATGGCCCAGCATGCCCTGGTACATTCTCTGCTGCACAGGAGCAGCTCTGTCCTCCCATTGGAGGTACAGTACAAGCACTTGTCCTAGAAATGGCCCAGCATGCCCTGGTGCATTCTCTGCTGTACAGGAGCAGCTCTGTCCTCGCATTGGAGGTACAGTACAAGCACTTGTCCTAGAAATGGCACAGCATGCCCTGGTGCATTCTCTGCTGCACAGGAGCAGCTCTGTCCTCCCATTGGAGGTACAGTACAAGCACTTGTCCTAG
Organism: Hyperolius riggenbachi; assembly: GCF_040937935.1. Classification (NCBI taxonomy): domain Eukaryota; kingdom Metazoa; phylum Chordata; class Amphibia; order Anura; family Hyperoliidae; genus Hyperolius; species Hyperolius riggenbachi. Next base: position 2,850,998 of record NC_090651.1, read on the forward strand.
AGATGGCACAGCATGCCCTGGTGCATTCTCTGCTGCACAGGAGCAGCTCTGTCCTCCCATTGGAGGTACAGTACAAGCACTTGTCCTAGAAATGGCCCAGCATGCCCTGGTACATTCTCTGCTGCACAGGAGCAGCTCTGTCCTTCCATTGGAGGTACAGTACAAGCACTTGTCCTAGAAATGGCCCAGCATGCCCTGGTGCATTCTCTGCTGCACAGGAGCAGCTCTGTCCTCCCATTGGAGGTACAGTACAAGCACTTGTCCTAGAAATATCCCAGCATGCCCTGGTGCATTCTCTGCTGCACAGGAGCAGCTCTGTCCTCCCATTGGAGGTACAGTACAAGCACTTGTCCTAGAAATGGCCCAGCATGCCCTGGTACATTCTCTGCTGCACAGGAGCAGCTCTGTCCTCCCATTGGAGGTACAGTACAAGCACTTGTACTAGAAATGGCCCAGCATGCCCTGGTGCATTCTCTGCTGCACAGGAGCAGCTCTGTCCTCCCATTGGAGGTACAGTACAAGCACTTGTCCTAGAAATATCCCAGCATGCCCTGGTGCATTCTCTGCTGCACAGGAGCAGCTCTGTCCTCCCATTGGAGGTACAGTACAAGCACTTGTCCTAGAAATATCCCAGCATGCCCTGGTGCATTCTCTGCTGCACAGGACCAGCTCTGTCCTCCCATTGGAGGTACAGTACAAGCACTTGTCCTAGAAATGGCCCAGCATGCCCTAGTGCTTTCTCTGCTGCACAGGAGCAGCTCTGTCCTCCCATTGGAGGTACAGTACAAGCACTTGTCCTAGAGATGGCCCAGCATGCCCTGGTGCATTCTCTGCTGCACAGGAGCAGCTCTGTCCTCCCATTGGAGGTACAGTACAAGCACTTGTCCTAGAAATATCCCAGCATGCCCTGGTGCATTCTCTGCTGCACAGGACCAGCTCTGTACTCCCATTGGAGGTACAGTACAAGCACTTGTCCTACAAATATCCCAGCATGCCCTGGTGCATTCTCTGCTGCACAGGAGCAGCTCTGCCCTCCCATTGGAGGTACAGTACAAGCACTTGTCCTAGAAATGGCCCAGCATGCCCTGGTGCATTCTCTGCTGCACAGGAGCAGCTCTGTCCTCCCATTGGAGGTTCAGTACAAGCACTTGTCCTAGAAATGGCCCAGCATGCCCTAGTGCTTTCTCTGCTGCACAGGAGCAGCTCTGTCCTCCCATTGGAGGTACAGTACAAGCACTTGTCCTAGAGATGGCCCAGCATGCCCTGGTGCATTCTCTGCTGCACAGGAGCAGCTCTGTCCTCCCATTGGAGGTACAGTACAAGCACTTGTCCTAGAAATATCCCAGCATGCCCTGGTGCATTCTCTGCTGCACAGGACCAGCTCTGTACTCCCATTGGAGGTACAGTACAAGCACTTGTCCTACAAATATCCCAGCATGCCCTGGTGCATTCTCTGCTGCACAGGAGCAGCTCTGCCCTCCCATTGGAGGTACAGTACAAGCACTTGTCCTAGAAATGGCCCAGCATGCCCTGGTGCATTCTCTGCTGCACAGGAGCAGCTGTGTCCTCCCATTGGTGGTACAGTACAAGCACTTGTCCTAGAAATATCCCAGCATGCCCTGGTGCATTCTCTGCTGGACAGGAGCAGTTCTGTCCTCCCATTGGAGGTACAGTACAAGCACTTGTCCTAGAAATGGCCCAGCATGCCCTGGTGCATTCTCTGCTGCACAGGAGCAGCTCTGTCCTCCCATTGGAGGTACAGTACATGCACTTGTCCTAGAAATATCCCAGCATGCCCTGGTGCATTCTCTGCTGCACAGGAGCAGCTCTGTCCTCCCATTGGAGGTACAGTACAAGCACTTGTCCTAATAATGGTCCAGCATGCCCTGGTACATTCTCTGCTGCACAGGAGCAGCTCTGTCCTCCCATTGGAGGTACAGTACAAGCACTTGTCCTAGAAATATCCCAGCATGCCCTGGTACATTCTCTGCTGCACAGGAGCAGCTCTGTCCTCCCATTGGAGGTACAGTACAAGCACTTGTCCTAATAATGGTCCAGCATGCCCTGGTACATTCTCTGCTGCACAGGAGCAGCTCTGTCCTCCCATTGGATGTACAGTACAAGCACTTGTCCTAGAAATATCCCAGCATGCCCTGGTGCATTCTCTGCTGCACAGGAGCAGCTCTGCCTTCCCATTGGAGGTACAGTACAAGCACTTGTCCTAGAAATGGCCCAGCATGCCCTGGTATATTCTCTGCTGCACAGGAGCAGCTCTGTCCTCCCATTGGAGGTACAGTACAAGCACTTGTCCTAGAAATATCCCAGCATGCCCTGGTGCAATCTCTGCTGCACAGAAGCAGCTATGTCCTCCCATTGGAGGTACAGTACAAGCACTTGTCCTAGAAATATCCCAGCATGCCCTGGTACATTCTCTGCTGCACAGGAGCAGCTCTGTCCTCCCATTGGAGGTACAGTACAAGCACTTGTCCTAGAAATATTCCAGCATGCCCTGGTACATTCTCTGCTGCACAGGAGCAGCTCTGCCCTCCCATTGGAGGTACAGTACAAGCACTTGTCCTAGAAATGGCCCAGCATGCCCTAGTGCTTTCTCTGCTGCACAGGAGCAGCTCTGTCCTCCCATTGGAGGTACAGTACAAGCACTTGTCCTAGAAATGGCCCAGCATGCCCTGGTACATTCTCTGCTGCACAGGACCGGCTCTGTCCTCCCATTGGAGGTACAGTACAAGCACTTGTCCTAGAAATATCCCAGCACGCCCTGGTGCATTCTCTGCTGCACAGGGGCAGCTCTGTCCTCCCATTGGAGGTGCAGTACAAGCACTTGTCCTAGAAATATCCCAGCATGCCCTGGTACATTCTCTGCTGCACAGGAGCAGCTCTGTCCTCCCATTGGAGGTACAGTACAAGCACTTGTCCTAGAAATGGCCCAGCATGCCCTGGTACATTCTCTGCTGCACAGGGGCAGCTCTGTCCTCCCATTGGAGGTACAGTACAAGCACTTGTCCTAGAAATGGCCCAGCATGCCCTGGTGCATTCTCTGCTGCACAGGAGCAGTTCTGTCCTGCCATTGGAGGTGCAGTACAAGCACTTGTCCTAGAAATATCCCAGCATGCCCTGGTACATTCTCTGCTGCACAGGGGCAGCTCTGTCCTCCCATTGGAGGTGCAGTACAAGCACTTGTCCTAGAAATATCCCAGCATGCCCTGGTACATTCTCTGCTGCACAGGGGCAGCTCTGTCCTCCCATTGGAGGTGCAGTACAAGCACTTGTCCTAGAAATATCCCAGCATGCCCTGGTACATTCTCTGCTGCACAGGGGCAGCTCTGTCCTCCCATTGGAGGTACAGTACAAGCACTTGTCCTAGAAATATCCCAGCATGCCCTGGTACATTCTCTGCTGCACAGGAGCAGCTCTGTCCTCCCATTGGAGGTACAGTACAAGCACTTGTCCTAGAAATGGCCCAGCATGCCCTGGTACATTCTCTGCTGCACAGGGGCAGCTCTGTCCTCCCATTGGAGGTACAGTACAAGCACTTGTCCTAGAAATGGCCCAGCATGCCCTGGTGCATTCTCTGCTGCACAGGAGCAGTTCTGTCCTGCCATTGGAGGTACAGTACAAGAACTTGTCCTAGAAATATCCCAGCATGCCCTGGTACATTCCTTGCTGCACAGGAGCAGCTCTGTCCTCCCATTGGAGGTACAGTACAAGCACTTGTCCTAGAAATGGCCCAGCATGCCCTGGTACATTCTCTGCTGCACAGGAGCAGCTCTGTCCTCCCATTGGAGGTACAGTACAAGCACTTGTCCTAGAAATGGCCCAGCATGCCCTGGTACATTCTCTGCTGCACAGGAGCAGCTCTGTCCTCCCATTGGAGGTACAGTACAAGCACTTGTCCTAGAAATGGCCCAGCATGCCCTGGTACATTCTCTGCTGCACAGGAGCAGCTCTGTCCTCCCATTGGAGGTACAGTACAAGCACTTGTCCTAGAAATGGCCCAGCATGCCCTGGTACATTCTCTGCTGCACAGGGGCAGCTCTGTCCTCCCATTGGAGGTACAGTACAAGCACTTGTCCTAGAAATGGCCCAGCATGCCCTGGTGCATTCTCTGCTGCACAGGAGCAGTTCTGTCCTGCCATTGGAGGTACAGTACAAGAACTTGTCCTAGAAATATCCCAGCATGCCCTGGTACATTCTCTGCTGCACAGGAGCAGCTCTGTCCTCCCATTGGAGGTACAGTACAAGCACTTGTCCTAGAAATGGCCCAGCATGCCCTGGTGCATTCTCTGCTGCACAGGAGCAGTTCTGTCCTGCCATTGGAGGTACAGTACAAGCACTTGCACATTTGGTGCACTATAAGGTTACTGTAAGTATATCTTAGAGCTGCATTGCCAGTCTGGACAAATCGCTGGTACAGTATGCAGCACTCTCTTCCTGTGCGTGGCTCCGATACCTCTGTGGGCGGGACTTAGCACTCTCCTCTCCACTCTCAGTTTTGCAGCAAGTAAAGCTGGCCACTAACGGTCTAATTTATAGCGAAAAATCGTTCGAGCGATCAGAAATTCTGATCGGATTGGTTGTAAATAATCTCCATTGGTGGACACAATCGATTATGAATGAGTGAAAAAAATGTCGCCCGAATGAATTTTCGTCGAACGAAAATTTAAATTTTCTTGGTGGTCGTGATAGATAGGAAGCAATGATTGGTTAGTTGATGGTGTAGTGAACGATTTTTCGTCCGATCAGAATTTCTGATCGCTCGAACGATTTTTCGCTAGAAATTGGACCGTTAGTGGCCAGCCTGCCTCTCCCTCACCACTCTCCCATAGCAGTGCTTACTGCTTGGCACACAATTGCACTGGAGTCAATGGCACCACAACATTCTATTCAGATGTAGCGGTGCGCACACGCTGATTATTCTAAATTCAGCGACGCACTGCCTGTCCAGCAGACAGAACATCACTAAGTGGCGGCAGAGCTATGCAGATCACCCTGTCGCACAGTCTGCCGCACAGGGGGGCGGAGCTATGCAGATCACCCTGTCGCACAGTCTGCCGCACAGGGGGGCGGAGCTATGCAGATCACCCTGTCGCACAGTCTGCCACATGGGGCGGAGCTACGCAGATCACTATGTCGCACAGTCTGCCACATGGGGCGGAGCTACACAGATCACCATGTCGCACAGTGTGCCGCAAAAGGGGGCGGAGCTACGCAGATCACCCTGTCGCACATTCTGCCACACAGGGGGAGGAGCTACGCAGATCACCCTGTCGCACAGTCAGGGCTGGGCCGAGGCAGAGGCTGGAGAGGCTCCAGCCTCAGGGCGCAGTGTAGGAGGGGGCGCACAATTCATTTAGTTGTCATTCCCAATTGTGTTTGAAGCAGAAAGAAATAAGAAAAGGGGATACATGGCAGTGACTGCAAGCCAGATAAGTAGAGATTAAGGTGTTGGGGAGGTTGGGGGCCCTGTGGCCCTCTTAGTCTAGTAGCAATCAGTGTGTGATGGCTGGGGTGGGAGGGATGGAGGGGCGCACTTTGGTGTCTCAGCCTTGGGTGCTAAAGGACCTTGTCCCAGCTCTGCGCACAGTCTGCCACACAGGGGGAGGAGCTACGCAGATCACCCTGTCGCACAGTCTGCCGCAAAGGGGGGCGCAGCTACACAGATCACCCTGTCGCACATTCTGCCACACAGGGGGAGGAGCTACGCAGATCACCCTGTCGCACAGTCTGCCACACAGGGGGAGGAGCTACGCAGATCACCCTGTCGCACAGTCTGCCACACAGGGGGAGGAGCTACGCAGATCACCCTGTCGCACAGTCTGCCGCAGGATGATGTACACAGGAGACAGTGAGGTGTGACGGTCCTGCAGCAGGCTCTATGCAAATAATCACTCAAGTTGTTCCTGATTAACGTCATTTCAATATTACTTTTCTTACCTTAATTATGTTATTTTTTTGCTCTTGTAACACAGATAAGGTGAGAACAGATGAAAACAGATGACAACGCTCTGTGAATCCCCCCACTGTACCTAGTATGGTGAGGAGGACCGGGAGGAGGAGCAGGAGGTGCGTGGTGAAGATGGCCACGGCCGCTACGCAGATCACCAGCGACAGGATCAGTCCGTACAGCGCGCTCTCCACGCCTGAAAGACACAAAGCCACAGCTCAACACACCCACTTCACTCACTCTGTGCCGGTATATCACTATAATCATTACATGCAATGCACAAAGCTCTACTCCCTGCATATAAACCATTGTTACGTCTCATATTATCTACCTAGCTGGGAGTGCAAAGCTGTCTCCCTGTGCCAGTGTCAGATGCTGCAAGCCATACAGAACAGCACTCTCTCTCCTGTTCAAACTGTAAAAAGTCAGAGATCAGCCCCAAAATCCTAATTAGACAGCGCTCTCTCCTGAAACTCTCATAATTAGGCAGAATGTCATTTTGCCTTCTATAAAACAGAACGTATTTGCGATAATTTGGATGTAAGTGGGTAACTCTGGTTTCCCAGAATGCATCACTCCTGGATATGCAAATCATCTCTTTATGCCCCTGATGTCAGGCTTACATCAAGATCTGCGGGTGTATTTATTTTACAACTAGTTATTAGCTACAGGCTCACTATACACCAGCAGTTCTGGATGTAAGTCTTGTACTCAGATGCAGGCTGTCACTCTCTAAGCTCGGCTCTGCAGGCTGTCACTCTCTAAGCTCGGCACTGCAAGCTGTCACTCTCTAAGCTCGGCACTGCAGGCTGTCACTCTCTAAGCTCGGCACTGCAGGCTGTCACTCTCTAAGCTCGGGAACTGCAGGCTGTCACTCTCTAAGCTCGGCACTGCAGGCTGTCACTCACTAAGCTCGGCACTGCAGGCTGTCACTCTCTAAGCTCGGCACTGCAGGCTGTCACTCTCTAAGCTCGGGAACTGCAGGCTGTCACTCTCTAAGCTCGGCACTGCAGGCTGTCACTCACTAAGCTCGGCACTGCAGGCTGTCACTCTCTAAGCTTGGCACTGCAAGCTGTCACTCTCTAAGCTCGGCACTGCAGGCTGTGACTCTCTAAGCTTGGCACTGCAAGCTGTCACTCTCTAAGCTCGGCACTGCAGGCTGTCACTCTCTAAGC